>NC_083580.1:55480445-56124195 GCF_027579695.1 Neoarius graeffei
CTCTACCCATTCTGCTATGAAGAGTCATGAACTGTCCAACCAGGATTCTGCCAGAAGCTTGTTCATGGTAAACAAAAATGTTTTGCCAAGGTGAATCTTGCAAAGACACAATTTACCCAAATATTAGGTGTGCTGTATGTATATTTTTGACCCTGTATGTTTAATTTTGACCCTGTGTTGATTTCATAAAACCCAGAGAAAATTAAAACTTGTGCACCAAATTCTAGTGTTTTTTTTTTCTTATTAAAGATGTATGCTGTACATTCTGCCACAGAAAAAGAACAGTTTAAAGAAATTACTGTGAAAGCCCAAATATTGCCATGGCATTCATAGCCAAGATGACATTCATGTCACTGTATGTAAACTTCTGACCATATATATATATATATATATATATATATATATATATATATAGATTGATAGATAGATATATATATAAAACACACACACACACACACACACAATTGTACTGTATGCAAGCTGACACCTGTAGTCATGAGTTACTTTTACGATTACAATTTTCACATGCTTCCTGCCCATTAAAAACCGCTTCTCTCCAAATCTGGTGATTTTGAATTTGATTATTTGCAATAAACTGAAGGATTAAGTGTTCCTTTGTGGGTTGAGAAAATTGTCATATTTCTTAACTAAATGAAGTAAAACCCTCTTGGATTAGCTGTAAAATGCATTGTCTACTACCATACTAACAGTTTCAAACTAGGAAGTGGAATTTCATGTGTAGGACACAGATGAACGGAGTGATACAGTAAACATTCAAGTGCCATTATGCGAAATATCTGCACTGTTGGAATACTGCTCGACCAATCAAATTAGTGCACTGAAACTAACTGTTGTATAATAATGTACATATAGGAAATGCCGTGTCAGTTTCTACTTAAGCATGTCTGCTTTATTACTAATATTACTAGTTGCATCAACAGGCTAAGAAGTTGAACCTGGTCAAGATAATGGCAGTAGTATGCAAAGCTGTCATCAAGGTAAATGGTGCCTACTTTGAAGAATCTAAAATATAAAACGTTTTGTTTTTTATTTTTGTTTACCACATCATTCCTTATATGCTCCATATGTTATTTCATTGTTTTAATGTCTTCAGTATTGTTCTACCTGTATTAAATATAAACCTGTAGTAAACCTCAAGTACTTTTCTGTTCCTCTTATGGCAGTAAACCTCCAGCAAGCTATTTCACCAGCTCTCACCTCAAACTTTCTATAACAGGAGTGTCCAATCCAGAAAGGGCCAGTGTGGCTGCAGGTTTTCATTCCAGTCAAGCGAGAGACACCTGATTCTAGCTGTTTAATCCATTGATCGTTCAACAGCCTATGAGGTGGGACTTCTGCTTGGTTGGAATGAAAACCTGCACCCATGTACCCTTTTCAAGCTTGGATACCCCCACTCTATGCTCATACTGAAACTACTGTTGAAAATTAGGAAACTGGTGTGAATTTTATCCAAAATCACAGACTACTGTTGATAATTATTTTAAATAAAAGTTCTATAATTAATGTGCAGGACCAGTCAAAAGTTTGGACACACCTCCTCATTCATAGGTGTTTTGTCAGGTAAAGGACGGTAGACAGATGTTTATTAAATTTATTAGATTTATTAGAAAACACACTGGCAAACAGTTCCAAAATGTCATGCAAAATCATGGTCAAAATAATAGGCAGTGGTCAAGCGAGGCACAGACAGGATATTAGCTTCAATATCAAAAACAAAGTACAAAAACACAAACACAAGTCAAAACCAAGAAAGCAATGCAATAAAGAAAGTCTTGGTAACATCCGACGCAGGGTACAGAGCGTATACTTCAAGTCTGTGTGTTACTGTGAGTCCAGTAAGTCTCGCAGTCCAATAAGTCTCATAGTGTCCTTATAAGCACACGCTGTTATTGCGCTCTAATCAGGAACAAGTGCATGGCAATTAGTTCTAATGAGCTTGAGCGTGGCACTACATGCGAGTAGCAGTCCACGGCGCACACTTCGTGCTCCAAGTGCCAACACACGTGGATATGCCATTTTTCTGTATTTTGACTATTTTCTACATTGTAGAACAATACTGAAGACATCAAAACTATGAAATAACATATGGAACATATATGGAATTATGTGGTAAATAAAAAGTGATAAAATGTTTCATATTTTAGATTCTTCAAAGTAGCTACTGTTTACCTTGACACTTTGCACACTATTGGCATTATGTTAACCAGCTTCATGAGGTAGTCACCTGGAATGCTTTTCAATTACCAGGTGTGCTCGTCAAAATTAATAAGTGACATTTTTTTGCCGCCTTAAAGGTAGACTGTCTTTCAGATTTTAAGTGTAGGTCATAAAAAGAATCTTCCCTGACACCCAGTTATTTTTGTTTAGTGGACTGAAAGCTACTGAATTTGAATCACAGACTTCCAATTTTATTAGTTTTTTTTTTTTAAATAGAACAATTAATGAATTTAGGGCCACATGGCCTTAAATTCTCCGCTATTTTTTCTGCTTCACCATGATCCAATTCAAGGTACGTCATGCATCATGTGGTGGGCTTTCCCTGTTCGCACAAGGCATACAAATTTGTGGGATACAAATTTGAAACAGGAGAGAAAAATAGAGGACGTGAGCATGTGAATGAAACATGAAAGACCGACCACAGTAATGGAAAGCAAGAAGAAAAGACGTCATGTTGCGAAGGAAAGGAAACACAGGACCAAACTAATAAATATCAGCAGTCAGCAAGCCCCTTGGTGTGATCAGCTGTCTGTTTAGCAACAAAATGATGTAACTGTGTCAGCACACGGTCAAAGGTAAACCCGCGCATGCGCACACGGACTTCCTTTGTCTGCTTCACTGCGCAATTCGAGCGATTTCATGCATATTATTTGCTCGGGAATCCCCTCAAATTAAATAACTTCCCAGCCACAGAATGACCTTATATTTTATGAGATATTATAGAAATAAACATGATCACAATGACCACATTTCAGAGGGAACTAAATTTCACTGATTTTGTGAAATTGAAAGGCCGTCTCACTTAAACGCGTTTGAGATTAAACAGTAAATAGTAAATAATGAAAATACAGTAAATAGCCCTATTCCACAACTGTAGTAATCCATATTATGTCAAGGACCGTTCAACTGAATAAAAAGAAATGACAGTCCATCATTACTTGAAGACATGAAGTGTATTTTAAATAATGAAAATAAAGAAAAACATTGAATTAGAAGGTGTGTCCAAACTTTTGACTGGGAATGTATATGAGGTACTACCAGGCACTTGAGCGGAGGTGAGGGTCAAGCTGCCACTCATCTATTAACCAACTGATTAAAAATATAAAGGTTATGTAATTAGTAAATGTATAATTTTATCAGAATGTGTTTTTGTGAATATAAAAATTAGGTCACTAATACAAAAAAAAAAAAAACTCACTACATCTGACTCTATTTCTTATCTGTGTTTTCAGATTTTTTTTTAAATTGAGAAATGGAAAACAGAACATCAGGAAGTGATTCCCACACACTCCAAGCAGACCCACCAAAAACTCCTTTGTTCAGAAAAGAGCTAAGTGGTATAAATTACAGAATCCCAGCTCTTATCTACATTAATGATGCCCAAACCTTTCTTGTTTTTGCTGAGAAACGAACATCACCCCATGATCATGATGCCACTCTTCTGTTCATGAGGAGGGGAACACGACAGAATGGGTCAATTCAGGTAATGCTGCTGAACATAACACTGTTTGTTTGAACATTTTACTTTAATTTTGCAAAATATTCACAGAAATGCAAATTTTTCCTTCCAGTGGTCACCCGTTGAGGAGCTTAGCACAGCTTGTTTGCCAGAACATCGCACTATGAACCCATGTCCAGTCTATGAGAAAGAATCCAAGACTGTCTTTCTGTTCTTCATTTGTGTGCTGGGTAATACCACTGAGAATCATCAGATTTGCACTGGTAATAACAAAGCTCGGTTGTGTTACATCACCAGCAGTGACAACGGGCAGAATTGGAGCAGCACAATAGACTTGACAGAATGTGTGATTGGAGATGAGTTTAAAAATTGGGGCACGTTTGCTGTTGGACCTGGGCACGGCATTCAGATGAAGAGTGGAAGACTCATAATTCCTGCTTATTTCTATGAGAATATTCATTGTAGCGGTCGTGATGAAGAATGCTATTCATATGCTTTTGCATTCTATAGTGATGATGGGAAGAATTGGCACTTTGGAAAAAAAGTAAGTACCAAATCTTGTGAGTGTGTTATGGCAGAGATCATTGACAAAAATGACAGCAGTTATCTATACTGCAATGCAAGAAGCACCGAAGGTCAGAGAGTTGAAGTGCTAAGTAAGAACGGAGGAGAGTATTTTGATCCGCTTCCAGTTTCTTCCAAGAAATTGGTAGAAACTGGTAAAGGCTGCCAGGGTAGCGTGCTGAGCATCACTGCAACTCAGGTCCAAGCCACTAAGAACTGGCTCCTTTATTCTCATCCAACTAACAAAAGAAAAAGAAAGGATCTCGGGATTTATCTGAATAAGTCTCCTCTTAGTGACTCTGAATGGAGCGAACCATGGATCATCCATCACGGTCCTAGTGCATACTCTGATCTGACTACATGTGAGGAGCCTGATCGCTTTGCTTGCCTCATGGAGTGTGGAAAGAAGAGTGAGCTTGAAGAAATTGCCTTTGTGGAGTTTTCTCTCCAGGATATCATGAACAATCAATAGCAATGTTTACATGCATGGCATTAATCTGAATTTTAAAAAAGAAGCGACTAAACCAGAATGAAATTCCTATCTTCATTAAATTCAATTTCTGTAGCAACAGAAATTTGCTGTTTAACAATAGACAAAGCAGCTTTACAGAAATCCAGATATGAATGTAGATCCCTAATGAGCAAGCCAGAGGTGACACTGATAAAGAAAAAATCCCCAACATGACATGAAGATGTAACCTTGAGTGGAACCAGACACCTCTTCTGAGTGACTATTGGGATTTTGAGCATTATTATCGAAATAATCAAATTCTAAAAATAGAAGGTACAACTCCAAATCAGAAAAAAATTGGGACAGTATATTAAAATTGAAATTAAAACTGACAACATTGACTTGGAAATAATCTTTTGACCTGTATTGCACTCAAAATAGTACAACAGCACATTATTTGATGTTTTAACTCATTAATTTTATTGTTTGTTTGTTTGTTTGTTTGTTTCAAAAGAAAAACTTATTTCAATTTTGATTCTTGCAAAAAAGTTGAGAGGGTAAAGTGTTTACCACTTTATAATGTTGCCATTCCTTTTCACAACACTTAAAAGTTGTTTAGGGACTGAAGACATCAAGTGATGCAGCATTTCAGGTGTTATTTTGTCCCATTCTTCCTGCAAACAGGTCTTAAGGTGTGCAATAGTATGGGGTCATTGTCATATTTTTTTGTTTCAAAATTCCCCACATAATCTCTATTGGGGACAGAGGGAACAGGCAGCACATCCAAAATCTCAATATACTTTTCTACATTAATGCTGCCATCACAGAATTATAAGTTACTAGTTCTTGCTCCTGGGTGGCATGGTGGTGTAGCGGTTAGCGCTGTCGCCTCACAGCAAGAAGGTCCGGGTTCGAGCCCCGTGGCCAGTGAGGGCCTTTCTGTGCGGAGTTTGCATGTTGTGTCCGTGTGGGTTTCCTCCAGGTGCTCTGGTTTCCCCCACAGTCCAAAGACATGCAGGTTAGGTTAACTGGTGACTCTAAATTGACCGTGAGTGTGAATGGTTCTGTGTGTTGGCCCTGCGATGACCTGGCGACTTGTCCAGGGTGTACCCCACCTTTTGCCCGTAGTCAGCTGGGATAGGCTCCAGCTTGCCTGCGACCCTGTAGAACAGGATAAAGCGGCTACAAGTCAAATAAATTGAAATACAAGTCAAAGTAAATTCAGAAATCACTGCTTTCTTTTTTATTTTGCATTTTCCACACCATCCCAACTTTTTCTGATTTGGGGTTGGACATTTTGATGAGTTTGAAATGAGTTTGTTGTGGAGATGTGTGTTGATTTTATATTGTTATGCTTCAACCAAGAGCTTGGAACTTTACTATACTATATATGTTACCCAGACATTGATACATTAGTATGTTTATATAGCTTATCATATTTTATTACACGGCTTTGTTGAAAACTTGATTCTGATTGGTCAGTTACAGCAGTCCTACATAAACCTGTGGGGATTTATTTCGCTATAATCACCAGCTCACTGTACATTATTCCTAACCCAATGCTTCACTGCTTCATAGCTATAATAGATGTGTGATCGATCACTCTAACCTTGCCTTGTGAGTCTAATTATATGAATGAATATAATTAATAGTAATACTGAAGGTTAGGTATTTGGAGAATGTGGTTGTCCTAATGCTTTATTGCATTCTGTTTTATAGGGACTTACAACTTAAAGTTAAAGGAGTGCTAAGGTTGCTTTTCACTGTATTTTTCCCCCACTATATTACATTTTCAAAATATCACTCTGTTCCAGATGAATTGGAGCAGCACAATAGACTTGACAGAATGTGTGATTGAAGATGAGATTGCAAATTGGGCCACGTTTGCTGTTGGACCTGGGCACGGTATTCAGATGAAGAGTGGCAGACTCATAATTCCTGCTTATGTCTATTACATGAGCAGGAATGATAATGATTGCCCACCACATGCAATGCCCCAGGCTTTTGCATTCTATAGTGATGACTGTGGGGCCACGTGGCAGTTCGGAGAAAGAGTAGGTACCGAATCTTGTGAGCAGGGCCGTTGACAGCTTTGGCTGGGCCCCCCCCCAAATAATCTGAGTGCCCCCCCCACACACACACATACGCGTGCACGCACATCGCCACACAGCAACCACCTACACCCAACCCCTCTTTTCACAGTCTCCATTCACTCCAACCCTTAAATAACAGGTATTCCAAGCCCATTATAACAGTCAACCATTTTATTTCAACATTTCAACATATTTACAGTTTGAACATTTCCTTAGTCTGCAACTATTCAGGTGCGAAATGCAATGCGCCGGACTTTTGCTGTGGCAAAGTCGTCAATAAGGTCATTGAAGTCCAGCTTCTTTGCAAGTTTGCGCTCTATAGAGAGCATAGCCAGCCCATTGAGCCTCTCCTGTGACATGTTTGAGCGCAGGTAGTTGATAAACCAAAATGATTGTTTACAGGATGGAACTGGGCCTCAATGAGAATGGAGTTATGGCTTTCCCAAAATCTGAACATAGAAGCATCACCACTAGTGATGTGTACAGTGAGTTTTTCAGTGTATTTTTTTGTCTTGTTTTTCATAAACGTCCTTTCTGTACTCGATTCAGAATGTTACAAAAAAAATTGACACCCTCCCAACCACGTAACATTAGCCTATCTGACCTGGGGGCTGACACGTTTATTACGGATAAACCAAAAGGATTACAACGTTCCCTGGATATAGAACTGGACCGAGAAGATTTCAAAATCTTAACGTGTAAGCAACAACAATAAAACAGAGGTTGTTTTATTCATTTAGGGCTTATTAGGCTACTTTCATTAATTGCGCTTTTCATACAGGCCTATCATTTTTCACTTGAGCAAGGGAATTGTTTGAAGAGTATCCAGTCTAAGCGAAAGTTTAATGTTTTACAACAGACTAACCTCAAAACACCCCATTTATAGCCCATTCGTTACATTAAACTCTATCTAGCTGGCAATTTCACATGCCGTTGTATCTACACGGGATGATTTCCAACAAAATAAGGTTTAATTAACAAGAGGCAGCGTTCCACGGGCTTTCAGCTAACCGGAGTCCAGCTCAGTGCAGCTCAGCAAGCGTGCCTAAAACATTTGGATATGATTGCGGGCCAATGTGCTATTCTTTGCTTCATTGAGATATATGCAACACAGTGTTATTAAACCGATATGTTTATGAAATAATTCAGTGCCCTGTGCATTTCAGTGTTCACTCAGTGTACCCTGCTATCCCCTACTTTATAATTATGAATGGCGCGTCGCACGTGCTGGGGTTACATTACGGGGCTGGAAAAAAGTTATCTGTGTCTTACCTGGCTCAGCTGCCCCACTGCCTTCACTACCTGCTGCATCATCTGAATCTTTTCTAAAATATCTATGCAGTGAGCCCCTGAGGCTCTTGGCTTCTTCATCATCTCTTTTTCTCTTTTCTTTTCTTTGCTCCTGACTTGTGCATGTTGGCAAACGGGCTCGCACGCTTATTGTCGAAGCGTTATGATGGAATAGTGCCGTGTTATTTGGCGCCTTAATCAAAGACCAAACCATTTCTGCATTAGGGGTGGTAGGTGGGTTCTTGAATCTATTTTCGAAGACAATAAAGGCAAAAGAACCATAAATCATTCATTGAATGCAAATATAGCACATTTTTCTCCCCCAAATCAACACATTTTGAAATGAAACAGAATGATTAATGGCATCTTCATGAGGGACCAGTTCTGGGCCCCCCCTCATGCCTGGGCCCGGGACAAAATACCTGGTTGTCCCCCCCTGTCGACGGCCCTGCTTGTGAGTGTGTGATGGCAGAGATCATTGACAGAGAGAGCCGAAGTAATTTATACTGCAATGCAAGAAGTACCAAAGGTTATAGAGTTGAGGCGCTGAGTGAGAACAGTGGAGTGGCTTTTGGTACGTCTCAATTTCCAGAGAACCTGGTAGAATCTGGTTATGGCTGCCAAGGTAGTGTGCTTAGCATCACTGCACCTAAGGAACAAAAGAACTTAACATCAGACACTGAGAATTGGCTCATTTATTCTCATCCAACTGATACAATGAAGAGAAAGGATCTTGGGATTTATCTGAATAAGTCTCCTCTTCATGGCTCTGGACGGAGCAAACCATGGATCATCCATCACGGTCCTAGTGCATACGCTGATCTGACTACATGTGAGGAGCCTGATCGCTTTGCTTGCCTCATGGAGTCTGGGAAAAAGCGTGAACTTGAAGATATTGCCTTTGTGGAGTTTTCTCTCTAAGATATCATGAACAATCAGTAGCTATGTTTACATGCATGGTATTAATCTGAATTTTAAAAAAGAAGCAACTAAACCAGAATGAAATTCCTATCTTCATTAAATTCAATTTCTGTAGCAACCAGGCCTGGAATTTCATCATTTTAGGGACAAGGCCACTTGGCCTTTTTGTGCTGTCAATTTTTTGAGGGCATGAAGGCCAAAAGCCAGGGCACCAAGGCCATAAAATAAAACGATTTTAAGTTCATGTCTATAATGAATTTAATTTAAGGACTAATGACTCTTCTGAGGAAGATTGGAGTCTCAGTCGAAACTATCAAGCAGGTAAAGAAACATCTACACTATTATGTCTGAAGATGAGAAAATATTGAACACATCTAAACTTATCAATCCATCACTCACTTCAAAAATTGTAAAACTTATTAAACCTATATCCTCCCATAATTTTTGTTCAATTGACACCGAATGTGCAAGAGCATCTTCAGACTGTATTACTACGCAGATTTTTGATTAATCAGAATTGAGCCTGGAGTACATCAAAATGTTTGACTGTAAATGGAACATATGCTAGCATGCAGGCTACTGATTAACCCATAAGAGCCCAGACCAATTTCTCAATCAAGGAAAATTATTGAGGAAATAAAATGAACTAAATAGACGACAAAGAAAACATTTCTGACCTTTTATTTTTTAAAATAGTACTTTCATGTCTCAAGATCTGAAATATTAAATTGCAAATTTGCAGAACACTGCAACACCACTGTTAACCCGGAAGTTCGTTCTATGCAAACAGTTTGAGTAAATTCCACTTTTAAAGATTAGTTTTATTGCATTACTTAAACAGTATGAGTATATGAAGAGTATATGAGACAGTCATTGGGTGTACTCATTTTTGTAATTTAAACAAACTTAAACTATCATGTTTTACCTCAGGCCACAGTGCTGCCCTGTTGTGATTGGCTCAAAACTCAAGACAAGTTTGTGCTTGTCCGTTGACGGCTACAGAGGAAGTTGCGCCATTTTCTAATTTACACAGAGGAGGTAAATGAATAAAAGTAAATGTTAATGTTGTAATGACGCCAAAAACAATGAGATGGCAGTCACAAGGCAGACTACAAAACCGCAAAACTGCAGGGCATCAAGGCCACTGTGGCCTTACGGCAGATATTTTTTTCCAAAGGCACAAGGCCAAATTACGAGGGCCGTGGCCCTCGTGAAATTCCTGCCCTGGTAGCAACAGAAATTTGCTATTTAACAATAGACAAAGCAGCTTTACAGAAATCCAGATATGAATGTAGATCTCTAATGAGCAAGCCAGAGGTGACACTGATAAAGAAAAACTCCCCGACATGACATGAAGATGTAACCTTGAGTGGAACCAGACACCTCTTCTGAGTGATCCTTGATATTGGGATTTTGAGCATTATTATTGAAATAATCAAATTCTAAAGATAGGAGGTACAACTCCAAATCAGAAAAAAATTGGGACAATATGTTAAAATTGAAATTAAAACTGACAACATTGACTTGGAAAAAATCTTTTGACCTGTATTGCACTCAAAATAGTACAACAACACATTATTTGATGTTTTAACTCATCTCTCATCTCATTATCTCTAGCCGCTTTATCCTGTTCTACAGGGTCGCAGGCAAGCTGGAGCCTATCCCAGCTGACTACGGGCGAAAGGCGGAGTACACCCTGGACAAGTCGCCAGGTCATCACAGGGCCGACACATAGACACAGACAACCATTCACACTCACATTCACACCATGTTTTAACTCATTAATTTTATTGGTGGTTTGTTTTTTGTTTTTGTTTTTCAAAAGAAAAACTTTTCAATTTTGATTCTTGCAAAACATTAAAAAAAAGTTAGGAGGGTAAAGTGTTTACCACGTTATAATGTTGCCATTCCTTCTCACAACACTTAAAAGATGTTTAGGGACTGAAGACATCAAGTGATGCAGTGTTTCAGGTGTTATTTTGTCCCATTCTTCCTGCAAACAGGTCTTAAGTTGTGCAACATTATGGGGTCATTGTCATTTTTTTGTTTCAAAATTCCCCACATAATCTCTATTGGGGACAGAGGGGACAGGCAGCACATCCAAAATTTCAATATACTTTTCTACATTAATGCAGAGAGAACTGTGGATTGAGAATTGAAAATGTGTGCACTTAAATGTGCTGTCTGATATGACTGGAAGATGAAAGATATTGTGCGTGCCAGAGGGGGAGAGAATGAGACAAATAACCATGGCGGCACGGTGGTGTAAGTGTTTAGCGCGGTTGCCTCACAGCAAGAAGGTTCTGGGTTCGAGCCCAGCTGCTGGTGGGGGCCTTTCTGTGTGGAGTTTGCATGTTCTCCCTGTGTCTGCATGGGTTTCTTCCGGGTGCTCTGTTTTCCCCCACAGTTCAAAGGGCTGAGGTGCCCTTGAGCGAGGCACTTTACTCCCAACTGCTCCCTGGGTGCTGTTAGCATGGCTGCTCACTGCTCTGGGTATGTGTGTGTGTGCTCATTGCTCACATTTGTGTGCATGTGTGTGTTCACTGCTTCAGATGGGTTAAATGCAGAGAGGAATTTCACAAGTGTGTGATGAATAAAGTTGTGCTTTCTTTCTTTTTCTTTCTAAGAGACAATGGAGTCCATAAAGGACAGTAATTGACAGAAAGACAGGTAAAGTGGCCTGAGAATAGATAGTCATTAGGTGAAAAAATGAATCACATTTGTCATAGTTATTTTGCTGTATAACCCCTTCAGACATAATGTGTACAACTGTACACATGAAGTTCCATAGCATTTTTCCTTGTGTCCGAAGGGGTTATGGAAACACTACTAAACAGCCCAAAACAGGCACCTACCTGAGAAAAGAGGCAACTGTGTGAGCGTCCTGGGGGAAAGCCAGGGGTCTCTCACTGTACATCGATGGCCTGTGTGTTGGACGCAGATCAATGCTGTAGAAAGGAATAAACACCCTTTTTTTTTTTTACTTTGTAAAAACAACCAAGACAACATGAGAGAGAGAGGTGATGGAAATTCCTTATGGAGAGATTAGGGTGAGGTGGGGTTGCAAAATTCTTCTGCTATTATCATGAAGAAATGCAAATATCTTCCAGAACTTGTGCTATTAAAGAAGGCACACGCACTGAGTTCCCAGCATCAAAGTGGAAAAAGTTTCACTTCCCTATTAGCACTGGCCATAAGTCAATTTAAACAAGAAACAATACAATTTTAAGGTTGAACCTTCCTGTGGTGTTTGGGAGTCGCCTCCGCAGAGATTTCACATACCAGTGCTGGGATTTTAACTCTTAATCCATGTTGTACTCTCACCCAAGCAGGGTGGCAGATGCAGGTTCACTGTCCATATTCACACACACAGTACAACTATGACTTACAATGTCTTGCAAAAGTATTCATCCTCCTTTGTGTTTGTCCTGTTTTGTCGCATTACAAGCTGGGATTAAAATGCATTTTCAGGGAGTTAGCACCATTTGATTTACACAAGATGCCTACACCTTTAAAGGTGAAAATTGTTTTATTGTGACACAAACAATAATTAAGATGAAAAAAAAACCCAGAAATCTGGAGTGTGCATAGGTATTCCCCCCCAAATCAATACTTTGTAGAGCCACCTTTTGCTGCAATTACAGCTGCAAGTCTCTTGGGGTATGTCTCTGTTACCTTGGCACATCTAGCCACTGGGATTTTTGCCCATTCCTCAAGGCAAAACTGCTCCAACTCCTTCAAGTTAGATGGGTTGCATTGGAGTACAGCAGTCTTCAAGTTATGGCACAGATTCTCAATTGGATTGAAGTCTGGGCTTTGACTTGGCCATTCCAAGACATTTAAATGTTTCCCTTTAAACCACTCTACAGTAGTGTAGCTTTAGCAGTATGTTTAGGGCCATTGTCCTGCTGAAACGTGAACCTTCATCCCAGTCTCAAACCTCTAACTGACTCAAACAGGTTTTCCTCCAGAATTGCCCTGTATTTAGTGCCATCCATCTTTCCTTCAGTCCTGACCAGCTTTCTTGTTCCTGCAGATGAAAAACATCTCCACAGCATGATGCTGCCACCACCATACTTCACTGTACAAATGGTGTTCTCAGGGTGTTGGGTTTGTGCCACACATGGCATTTCCCATGATGGCCAAAGAGATAAATTTTAGTCTCATTTGACCAGAGAATCTTCTTCCATGTGTTTGGGGAGTCTGCCACATGCTGTTGGGCAAACTCCAAATGTATTTTCTTAAGCAATTACTTTTTTTCTGCCCGCTCTTCCATAAAACCCTGCTTTGTGGACTGTACGGCTTAAAGTGGTCCAATGGACAGATATTCCCATCTCTGCTGTGGATCTTTGGTGTTTTTGTTGCATCTCCGATTAATGCCCTCCTTGCCTGGTCTGTGAGTTTTGGTGGGTGGCCTTCTCTTGTCAGGGTTGTAGTTGTACCATATTCTTTCCATTTTGCTATAATGGATTTAATGGTGCTCTCGGGAATATTCAAAGTTTGGGATATTTTTTATAACCCAATTGTGATCCATACTTCTCCACTACTTTGTCTCTGACCTGTTTGGAGGCTCCTTGGTTTTCATGTTGCTTGCTTAGTAGTGTTGTAGAGTCAGGGTCCTTCCAGAACAGGTTGATTTATACAGACATCATGTGACAGATCATGTGACACTTTGTACACAGGTGGATCTTAATCAACTAATTATATGACTTATGAAGTGAATTGGTTGGATCAGCTTTTATTTAGGGGTTTCATATGAAAGGGGGAGAAATACCTATGCACACTCCAGATTTGTTTTTTTCATCTTAATTATTGTTTGTGTCACAATAAAACAACAATTTTCACCTTTAAAGTGGTAGGCATGTTGTGTAAATCAAATGGTGCTAACACCCCAAAAATCCATTTTAATTCCAGCTTGTAATGCAACAAAACAGAACAAACAACAAGGGGGATAAATACTTTTGCAAGACACTGTAATCTCACTTCAATTCAACATTTGTTCATTAGATCAGTACTTACACTGTTGCTTTCCAATAAATTCCACTCAGCAATTCCCAGATGTCAGGGCTGTAAAAGCAACAATATTTACAATATTATGTCCTCATTATCATGATCCTTGGAGTCAATTATGTAATTTGTTAAATATTCAATGCAACATCTGCCCAGACACCTGTTTTGTAGCAGTGTGAAAACTGAAGCAGGAGTTGTAGTTCCAGTCAGAAGTTTGGACACGCCTACTCATTCATTGGATTTTCTGTAGTTTGACTATTTTCTACATTGGAGAGCAATACTGAAGACATCAAAACGATGAAATAACATCTCATTATCTCTAGCCGCTTTATCCTTCTTCAGGGTCGCAGGCAAGCTGGAGCCTATCCCAGCTGACTACGGGCGAAAGGCAGGGTACACCCTGGACAAGTCGCCAGGTCATCACAGGGCTGACACATAGACACAGACAACCATTCACACTCACATTCACACCTACGGTCAATTTAGAGTCACCAGTTAACCTAACCTGCATGTCTTTGGACTGTGGGGGAAACCGGAGCACCCGGAGGAAACCCACGCGGACACGGGGAGAACATGCAAACTCCACACAGAAAGGCCCTCGCCGGCCACGGGGCTCGAACCCAGACCTTCTTGCTGTGAGGCGACAGCGCTAACCACTACACCACCGTGCCGCCGATGAAATAACATATGGAACATATATGGAATTATGTGGCAAACAAAAAGTTTTTTTTTTTAAATATAGGTTTCATATTTTAGATTCTTCAAAGTAGCCAGCGTTTACCTTGATGAAGCTTTGCACACTATTGGCATTATCTTAACCAGCTTCATGAGGTAGTCACCTGGAACACTTTTCATTTAACAGGTGAATCTCATCAAAAGTTAATTCGTGCAATTTCTTGCCTTTTTTAAATATGTTTGAAATCAAACAGTAAATAATAAATAATAAAAATAAAGAGCCCTATTCCACAACTGTAGTAATTCATATTATATCAAGAACCACTCAAGTAAAGAGAAATTACATCCATCATTACATTAAGACATGAAGTGTCTTTTAATTAATAAAAATAAAGAAAAAAAACATTGAATTAGAAGTTGTGTCCAAACTTTTGTCTGGCAGTGTATATATAAGATTAAGTGTCACTATCAGTACTTATAATAGCAAAGTTATTTTTCTGTGACACTAAGACAAAAGGGGAGCCCTTGAGCATAAATAACAGATGGCAAGATCTAGAACAAGAATCTTCTTAGTCTCACAAATCACAGAAAGCTAGTATTAATATTAGGATCAAGTCTTACAGATAGAAATGACTAATTTATGAACAAGACTGAAATATACAGTCTCTGGGAACTAGGGCAACTAAGTGTACTGATTTTTTAAAGCTCAGTGTTACATTAGGAATAAAACATGACAGTGTGCGCTTGTGGAAAAATAATCAATGATTATCAGTGATTGTTTTATTCCTCTTTTATAATAGCAATTTAATGTTTATTAAAGAAGGACAGTAAAACTATCTGTTTATAGTACTGCATCCCAAAAAATTATAATATCATGAGATACTCTGTTGATATAAACCACACTGCTGTCAGAGTTGCTCTTCTTCCCAGCCAAAATTGGGAATAACTCTGATGTTACCAAGAATTTCCCTCAGGATTAATACATTTTTATCTCATCTTATGTGAGTGAAATTATTACACCAGTGGGATAAAAGATGATCAAGTAACTTAAATAAAATAAGGAACTGATGTGACTTGTCATTACTGTCATTTTACTCACACACACACACACACACACACACACACACACACACACACACACAAAATGACCGGTGACAGTGTGCTCTGGTTTAAATGGACTTGCCTGGATTGTACACACACTGCACAAGAACCTGAGCAGATGACCAGGCATGACCATTACAGTGAGAAGATTATAAATGAGATTTTACAGATTTTGTTTTTTTCTGACTGATGAGCAGGTTCATACTTTATACGTCGTATTATCTGTACAGTGTTTGATATAGTGGGCGGCACGGTGGTGTAGTGGTTAGCGCTGTCGCCTCACAGCAAGAAGGTCCTGGGTTCGAGCCCCGGGGCCGGTGAGGGCCTTTCTGTGTGGAGTTTGCATGTTCTCCCCGTGTCCGCATGGGTTTCCTCCGGGTGCTCCGGTTTCCCCCACAGTCCAGGGTGTACCCCGCCTTTCGCCCGTAGTCAGCTGGGATAGGCTCCAGCTTGCCTGCGACCCTGTAGAAGGATAAAGCGGCTAGAGATAGTGTGGATGTGTGTGTTTGATATACTTATTATAAACTAGTGAAAAATGTTTAAAATACTTAAAAATATATATTACATTTGACAATAGATTGGACACAATAGATTGTATGTCTATTTTTCACTGTTTTTAGCAATTTGATAAAAGATTATGGCTGAATTTTAACTCAAACAAATAACAAATTTAATCGTCAAATTAATGTAGAAATTGCTCTGTAAATCAAAATATATATTTTCCTAACAAAAAAAAAAAAGCTAGAATGTAGGAAAAGCAGTGAGGAGCACTGCCTTTTGGGAACTTTCATTCTTAAAGATGTGTTGTTTCACTGTGTTAATGTCTTTGTTTATTCACTCATACTCAATGGAAGCTTGAGTCAAAGTGGATTGGGAGCCTATTCTAAGAGGGTAGGAGGCAGGAATAAACAAGCAAACAAATCATTGAAGTGGTCACATATTTTTTTGTGAATATTTAGTAAAATGACTAACAGTCTAATTGTGCTGTTAATTCACTGCTTTGCTTCAGCTTACTGTATAAAGAGATAATAATTTCTAAATGCTTGTGTTGGTTCTAATTTCCTATGCAAACATCAATATTTGTGGCATTATGTCAAATAAAATAAGATAAATACCAAGACAGTTAGATTTAATTAACTCATTAAAAATACTTGACAGATTTTCAGTATTTAAGCAGAAAATTCCAAAAATTCAGACAATTCAAATTTTCAATTCTATGAGTGTTGCTCAAATTATTACAGATGTTGTTTTATCTTTCATCTACAGAATAAAGCAGGAATATGGGAACACAAAATAATGCACTCATTCTGATGAGTTGTGAACGAATTGCTGTTTTCACTACATACAGTCTCTTAAAAAAGTATTCATCCCCCTAGGTGTTTGTCCTGTTTTGTCGCATTACAAGCTGGAATTAAAATGGATTTTTTTTTTTTTTTTGGGGGGGTAGCGCCATTTGATTTACACAACATGCCAATAACTTGAAAGGTGAAAACTGTTGTTTGATTATAACACAAACAATAATTAAGATGGAAAAAAACCAACCAGAAATCTGGAGTGTGCATAGGTATTCACCAGGCCTGGAATTTCATCATTTTAGGGACAAGGCCACTTGGCCTATTATGCTGTCAATTTTTTGAGGGCACGAAGACCAAAAGCCAGGGCACCAAGGCCATAAAATAAAACAATGATTTTAAGTTCACGTCTATAATGAATTTAATTTAAGGACTAATGACTCTTCTGAGGAAGATTGGAGTCTCAGTCGAAACTATCAAGCAGGTAAAGAAACATCTCCTACACTATTATGTCTGAAGATAAGAAAATATTGAACACATCTAAACTTATCAATCCACCACTCACTTCAAAAATTGTAAAACTTATTAAACCTATATCCTCCCATAATTTTTGTTCAATTGACACCGAATGTGCAAGAGCATCTTCAGACTGTACTACTACGCAGATTTTTGATTAATCAGAATTGAGCCTGGAGTACATCAAAATGTTTGACTGTAAATGGAACATTTACTAGCATGCAGGCTACTGATTAACCCATAAGAGCCCAGACCGATTTCTCAATCAAGTTAAATTATTGAGGAAATAAAATGAACTAAATAGACGACAAAGAAAACATTTCTGACCTTTTATTTTTTAAAATAACACTTTCATGTCTCAAGATCTGAAATATTAAATTGCAAATTTGCAGAACACTGCAACACTATTACACTGTTAACCCGAAAGTTCGTTCTATGCAAACAGTTTGAGTAAATTCCACTTTTAAAGATTAGTTTTATTGCATTACTTAAACAGTATGATTATATGAAGAGTATATGAGACAGTCTTTGGGTGTACTCATTTTTGTAATTTAAACAAACTTAAACTATCATGTTTTACCTCAGGCCACAGTGCTGCCCTGTTGTGATTGGCTCAAAACTCAAGACAAGTCTGTGCTTGTCCATTGACGGCTACAGAGGAAGTTGCGCCATTTTCTAATTTACACAAAGGGGGTAAATGAATAAAAGTAAATGTTAATGTTGTAATGACGCCAAAAACAATGAGATAAAATCTCTTGCGATGGTGATCTCGTCAAGATGGCAGCAGTTACACTTCGGTTAAACAGCAAAAAGAAACATACAATACTAGTAACAAAACAATGCTAACTGCATAGATTAAAAAAGTGGCTATGAACAGACAACAGCACATATCACGTATCATATTATGGCAGGAACAAGCAGTAGTAACATCCATGACCTTACGCTTAAAGCTCGACAAAGGAAAAACTTGACAGCAAGCTAATTAGCATTTGTTACTGGCTACAGTCGGTACTCGGCACGTTAAAAGTGGGTCAACGTTGTAACGACATAATGTTACTGTACAAGCAATGCTTATTTAACGGTAACAAACTTAAACCCTATATGTTGAAATTCCTATCTTATTCGTTCGTTAATTTATCACACAGTCTTACCTCAGTCAACTTCTTCCCTCCTTCTGTGAAAATTCAACGTCTCAGACGCGGACACAAGTGGGCGGGGGATGCGTTTGATTAAGTCTCCTGGTTGGCTGGTGATAGATTGGTGTCATTATAGCACGTCGGAGCGGTTCATGCCAGGCTCGAGTCCGATCCACCACTAATGAGTTGCCCAATAAGAATCCAGAATGTCATCAAAAGACGTATTTTTTCTCAATAGACGCAGGTGACGTTAAAGCCTATTGGCAGTCATGAGGCAGACTACAAAACTGCAAAACCTCAGGGCATCAAGGCCACTGTGGCCTTACAGCAGATATTTTTTTCCAAGGTCACAAGGCCAAATTGAGAGGGCCGTGGCCCTCATGAAATTCCTGCCCTGGTATTCACCCTGTTTCGCATGAAACCCCTAAATAAGAGCTGGTCCAACCAATTCACTTCATAAGTCACATAATTAGTTGATTAAGCTCCACCTGTGTGCAAAGTGTCACACGATACGTCAGATAATGTCTGTACAAATCAACCTGTTCTGGAAGGACCCTGACTCTGCAACACTACTAAGCAAGCAACATGAAAACCAAGGAGCCTCCAAACAGGTCAGAGACAAAGTTGTGGAGAAGTACAGTGGTGCTTGAAAGTTTGTGAACCCTTTAGAATTTTCTATATTTCTACATAAATATGACCTAAAACATCATCAGATTTTCACACAAGTCCTAAAAGTAGATAAAGAGAACCCAGTTAAACAAATGAGACAAAAATATTATACTTGGTCATTTATTTATTGAGGAAAATGATCCAATATTACATATCTGTGAATGGCAAAAGTATGTGAACCTCTAGGATTAGCAGTTAATTTGAAGGTGAAATTAGAGTCAGGTGTTTTCAATCAATGGGATGACAATCAGGTGTGAGTGGGCACCCTGTTTTATTTAAAGAACAGGGATCTATCAAAGTCTGATCTTCACAACACATGTTTGTGGAAGTGTGTCATGGCATGAACAAAGGACATTTCTGAGGACCTCAGAAAAAGCATTGTTGATGCTCATCAGGCTGGAAAAGGTTACTGTGGCAGCGGGGGTGTGGCCAAGCATCGGTCTGTGAATGGAGGGCAGAGTCAGGGAAGGTAGGTGGTGGAATCATTGCACCTGATGGGAATTAACCTGGGTTTGTGTGTCTTCCCTAGGGTTGGGTACCGAAACTCGGTACAGGTATGGCACCGGGGCAAACATCAACTGTAGTAATCAGTCTGAAATACAACATGAATTTCGGTGCCTCATTTCGGTGCCACAAAATACACAGCTGCGCCCTCTGGTGTTCACTGTTAACAGCAGCACCGTATTCAGTAGGCCTACACACTCAGCAGGCAGAAAGGTCAAGATGTCTAAAGCAAAACGTTCCGAAGTATGGTTACATTTTACAAGAAAGGATGCTGAAACTTCCACATGCAACAAACGTTTGAGGACATTTTCGTGCAAAAGCGGGAACACGTCAAATTTAATGAAACATTTGGTCACACATGGAATCCATCTAAAGGCCGAAGTTTGCACCGTTTTTGACAGCCTCTGTGAACGTGACCCTATAGCAAGTACATCGGAAGCATCCAACATGGGAGTCCCTATGCCCAGCCCAAGCTATGGAGCTCCCAGCCCAGCTAGCATGGACATACTGGATGATGATAATAGCAGCATTTGCTCTTCAAGTGAGTATTTTTTAACACTGCTAAACAATTGATGCATGCCAATTCCTATTGTTAAATGTAGGCGTAAATGTTTCGAGTAGCACAAATGCAGTCTCACAGCTTGTGTGAAAATGCGTTTGTCAGGCTGGCAGGTTAGGTAAGTCATATTTGATGAGCAAGTGTTGTACACGTTAAGAAGGCACAATGAATCAATCCCATTAAATGCGTTCAACTCTGGTTGTTAGCCTATGAAATGTTGCCGTTTAGTCGGTAGCAACAAACAGCTTAGCATATGAATAACGATAGTCCTAAATGCGGAGTTTATGAGAACAGCATTACGTGGCATGTTCAAAATAAATTAATGAATTAATTGATATTTTAAATGAATTTATATTTTGTGGTCTTTCTAGTTACGCCTTTCATTTCATGGAACATTTGGCATTTCTTTATCCTGTTCCATGTGCACTGGCATTGCTAGTCATTAGAATAAGTTAATGTACTGTACAGTTGTGTAGAATTGTTGAAGTACAGTACAATGTGAATTTGTTTTCTTTTATCTTTTTTATTTATTATTTAAGAGATTTAAAGTAATCTGTTGTTGTTCAATTTGACCTTGGACTATGCCTTAGGAATAAAAAGTCATTGCTTCATTACAAATTATGTGTGAGTGTGCTGCTTTTTTTTTTTTTGGAAAGTACCGATTAAAATACCATTTAGGAACCAGCACCATTTTGAAAGTATCGATTTGGCACTGGTATCGAATGAAACCCTTTCAATACCCAACCCTAGTCTTCCCCAGTGACCGTGCCCTTTAAAAGGAGAGAGAGAGCAGAGAAAGGGAGCTCTCTCTCCAACCAGAAGACTTGTGTGTGTGTGTGTGTGTGTGTGTGTGTGTGTGTGTGTGTGTGGCTGGGAGATTGGGAAAGGCCAAAAAACTAAAAATAAAAAGAGTTTGGAGAACTCAGTTCTGGCCTGCCATGTGTCTGTGCTCCACCCACCTGGTCAGATACTACAGTTACAAAACCATCTCTAAAGAGTTTGGACTCCACCAATCCACAGTTAGACAGATTGTGTACAAATGGAGGAAATTCAAGACCATTGTTACCCTCCCCAGGAGTGGTCGACCAACAAAGATCACTCCAAGAGCAAGGCGTGCAATAGTCAGTGAGGTCACAAAGGACCCCAGGGTAACTTTTCAGCAACTGAAGGCCTCTCTCACATTGGCTAATGTTAATGTTCATGAATCCACCATCAGGAGAACATTGAACAACAATGATGTACATGGCAGGGTAGCAAGGAGAAAGTCACTGCTCTCCAAAAAGAACATTGCTGCTCGTTGGCAGTTTGCTAAAGATCACGTGGACAAGCCAGAAGGCTATTGGGAAAATGTTTTGTGGATGGATGAGATCAAAATAAAACTTTTTGGTTTAAATGAGAAGTGTTATGTTTGAAGAAAGGAAAACACTGCATTCCAGCATAAGAACCTTATCCCATCTGTGAAACATGGTGGTGGTAGTATCATGATTTGGGCCTGTTTTGCTGCATCTGGGCAGGGACAGCTTGCCACCATTGATGGAACAATGAATTCTGAATTATACCAGAAAATTCTAAAGGAAAATGTCAGGACATCTGTCCATGAACTGAATCTCAAGAGAAGGTGGGTCATGTAGCAAGACAATGACCCTAAGCACACAAGTCATTCTAGCAAAGAATGGTTAAAGAAGAATAAAGTTAATGTTTTGGAATGGCCAAGTCAAAGTCCTGACCTTAATCCAATCGAAATGTTGTGGAAAGACCTGAAGCAAGCAGTTCATGTGAGGAAACCCACCAACATCCCAGAGTTGAAGCTGTTCTGTATGGAGGAATGGGCTAAAATGCCTCCAAGCCAGTGTGCAGGACTGATCAACAGTTATTGGAAACGTTTAGTTGCAGTTATTGCTGCACAAGGGGGTCACACCAGATACTGAAAGCAAAGGTTCACATACTTTTGTGACTCACAGATATGTAATATTGGATCATTTTCCTCAATAAATAAATGACCAAGTATAATATTTTTGTCTCAATTGTTTAACTGGGTTCTTTTTATCTACTTTTACGAAAATCTGATGTTTTAGGTCATATTTATGCAGAAATACAGAAAATTCTAAAGGGTTCACAAACTTTCAAGCACCACTGTATAGATCAGGATTGGGTTATAAAAAATATCCCAAACTTTGAATATCCCAGGGCGCACCATTAAATCCATTATAGCAAAATGGAAAGAATATGTTACCACTACAAACCTGACAAGAGAAGGCTGCCCACCAAAACTCACAGACCGGGCAAGTAGGGCAAGAAAGACACCAAAGATAACACTGAAGGAGCTGCAAAGATCCACAGTGGAGATGGGAGTATCTGTCCATAGGACCACTTTAAGCTCTACACTCCACAGAGTGGGGCTTTATTGAAGAGTGGCCAGAAAAAAAAATCATTACTTAAGAAAATACATTTGGAGTTTGTCCAACAGCATGTGGCAGACTCCCGAAATACATGGAAGAAGATTCTCTGGTCAAATGAGAAGAAAATTTATCTTTTTGACCATCATGGGAAATGTCATGTGTGGTGCAAACCCAACACCCTGAGAACACCATCCCTACAGTGAAGCATGGTGGTGGCAGCATCATGCTGAGGAGATATTTTTTATCTGCAGGGATGATCCAATATATATGCAAATGTAATATATGTACATATGTTGAGTTTCGGGCGGCACGGTGGTGTAGTGGTTACCGCTGTCGCGACTTGTCCAGGGTGTACCCCGCCTTTCACCCGTAGTCAGCTGGGATAGGTTCCAGCTTGCCTGCGACCCTGTAGAACAGGATAAAGCGGCTAGAGATAATGAGATGAGATGTTGAGTTTCCAAATATGAAATATATGTACATAAGAAGTAAAAACATGTACATATACATATAAAATATATATAAAACCTATTAGAAATTGGAACAATTTCATATATTGACATGTATTTCTAGCCCATACAAATATGGTTTTATATTGCAAGATCTCATCTCTCTCTAGCCGCTTTATCCTGTTCTACAGGGTCGCAGGCAAGCTGGAGCCTATCCCAGCTGACTACGGGCGAGAGGCAGGGTACACCCTGGACAAGTCGCCAGGTCATCACAGGGCTGACACATAGACACAGACAACCATTCACACTCACATTCACACCTACAGTCAATTTAGAGTCACCAGTTAACCTAACCTGCATGTCTTTGGACTGTGGGGGAAACCGGAGCACCCGGAGGAAACCCACGCAGACACGGGGAGAACATGCAAACTCCGCACAGAAAGGCCCTCACCGGCCACGGGGCTCGAACCCGGACCTTCTTGCTGTGAGGCGACAGCGCTAACCACTACACCACCGTGCCGCCCATATTGCAAGATATAACACCATATTAAAAAATCATTATATCGATATTTTTAATACATGTACATATGCAAATTTTACTATGGGTATTTCATATATGTTATAAACTTATATCTTCATATATCCCCGCCTTTCGCCCGTAGTCAGCTGGGATAGGCTCCAGCTTGCCTGTGACCCTGTAGAACAGGATAAAGCGGCTAGAGATAATGAGATGAGATCTTCATATATCTAGAGGATGTATGTATGTAATAATATGTCACCCTATAGGTAACATACAGTTTTGGTCAGAAGTTTACGTACAGTGACATGAACGTCATCTTGGATATGAATGTCATGGCAATATTTGGGCTTTCAGTAATTTCTTTGAACTGTTCTTTTTCTGTGGCAGAATGATTGTACAGCATACATCTTTAATTAAAAAAAAATCATGCCACCCCTTTCTGCAGACCAATTTAGCAAATTCATTGACAATTTATTGTGTCTACAATACATTCTTTACTTGCACAATAATAGTACGTTATGTAGCCCTCAGCTATAATTTCTTGTTGTGTTATTGTAAATGTCAAATAGTATTTTTGTTTGTGTTCTTCTTTTAGCTCTTATGGTGTTTGTGAAGACAATACTATTAATAAAGCAACTCTTTATCAACCAGCGGTTTAAGATCATCAATCAGCCTGGGATGCTACATTATTTATTTATTTTAATTTATTTATTTCCAGCCACGTATATAAATGCATGACAAATCATAATTATGATTTCCGAACTTGGAAGTATAGGAGCTGACCACAAAAGCACTTGAAGGCAGCATAAAATTGGTTTAGATATGCCACAGGAAACTTTATTTGTTCACACTCTGCATGTTTTCTTTAATAAATCTGTCTGTACAATAAGTTCAAAACATAAGTCTACAATTTTCTCATAGTTCGACCGATTTTTTTCCCTTTGTTGCTAAAAGACCAGAGCCATGTAACCATCTCTCCACATGGTTCTGCAAAAGACAAACCTCATTTTCTCTGCCCCCTTATAAACAGGCTACAGTAAACTGTAATGTACACGCCCACACACATACTCTGAAGAATAAATAGTGTGACTGAGCTTTTCAGACGTGCAGATGGTATGACTGCATTGAAAAAATTAAAGGATCACCTGAAGAACTTTTAGCTATACTTCTCACCACGAGTTCATCTGAAAGTGCAACAGAGGCAACAACAGACTCGAAATCCATAATTAGGTAAAAGAGATTTATTTACTTGTTCACTTTTATGGATTACTCTCTCATCTAAGGTACAAAATATGAAAATTGCAGTATAAAATTGTACAGGAAGTTACAAAGTTGGTACAGTATTATTACTGCTAGAGTGACACTACAGTCAGAAATCTAACAGTGCAAAAACCTATAGCACTGTTCACCTAACAGTGAGAAAAATCAATCTGTTTCTATGATTTAAAGTGGCAGGGGATAGAATGTGCGAAGTTAATCATTTCAGGGCAGAATACTTTAAATTCTTGTATATACACCATATTTTTCTGTTACGTTATGTGGCTACGAATTGTTGCCTCAGTTTTTAACCCATGTTTTATTAAAACCTTATAGGTTTTTCTGTATTTTGTCTATTTCCTACATTGTAGAACAACACTGAAGACATCATAACTATTAAATAAGTCTATATATGTTCCATATGTGATGAAAAATAAAGTGTTTAAGGTTTCATATTTTAGATTCTTAAAAGTTGCCACCATTTACCTTGATGATACTTCGCACACAATTGATATTATCTTTAAAACCAGCTTCATGAGGTAGTCACCTGAGATGCTTTTTAATTAACAGGTGTGCCTCATCAAAAGTTACTTAAGAAAGGAAGAAATTCCACTAATGCATTTGCAATCAAACAGTAAATAATAAAAACAGAGCAAATAGCCGTATTCCACAACTGTAGTAAGATAAGTGTAGAGAAGACAGGACCCAAAAGTGAGACATAAGGCTGGTAGTTGAGCAGGAAGGGTTGATTTTTTAAGCAAAAGCAAGCAGATGATCAGAGGTTTTCCAGGGAATCTGAGTGGATAGGCAGAACAGGCAGACCGGGGTGGCTGGCAGACAGGTAACAGGAAGGCAGTGGATCTGAAGCATAAGAGATTCACAGTTAGTCAAAACACACAAGAGCTACCATCACCAATTACACATGGCCTTCATGCAGTACCAAACTAGTAGACCGAACAAACTGGTGAAGAGTGGATTGCAGAGCCGGGGTATAAATATTGCTGGAGCTTGATTGCTGGATGGATTGCAGGTGTGCAGACTGATTGGCAGCAGGAGTTGATTGGCTGAAGCAGGAGGGCAGGAGAGCTACACCCATACAGACAGACAGAGACACACACACAACAAGAAACAAAGGGGAGCTGAGACACGAGGAATAAGCAGGAGGCAAAACTGGACTATGATATCCATATTATGTCAAGAACCGTTAAACTGAGTAAAGAGAAACGACAGTCCATCATTACTTGAAAACATGAAGTGTATTTTAAATAATAAAAACAAAGAAAAACATTGAATTAGGTGTGTCTAAACTTTTGACTGGGAATGTATATGAGGTACTACCAGGCACTTCAGGGGAGGTGAGAGTCAAGCTGCTGCTCATCTATCAACCAACTGAATAAACATATAAAAGATATATAATCAATACATTTATAATTTTATCAGAATGTGCTTTTGTGAAGATAAAATATTAGGTGACTCTGTCGCAGGAAAGTCACTCCATCTGACTGAACCTTATCTGTTTTTCCAGATAAAAAAACTGAAAAATGGGAACCAGAACATCAAAAAGCGATTCCCAGAAAAAACAAGCAGTCCCAAAAAAAACAAATTTGTTTGTCAGCGGTCTATATTACAGAATACCAGCACTTATTTACATTGATGATGCCCAAACCTTTCTTGCTTTTGCTGAGAAACGAACATCACCTCATGATTGTGATGCCACTCGCCTGGTTATGAGCAGGGGAACACGGAAGAATGGAGAAATTCAGGTAATGCTGGTGCAAACATTGCTTGTTATCTTTTAACATTTTACTTTCATTTGGCAAAATGTTCATAGAAATGCAACTTTTTTCTTCCAGTGGTCACTCGTTGAGGAGCTTAGTACAGCTTGTTTGGAAGACTATCGCACTATGAACCCATGTCTGGTCTATGAGAAAAAATCCAAGACTGTCTTTCTGTTCTTTATTTGTGTGTGGGATAAGATCACTGAGGAGCAACAGATTCACTCTGGTAATAAAACTCGGTTGTGTTACATCACCAGCAGTGACAAGGGGCAGAATTGGAGCAGCACAATAGACTTGACAAGCAGTGTGATTGGAGATGAGATTAAAAAGTGGGGCACGTTTGCTGTTGGACCTGGGCACGGCATTCAGATGAAGAGTGGAAGACTCAATTCCTGCTTATTTCTATGAGATTAGTCGTGGTAGTCAAAAAGGATACCTTTCATATGCTTTTGCATTCTATAGTGATGATGGGAAGAATTGGCACTTTGGAAAAAACGTAAGTACCAAATCTTGTGAGTGTGTTATGGCAGAGATCATTGACAAAAATGACAGCAGTTATCTATACTGCAATGCAAGAAGCACCAAAGGTCATAGAGTTGAAGTGCTAAGTAAGAACGGAGGAGAGTCTTTTGATCCGTGTCCAGTTCGGTACTTGGTAGAAACTGGTAAAGGCTGCCAGGGTAGCGTGCTGAGCATCACTGCACCTCAGGACCAAGCCACTAAGAACTGGCTCCTTTATTCTCATCCAACTAACAAAAGAAAAAGAAAGGATCTTGGGATTTATCTGAATAAGTCTCCTCTTAGTGACTCTGAATGGAGCGAACCATGGATCATCCATCACGGTCCTAGTGCATACTCTGATCTGACTACATGTGAGGAGCCTGATCGCTTTGCTTGCCTCATGGAGTGTGGAAAGAAGAGTGAGCTTGAAGAAATTGCCTTTGTGGAGTTTTCTCTCCAGGATATCATGAACAATCAGTAGCAATGTTTACATGCATGGCATTAATCTGAATTTTAAAAAAAGAAGCGACTAAACCAGAATGAAATTCCTATCTTCATTAAATTCAATTTCTGTAGCAACAGAAATTTGCTGTTTAACAATAGACAAAGCAGCTTTACAGAAATCTAGATATGAATGTACAGTAGATCCCTAATGAGCAAGCCAGAGGTGACACTGATAAAGAAAAACTCCCCAACATGACATGAAGATGTAACCTTGAGTGGAACCAGACACCTCTTCTGAATGATTACTGGGATTTTGAGCATTATTATCGAAATAATCAAATTCTAAAAATAGAAGGTACAACTCCAAATCAGAAAAAAATTGTGACAGTATATTAAAATTGAAATTAAAACTGACAACATTGACTTGGAAAGAATCTTTTGACCTGTACTGCACTCAAAATAGTACAACAGCACATTATTTGATGTTTTAACTCATTAATTTTATTGTTTGTTTGTTTCAAAAGAAAAACTTATTTCAATTTTGATTCTTGCAAAAAAGTTGAGAGGGTAAAGTGTTTACCACTTTATAATGTTGCCATTCCTTCTCACAACACTTAAAAGATGCTTAGGGACTGAAGACATCAAGTGATGCAGCATTTCAGGTGTTATTTTGTCCCATTCTTCCTGCAAACAGGTCTTAAGGTGTGCAATAGTATGGGGTCATTGTCATATTTTTTTTGTTTCAAAATTCCCCACATAATCTCTATTGGGGACAGAGGGGACAGGCAGCACATCCAAAATCTCAATATACTTTTCTACATTAATGCTGCCATCATAGAATTATAAGTTACTAGTTCTTGCTCCTGGGCGGCACGGTGGTGTAGTGGTTAGCGCTGTCACCTCACAGCAAGAAGGTCTGGGTTTGAGCCCCGTGGCCGGCAAGGGCCTTTCTGTGCGGAGTTTGCATGTTGTCCGTGTGGGTTTCCTCCAGGTGCTCCGGTTTCCCCCACAGTCCAAAGACATGCAGGTTAGGTTAACTGGTGACTCTAAATTGACTGTGAATGGTTGTCTGTGTCTATGTGTCGGCTCTGTGATGACCTGGTGACTTGTCCAGGGTGTACCCCACCTTTTGCCCGTAGGTAGCTGGGATAGGCTCCAGCTTGCCTGCGACCCTGTAGAACAGAATAAAGCGGCTAGAGATAATGAGATGAGATGAAAGTTATGTGTTAGCCAATGGGAAGCCTTCATCAGGCAGCCAATCAGAAGTCTGTGTTCAAACAAAGAAAAGGAACATTTGAGGAACTTTAAAAAAAAAAAAAACATTTCAATTATTTTCTCATGCAGTTATTGACAAACTAGATTCTTGGCTCATCTTAAATCCTCAAAGACTTGGCCTTTCCTGGATACTGATTTTGTACTAAATCAAGATCATATTCACCTGTTGACATCACCTGTCTTAAATCACATCATTATTTAATTGTTTTGCCTCATTATGAGCCCTAAATTGCCCCATCCCATCTTTTATTGAAATGTGCTTTATGAAATGCAGACCTAAAATGCATGAATGGATTGGATGTATATCAGCAAACAAAATGAAGTTGACCAGACAAAACATGAAATATCTTGGGTTCATACTGTTTGCAATGAAATATAAGTGAAAAAAAAATTAGAAATCACTGCTTTCTTTTTTTATTTTGCATTTTCCATACCGTCCCAACCTTTTCTGATTTGGGGTTGGAGATTTTGATGAGTTTGTTGTGGAGATGTGTGTTGATCCTACTGCTCTATCCAAGAGCTTGGAACGTTTACATTATATATGTTACCCAGATGTTGATACATTACTATGTTTATATAGCTTATCATATTTTAATACATGGCTTTGTTGACTACTCGATTCTGTTTGCTTAATTACAGCATTCCTACACAAACCTGTGGGGTCTTAATTTCACTATAATCACCAGTTCACTGTACATTATCCCTGACAAAATGCTTCACTGCTTCATAGTTATGATAGATGTGTGATCTGTCACTCTAAGCCTTTGAGTTTAATTATATTAATGAATATAAATAATATTACTGAAGGTTAGGTATTTGGAGAATTTGGTTATCCTAATGCTTTCTTGCATTCTGCTTAATGGGGCCTTACATTTTATATTACATTATATCTTATAGTTAAGGGAGTGCTATGGTTGTTTTTCATTGTATGTTTTTCCATGATATTACACCATCAAAATATAACTAGATTCCAGATGGCAGAATTGTGATGAGTTAATGACTCATGGAGGATCATGTCAATGAGAAATCTATGCAACAATTTATCAATGCTTTTGTTGATTTAACTTTTACTTGATAATTGTAATATTGATTATGTATTCACTCATTTTTTAAAAGCAGTCATATGGTGTTTATATCACCCTGATTTCTGGTTTACTGTGCATAAATACAGATGACTATGAGAATGGTATTAGAATACAACGCTTATAGCATTTCTCTTTGAAATTAAAATATATTTGATCACTTAAAAAATGGGTGGGTTCAAACAGAGTACCATTATAATAGTTCCCTGACTGGGCTGGACACTGAACAGACAGGCAGGTGGATTCAGATTCACCTTCAGGTTTTATTCACAATGGAAACCAAACAAAAGCACGCTTTCCAGCAGTCTGTAACTGAAAGAGTTGCACAATCAACTCACAATGAACAGGCATAACTCCAGCCAGGGGAAAACCTGGCTCTCTCTGCTCCTCTCCCCCTTTTATCTGCTCATTGTCACTGCACACAAACACACAGACACAGCACATTAATTAACAATAGATGCTTCCACTTTGCCATTCACCTTCCCCGGCTTCGCTCTCTAATCACAACCGTTGAGTTGGTCAGTAAAACTATTGAAAATCTTTCTTTGTACTTTTGTCAGTTGAATAAAGGTTCACATGAATTAACAAATCACAGATTTTTGTTTTTATTGCATTTTGGAAAATATTCCAACTTTTCTAGAAACAGGGTTTGTATAACCAGCCTTGTTACAAAGCTCTGGTTCTGCTCTTTCTTGTAATTTGTTCATTATTTTACATTCATCTTTTGATGAGTGGTTTCAGTGTATAGTAAAAACAAAACAACTGGCCTTGCCATTCCAATACGTTTGGAGGGGATTGTATATAAAATTAATTTTGCATCAAATATCTCAAATAAAATTATAAATTGCTTATAAATTTGTAAACTGTATATTCTATTGTTTAGAAACTGTATTGCAATGCCAAGCAACTGTATCTGTCATCAGTGGTTAAATTGGCTTTTGTAAGGAGGGGGAGCCCTTCTTCACTCACAGTGGTCAATATCTCATCTCATCTCATTATCTCTAGCCGCTTTATCCTTCTACAGGGTCGCAGGCAAGCTGGAGCCTATCCCAGCTGACTACGGGCAAAAGGCGGGGTACACCCTGGACAAGTCGCCAGGTCATCACAGGGCTGACACATAGACACAGACAACCATTCACACTCACACCTACGGTCAATTTAGAGTCACCAGTTAACCTAACCTGCATGTCTTTGGACTGTGGGGGAAACCGGAGCACCTGGAGGAAACCCACGCGGACACGGGGAGAACATGCAAACTCCGCACAGAAAGGCCCTCACCGGCCATGGGGCTCGAACCCAGGACCTTCTTGCTGTGAGGCGACAGCGCTAACCACTACACCACCGTGCCGCCCGTGGTCAATATCTCTCAAAACATTTTTATTTATCGCACCATCGGTTTAATACATATTTTATCAACTTATGGCCTACTTATTTATATCTCACATCAATGCACATATTGGTAACTTATTAAGCCTACGTTTCACCATCAATCTACACTGTAATTTGTAAACCTTATTCACAATATACACCACCAATCCACATATTAGCAATAGTTATTTACATCTCATCAATCTACACTATTATTTGCATTACTTGTTTACATCTCACACCATCAATTCACATATTAACAATAGTTCTTTACATCTCATGCCATAAATCTACATCAATCAAATCAATTGTTTGCTAAACTTACTTACATGTCACAACATTAAACCACATATCAGCAATAGCCAGTCATTACAATTTAATTTACAACTTTCCAAATAGGACTTGGATCAAGTTTCTCCTGCCTTTCCTGTCTCTGTCTACATGCTATATGGTCTACCGACCTCCGGGTCATAACCCACTTCTTAACATGTTTGGTTGGATTCCACATGTCTGGACTGATGCTCACACTCACTCTCCCTCGCTCCCCCCGTCTCACCGTCACTCACTCGTGCTGCCTCTGCCACTGGTTCTGATGGCTCCTCCCACTCGCAAGTGAAATTTGCGAGTGGGAGATGGTGAGATGGAGGGAGAGAGAGAGTGTGATCAGTCCCGTGTAGTATTTTTCCAGATGTATACCTTAACAGATGACCTCTATCTCTCTCATCATCAAATCATTTCATCTTTAAAATGATAGCTTCTTTCGCGCAAATGAAAAAAAAACTACTTACGGGAAATGTTATATCACTCGCGGGCGTGTGAGGGCCACTGTCTAAATACGGGAGACTCCCAGAGCATCCGGGAGACTAGGGATGTCTGAATCGTTTAATTTTGTTATTTAGTCTAGTCTTAGTGCACCACAGCAACCTCATAACTTTGGCCGACCAAAGCAGCATTGGATTGGGAGTGGAACGCGAGCCAATGGAAAAGTCCAGGCTGCCAGTTCTCACTATCACGAGGGCAGTTTGCTAGCGTTCCTATATGTGCAAAGACAGGTTAGCGGGCATCCATTAAACTAGCTAACTCAATTTTCTGATATTTACCTAAAAACTAAAAACACAGAAAACAACTACAACTTAGTAAATGAAGATAAAGTATGATAGAACTACAGACAAAAAGATCTGAACTTCAGCAAATGGAGGCGTGAATTTTTCGACTAGCATTCTGTCTGTCAGTGTTAGCTAACGGTACTTATGTCATCTGCTGCACTAGTATATTTTGCCTGAGAAAGTTTCTCAACTAAAGACAAAATAAACAAAAGAACCATGACTTACCTCTGTCTACTTTGCTAAGGCATCGTGTTTAGCAGATAATTACAACTTCGTACGACATAAGTCCTCATAAAATATAAAGTATGACGGCCTGATAGAAAACAGTGTTGCCAGTTTCTCGAGCTGAAGTCCATTAACGTTAACATTAAACGTATGATGCTGTGTGATGTCACGCATTCTCGCAGCGCATGCGCATTCAATGATAATTCCAATGAAAATATTTTTTAAAAAATTGATGGGTGTAATTCACTTTAGCTTATTTTTTGTTGTCTAAATCATTATTGACAAACTCTCATATTGATGTTGTTTTTAGAATAGATGAAAATTAATAAAAGTATTATATTATTATAAACACTGAAGCAGAGGGAGCTCAGCTCCTGCTGGCTGTACTGCCGAGGCGAGGAGGCGGAGCTGAGTTCCGGAGGGCTCCGGCCCAATTTAATCTCTGTCTGTCATGCTCTGCCCTGGGCTTCCACTCCAGAGATTTATTATCTCCCAGTTCAGTGCTAATCCGGATCCGGGACGGGACTTCCATCTCGCCGGCATTCACTTCCTGGTTTGCTCTGCTGTGTATAAAAAGGCCGTTCTCAGAAAGGGACTTTGCCAGAACGTCTCGTTGTTTTTTCACGTCGTCTCTGCGCCATTATTGCTTCTTGGATTTTGCTCTCTGTTTTGCCTGTTTCTTGTCACAGTTTTTTGCACTATGTTTTTGTCTTTTTTCATGTTTGTTGTACTATGTTTTTGTCTCAAGTTTTTTGTCTGGACTATTTTTTATGCTAGCGTTTTTTGTCCTTGCCTGCCTCGTTTTTTTGTCCCTAGCTTTTTCTGGATTATTTCTGGTTTATTTTTTACTTCTATTAAATCTTTTTTTATTATTGGATTTACTGGTCTGTGTTCTGCTCTTGGATCCTACTCACCACATCTCACCACCCATAACAGTACATTCTGGCCAACATGGATCCAGCGGAACTGAACCATCTGAGAACGGCTATGCAGCAGCAAGGAGCCCTCCTTGGGACCCACCAACAGGAACTCAAGCAGATCACCCAGAACCTGGCCATCCTGTCCAACTCGCTCAACCTTCAAGCCACACAACTCCAGTACTCCCAAGGCATGCCTACCCCTGCCCAGCCACCTCCTGCCACTGCCACTCGCCATGAACTGAGACTTCCTTTGCCTCAGCCCTACAGCGGGGAACCAGGTACCTGCAGATCTTTTCTGTCTCAGTGTTCATTGATACTGGAGCTACAACCCATGGCTTTCCCCACAGAACGCTCCCAGGTAGCTTATGTCATCACACTCCTCACCGGCAAGGCCAGGGAATGGGGAACAGCGGTCTGGCACGCTGACGCGTCCTTTTGTTCCAGCTTCAAGGACTTTTCTGAGGAAATGAGGCGAACATTCGACCGCTCTCTGTCCAGTTGGGAAGCAGCAAGGGAGCTCATGGAGCTGTGGCAGGGACTTGGACTATGCCATCGAGTTCCGAGCGTTGGCGGCGTCATGCGACTGGAACGAGAGTGCCCAAGTTGATGCGTTCCTACATGGCTTGTCTGACATCACCAAGGACGAAATGGTATCTCGGGAACTGCCGTCGGACCTCGCCACTCTCATGGACCTCGCCAATCATATTGACGCTCGGGTCCTACAACGTAGGAGAAAGAAGAGCAGCCTCAGCTGCAACTTCTCCCCACCTCCTGCCTCATCCGTCAAACCCATGCAGGTAGATTGGGTACGGGTGTCAGCAGAGGAACGACTGTGCCGGCGGAACACAGAGGCCTACTTCTATTGCGGTCAGCAAGGACACAACTGCTGAGCCTGCCCGCTAAAAAGTACAAGCCCACCAGTTAATCAAGGGGCCCTGGCAGGCAATGCTCGGAACCAGTCCCCTGCTGACCGACCGTTGCTCCCCGTTATCATCACGCACAACAACCGGCATCACCATCTTCAGGCACTCATCAGCTCGGGGGAGGACAGGAACCTGATCTGCTCCACCACCGCCAAGGATCTCGGAATCCCGTTACTCACCCTCGAGGTCCCTCTCACCGTCCTGACACTCAATGGCACTGGCTTGACCACCATCACTCACCTCACCACCCCGCTCACCCTAAGGATTTCAGACAATCATTCCGAAATGATACAACTTCACGTCATGAACAACCCTCACATTCCCATTATTCTTGGACTACCCTGGTTGATGCAGCACAGCCCCCACTTAAACTGGACTGATCACACCATCTTAGGCTGGAGTCCTTCCTGCCTGGCCTCCTGCCTGAACTCCGCTCTGCCTCCCGCCAAACCACCACAGCCCTCAGCCAGTGAGTTTCCTGACCTCTCTCACGTGCCTCCGGAATATCTGGACCTCAAGCCAGTTTTCAGTAAAACCCGAGCAGTGTCCCTCCCTCCTCACAGGCCTTACAGTTGCGGGATTGACCTCCTGCCCGGGACGGCGCCACCCAAGGGATGTCTCTACTCTCTCTCACCCGCCAAACGACAGGCCATGGAGAAGTACATCATAGAGTCACTGGCAGCTGGGGTCGTCCGCCCTTCCTCCTCTCCAGCAGGGGCGGGGTTCTTCTTCGTCGAAAAGGACAAGTCACTCCATCCCTGCATTGACTATCGAGGTCTCAATGCCATCACGGTCAAGAACCGCTGCCCACTACTGCTCATGACCCCAGCCTTCGAACTACTCCAGGGAGCTAAGGTGTTCACTAAACTGGACTTATGCAACACCTATCACCTAGTTAGGATCAGGGAAGGGGATGAGTGTTAGACGGCCTTCAACACCAACACAGGCCACTATGAGTACCTTGTAGTCCCTTTTGGCCTGACCAACGCACCCACGGTATTCCAGGTGCTAGTTAACGTCTTAAGAGACTTCATTAACACCTTTGCCTTTGTATACCTGGATGACATCTTGATTTTCTCTTGCTCTCTGGAGGAATATCAGGGTCATGCCCGGCAGGTCCTCCAACGCCTCCAACTTTCCGTTAAGGCGGAGAAAAGAGTTCCACCAAAGCTCCCTCTCGTTCCTGGGGTTCATCATTGCTCCGGCAAAGATTCAAATGGACCCCTCAAGCTGGAGGCAGTTGCTGACTGGTCCACCCCATCTTTGAGATGAGAGCTCCAGCACTTCCGAGGAACTGTCGTAACGCCAACTTCTACAGGCGCTTCATTCGCAACTTCAGCACGGTGACCGGACCTCTCTCAGCCCTGACCTCAACCAAGACCAAGTTCAAGTGGGGGAAGGAAGCAGAGAAAGCCTTTTCCATGCTCAAGCACAGGTTTACCACAGCACCCATTGTCACCATACCTGATCCAACCAAGCAGTTCATTGTCGAGGTTGATGCTTCCGAGTTAGGGGTCAGAGCTATACTATCCCGGAGGGCCAGTGATGACAAGGTCCATCCATGCTTCTTCTCCCGCTGGCTATCCCCAGTCGAATGGAATTACAACATCGGCGACTGAGAACTACTGGCTGTTAAACTAGCCTTGGAGGAGTGGAGGCATTGGCTTGAGGGGTCGGAGCTCCCCTTCCTAGTCTGGACCGACCATGAGAATCTGGAGTACCTCAAGTCCGCCAAACGCCTGAATTCCCGTCAAGCCCATTGGTCTCTCTTCTTCTCCTGGTTCAACTTCATGCTCCCCTACCACCCAGGCTCCAAGAACGGCAAACCTGATACCCTGTCCAGGATGTTCTCTTCCCACCAAGAGGAGTCCAAGCCACCCGAGACCATCCTTCCTCCATGCTGCCTGGTGGGAGCCGCCATTCTAGAGGTTGAGACGCTCATGCAGAAGGCCCTGGAGCAGGACCCCAGTGAAGGTAACCCCAACAACACTCCTCCTAACCATCTGTTTGTTCCCTGTCCTGTGTGAACCCAGGTGCTGAAGTGGGGTCATGACTCCAGGCTGGCCTGTCCTCCGGGAGCTGCCCGAACCCTGGCACTCATCCAGCAGCACTTTTGGTGGCCATCCATCAAGGAGGACGTCCAGGAGTTCGTGGCAGCCTGTGACACATGCTCCCAGAACAAGACAGCCAATTGACCCCCTGCTGGCTTGCTAAGACCCCTCCTGACTCCGCATCGACCTTGGTCTCACATTGCCCTGGACTTCATCACAGGACTCCCCAACTCAGGTGGCAACACATGTATCCTCACTGTTATTGACCGTTTTTCTAAGACCATCCATTTCATTCCTCTGCACAAGCTCCCCTTAGCCAAAGCGACCGCAGAACTACTCATCCACCATGTTTTCCGCCTACATGGTCTGCCTACCGACATCAGTTCTGACCGGGGTCCTCAGTTCACTGCACAGTTCTGAAGAACCTTCTGCAAACTCATCGGAGCCACCTGTAGTCTCTCCTCAGGCTTCCACCCACAGACCAACAGCCAGGCAGAATGGGCGAACCAGGCTTTGGAGGTTGCACTCAGGTGCATGGCATCCAGGGATGCCAGTTCTTGGAGCAGGTACCTACCCTGGATTGAAGATGCACATAACACTCTCCCTTCCTCTGCCACAGGTCTCTCTCTATTCCAGTGCTCACTAGGTTACCAACCACCACTGTTCCCCAGCCAAGAGGAGGAGGTCACCGTACCCTCAGCCCAGCTCTTTATACGCCGCTGCAGGAGGACGTGGGCATTGGCCCGGAGAAGACTCATTCGCTCTGCACTCGCATCCAAGAGGCAGGCCGACAAACATCGCTCCAAGGCACCCACCTACCGAGTAGGTCAACGAGTTATGCTCTCCATGTGCCACCTGCCCCTTAGGACTGTCTCTCGCAAGCTAGCACCCAGGTTCCTTGGACCCTTCCTCATCAAGAAGGTAATCAACCCATGTTCTGTAAGACTCGCATTACCACTCACCATGCGATGTGTTCACCCTACCTTTCATGTATCTCAGCTTAAACCTCTGGTCTCCAGTCCTTTGCCGATTTCTCTGGGCCTGAACTCACATCACATGGAGTGAAAGACAGTAGAAACATGTGCTGTGGTCAAATGAGTACATGTTTCAGCTTGTTTTCAGGAAAACTGGACATCAACTTCTCAGTGCCAAAGGTGAACACAACCATCCAGTTTGTTATCAAAGAAAAGTGCAAAAGTCAGCATCTGTAATAGTATGGGGTGCATCAGTGCCCACGGCATAGGAAAGTTGCATGTGTATGAAAGTATCATTGACACGACGAGGTATATTGGGATTTTAGAGAGATATATGTTGCTATCAAGGCAATGTCTTTTCCTGGGACACTCATGCTTATTTCAGCAGGACAATACCAGGCTTCATTCTGCACATGTTACAGCAGCATGGCTTCATAGACAGTGTGTGTGCTTAACTGGCCTGCTGCCAGTCCAGATCTGTCTCCTACTGAGAATATATGGCACATCATGAAGAGGAGAATCAGACAACAGCGACTACAGACTGTTGAGCAGCTGAAGTCTTGTATCAAGGAAGAATGGACAAAAATTCAAATTGCAAAACTAATATCCTCACTTTTCAAATGATAAAAACTGTAATTAAAGGAAAGGTGATGTAACACAAAGGCCATAATGTCTCTGTCCCAACTTTTTTTGAGTGTGTTGCAGGCATCAAATTCTAGCTTCGTTCATATTTACAAAATATCATTTAAGTTGGTCAGAAAAACTATTGAAAATCTTTCTTTGCACTTCTGTCAGCTGAACAAAGGTTCATGTGAATTAACAAATCACAGATTTTTGTTTTTATTGCATTTTGGAAAATATCCCAACTTTTCTGGAAATGGGGTCTTTAAACTAGCCTCATTAGAAAGCTCTGGTTCTGCATTTTCCTATAATTTGTGTTTCATACAGTATCTATGCAGTGATTAATTTATGAGTAATTCAAAATTATTTTTCTTGCTAACACTTCATCACAGACAATCAATTAGCATCGTTAGAAAGGTACAGTTCAGTTACATATACTGTATGCTGTGTTGTGAGCTACAGTGGTCTTGTGCACTATGTGCTGATAATTCTGTAAGCGTGGTGTTGCATTTGGGGTTTAGGGTGAGGGACTCTGCATTTCCAGGTTTCTTACAATAGAGGTGGACACACCAACTTTCTGGTGATATACTGCCCCCTAGAGTATGGATTTGCCAGGTGGCCAATTCTTACACTGTAAACCTTTAAAGTAGAACAGAAAATCTGAATAAGAAGCTGGTGAATAAGATTAATCAGCCAACTTCAGCTTTGTTATCAAACTAATGTTAGTTGTTTACACTGCTACTCAAGTGAATGGAATGAAGACACTTTGATGATCAAGAAATGTTTGAATGCTTCAATAAACAGTAGTGACTCATTACTTTTGTCAGCTTTTTTTAATGCAACTACAATACAATTTACCTGCTGCTGAGCACTCGACTCCATTTGTTCCACCATGTCAGAGTTCGCGCCACCATTAATGAAGTTGGCATGGGATTTCAGAGAACCTCCCTCTCTAAAATCAGATGACAAATAGAGATTTAAAGTGAACATCTTTGATAACCCACCCCCATAAAATATGCTGAAAAACTGAAGAAGCAGAAGAAAGATTCCAGAAGCAAATAAATAAATAAAAACCAGCAAGGGTGGTGTAGTGGTTAGCACTGTCGCCTCACAGCAAGAAGGTCCGGGTTCGAGCCCCATGGCCGGCGAGGGCCTTTCTGTGCAGAGTTTGCATGTTCTCCCCGTGTCCGCATGGGTTTCCTCCGGGTGCTCCGGTTTCCCCTACAGTCCAAAGACATGCAGGTTAGGTTAACTGGTGACTCTAAATTGACTGTAGGTGTGAGTGTGAATGGTTGTCTGTGTCTATGTGTCAGCCCTGTAGTCAGCCCTGGCGACTTGTCCAGGGTGTACCCTGCCTTTCGCCTGTAGTCAGCTGGGATAGGTTCCAGCTTGCCTGCGACCCTGTAGAACAGGATAAAGCGGCTAGAGATAATGAGATGAGATGTTTGGCATAAAATGAACTCTATAATTGTAGGGGTACCTAAGTACCTATGGCAAACACCATATATTTCTGTATGAATAATTTGCTGTAAATGGATTGGACTCACTGAGGAATGGGTGGTCATCAAATTCCTACCATTAGAGTCTCACTGATCTGCAGTTAAGCTTTTTGCTTTTGGGTCAGATGGAGTTTGTCATCTGGACTACACAGACATTTAAAATTCTATTCAGAAAGAAAATAGATAGGTTTATTATATACTTATGTGCCCAAAACAGTATTCCAATCAAAAGAGATATCAAGTATGAAATATGCTAACTGTGAGTCATCTTAGTTTAATCTTGCCTCACCTGCTTTAATTTCCCTGAGTTGGTGTACAGCTTTACCAAATCCCATGTAATGACCAGCACTGGGGAAAATGAGCTCATGAGCCATCCAAGAACATATGCCCAGCCTGGATATAGGACATTCCACCGAACGGGTGCCATTTGCTTGTTGTACCACTCCCAAATTAAACTTAATTTGTTATATCTTTTCAACACTGATTATAATAACACACATATTTAACTATTCAAAATGTGTATTGGTCAACCTCAGGCTATGTTACAAGGTTTGGAAGTCAAAGATGGCTGCATTTTTTTCAGTCCTGTTACCAAAACTCTGAAAGTAACAGGACTGAGTTTTTAGCCTAGGATTAGCTAATACATGGAATTAAGCCACATGGCGTCATCGCTAATAGCATGACCACACTTAGCACATTCTAGTGATTTACCAAAAATCTGTATTTTTAAAATAAACAAATATCATCTAAGAAATAATTTAAGTAACAGGACAGTATGTTGACATTGACCTTATCAGTCAAAGTTAAAAAATCATCAAATATGTAGAAAAGTAAATGAGAGAACTAACTTTTGGTCTTCCCATGGCCTTCAGAAGACACAACTGATGTAACTTCCTGTTGAGCATGTGATTTATGGAATGTTCCAAATTTGTCAGATGGGGTAATATGTTTGGGTAACAGGACTGAGTGAAAACCCAGGGACACGACGAAAATGTGTATTTTAACTAAGATATTGTGGATTTCTTATGAAAAAAATATATTTAAACCATGGATAAGATATGGAGTCACACAACAGTGCAAAAGAAATACTGTTTCTGAAGGATTTTAATCATAATATTTCATAGTTAAGTATAGTTAGAGTGCGGGGACAGGTAACACATGCTATTTTTCAGTGTTTTAGGTAGTTTTTATTAATCCTTACAATTATATATCTTAAATTTGAAATCAGATCAATGTGCAGGACATTCTGCGTAATAAGGAAATGTATTTTAAAGTACATTTTTATGTGCATTTATACATATAATTTTCTAGGGACGGAAATGACACCGATTCGGTGGAATGGCTCATACGGTATACATCAGGGGCTGATACTTCACCAGGTAAAAATGAAAGATCCCTGAAGGCAAAGAAAATCTGACAAATGATACTGATGATAATGATAGGGTGTAATAAAGAGGAGGATGAACCATAATACACTCTGGATGTTTTGCTGATACACAGTGTGCATATGGTATGTAAGGAATAAAACATTTAGGGCATGATATTAGAGTAAATTACCAAGGATGTTGTGGTGTGATACAACTCAACAATAAGCAAAGTTACTGCCATTGTTTTCTTATAATAGTATGTCACAAAGTGTTTTATTCCTCTTATATCATAGCAGCTTGCCTAGGCTAACATTTTTTTATTTTATTAAAGAACACATCTTACTATTTATCTACAGATAACATAAGTTATGAATGTAACGGTGGATATGTGAGACTAAAGGATGACCGTCACTACAGTCTAAATAGGATGATGATAGCTTTTGTTCCACCTTGTCTTGAGACCTAATGTAAACTAAATTATGCCCATGACCCCAGGAAGCAGAACGTCCCACACTATGAAAGTGGGGTTAACTTCTGGTTCATCTTCTTACCCTGGATGCCTTAGAGTGTTGTGAGTGACAGTCATCCTTTGGTTTTACAGATCCATAGTTACATTCATAACTTACAATCTGTTTCGACCTCACTCTGACCATCACTATGGTCTAAACAGGATGACTCATATCAAAATGAGGGGAACACAAGAGCAGCAGTGTTTACTGGTGTTGAACAGGTCACATGAACTCTGTAAAATTTTGCAAATGTGTATTGTTTAGACCATGATGCTGCAGCAAAAATGTCTCCCAAAGGAACTGCCTTCAGTGCAGCCCATAAAGTAGCTACACTGGGTTCATATCCCTGTAGGAACTGGAAACCCATGTTCTGTGTAAGCATGGGGAAGAACATCAACCACCCAATGTGACAAACACTGCTTAGAAAGTGGTAATCTCAGAAAGGCTCTGTAAAACCTTTCTATATCAAACAAAAAGCTGAAGGGGAATCTGTGAGGGGAATCATGACAATGTTCACACAGGTGCTTGCAAGAGCACTTATGACCATGTCTGTCTGGAGAGCTTCCCCTCTCCCTACCGTGATCCGACACAGAGCTACAAACCCTGGTAGTATGATGGAGTCGCTCCTCTTTAGACAGGTCACAAGCTCCACGGTAGGGATTATGCACGTCTTCCCTCAGATGAGCAATCCCCAAGCATGAAGGGCATTTTCCATGCCCATTACAGGGGTTCAATTCTGATTGACTAAACGAATAGCAATGTGAAGCCATCATACTCCTGTACAAAGCAGGACAAGGATACAACACAACCCCACTGGCCATGCACAGCAGTAAAATTTAAATCAAGCCCACACCAAGAAGATGGCCCGCACCAGTATGCAATTGTACCTAGCAGGTCCAACTCTGAAACTCCACCAACTGCAAACAGTGATATAGGGCACAATAGGGGCTACTATACATACTGAAATTGCAATTAAGTATATTCACTATGTTTCACTGGTGAAAGAAACAGCAACTATCACAAACAATGTGGAGCCACAGCTAGCATGTAAGCAAATTAATTTCTGACTAACAAAGAAACAATACAATGATCACTTCCAAGTAAAGCAAAACTGCCACAAATCACAGGGATATGAGGCACCTGAACCACATGCATGATGAATTGAGTGGCAGATTACCTGAGGATAAATCAATACCTTACCTGTACCTGATATCTAAGGCAAGAAAGACAAAGAGGACAAGCCGGAAGTTAACCCCGCTTTTATTGTGCTGGAAGTTCTGCTTCCTGGGTGCATGGGCATGACATTTACATTAGGTCTCGAGAGCAGGTGGAACAAAGGCTATCATCATATTATTTCGACTGTAGTGATGGTCAAAGTGAGGTCGAAACAGATTTAGATTTAAGCATCCACAAAAGTTAGCTCCTGTTATCAATGAATCAGTCATTTCCACATCAGGTTCTCAATTACTGTTACAAAATGCTGACTCTGGAGACTCCTTCAGAAAAATGTTAAATAAATGTCTCCTCACAGAAATCTTCATCATACTAACGCCATTTCCAGAAAAGCTGAGATATTTTCCAGGAGAGGGTGCCAGTGCTGTGGAAAATATCATGTCTGGTCCCTATCCCTGAGAAGATGCCTCCATCATCCCTCAATAACTCCAGACCAGTTGCCCTCACATTGAGGGCACGGTAGGCATGGATGATACACTAATTTATTTACTGTAGAAGGCCCATTCCATTTGGACTGAACCAACACCACAGTGGGAATCACATTCTTTGATTTCTCAAGTACATTCAATACTATCCAACCTCTCCTGCTAAGTGAGAAGATGGGTAGAATGCAGGTTGACACCTCTGTGATCTCCAGGTTCAAGGACTACCTCTCAGACAAACCTCAGTTTGTGCAGCTGGGGAGCTGCCTGTCTGACTGTCTGCTCAGCAGCACCAGAGTACCACAGGGAACTATGCTATCCCCCTCCCCTGTACCCTGTACACTACAGGCTTCTAGTACAAGATGGATCACTGTCACATGCAAAAATTTTCTAATGTCTGTGAGGTGGTTAAGTCCATCAGGGATGGATGGGAAGAGGGACCTAGTAAATAACTTTGTTGAGTGGTATGGAACAAATGATCTGCTCCTCACTGTGATCAAGACCAAGGAAATGGTGGTCATTTTCAGGATGAAGAGGACCACAACCTGACCAATAAACATAACATGGACAGGATGTTGAGTTTGTTGACTTCTACAAATGCACTTGGTGGCATTCTGTTTCCTGTATTGCTGTGAATTCATTATATAATTGCACTACATACAGACGGAGGTGGACAGTAACGAAGTACATTTACTTGAGTACACTTTTTGAGTATCTATACTTTACTTGAGTATTATGTTTTTTGGAAACTTACGACTTTAACTTCACTACATTTGAAAGGCAAATATCGTACTTTTTACTCCACTACAGTTCTATCGATGTCCTCGTTACTATGAAGCAGCTTTGAAAGTGGATGTTTTTTTCTTTTCTTTTCTAAAATGTGGTTGTTTTATTCGCAGGTGACAATGAGACAGCCTTTCAGTAATCACTAGGGTCATTTTACATCCACAGACTGTATAAAATCAAGTTTAATGATTTCTCTACAGGATTATTTAACATGATCAGTTGATGGTAGAATGGAAGGAGGCAGTTGTTCTGGAGAATGCACGCACCCATGGCCCATGAACCCATGTTTCAGTTTTCTGAAAGGATGAAAGATTCATTTTGTTTTAAATGTTTGTTTTGTTTGCCGAAAACAAACCACATCACTGCCTACAAAAACTCACCATCCAACCTGCGGAAGAATATTGAGGTATATAAACATTTTATTCCAAGAAAAAGCTTGCAATGAAGTTGTCTGTGCTTTTAGAGCTAGCGATAACGTTGCAATAGCTATGCAGTCTGGTTAGTCAAATGACTTTCTCTGGATTTGCCCGCCAGGTTGCCATAGCCTTGTCCACAGCTAATGTTAACACGTAGCTAGTTAACTTGGACACTGTTAGTTAGCATGTAAAAACAGAGTTATGCTAACATGAATAACGTTAACTTACCTGAAGTCCTTTCAGAAATATGTTTTAGCATAAGCTTGCCAAATAAACAGAATATAGAAATCTTTCTTTTCTAGTAGCATTAGCTACTAAATATGATTTCGAGTTTGAAAAGAGTTTGCTAGCATGTCAGGTGGAATTTCACTGAGTAGCTAGCTTCACATTAAACCACCATGATGGCACAGCATGTGTTCATTTTGTGAATTCACATTTCTGTCTTTGGTAACAGTATTAGGTTTTGTAAGTGTTATGGCAATAATACAATAATGCGTTGACAGAAAATGTACTTTTAATACTTAAGTATTTTTAAAAGCAAATACTTCAGTACTTTAACTTAAGTAAAAATTTGACTATACAACTTTCACTTGTATTGGAGTAACATTTGACCAGTGGGATCTGTACTTTCACTTAAGTAATGAAGTTGGGTACTTTATCCACCTCTGCATACAGAGGACGTAAAGTTATCATTATTTTATTTACACTATTATTTATAACCTTACTGAATATGTTTATTTAATTACCCTTGATTATGTCTTACTGCAAACACTTCTTTAGCTGCTTTAATGTGTGATTTTCCCTCTGGGATTAATAAACTGATCTATCTATCCGTCTGTCTGTCTGTGTCTGTCTGTCTATCCATCAAGATAGATAGATAGATAGATAGATAGATAGATAGATAGATAGATAGATAGATAGATAGAAATTGTACATTTTATCATGTGTAGATTTTTTGGTAATCTTATTTCTAAATACCCTAGATCGGGGTTTTCAAAGTGTGGGAGAGTCAGCCCCCCTCAGAGAGCAAATAAACAACAGCGTCCCCCCCCCCCCCCCCCCTTACAATATTTGTTGTCGCTATACTTAATGTTCCATTCGTATTTTTAAAAAATGGTTGTTGTACACATTTATTTTTTCCTTTTACACATTTTAAACATCTGTGCTTTTTAAAAAAACATCTTTTTTTACACATTTTAAACATCTGTGCTTTTTTAAAACATCCTTTTTTACACATTTTAAACATCTGTGCTTTTTAAAACATCTTTTTTTACACATTTTAAACATCTGTCCTTTTTAAAACATCTTTTTTTACACATTTTAAACATCTGTGCTTTTTTAAATCATTTTTTACACATTTTAAACATCTGTGCTTTTTTAAATCATCTTTTTTACACATTTTAAATATCTGTGCTTTTTTAAAACATCTTTTTTACACATATTAAACATCTGTGCTTTTTTAAATCATCTTTTTTTTACACATTTTAAACATCTTTGCTTTTTAAAACATCTTTTTTGACACATTTTAAATATCTTTGCTTTTTTAAAACATTTTTTACACATTTTAAACATCTGTGCTTTTTAAAACATCTTTTTTACACATTTTAAATATCTTTGCTTTTTTAAAACATTTTTTTACACATTGTAAACATCTGTGCTTTTTTAAATCATCTTTTTTTACACATTTTAAATATCTGTGCTTTTTTAAAACATCTTTTTTACACATTTTAAACATCTGTGCTTTTTAAAACTTTTTTTTACACATTTTAAACATCTGTGCTTTTTTAAAACATCTTTTTTTTTACACATTTTAAACGTGTTTTTTAAAGCATCTTTTTTTTACACATTTTAAACATCTGCGCTTTTTAAAATATTGTTTACACATTTTAAACATGTGTTTTTTAAAGCATCTTTTTTTTTTTACACATTTTCAACATCTGCGCTTTTTAAAGCATTTTTTACACATTTTAAACATCTGTGCTTTTTTAAAACATCTTTTTTACACATTTTAAACTCTATGCTTTTATAAAACATCTTTTTTTACACATTTTAAACATCTGTGCTTTTTTAAAACATCTTTTTTACACATTTTAAACATCTGCACTTTTTAAAACATTTTTTACACATTTTAAACATCTGTGCTTTTAAAAAAAAAAACAACATCTTGTTTTACCCATTTTAAACATCTCATAGCATCGTTAGCTAGCACCTCTTGGCAGACAACACACTGTGGCAGTGGAGCATCTTCAGATCCAGTCCATGAAAATCCAAACTTTAAATAATCGTGGTCATACTTCCTTCTTTTTTTGCTTGGCCCAGACTCTGTCTCCTCACTCACTGTAGATTTAGATACTAAAAATCGATCCATTTTGTCTCTGGTAAAGGCTAGCTGAAGTTCACTAAATGTCCGCAATAGTAACTTATTCTGGTTTATTTTTCCTCACGTTGCGCCCCCCCTGAAGAACTCTGGCGCCCCCTAGGGGAGGTGTGCCCCACACTTTGAAAAGCCCTGCCCTAGATAAATAGTCCTTAAGATAAATATTTCTGACAACAGCATTATTATTATTATGACTGAAATATTTCCTCTCAGGTACCCGTATATGAAGCTGGCTCACAGCTCCAGGGTCTGATTGTGGTTTGATTCTGAGATAAGGTTACCATCTGCGTAGAGAGTCTGAGCATTTTCTCCCCTTATCTGCATGAATTTCTAATGGATCTCTCATCTCATCTCATTATCTCTAGCCGCTTTATCCTTCTACAGGGTCGCAGGCAAGCTGGAGCCTATCCCAGCTGACTACGGGCGAAAGGCGGGGTACACCCTGGACAAGTCGCCAGGTCATCACAGGGCTGACACATAGACACAGACAACCATTCACACTCACATTCACACCTACGGTCAATTTAGAGTCACCAGTTAACCTAACCTGCATGTCTTTGGACTGTGGGGGAAACCGGAGCACCCGGAGGAAACCCACGCGGACACGGGGAGAACATGCAAACTCCACACAGAAAGGCCCTCGCCGGCCCCGGGGCTCGAACCCAGGACCTTCTTGCTGTGAGGCGACAGCGCTAACCACTACACCACCGTGCCGCCCCTTTCTAATGGATTCTTCTGAATATTTTTTTTAAAGAGTGAGTGAGTGAGCTATATTGAGCCGGTATTAAAGATAGGCTTGCATAAGCATCAGCTAAAATGCCATCCAAGAAGCAGAATCTATCAGAAACAAATCCATTTAAGTATTAGCTTAAAGAAGAAAATGCAGCTGCATGTTCTTATCTCTTAATAATGATAATAAATGAGGAGCAGAGTTCATTCACAGGCATTAAATATAATCTCTTATCAAGATTTCTGTCAGATGGACAGATCAAGCTTGAACAGATCCAAAATGTTCACAGCATTTTTTTTCTTTCATCTGCATGAACATGTATATCCACAAACCATTTGACATTGCATTTTACCCAAAACCTATCATGGCCAGCTGAAATGATCAGTAACAGCAGAAACAGAATTAGGTCCAGTCTGTGCATGGTTTGGACTCTGTAACTTCTCCAGGCTGCGTTGCTCCCATAGCTGATTCTGCATTTTGTTTTTGGTTGGGATGGGGGGTGGGGGGAATCTAGGGTAGCTTATCTGATGACACACGCACAAGCTTTTGAGAAGCATGGCTCAAAAACAAAATGTGGTCTCATTTTAAGGAACTATTACAGTGGTGCTTGAAGGTTTGTGTACCCTTTAGAATTTTCTATATTTCTGCATAAATATAACCTAAAACATCATCAGATTTTCACATAAGTCCTAAAAGTAGATAAAGAGAACCCAGTTAAACAAAAGAGAAAAAAATATTATACTTGGTCAAATTTTTTATTGAGGAAAATAATCCGATATTACATATCTGTGAGTGGCAAAAGTATGTGAACCTTTGCTTTCAGTATCTGGTGTGACCCCCTTGTGCAGCAATAACTGCAACTAAACGTTTCCGGTAACTGTTGATCAGTCCTGCACACTGGTTTGGAGAAATTTTAGCCCATTCCTCTGAACAGAACAGCTTCAACTCTGGGATGTTGGTGGGTTTCCTCACATGAACTGCTCGCTTCAGGTCCTTCCACAACATTTCGATTGGATTAAGGTCAGGACTTTGACTTAGCCATTCCAAAACATTAACTTTATTCTTCTTTAACCATTCTTTAGTAGAATGACTTGTGTGCTTAGGATCATTGTCTTGCTGCATGACCCACCTTCTCTTGAGATTCAGTTCATGGACAGATGTCCTGACATTTTCCTTTAGAATTCACTGGTATAATTCAGAATTCATTGTTCCACCAATGATGGCAAGCCGTCCTGGCCCAGATGCAGCAAAACAAGCCCAAACCATGATACTACCACCATCATGTTTCACAGATGGAATAAGGTTCTTATGCTGCAATACAGTGTTTTCCCTTCTCCAAACATAACGCTTCTCATTTAAACCAAAAAGATCTATTTTGTTCTCATCCGTTCACAAAACATTTTTCCATTAGCCTTCTGGCTTGTCCATGTGATCTTTAGCAAATTGCAGATGAGCAGCAATGTTCTTTTTGGAGAGCAGTGGCTTTCTTGCAACCCTACCATGCACACCATGTTGTTCAGTGTTCTCCTGATAATGGGCTCATGAACATTAACATTAGCCAATGTGAGAGAGGCCTTCAGTTGCTTAGAAGTTACCCTGGGGTCCTTTGTGACTGCGCCGACTATTACATGCCTTGCTCTTGGAGTGATCTTTGTTGGTCAACCACTCCTGGGGAGGATAACAATGGTCTTGAATTTCTTCCATTTGTACACAATCTGTCTGACTGTGGATTGGTGGAGTCCAAACTCTTTAGAGATGGTTTTGTAACCTTCTCCAGCCTGATGAGCATCAATGCTTTTTCTGAGGTCCTCAGAAATCTCCTTTGTTCGTGCCATGACACACTTCCACAAACATGTGTTGTGAAGATCAGACTTTGATAGAGCCCTGTTCTTTAAATAAAACAGGGTGCCCACTCACACCTGACTGTCATCCCATTGATTGAAAACACCTGACTCTAATTTCACCTTCAAATTAACTGCTAATCCTAGACATTCACATACTTTTGCCACTCACAGATATGTAATATTGGATCATTTTCCTCAATAAATAAATTAACAAGTATAATATTTTTATCTCATTTGTTTAACTGGGTTCTCTTTATCTATTTTTAGGACTTGTGTGAAAATCTGATGATGTTTTAGGTCATATTTATGCAGAAATATAGAAAATTCTAAAGGGTTCACAAACTTTCAAGCACCACTGTATAAACATGCAAGATTAAATGTTAAAAGAAGACATTTACCATTCTAAACTGTGAAGCATTTCGAGGGCAACATGGGGCAACATTTTATAATGTATGCTTATGGATATTTCTGTTTTGCAAGACGTAACTACTAACATTGAACCAACAAAAGTGATATGGTTCAACCTTTTTTTCTACCATAATAATATATGCACTGTAGATATTGCTTATACTGTGAGCTGGCCTAGTGGTTAGCATGTCCGCCTCTCCACCGTAAGATCACGAGTTCTACTCGAAGTCGGGTTATACCAAAACCCATCATAAAAATGATCATTACTGCCATCTGTTGAGAGACACCATAATACAGATGCGAGTAGGGAGTCAAACTCTCACAGTCACCAGAGCACTGGCCCCCCACTGTAATCCTAGCTGTGCAATAGATGAGAGGCTGAAGGCTATTGACCCTTTTCACGTGACGTCACGACAAACGCAGCCGCCATTTTGGACATGTACTACCAGTAGTTTACCACAGCCAGCATTGAGGAATGGCAGCAAAAAAAGTGTTTATTTTCAGCAAGACTTCCATCATGCCACTATATTGTTGTGCACCTGGATGTAGTAACCATCAACACACAAGGCAAGGGTTATCATTTTATCGGATCCCGACGGAGAAGATGGATTGCAGCCATTAAAAAAAATTAACAGATTGGCAGCCCTCGGCATACCAGCGCTTGTGTAGTGACCACTTTGTTGGAGGTAAGACGAATAAAATTAGCCAGAAAAGGCATTACATTACTGTTAACATTCTGTGGCGGCGAGTGTGTAACCAAATAGGCTAAAATAACCCATTGTAACCTCTTTGTTCTTCTGTAGTAGCTATTAGCTAACGACATTAGCTAGCGTTGTGTTCCTTTGCTGTTGGTAGACTGTAGGACAGATCAGAGGCAGTGTCCTACAAACAGCGCTTAATTTGAGGGGGAGCAAGCCGGAGCACGCTCCGGAACCTCGGGCGTTGGCTCCGGCAGCTATTTACACTGGATCCGGTGATCCGACACCTCTTTTGACTATGTAACAAAAAAAAAAAAAAACCCAAATAATTAAATAAAAAAATGCAAGTTTATTTAGTGTTAATGTCTGATTTTGATATCTGCCTTGTTGGTGATTTCTCTCATGAAACGACATCCACAAAATATCTGCAGATGAACTTAATTTGCAGTGTTATTACAAAACATGCCCAGAAGCGCAGCGCCCCGCCCCCTTTTTTTCCGCACCGGAGCCGCTCATCCTCTGCGCTCCGGGACCTCCCACTTTACAAATTAAAGCACTGCCTACAAATAAGTGTTCAAAACAATAGGAGCATGTATTTGTCTCTTAAATCCAGGCCGTTCCCTGTAATCTGTAACACTGGGTTGGAGAAAGTAATGGCAAATAGTGAGTGCACAAACCATAGAAGGTAAACTGTACACAGCGCCAGGGCAGTGTGATGGTATGTCTACTTTTAGATTCTGTTAGCTTATCAATGAACACACTCGTCACTTGACGAGTTTCACATCTTTACGACGGATACTTAAATGTGTGTTAGGTATTATTGTTGCAGTCTAAGCAGTCATTGTAGCAGCTAGATGAGCGAGAACCGAAAGGGTCTGTGCCATAAACCGTTATTTCTGTACAGCGTTGCTAATGTGTCGTTACTGTTGTTATTTCTCCCTCTGCTCGCCCTGTAAATGCCCTACGTCGCTGGATAGCGAAGGTGTTTTCTGCATCTCGCTCCTTTTTCTTGTATGTTCTCCGTTTGTCGCCTTCCTCGCATTCAAACCAATTCGAGCCGAAGTCCGCTACATGTCCAAAATGGTGGTCGCGTTTACGAAGGTCACGTGACTGAAAAGGGTCTATAGACACAGAGATTGGTGCCACCCAATAAACTTCAAGAGCCTGGTCAGTACTGGGATGGTTGATTGCCTGGGAAGACCAGGTCCTGGCACAGGAGGGACTTTGATATATTGCTTATATGAACACATATAAAATTAATATAGAATTTGTCATTTCTTTGCATATAACAATATACTAGTGCATCTCAAGAGTGGAAAGGTGGTGCAGTAGTTAGCACTGTGGCCTCACAGCAAGAAGGTTCTGGGTTTGAGCCCAGTGGCCAATGGAGGCCTTTCTGTGTGGAGTTTGCATGTTCTCCCCGTGTCTGCGTGGGTTTCCTCCAGGTACTCAGGTTTCCCCACAGTCCAAAGATATGCAATTAGGTTAAACGGCTACTTTAAATTGCCGATGTGTGTGAATGATTGTTTTCCAAGCCTGGAAATGGGAGGGTTGTGGGAGGAAGGGTAAAAGTGTGTGTAAAACTGCACTCCAATTAATATGATATGCCACATGGTAGCGACCCCACACACATAATTGGGACAAGCTGGAAGAAGAATATACTGTGCATCTCAAACAATTAGAATATCATGAAAAACCTTTTTTTTTTAAATTTACTTCAAAAAGGTAAACTTTCATTTATTCTACATTCATTACATGTAAAGTGAAATATTTCAAGCCTTTTTTGTTTTAATTTTGATGATTATGGTATCTCCATAAAGCTTGTCAGCAGATGGAAGCATGAAGTGCTCTAAAATCCCCTGGTAAACAGTTGTTTTGACTTTGGATTTGATAAAACACAGTGGACCAACACCAGCAGATGACATGGCACCCCAAATTATCACAGACTGTGGAAACTTCACACTGGACTTAACACTTTGGATTCTGTGCCTCTCCACTCTTCCTCCAGACTCTCAGACCTTGATTTCAAGATGAAATACAAAATTTACTTTCATCTGAAAAGAGGACCTTGGACCACTGAGCAACAGTCCAGTTCTTTTTCTCCTTAGCCCAGCTAATATGCTTCAAACATTTTCTCTGGTTCAGGAGTGCCTTGATATTAGGAATGCAACAGTTGTAGCCCCTTTCCTGAAGATATCTGTGTGTGGTAGCTCTTGATGCATTGACACCAGCCTCAGTCTACTCCTTGTGAAGCTCTCCAAAGTTCTTGAATTGACTTTTCTTGACAATCCTCTCAAGGCTGCGGTCATCCCTGTTGCTTGTACACCTTCTCCAGCCAGCCTTTTCAACAACGACCTTCTGTGGTTTACCCTCCTTGTGGAGGGTGTTGATGATCATCTTCTGGACAACTGTCAAGTCAGCAGTCTTCCCCATGATTGTGGTTGCATGTACTGAACTATACCTAGAGGTACACGGTATGTACAGTGGCATGCAAAAGTTTGGGCACCCTTACTGAAAATGTCTGTTTCTGTGAATAGTTAAGTGAGCAGAAGATGAACTGATCACCAAAAGGCATAAAGGTAAAGACAATACATTTCTTTTCAGCATTTTCTGCAAGATTTGTGTATTATTTCTGTTTTGTACAATTGGAGAGTGAAAAAAGAAAAGGAACACCATGCAAAAGTTTGGGCATCCCAATACATTTGAGTTCTCAGGTAACTTTTACCAAGGTTCCAGACCTCAATTAGCTTATTGAGCTGTGGCTTGTTCAAATTCTTCGTTAGGAAAGGTCAGATGATGCAGATTTCAAAGCTGTATAAATTCTCTGACTCCTCAAACTTGTCCCTAAAACCAACAGCCATGGGCTCCTCTAAGCAACTCCCTCGCATTCTGAATAATAAAATAATTGATGCTCACAAAGCAGGAGAAGGCTATAAGAATGTAGCAAAGTGTTTTCAGGTAGCCGTTTCCTCAGATTCTAATGTTATTAAGAAATGACAGTGTGGCAGCGGGGGCGTGGTCAAGCGCCGGTCTGTGACAGGAGGGCAGAGTCAGGGAAGGTAAGTGGCAGAATCACTACACCTGACGGCAATTAACCTGTGTTTGTGTGTCTTCCCAGTGACCGTGCCCTACTTAAGGAGGGAGAGTGAGAGCAGAGGAGCTCATCTCTGGACTAGACGCTGACTGTGTGTGTGTGTGTGTGTGTGTGTGTGTCTAGCCATATATAATTGTTCACTGAAAAGTGTGGCAATAAAGCCTTTTTGAAAACCTGATCTCTGTCCTGCTGTCCTCTGTGCTCCACCCACACCTGGTGAACCGTTACAGTGGTGCCGGAACCCGGGAACCAGAGTGGAGCACCAGCAGATCAGCCCCATGGAGTCCTCCCCGTTCGCCGATCTGGTCCACGCCCTCGCCACGGCCCAGCAAAGCCAGCACCAGGTGCTCGCCACCCTCTGGAAGGAACAGGAGCAACGCTTCGAAGCCCTGGTGCTGGCCCAGCAGGAAGACCGCGAGGCGTTCCGGCACCTCGCGTCGGCGGGGTCCACCAACGCTCCGGCCGCGGGCCCGTCTCCCCTCACCGTTACCAAGATGGGTCCGCAGGATGACCCTGAGGCTTTCATCACATTATTCGAACAAGTCGCAGAAGCCTCGGGGTGGCCAATGGAGCAGCGCGCGGCGCGCCTTCTCCCCCTCCTAACGGGAGAGGCGCAGCTGGCCGCGCTACAGCTCCCCGCCGACTGGCCTATGCGGACCTCCGCCGAGCCGTTCTCCAGCGCGTGGGGTGCACACCAGAGCAACAGCGCCAGCGCTTCCGTGCTTTGCGCTTGGAGGAAGTCGGCCGGCCGTTCGCGTTTGGTCAGCAGCTCCGGGACGCCTGCTGGTGGTGGTTGAGGGCCAACAACCGCGACACCAAGGGGATCATCGACCAGGTGGTGCTGGAACAATTCATCGCTCGCCTACCAGCAGGAAACCCGGAGTGGGTCCAGCGCCACCGCCCGGCGTCACTGGATCAGGCAGTCGAGCTGGCGGAGGATCATTTGGCGGCTGTTCCGGTGGCAGGACAGCAGATGGCGTCTTCTCTTCTCTCCTCTTCTCTCTCTCTCTCTCTCTCTCCCCCTCCTTCTGTGTCCCATCCTCGCCCCATTCCCCCACCGCGGAGATGGGGGCCGGTGCCAGCCCGCCGCACCCGCGGTGCCCTCCCGTTTCTCCCTTCTGTGTCTGTCTCTCCCCCACCTCAGGTGAGTGAGCCCCAGAGCACAGGTGCAGAGGGAAAGCCCGGGCCGGTTTGCTGGCGCTGCGGGGAGCCGGGCCATCTTCAACAGCAGTGCACAGCAATGGAAGTGGGCGCGGTGGTTCGGATCCCCGACGCGCCAGAGGCCGCCCTCGATCGGGCCAGAGCGTATCGCGTACCGGTGAGTATCCAAGGGGCTACATATCAGGTGTTGGTGGATTCTGGTTGTAATCAGACCTCAATTCGCCAAAGCCTGGTTCAAAACGAGGCATTGGGGGGAGCACAGGGGGTGAAGGTGTTGTGTGTGCACGGGGATGTTCACCGCTACCCTTTGGTGTCAGTCCACATTTTTTTCAGAGGGGAAAAAGCCATAGTGAAGGCAGCGGTTAATCCTCGCCTTACCCACTCTTTAATTTTGGGGACTGATTGGCCGGGATTTCGGGATTTAATGACACATTTAGTGAGGAGTGGGTCCTGCCATTTAACAGGGGGAGGTCCCGGTGTCGCTTTGGCAGGAGCAGCTGTCACAGAGCCGTCTACGTCATCTCCGCGTCAGAGTGAGGAGCTGCCAGCTCCTCCTCTCTCTATTGGGGAATCCCTCGCAGATTTCCCATTAGAACAGTTGCGAGACGAGACTCTGAGGCATGCGTTTGACCAAGTGAGAGTAATCGATGGTCAAATGCTCCCGCCGGACGCCACCCCGTCCTTCCCTTACTTCGCGATTATGAAGGATAGGTTATACCGAGTGACGCAGGACACTCAAACTAAAGAGCGAGTCATGCAACTTTTAATTCCAAAGAGCCGCCGGGAATTGGTATTCCAGGCGGCTCACTTTAATCCCATGGCTGGACACTTAGGGGAGGGTAAAACACTAGCCCGAATAATGGCCCGATTCTATTGGCCAGGGATTCGCGGCGATGTCCGTAGGTGGTGTACGGCGTGCCGCGAATGCCAGTTAGTAAATCCAGCGGCCATTCCAAAAGCGCCTTTGCGCCCTCTACCGTTAATCGAGACCCCGTTTGAAAGAATTGGGATGGATCTCGTCAGGCCATTAGATCGGTCAGCATGAGGGTACCGCTTTATATTAGTTCTAGTGGACTATGCAATGCGATACCCGGAAGCAGTGCCTCTGCGCAATATCTCAGCACGTAGTATTGCGGAGGCACTCTTCCGCGTTATCTCCCAAGTTGGAATCCCGAAAGAGATTCTGACTGACCAAGGCACCTCATTTATGTCACATACACTGAACGAACTGTATGGGTTATTGGGTATTAAGCCGATCCGCACCAGCGTTTATCACCCACAAACGGACGGTTTAGTTGAACGGTTCAACCGCACCCTCAAGAACATAATTAAAAAATTCGTAAGTGAGGACGCACATAATTGGGATAGATGGCTCGAACCCTTGCTCTTTGCAGTGCGAGAGGTCCCCCAAGCCTCCACGGGGTTCTCCCCGTTCGAATTGTTATACAGGCGTAAGCCACGCGGCATCCTAGACGTGCTGCGGGAAAATTGGGATGAGGGACCTTTACCAAGTAAAAATGAAATCCAATACGTTATTGACCTGCGCGCAAAACTCCACACGCTCACGCACCTAACTCAGGAGAATTTGCGGCAGGCCCAAGAACGACAAGCCCGCCTGTACGACAAGGGTACGCGCCTTACAGAGTTCGCACCGGGAGAGAAAGTACTAGTACTGTTGCCCACATCGAGCTCCAAATTAGTCGCCAAGTGGCAAGGACCCTTTGAGGTCACACGGCGAGTCGGGGACGTTGACTATGAGGTGAGACGGACGGATAGGGGTGGGGTGCTACAGATTTACCACCTCAACCTACTCAAACTCTGGAATGAGGAGGTCCCTGTGGCATTGGTGTCGGTGGTTCCGGAGAAGGCGGAGCTGGGGCCGGAGGTGCAAAAGGGAACATTGGCATCGCGTACCTCTCCGGTCCTCTGTGGAGACCACCTCTCTCTGACCCAACTCGTGGAGGTTGCCCAGTTGCAGACCGAGTTTTTGGACGTGTTCTCGCCCCTGCCCGGCCGCACCAACCTCATAGAGCACCACATTGAGACGCCCCCGGTGGTGGTAGTGCGTAGCTGCCCTTACAGGTTACCCAAGCACAAGAAAAAAGTGGTTCGGGAAGAACTCGAGGCCATGCTCGAAATGGGCATCATCGAGGAGTCCCACAGTGACTGGAGCAGCCCGGTGGTCTTGGTACCCAAGGCCGATGGGTCGGTCCAGTTCTGTGTGGACTATAGAAAAGTCAACGTGGTGTCTAAATTTGATGCGTACCCAATGCCTCGTATTGATGAGTTGCTCGATCGGCTAGGCACGGCTCGTTTTTACTCGATGCTGGATTTAACAAAGGGTTATTGGCAGATCCCCTTGACTCCATTATCCCGGGAAAAAACGGCCTTTTCCACACCGTTCGGCTTGCACCAATTCATCACACTTCCGTTTGGGCTGTTTGGGGCACCTGCTACGTTTCAGCAGCTGATGGACAGGGTCCTCCACCCCCACGCCACCTATGCGGCCGCATACCTTCATGATATCATTATTTATAGTAATGACTGGCAGCGGCACTTACAACACCTGAGGGCCGTCCTTAAGTCGCTGAGGCGAGCGGGTCTCACAGCCAACCCAAAGAAGTGTGTGATTGGGCGGGTGGAAGTACGGTATCTGGGCTTCCACTTGGGCAATGGGAAGGTGCGTCCCCAAATTAACAAGACAGCAGCGATTGCGGCCTGCCCGAGGCCCAAGACCAAAAAGGGGGTGAAACAGTTCCTGGGGCTGGCTGGCTACTATCGTAGGTTTATACCTAATTATTCGGACGTCACCAGCCCGCTGACTGATCTCACTAAAAAGGGGGCACCAGATCCGGTCCAGTGGACGGAGCAATGCCAGCGGGCTTTCTCTGAGGTAAAGGCTGCACTGTGTGGGGGGCCACTATTACACTCCCCTGACTTTTCTCTCCCTTTTATGTTGCAGACCGATGTGTCAGACAGAGGGCTGGGGGCGGTTTTGTCCCAGGAGGTGGAGGGGGAGGACCGCCCCGTCCTGTACATTAGCAGGAAGCTGTCAGTGCGTGAGGGGCGCTACAGCACTATCGAGAAGGAGTGTCTGGCGATCAAGTGGGCGGTCCTCGCCCTCCGCTACTACCTGCTGGGGCGCCCTTTCACCCTCTGTTCGGACCACGTGCCCCTCCAGTGGCTCCACCGCATGAAGGATGCCAACGCGCGGATCACCCGTTGGTATCTGGCACTCCAACCCTTCAATTTTAAGGTGGTCCACAGGCCGGGGGCGCAGATGGTCATGGCGGACTTCCTCTCCCATCAATGGGGGGGGAGTCGGCTGCAGGCCGGACAGCCACCCGGCCTGAGTCAGGCAGTGGGGGTATGTGGCAGCGGGGGCGTGGTCAAGCGCCGGTCTGTGACAGGAGGGCGGAGTCAGGGAAGGTAAGTGGCAGAATCACTACACCTGACAGCAATTAACCTGTGTTTGTGTGTCTTCCCAGTGACCGCGCCCTACTTAAGGAGGGAGAGCGAGAGCAGAGGAGCTCATCTCCAGACTAGACGCTGACTGTGTGTGTGTGTGTCTAGCCATATATAATTGTTCACTGAAAAGTGTGGCAATAAAGCCTTTTTGAAAACCTGATCTCTGTCCTGCCGTCCTCTGTGCTCCACGCACACCTGGTGAACCGTTACAGACAGTTAACAGAAACAGTGGAGATCAAGATGAGGTCTGGAAGATGAAGAAAACTTTCTGAAAGAACTGCTCGTTGGATTGCTAGAAAGGCAAATAAAAACCCCTGTTTGACTGCAAAAGACCTTCAGAAACATTTAGCAGACCCTGGAGTGGTGGTGCACTGTTCTACTATGCAGCGACACCTGAACAAATATGACCTTCATGGAAGAATCATCAGAAGAAAACTTTTCCTGCATCCTAGCCACAAAATTCAGCATCTGAAGTTTGCAAATGAACATCTAAATAAGCCTGATGCATTTAGGAAACAAGTCCTGTGGACTGATGAATAGAACTTTTTGGCCACAATGTGCAAAGGTATGTCTGGAGAAAAAAGGGTGCCAAATTCCAGGAAAAGAACACCTCTCCAACTCTGAAGCATGGGTGTGGATCGATCATGCTTTGGGGTTGTGTTGCAGCCAGTGGTACAGGGCACATTTCATTGGTTGAGGGAAGCATGGATTCAAATAAATACCAGCAAACTCTGGAAGCAAACATCACACCATCTGTAAAAAGTTGAAGTTAAAAAGAGGATGGGTCCTACAATAAGACGATGATTCAAAACACACCTCAAAATCTATAATGGAATACCTCAAGAGGCACAAGCTGAAGGTTTTGCCATGGCCCTCACAGTCCCCTGACCTAAAACATCATTGAAAATCTGTGGATAGATCTCAAAAGAGCAGTGCATGCAAGACTGCCCAAGAAACTTGTAGAACTGGAAACCTTTTGCAAGGACGAAGGTGTGAAAATCTCCCAGGTAAGAACTCAAAGATTATTAGCTGGCTACAAAAAGTGTTTACAAGCTGTGATACTTTCCAAAGGGGGTGTTACTAGGTACTAACCATGCAGGGTGCCCAAACTTTTGCTTCTGGCCCTTTTCCTTTTTTGTCATTTTGAAAACGTAAAAGATGAAAATAAAAAATTGTTTTTGTTTAAAATATAAAGGGAATGAGTCATCTTTAACTTTATGCCTTTTGGAGATCAGTTCATCTTCAACTTGCTTAACTGTTCACAGGAACAGCAATTTTGACCGGGGTGCCCAAACTTTTGCTTACCACTGTATACTGTTTTACTCAAACTTGAAATGAAATATTCTCATATTTTGAGATTTTTTTTTGGACTGTAGGCCATAATTATCAAAATTAAAATAGAAAAATGCTTGAAACATTTTAGTTTATGTGTAATGAGTCTAGAATATATTAAATTTTCACTTTCTTAGATAACTTGAATGATGGAAAATATTTAACTTTTTCATGATATTCTAATTGTTTGAGATGCACTAATACATTTTGCACCAGAAAATAAGCAGGAACACTCTCTGACTTACTTGCAGTAGCTGCTTTTCTGTGTGGAGTTTGCATGTTCTCCCCGTGTCCACGTGGGTTTCCTCTGGGTGCTCCGGTTTCCCCCACAGTCCAAAGACATGCAGGTTAGGTTAACTGGTGATTCTAAATTGACCGTAGGTGTGAATGTGAGTGTGAATGGTTGTCTGTGTCTATGTGTCAGCCCTGTGATGACCTGGCGACTTGTCCAGGGTGTACCCCGCCTTTTGCCCATAGTCAGCTGGGATAGGCTCCAGCTTGCCTGCGACCCTGTGGAACAGGATAAAGTGGCTAGAGATAATGAGATGAGATGAATGAGAATTGGCAAAGTTATTAGATTGTGAAATTATATCAAATTTTTTGAAACACCCTGTATATCCTATTTGTGCAAAACAAGCTCACATAAGATTGCAGAAGGTGCTTGGAAGATGTGTCCAGTTTTCTTTTAGACGAATAGTCAGCATGATATAGAGCTCTGAAAATTCTAATCAGTGAATAACCAACCAGCAGATGTCACACTTGCTTTATAATTTGCTACCAAAGTGTGTCGAGCTCTGAAATCCATTTCAGGCCAATCATCAAACAATTGAAATCAATCCTTGTGTATATATCACTTGACTTCATATTTCCTGTTTTTGTTTATGGTAATACATTTCTATTGTTATTCAGGGGAATGGCAAATCATGTTAGTGCCTCACCACCAGTGTTGTAGTCGAGTCACTAAACCTCAAGTCTGAGTCCAGACCTGAGTCCTCAGTGTTCAAATCTGAGTTGTTAAAGAAAATTTTGAGTCAAGTTTGAGTCAAGTCCATTTTTTATCTGAGTCAAGTCCGAGAACAAGACTCCAACCGCACCATTTGACGGTGGCTGTTACTGCCTTTATGTGAAATCGTTTACGATGCGCGCTCGAGAGTCCACTTGGTGCACACACTGTCCGGAGCGTGCCAGAGAGTCAATCTGATGCACGTGCCAAGGCGCACAGGTGTGACACTCGTGCACAAAATTCATACATAAATTAATGTAGATATAAATATTTTATGCCAAATTATTATGGCATGTTACAAAAAATAAAGAAAACATCTGAGTCCTCGTCTCCAATTTCTGAGTCCGAATGCAGTTAATGTACAAGTCCGAGTCATCAGTGCTCAAGTCCAAGTCAAGTCATGAGTCCTTAAAATTAGGACCTGAGTTGGACTCGAGTCCAAGTCCTGGACTCAAGTACTACAAGCCTGCTCACCACTTGAAAGTCCTCAGTCTAATCCTGAGCTCTATTAAGCCAGTAGGTGGACTGGCCACTCTAATTTGCTTTTAGATGTGAAAGTGTGTGAGTATGTGATCATCGCATCCAGGTTATATCCTGCCTTGGGCCCCATATTTCCAGGTTCCACCACAACGCTCTCCAGAATAAAGTGATTAATGAAGACAAATAAATTAATTACCATTTTCTAGCAAGTTTTCTTATTGTGGAAAAAGAACTGAGGGCACAGTACTCATGTAACTGTATGGATTAAATATACAGCATGTGGTGCCAGTATTCATCTATTAGTCATGTCTTTCCTTCCCTGTCATTAAGTATTCATTGTAGAAGTCATATATGTTATTAAGGGACTTTTTAGCATAGCTCAATGTTCAGTGTAGCCAGACTAAAAGCACTTACTGTTAAGAAAAAGAGAACTGAAAAGAAAACTGAAAAGCTTAAAATAACAATAGGAATGGAAATTGGGTCAAGAATTTATCCTAATATACTCCAGCTAATGCATCACCAGACATTAGAGCCAAAGGAAATAGAAAAGTTTTACCATGGAATTCAGGAACTTTATGACAATTACAGAACCTGTTCCGTGTTATATACAATATATCAGTACTTTAGTATGGTCTGATTACAAATAAATGAAAGCAGTACAATTAAATGCTACTTTTTATCTGCCCTTTTTCTGACTGACATATAGTACCCACCACGATGACTGGCACCCCTTGTAAAGATTAGTAAAAAGGGTTAGAAAAAAAATCTACCTTTTGGTGAAGTAGCTTCATCTCGCACAGAAAAAAATGAGAAAGCGCCAACCTTTAATTGAAACAAATTTATTCAGAGAAAAACAAATCCCTCATCAAGAAATCATTATTTTCAACAAAAACACATGTGCCACCATTATTGGCAACCCTGAAAAATTATAGTAAACACAATGTAACTGAAGCATGTTTCCCATTTAAATTATACAGTTTTGAGTTGATTGGAGTGTGTAGGAACTTCCAAGCTGTAATCCATGACTTCCTGATTAACTGGGGAACAAATATGAGGTGACACAGAGGCCAAATTCCCTTAGTCATCCATCAACATGGGAAAGATAAGAGAACACACAAACCAAATGAGGGAGAAGTGTGTTGACCTTCATCATTCAGGGAATGGTTATTTTTTAAAAAAACCTATTCATCTGAAAATGATAATTTCTACTGTTTGGGCAACAATAAAAAATTGGACACCAACTGGAACCATTACAAATGTGCCTAGAAGAGGACCCAGGTTTATTTTTTCCCCCACGTACAATGACGAGGAGGGTAAGAGAGGCAGAAAAATCCCCAAGGATCACTGTTGGTGAATTAGGAGAGAAATTTAAATCTTGGGGTTTCCAAGTCTCCAAAACCTTCATGAATGCCACCTCCATGCCAACAGATTATTTGAAAGGTATGCCAGAAAAAGCCTTTTTTTTTTTTTTTACAGTTAACCACAAATGTAAGTGCATGAATTTTGCAAAATGCTACTACAGCTTTGACTGGTGCCGTGTTCTGTGGTTTGATATGACAAAAATGGACGTTTTCCTCCAAAGGCCCTGGAAACCTTGTTAGGGTGCATAGCATCATGGACTCCATGACATACCAAAACATTTTAAATCAAAATCTGCCCGTCTCTGGCAGGAAACTAAAACTGTATTGTCAGTGGCTCTTCCTGCAGGACAATGATCCAAAGCACATGCCCAAATCAACTCAAAAATGGTTATCTGACCACAGAATCAAGTTTTTGCCCTGGCCATTTCAGTCCCCTGACCTGAACCCCATAGAAAACCTGTGGGCTGAGCTGAAGGGGAGAGAGCACAAGAGAGGGCCTCAGACCCAGGATGATCTGGAGAGATTGTGTAAAGAGGAATGGTCTCAGATGCCCTGCTCTGTATCTCCAACCTTATAAAATGTTATACGAGAAACTCAGTGCTGTTTTACTGGCAAAGGGAGGTTGTACAAAGTATTAAATGCAGGGATGCCAATAGCAGTGGCAGGAAAAATAAAAGCATTGACCCTATCATGGAACCTACGCACACTCGTAGTCAAGGCATTTGAATGCACATGGCATAAAACACCATGAAAATTCACTTGATATGGAACGTGTCTTATCAAGCTAATACTATTCTTTAAAGGAATTTAGGTTAATACCTCCCTTTCAGCAATCCCATACTTAGGGGAGGAGATGTTCTTTCTAAAACCATCAAAGAATTACAAAGATTGCCATCACACTTTCCTTTCACAGGATCCCAAAAGATGTGGAAAGAAAGTCCACACACAAAGTAACTCTTAAAAAGACAAGTAATAGTCAGTTTTGAGGTTTGACCTATTGTAGAGATACTAATTTGAGTGCAAATTGTGGCTTTGACACAGGAAACTGTAATACCTTATAGACCTGTTAGGTTTAAGATTTTGCTTTGCGTTTCAAGTCAGATCATTGTGCAGAGCCTCTACACAGCTGTTGGTGAACTGTAGAACTAGTGTTGTGTAACCTCTCTATCTTTCTCTTTGACAACCTTTCCCAAATTGTCTATTGATCTGTGACAGGTAAAGTATTTGTGCCATTTGCGCAGAAGACACTGTTAGAGGCACCTTGTAAGCACACACACCTGATTGACTGCATTGCTCTGAACTCATTAGACAGACTTTCCCCATCTCTAGTGAGGGCATTTGCAACCTACATCAATTCAGTAAGTTCACTGCTTTCCACTGGTGTGAAATGTATACAGACTTGGAACTGTCTGCAACTCCTCATTTTGATAATAGACTGTCAGACTGATCTATGCAAGCCAAGGTCATTGCAAGACAACATTTTTAAAGAAAAACTCAGTTCATTTTGTAGACATGGAAGCTTGAAACCATGCATTTTGTTCGTTGTCAGGACAGGTCAGTCTTTATTGGGCTTGGGTGACAAGAGCGAAGGCAAGAGTTGTTTGGACAAACAGGATGTTTTCTTTAGATTTTTCTTGCAGCTTTGCACTGTCAGAAACAGGGGTATAGTAGGAGTCCATTTCTGTCCTCCAAGGTACAACTACACTAATGTACCTTCTAAGGCTCATTTTTGGATCTCAAGGTAACTATTGGCCCTTTTCCACTACCCTTTTTCAGCTCACTTCAGCTCACTTCAGCCCGACACGGCTCGCGTTTCGACTACCTCAGAACAGCACGACTCAGCTTGCTTCAGCCCTACTCAGCCCCCAAAACTCGCACGGTTTTGGAGTAGGGCTGAAGCGAGCCAAACCGAGCCGAGTGGGGCTAGGGGCGTGAGGAGACACTCCCCTGTGCACTGATTGATGAGGAGGAGTGTCCTCACATGCCCCAGAGCACGCTGGGATCTGTAAACACCGTAAACCCGGAAGAAGAAGAATTACGAATTACGAGAATTTCTGAAGCCTTATGCACCTCGCCTCATCTATACGCTCTTGCCAGTATCTGTTGGTGTTGTCGGTGACAACAAGCCACAGCACCAAGACCAGCAACACTAACGACTCCATGTCCTCCATGTTTATTGTTTACTATCCGGGTCGTGAGACTACCGCTTAAAAGATCACTGATGTCACTGTTTGCGCCGCCTAACGACATCACGTGACGTCCACCCACTTTCGCTAACTCCACCCAATGTGTCCACCCACTTCCAGCCAGCACAGTTCAGCGTGGTTGTAGTCGAAATGCAACTCCAACAGCCCCGCTCAGCTCGACTCAGCCCAACTCAGCACGGCACGGCTCAGCCCAACTCAGCCGCGTTGGTAGTGGAAAAGCGGCATATGTGTACCTTTTTATGGCCAAAAAATGTACATATATATACTCCCAAGCAGTATATAAAGGGTGCACATAAGTACTTTAAAGGGAACTGCCCCAGTGACAAGCCATTGCACCCCTAAAGGTACAATAATATACTTTATTTTCTGAGAGTGTGCTGTAGTCAAAATAAATACAGTATAGAGGTAAACTGAGCAATGAAAGGCAAATTCACCAACATGTAACAGTTTCTGTAACACAACTTTATTTATCCCACACACATTATCTTTAGTTATGTCATAGCGGAGCTCTTTGCATGTGCTTAGCGGAGCCCCGTACTTAAGAGATGCATCGACCTGTTTTGGATGGCTTGACCATGTGACATCTGTACATATACCACCACAGGGAACCCAACCGTAAGTGCAAGGCAACATATCTCAAACGCTTGACCACCGGACAATGAAATTTGTATCTATATTTACATAAGATAGATGGCTTTTTTATCCAGCACTTATTTTAAATTTGCTTTAAAAAAATGTGAGATTATTTACTAACACGTTTTACGGAAAATATTCATGACAGTTTCTTATAAAACTAGATGAAACAGTTTTATTAGTCTACTAGCTTTTTGGACAGTTGACAGTTTCTGTCATGTAAGGGCAATACAGGAAGATGTACATGCAGGAAGAGTTTTACTGAAAACACTATCACAGGACAATGCAGCAATTTACTGAAGCGAAATACACTACACAATTCGATGGTTCATATGCTATAATATTATTATTCTATTCAGGTTTATTTTGTGCCCTTGCAAATATTTTGCTCATACACTCATGAGGAGCCCTGCTTTTAGGCAGTGCCTAAATATATTATCTGTAAATATGAATGCTAAATTTTAATGCATGAAAGGAATGAACACTGTGGGGCATGTTTTTATAGGAAAATAAATAATGATATGGTGGTGTCATAATCATGACCCTGCACTTCCTGCTGTGGCAAGGAAACAAGAAAGCACTTATTTAGCCCTCACTGTTAACTCAATAGAATCAATCAAATATTCCATTAAGCTATAACAACAATTTTATTAATTACCCACTGAATACATTGAGTGCACTCTTTGAAACAATTAAAACCATTAGCCCTGTTTGGAAAATGAAAAATATAATCCAAACTGTCTCAATTAAATAAAATATCTTAAATACTTTTCTCCCCCAGTAGGGCCACAAGACTTTGCAAAGAGTCACTGGTTAATGAGACTAATGATTAGGGACAGCTGAAAACACTCAAGAGACATATTTACACTCTTTGTTGATGAGATGATACATCCTAGGATATGCTGGGAAACATGGTCAGTGATGTTTCCTGAGGACATCAGGTGTTTCACAGGTCTTTCAACATCAGATGTCCTCGATCAGGCTACCCAGCTGGGGTTGATGAGACCCCAGCTTGTGTCTCAGCAGCATTTGACCACTGAACACCACTCCTCACCCAATGCCATGTAGAGGCTTTGTGGCAGCCTCTATATGCCCTCTTTGAACAGCAGCCAGAGGATTTAAGGAGGATCTACTTCCTTGAACTACCACATCTGCCCTTCTTCAGCTTAACTGACCTGTATTTAGCTTGATTTACCAGGCCCTGGAGGATCAATCTGCTGCCAAGGACTGATCTCTTCGTGCCTGGAAGGTTGTCGATAAAGGCTCCTCAGCTGCCTTGATCAGTATGTTCATAGCAAGGCCAAAGAGGATTACTGAGATCACCTTGTGACGATGCCCTTGCCAATTTGATTCTGGAATTTGATGTCAAAGACCCAGTGGTGACTGTCAGGCTAAAGCTGCTGTAATAGTTCTTGATCTCAATGATCTTCCTAGGGGCATGATTTTAGTTCAACGCAACCTTAACCAACTTGTGGCGTATTGACTCTTATGCATTGTTAAGTTCTATCCAGAGCATAACCAGATAGCCTTTCTCCTCTCGTGCTCCTCTGATCAGATGTGTAATGACATTGGTGTGCTCCAAGAAGCCTGGCACACCTGGAATTCCCCCCTTCTGTTCTGCTGATTCGATATAGGCATCTTGGAGGAGAAACTCTATTATTCCTCAAGACAAAATGCTGAAGAATATCTCTGAACTAATCAATGCTCTTAAAGTTTTCCTCCTTTGGGATTCATAGCTTCTGCATACTTCCACTGTTTGGCAACTCTCCAAGACAGGGGTGCCCCATGAAAAGATATCACATTGGGCCTCACCACTACAGGCCATGCCAACCCTGAAACCATAACACTGTGTAGACATGAATGTAGAATGTAGACATTCTGCATCCAGTGGAATTCACTATTTGATGCAAGACTGATATCCTCTATAAGAAATAAGAATAGGCCATTTTTTACAGTTTAAATATAATTGTAATTGTAAAATTATTGAATGGAAAAATTCTTAATATTAATGGTTAACATAAAATAAATATAAATTATATATATTAACCTCTTCAGTTAAAATAATTAATATTATCATCTACAGAATGTTATCACAAACAACAGAAAAAAGTCAGGACAGATTTTTGAACAAAGTATACACATGAACTACAAAATAAACAGCTGTAAAAACAGAAATGGAAACTTAAAGCTAGACGGCCTTTCGATTTCATCAAATGGATGAAATTTAGTTCTCTCTGAAATTTGGTCATTATAAGATATGTTTATTTCTGTAATATCTCAAAAAATATCAGGCCATTCTGTGGCTGGGAAGTTATTTAATTTGAGGGAATTCCCTAGCAAATAATGTGCATGAAATTACTCGCTTTGCGCAGTCAAGCAAACAGAGGAAGTCCATGGGTGCATACTCAGATTTACCTTTGACTGTGCACTGTCATTTACATCATTAAGGCTACGTTTACATTAGACCGTATCTGTCTCGTTTTCTTCGCGGACGCACTGTCCGTTTACATTAAACCCCCTGGAAAAGCCAGGAAACGGGAATCCGCCAGCGTCCACGTATTCAATCCAGATCGTATCAGCTCCGGTGCTGTGTAAACATTCAGAATACGCGAATACGCTGTGCTGAGCTCTAGCTGGCATCTCATTGGACAACGTCACTGTGACATCCACCTTCCTGATTCGCTGGCGTTGGTCATGTGACGCGACTGCTGAAAAACGGCGCGGACTTCCGCCTTGTATCACCTTTCATTAAAGAGTATAAAAGTATGAAAATACTGCAAATACTGATGTAAATACTGCCCATTGTGTAGTTATGATTGTCTTTAGGCTTGCCATCCTTCCACTTGCAAGTAGTAAGTGATGTGCGCTGGGATCACACACACAGCGGCTCAGTCCCAAATCGTGGCTTGTGCACTTCACTCGCGCGCTGTGCGAGCTGCGCAGGGCCGGAGTGCGCACCCTCCAGAGGGCACTCGCTGTTCAGGGCGGAGTGATTTGGAGCGCAGGATGCCTGCGGAGCCGAGCGTATCCGCGTATTGGTGTTGCTGTGTGCACGGCTAACGGTTTTAGTGTAAACGCGAATCGTTTTAAGAACATTAATCTGATGATCCACTGATTCGACGTAATGTAAACGTAGCCTTAGTCTGACCACAACCTGGTTTGTCTACAGCCAAAGTACATGCCCCTGGTCCAAAGGCAGCCTGCAACAACTAGCTCCATCAGGAGGTGGTTCCCTGAAATGGAAGATGCCCTCAGAGACTGTTATGACACCACGGACTGGGATGTGCTGCATAGCCCACACTGTGAGGACATAGAGGGGCTGACACACTGTCTGACGGATTACCTCAACTTCTGTGCAGACGTGGTCTCCCCCGCTAAGACTGTATGGTGTTACCCTAATAACAAGCCATGGGTAACACAGGAAGTCAAAGCTGTCCTCAACAGGAAGAACACTGCCTTCAGGGGCAGGGACAGGGAGGCGATGAAAGCAGCACAGCAGGAGGTGAAACGCTGCATGAGGGAAGCTAAGGACAGCTACAGAAGAAAGGTGGAGCAGAAGCTGAAGGAAAACAGCATGAGGGAGGTCTGGGAAGGTGTGAAAACCATTACAGGCCACAACACAAAGACCAGAGTCGTTGAGGGGACAATGGAGAGGGTGAATGAGCTGAATGACTTCTTCAACTGGTTCAACCAGCCCACCCTCCCCCCCACCCTCCCCCCTCACTGCAGCCATCTCTCCTTCTTCCCTCAACATACCTCTCCCCAGTCATCGCAGCAGCCCCCTCCTCCCCCACCTCAACACAGACTCCTCCATGCATCACTGCAGACCAGGTCAGAGGTCAACTGAGGAAGCTTTACCCCAGGAAAGCAGCAGGCCCGGACAAGGTGTGTCCCCGACTACTGAAGACCTGCACTGCTGAACTGGCTGAACCACTCCAATACATCTTCAACCTCAGCCTGCAGCTGGGGAGAGTGCCCACCCTCTGGAAGACATCATGCATTGTTCCAGTTCCCAAGAAGAACCGGCCCAGCGAGCTGAACGACTTCCGATCGGTGGCACTCACTTCACATCTGATGAAGACGTTTGAGCGGCACTACCTCAGCCTCCTCAGACCCCAGGCGCAACATGCCCAGGACTGTCTGCAGTTTGCATACCGGGCAGGTGTTGGTGTGGAAGACGCCATCCTCTACCTGCTACACAGAGCCCACTCACATCTGGATAAGGGAAATGGCACAGTGAGGATCCTCTTCTTGGACTTCTCGAGTGCCTTCAACACCATCCAGCCCCTTATGCTTCAGGACAAACTGAACAGGATGCGAGTGGACCCCTGCCTGGTCACCTGGATCTCCAGCTATCTCACCGACAGGCCGCAGTACGTCAGGCTGAAGGACATCACATTTGACACTGTGATTAGCAGCACTGGAGCGCCCCAGGGCATGGTGCTGGCCCCTCTTCTCTTCACCCTGTACACCGCGGACTTCTGCTACAAGTCGGAGCAATGTCACATTCAGAAGTTTGCTGATGACACAGCCATCGTGGGGTGTATCAGGAACGACAGAGAGGAGAAGTATAGGAGCCTGGTGAGGGACTTTGCCATTTGATGCAACAGGAACCATCTGCAGCTCAACACCTCGAAGACCAAAGAGCTGGTCATTGACTTTGGGAGGTCCAGACCAAGGTCACGACCAGTTCTGATCGAGGGAGTCGAGGTGGAGGCTGTAGATTCCTACAAGTACCTCAGGCTGTGGCTGGACAGCAAGCTGGACTGGACTTGCAACACCAACCACTTGTACAGGAAGGGACAGAGCAGGCTATACTTCCTAAGGAGGCTGTGGTCTTTTAACATCTGCAGGTAACTCCTGTGGATGTTCTATCAGTCCATGGTCACCAGTGTCCTGTTTTACACCGTGGTGTGCTGGGGGGGAAGCACATCCAAGAAGGACACATCCAGGCTGGACAAACTGATCAGGTGGGTCAGCTCTGTGGTCAGCATGAAGCTGGACTCTCTGGTGATGGTGGCAGAGAAGAGGACTATGGACAAACTATTGAACATCATGGACAATGCCAGTCACCCTCTGCACACCGTCATCAGCAACCAGAGGAGGCTGTTCAGTGACAGAATGCTCCTTCCCAAGTACAGGACTAACAGACTTAAAAACTCCTTTGTCCCTCACGCCATCAGACTGTCCATCTTCTCTCTGGGGGGGAGGAGGGGTAACAGGAGGACAGAGGATGGGAAGGAGCAGTAGCCTAGCCTGACAAAAAGCAATACTGGACAATGTGCAATATAATGTGCAATACCTCTCCTGCTGGACTTTTTTCACCCATATCTTATTCTTTGTTATATTTGTATATGTAAATATTTAATTTAATTTAATTTATCTAGAAGTTTTCTCTATTTTCTATTCTCTGTTTATCCTGTAATGATGCTGCTGGAATTTTAATTTCCCTGAGGGAACCTGCCCAAAGGGATCAATAAAGTTCTATCTAATCTAATCTAATCTAATCTAATCTAATCTAATCTAAACAAACAGCTGATCACACCGAGATGCTCACTGACCGCTGATATTTATTAATTTTGGTTCTGTGTTTCCTTTCCTTCGCAACATAACATCTTTTCTTCTTGCTTTCCGTTACTGTAGTCAGTCTTTCATGTTTCATTCACACACTCGTCCTCCATTTTTCTCTCCTGTTTCAAATTTGTATTTGACAATGCCTTGTGTGAACAGGGAAAGCCCAACACGTGATGTGTGATGTAGTATTTTGAATTGGGTCATGTAGAAGCAGGAAAAAATAGCGGAAGAATTAGGGCCACATGGCCCTAAATTCATTAATTGTTCAATAAAAAAAAAAGAAAAATAATAAAATTGGAAATCTGATTCAAATTCAGTAGCTTTTGGTCCATGAAACAAAAATAATTGGGTGTCAGGGAAAATTCTTTTTATGACTGACACTTGAAAAACCTGAAACGCAGTCTACTTTTAAAACTAAAATGGAAATAGGCTGCTGAGCCTGAAGGTTCATCTGGTCAATACAGAGACTCTCCGGATGTTTACTTTTTGCCAAAATTAAGAAAAGAAAAAAGAAACCATTAATTTTATTAGTACATTGTAAATAAAATATTCCATTAATGACAATAGGTTAATAATTTAATACTGAAAAAAAACCCTAATGTTCTATTTTATTTATTTATTTAGCTTTTTTTTTTTTTTGGGGGGGGGGGGGGGGGGGCTGTCTATTAGAGACCCTTAGAATCATCCTAACCTCTCACCCCACCCCCAGTCAACCAAATATGCATCACAGCACCCAACATGCTTCCTTGTTGATAAACATGGCCTTGCTTGTCCTGTGAGCAATCTTTGCCCAATCTGGCAACCCAGTCATTAACTGTTCATTCCATTGTTCCTCCCCCAGGGAGAGGGCAACATGCTTGCTGCCCCAAAGGGTCTCTTTTGTCATTTTTGTTACAGTAGATGAAATAATAACTGCATTATATCATATATCTGTCAAATAGCAGCAGTTTTTTTTAATTGGTCACTCAGAATAGGTCATTAATATGTCAAGGGAATTTAAAATCTATGGAGTTATGGGGACTTTATAAAGATTGTTTGTTGAATGGCTGGCATTATTCACTCTCAAAAGAGATGTGTTAAAAACAACACATATTTAACACATCAGTGTTTATATAAGGACAACACAGTTTGTGTTAATAAATGTGTTGAACTCTATAACACAGTAACTGTGTTGAACTATTTAACACACTAGTGTGTTAAAACAACACAGTTTGTGTTTTATTTATTTAGTTAAATAAATAAATAAATAAATAAATAAAACAAACTGTGTTGTTTTAACACACTAGTGTGTTAAATAGTATTTAAATAAATAAATAAATAAAACACAAACTGTGTTGTTTTAACACACTAGTGTGTTAAATAGTTCAACACAGTTACTGTGTTATAGAGTTCAACACATTTATTAACACAAACTGTGTTGTCCTTATATAAACACGCTGATGTGTTAAATATGTGTTGTTTTTAACACATCTCTTTTGAGAGTGTTGGGCAGGCTTTGCCCCAACTGCCTCTATGGACAAGCCACCACTGATGGTACAAATGTACATACAGTAACCTCAAATGCTACATATCAGGGCTTTCTTATTTCCTTTCAGACAGCCTGCAAATGTAACAGATGTGGATTGTAAAATTTGACAGACACACACACACATATATATATACACACACACACACACACACACACATATATATATATATTTTTTTTTTTTATTCGATCATAATGTAAAATGAAGTACAAAATACATTAAAATCAGGATTACACAAGAAAGCGCAAGCACTTATTTCCATTGTGGTCCCATTAAAACACATAAAACAGCAATGGTAACGTTATGATTTGACTTAATATTGACTCACTGTACTATGTAAATGGATATTGCAAAAGTACCCCCCATGGTGTCTGTCCTGCTTTGCCGCATTACAAGCTGGAATTAAAATGGATTTTTGGGGGGTTAGCACCCTTTGATTTACACAACCTGCCTACCACTTTAAAGGTACAAACTGTTGTTTTATTGTGACAAACAATAATTAAGATGAAAAATGAAATGAAGGCAATCAGAAAGTCAAACATCCATCTATCCATCCATTATCTGTAGCTGCTCATCCTGTTCTACAAGGTTACAGGCAAGCTGGAGCCTATCCCAGCTGACGATGGGCGAGAGGTGGGGTACACCCTGGACAAGTTACCAGATCATCACAGGAGAAAGTCAAACAATATCAGCAAAAACAAAGAGAAAGCTTCTGTGACAGGTGTTAAATGCAGTCTTCATACAGATCTGTTTGGATCATTTTGGTTCTATGAAGCAAATTGAAAACATGTGGATGAAACCAAAAGGTCAATCTAATTAGTCAAGGCAATGTAAGTGTATGATAGATTGACAGAAACCATCACTGAAAATGAGATCAATGAAATGTCAGGCATCAAACATCCAGTGGTGCGGTGTCATGCATCAATTTCTTTTTCAACACACACACACACACACACACACACACACACACAAACAAACAAACAAACAAACAAACCACTTGTTTAGTGTCTATATCCAAGTCTTTTTGATAGACTTTCTTGATTTGGCTGTATTTCTATCTATTTTTTTAAAAAAAAAATTCTCGACACCCTTTTGAGTTTTGGACTGTGGGCAAAAGATTGTGCTTCATTCATCATGAAAAAAATTGGAATCTAACTACTACTTTAACTATATTTTATACAATTTCCCTCTAACTGATTCCATGTTTTCCCAAACAGTAAAAGCAGTTTCTAATTTCTTGACATGCAGTAGCCATAAATACCCTGCTAAAAACATTACTATCTATTATAAAAACCTCTGATGTTTCTAATCACATAATGGACCTTAATGGGAATTGGCTTAATTTTCATTTGGACTATTTTTCATTAACATTACAGTGAAAGGAAATGCTGTAAATATTGGGTCACTTGTTTTTGTTCTTTAAAGGTGTAATATGTAAGAATGTGACCATCTGGCAAATTCATACTCCTCATTCAAAACAAATAGGGGGCTGTATATCAACAGAAAACTGAGGTGTCCACCCCTATTTTGAGAAACAAGGAAATGCACAGCCCGCTGCCCCCCCCCCCCCCCCAAAAAAAAAAACAAAAACAAACATCACCACTACTCTCAGAGAATTAACACACTGAATAGAGCGTGAAGCTATTTTAAATCTATCCACTACTGGGTTCCTGCAATCTAACTTTCAACTCCTCAGTTATTAAAAAAAAGGCACGTAACAAATGTTGCCAGGCAAAACAAATCTTGCCCAGCAGCACTTATTTTATACCTATATCTTGATAATTATAATATTTCTCAATCATCAGCTGTCAGGTTATAGTCTTATGAAAATCCATGACCTTGAGTTTGACCTTTCAGGGTCACTCAAGGTCAAAAATCATGGTGCCAAATGAAAGCCCATATGGCACTTCCTATAAGTTGATAATGGTAAATATCTGTCTACCATCAACCATTTTCAAGTTACAGCCCTCTGAAAATCTGTGACCTTGAGTTTGACCTTTCGAGGTCACTCAAGGTCAAAGATCATGGTGCCAAATGAAAGGTCATATGGGAGTTCCTATATACTCATAATAGTAAACATCTATCTATCAGCAACCGTTTTTGAGTTATAATGGAAAATGTTATTTTGACCGAAAGGTTGACCATGTTGGCCAAATCCCTCTGTGGCCAGGGCACAGTGGCTATACATGGCCAGGCCATTGATCAGGTGAGCACTTTTAAGTACCTGGGGGTGCATATAGACAGCGACCTTAGCTGGCGCACCCAGGTGACTAATGTTTGTACTAGAATCCACCAGCGTCTTCATTTTCTGCGCAGACTCGGAGCCTTTGGAGTATGTAAAAACATAATGCTAATTTTCTACAGAGCTACAATTGAGTCTGTTCTTCATTATGGCATTACCTGCTGGTTTGGCAATTTAACAGTAAAGCACAGGGCAGAAATCTCAAGCCTCATCAAAATTGCAGGCAGGATTATAGAGGTGACGCCCCCCCCCTTAATCCACAGGAGCTCTTTGAGCAGGCCACTATTAGACAGGCGAATGTCATTGCATCAGATTGTGATCATGTACTGAATGGAGAATATATCCTTTTGAACTCTGGGAGGAGATTTAGACTCCCTCTGTGTAAACACAATCGTTACAAACATTCCTTTATACCCCAGTCTATTAAACTACTGAATAAACAGGGAAGGAATGGGATTGAGTGGGACAAAATGGACCTCTTTAGTTAGGGATTGTACTGCAGTTGGTGATGAAATGAAGTAATGACTGTGAGGGTGTTAGTTGGGTGGGGGGTATGCATGAATGAATGTATCCTTGCTCTTATAATTTTTTTTTTAATTATGGAATGAATGTAATTTTAGATATTTATTATAGTATGAATGTATTTATGGTTGGAGGATGGGGTGGGGGGGTGGGGGGGGTGATGGGAGTGGTGGGGGAGTGCTGGAGGGAGGGATGGTATGGTCTTGATGGGACAGGGGCAGTGGGTTAGGACATCCAATGTCTCTGTACCTTACATACTGTATATCCCTGTCTTTTGTATGTCTCACTGGTAACGTATTGCATGCTACTTTTATCTTTTTTTTTCTTTTTTTTTTTTGGTGTTTTGTCTTTTTTGTCTTTTTATGGTGCTGCAACCACCCTGTCTCTAAGACAAATTTCTCCTTGGTGGAGACTAATAAAGAAACCTAACCTAACCTTTCCAGTGACCTTGACCTTGACCTGATTAACCCCAAAATTGAATCAGGTCATCTACAGACCATTGCCCACCTACCCTGAAATTTTGAAGTCAATCGGTGCAACCATCTAGATGCTAGATTGTTAACAGACAGACACACAAACAAACAGACAAACAAACCACACTGATTACAATACCTTGCCCCGTTTACTCTGTCACAGGCGAGGTAATAACCAACAACAGGGAAGAATCTTTAAAATTCAACCAAACTGCTGAAACGTTGAGCTGGTTGAGATACCACTGCTATCTTACAATCTTCATGTGTCTTGTCAGCCTGTAGTTTGTTATAACTTGCTTAGCTCAGTTTTTAGCAAGAAAACAGCCACAGCAACTCGCGCTAAAGTAGTGCAGGATACCACTATGGCTTGCGACATGGCAGATATGTAACCTTTATTTTATTATTAATAATATGACTGATTAAACACAATCAATAACTCAGTAAAATAACCACGCAGATGTTTGCTTTTGAATGATAGATTTGGTTTAATAATCAAGCCAAAAAGAGGAATGCCACCTTACCTTTACGAGAATGTGCTCTCGCAGTTGCTGGCTTGTGAATTAACAGATCTTTTACACAGCTACTAAAAAAAAAAACATTCACGAGCTTCTAGGGATCTGTAACTTTTAAACTCACACAAAGTGTATGCACTCAGTCCAAAAATTAGATTACAATGTCTAGCTACATGAGTGGAGGCTCTGTAATCCAGTCTTTCACTGTTGTTTAGTGTTTGGCATTGACATTCAGTTTCTCCTGGTAGGGTCCCCTTTCTTTCTCTTTCCCCTCCTCCAAAAGTAGAACAACATCACAAAATGGCAACCGCAAATCACATTTTGGTGCCTGGATTCCAGTAATTTCTATGAATTACGACGACCCATTTGCTTCTCTTTTCTTTAGTTTTCAGCAATCTGAGCTCAGAGGTTAACGTGTATGTACAAAAAACGTATGGAATCACTACTCTTGCAGGATGTTCATTCAGCTTTTTTACTTTGTAGAAAAAAAGGAAAAAAAAACAATTCACAGATATGACACAAACTAATTTTGTTTAACAACTGAACATTCTGGCTTTGTAAAACATCTCAAACAATTTAAGTTAAACTGTTGTAATTAATGGCATGTTTATTTCCTGATCAAGTAGAGAAAAAAATATGGAATCACCTTATAATTTGCAATTCTAAAACAAATATTTGCACAAGTCTAAATATGCAAATGAGTCTGCAGTTAAAAGAGAGTGCTTGCAGACCTTAGTGACCTGTTGCACCTGGCTGATTGAAAGGAAGCATGGCCCCAACAAGAGAGTTGTCAAAATAGACCTAACCCATAACTACGTCATCGCTTGTTTACTGCAATGCATTATGGGCGATACCCAGGGTCAGCTCCGCTGTATTGTTTACTTTCACCTTTGTTAAACACTGCACTGTTCTGTCTTACTGGTTTTACCCATGCCTAAAGTGAATTGCTGTGTGCCTAACTGTGTCTCCACAATAAAGAGAACACCTAATTTGAGCTTTTATCAGCTGCCAGTCGAGAAGAAAGAAATGGATAAGTTTAATCCGCATCGAATACCTTTGAAATGGATCAGTGTTTGTAGCTGAAATTTCTCTGGTGGGAAAAAGATGTACTTAAACTGTGACCCAGCAATATGTCCATGGTCTGTGGAATGGCCTTCGGTTATAGAAGATTATAACAATCGACACTGTTCATCATCTGAAACTAGTGACATTCCAAAGCCTGTAAAACAAAGAAGCATTCTTCAGCCTTTGCCTCTCAACGTGCTGAAGCACTTGGCAGCTGAACAAGTCTGTCGGATCGATAAAACTCCCAAACCACGAAGGGTTCTCTTTCAGGTAAGTATAATGTTCAGTGTACCTCACTAGCAGCATTTGTTGAAGAAAATGCATTTATACTGAATATGACATGGCAGATCAGCGGGTTTCCAAAGTTTTTTGGTTTTTTTGTAATGTTTCCTGATATCACATTTTATTTAACTAATCACTCATTTATCACTCAAACCGTTATTCGCCCACGAATCCCCCATGAGAGCGCTGCTCCGCGCCAATTCCCGATATTCAGATAGATTTGTTTTCTCAATAAAGTTTAGCTGGTGCAATATACATCCTCAGAAATAAGACATAATGAGTTTTGATGTTGTTGTTGTTGTACAGTGTGGTAGACTCGGTCTAGACTCTTACCTTCTCACCAAACTTGATTTGGATTCCGATTTTCCTGCTGTAAACCCAACATGTTATCCAGCTCATTAAATCACCAATTTCATTGTCTTCCATGACAGAGCATGGCAAAATCGCTCCTCTCACATTGCTCTCACGTAAAATTAATCTGACATCTGTCATATCGCTCAACTACCAGCCCCGGCTATCACCCACAATGCATTGCATACATGTCAACCTATATGGAATGTCTGTATTTTATACGGATTTGATTCAATAAACGTAGTATACGGGCGTACAAATAAAGTTATACAGATTCTTTAAAAAAACTTCAGTATTTATTTAGAGCTATAATCAATTCCCACGATGATAAAAGAGTGCATAACATTTACAAATGTACTGTACACCGCAGAAAGCACAAACAGCCAGTAAAGAGTCTTATGAAATCGCGCGTTATCTTGTGGTAGCGAGACTTCGTTCCACTTTTGATCATGCACATACCGCATTGTGAGAATCCCGCCAACCGGGAAGTAACATTTTGTTTGAAACGCGTATTTCCACCTGAGCAACTGTTAGGGTTTTGCTGGGATTCAAACCTGGTTCGTTGGTGTGATAATCCAGCAAACCCCCACTAGGCCACCAGGGGGATGACTCAAATGCAGAGGCGTGAGGCGGAAGTAGAAAAAGAATCAAAAGGTTTATTTAAACTATATACACTATATACAGGGCAAAACAAAAGACAAAAAAAAAAAACCAAAGAGTATAATCCAAAAGAAAAGCAAAGTGCAAAAATTCAAAAGCTAAGAAGATCAAAAAACACAGTACAAAGGAAACTGGAGATAAACATAACAGCACAAAGACTCCGTGACAAGAGGACTGAACTCAGGGGTATAAATAGACAAACTAATTAAGGACACAGGTGAAGATAATTAGGCAATTAACACAAACACAAAACACAGGAACAGTGGCGGCCTCTAGAGGCCAAAATAAACACGACATGAAAAGGAAATAACAGCGGCCTCTAGAGGCCAAAACAGTCCTAGTCCTAACAGGACCCCCCCCTCTAGGAGCGTCTCCTGACGTTCCCAGGGCGATCCGGATGGGCCGAATGGAAGTCCCGACATAGTTCTTTATCAAGGACATCCCGAGCAGGAACCCAGCAGCGCTCCTCAGGACCATAGCCCTCCCAGTCCACCAGATATTGCAACCCGCCGCGGACCCGGCGGGAGTCAAGCAGGCGATTCACAGTGAACACAGTCTGCCCCTGGAAGATGCGGGGGGGTGGGGGGTTCCTAGGGGCAGGGGCATACGTAGACGTCAGTACGGGCCGTAACAGGGAAACATGGAAAGTGGGGTTGATCCTCAGAGTCCGGGGCAACTGGAGCCGGTAGGAGACAGGGTTCACCCTGCGCACCACCTTGAAGGGGCCAATGTAGCGAGGAGCAAGCTTGCGGTTCTCCACCCGCAGTGGAAGGTCCTTAGTGGACAGCCAAACACGCTGCCCAGGGCGGAAAGCGTGTGCAGGTCTTCTATGGCGGTTGGCCTGAGTCTGGTTGGTTCTGGAGGTCTGTATGAGGGTCTTCCTGACCTTGCTCCAGGTCTTGCGACACCGTCTCACATATTGGTTGACCGAGGGCACCCCCGCGTCCTCCTCCTGGTCCGGGAACAGAGGTGGCTGGAACCCGAATTGGCACTGGAATGGCGACAGCTTGGTGGCCGATGACTGCAGGGTGTTGTGGGCGTACTCCGCCCATGGCAGCCAGGTGCTCCACGATGTCGGGTTATCCATAGCCAGGCCTCGCAGGGTGGTTTCCAGGTCCTGGTTGAGCCTCTCCGTCTGACCATTGGACTGTGGGTGAAACCCAGAGGAGAGGCTGGCAGTGGCTCCGATGACCTTGCAGAACCCGTGCCACACTCGGGAGGAGAACTGGGGCCCTCGGTCTGAGACGATGTCCTGTGGAAGACCAAAGACTCGGAAGACATGATTAAACAAAAGTTTCGCAGTTTCAAGAGCAGAGGGGAGTTTGCACAGTGGTATGAAGCGGCAGGCCTTGGAGAATCTGTCAACTAAGACCAAAATGACCGTGTTACCTTGTGACTCAGGGAGACCCGTGATAAAGTCGACTGCCACGTGGGACCAGGGACGCCGGGGAATGGTCAGAGGATGCAGGAGACCCTGGGGACGCTGTCGTGGGTTCTTGGTTCTGGTGCAAACCTCACAGGACAGGACAAATGACCTTACTTCCTTCTCCATGTTAGGCCACCAGAAGCGTCTTTTCAGGAAGTCCAGGGTCCTCCGAGCTCCCGGGTGGGCGGTGAGAGGGGAAGAGTGACCCCACTGGAGAACCTTGGCCCGGGCTTGATGTGGGACGTACAAGAGGCCTGGTGGCCCCGTCCCAGGACCGGGGTCCTGGCGTTGGGCTCGTCGGACAGCCTCCTCAATACCCCAGCGGACAGGGGCCACAATCCGGGACACAGGGATAATAGGCCCGACTTCATTCTCCCTGTTAGTGGCAGAGAACAGTCTGGACAGTGCGTCAGGTTTGGTGTTCTTGGAGCCGGGGCGGTATGAGAGGGTGAAGTCAAACCGACTGAAAAACAGGGCCCACCTAGCCTGTCGAGGGTTCAGTCTCTTGGCTTGCTGGAGGTACTCCAGGTTCTTGTGGTCAGTCCAAACCAGGAATGGATGTTGTGCTCCCTCCAGCCAGTGCCTCCACTCCTCAAGGGCCAGTTTGACCGCTAGCAGTTCTCGATCCCCCACATCGTACCAGGACTCAGCAGGACTCAGGCGGTGGGAGAAGTAAGCGCAGGGGTGCAGCTTACCTTCCGAACGTTGAGAGAGCACCGCGCCGACACCACTGTCCGAGGCGTCCACCTCCACGATGAATGGTTGGGAGGTGTCCGGGAGAACCAGAATGGGTGCCGTGCAGAAGCGGTCCTTGAGGTCTTTGAACGCCTTTTCTGCCTGAGGAGACCAGCCATAAGATCCACCTGTCCCTTTGGTGAGGTCTGACATGGGTGCTGCCACAGAACTGAAGTTCCTGATGAACTTGCGGTAGAAGTTAGCGAATCCTAAGAACCGCTGAACCTCCTTAACGGACTTGGGAGTAGGCCAATCCCGGACGGCCAGGGTCTTGGCAGGGTCCATTTGGAGTTGGCCTGTCCGTACAATAAATCCCAGAAAGGAGACCTCGGGAACATGAAATTCGCATTTCTGGGCCTTGGCGAACAGATTGTTCTGTAGCAGCCTCTGGAGAACCTGGCGGACATGGTGGCGGTGCTCCTGCACGGTCTTGGAAAAGATAAGGATGTCGTCGAGGTAGACAAAAACGTATAGGTTAATCATGTCCCTTAAGACGTCGTTGATTAGGGCCTGAAAAACAGCTGGTGCGTTGGTGAGTCCGAAGGGCATCACCTGGTATTCGTAGTGCCCAGACGGGGTGTTAAAGGCAGTCTTCCACTCGTCTCCCTGTCGGATACGGATGAGGTGGTATGCGTTCCGTAGGTCCAACTTGGTGAAGACGGTGGCGCCTTGGAGCAGGTCGAAAGCTGTGGACATCAGCGGAAGGGGATATCGGTTGCGCACAGTGATCTTATTCAGGCCCCTGTAATCAATACATGGTCGGAGCCCCCCATCCTTCTTGCCGACAAAGAAGAAGCCGGCTCCAGCAGGTGAAGTGGAGGGTCGAATAAACCCAGAGACCAGGGCATCTTTGAGGTATTCCTCCATGGCCTTGCGTTCTGGCTGAGAGAGTGAAAACAGTCTGCCACGAGGAGGGGTAGTCCCAGGGAGCAAGTCGATGGCACAGTCGTAGGCCCGGTGCGGAGGAAGAACGGCGGCCCTGCTCTTGCTGAATACCTCCTTGAGATCCCAGTACTCTGTGGGAACTTGAGATAACTCGGTGAGATCAGGGGGCTCGGCAGGAGACACAGGAGAGCTAGAGAGCAGACAAGAGGCATGGCATGCAGGGCCCCATTCCACAACCTGGCTTGTTACCCAGTCTATGCGAGGGTTGTGGCGAGTAAGCCAAGGAAGGCCTAGAATAACTGGGAACTCAGGTGAAGGAATCAGGTGCAGGGATATTTCTTCCTTGTGACCTTGAGACTGGAGGAAAACTGGAGAAGTAACTTGGGTGACTCTTCCATCACCTAACGCTTGGCCATCGAGGGCAGACACAGACAGTGGGACTTCAAGAGGTGCAGTCGGAATATTGATGCTTTGGGCGAAGTGAATATCCATAAAGTTCCCAGCCGCCCCTGAGTCTAACAAAGCTTGACAAGAGTGGACAGACTCACCCCAGGAGATGGAGACCGGGATGTAGATTCCTTGGCCAGGGAGTCCGGGAGAGAGGGTAGGCCCCGTCACAACCCTCCCTCGGCTGGACAGGGCGGTCCTTTTCCCAAGAGTTCGGGACATGATGCTCGGAAGTGACCAGGCTTGCCACAGTAGATGCAGCACTTGTCCCTCCTTCTGCGCTCCCTCTCAGATGCGGAGAGGCGAGTACGACCCACTTGCATGGGTTCTGGACAGTCACTGAAGGAGGTAGACGGTCTCCAGGTAGAGGTAGGGAGGCTGGGGGGCCTCAAGGCTTGGTGGCGTTCTCTCATCCTGTTGTCCAGACGAATAGCATGTGAGATGAGGGTTTCGAGGTCACTTGGGCATCCAATAGAGGCCAGACCGTCCTTGATGGGGTCAGACAGACCATGGTGGAAGGCTGACACCAGAGCAGTCTCGTTCCATCCACTTACTGCTGCGAGTGTTCGGAACGAGATGGCGTAATCTGCGACGCTTCCTCCTTGCCGGATGGACATGAGCTTTCGGGCTGCGTCGGTACTGATGTCTGCCTGATCGAAGACCCGAAGCATCTCTTCAGAAAACAGCTGGAAATCAAAGCACTCAGGTCCCTGTCTTTGCCAGATAGCAGTAGCCCAGGCTCGCGCCTTACCAGCTAATAAGGTGATCACAAAGGCAATCTTGCGGCGATCCGTAGTGTAGGTGGTAGGCTGAAGCTCAAAGGTGAGTTGACACTGGGTAAGGAACTCTCGGCACTCACTGTGCTTGCCGTCATACCTCTGTGGTGCAGGAAGGCTGGGTTCGCGAGGTGAAGAAGGCAGCATTGCAGGAGGCACTGGAGCAGGAGTGGGAGCTGGATCAGGAGCAGGAACTGGATCAGGAGCAGGAGATGCAGGCAGAGATGTCAGCTGTGCCAGGGTTTTCCCAATTTGCTGAAGCAGTTCCTCGTGGCGAGCGAGGGCCTCACGTTGGCTGGTGAGCGTACGTCCATGAGCGTCCATGGTCGCTCCGAAGCGTGTCAAAGCTGCCATAATTCCCTGAAGGTTGGCCGGGTAGACAGTTGAAGCAGCCTCTGCTGAGTCGGTCATGACGGAGTCTTTCTGTTAGGGTTTTGCTGGGATTCGAACCTGGTTCGTTGGTGTGATAATCCAGCAAACCCCCACTAGGCCACCAGGGGGATGACTCAAATGCAGAGGCGTGAGGCGGAAGTAGAAAAAGAATCAAAAGGTTTATTTAAACTATATACACTATATACAGGGCAAAACAAAAGACAAAAAAAAAAACCAAAGAGTATAATCCAAAAGAAAAGCAAAGTGCAAAAATTCAAAAGCTAAGAAGATCAAAAAACACCGTACAAAGGAAACTGGAGATAAACATAACAGCACAAAGACTCCGTGACAAGAGGACTGAACTCAGGGGTATAAATAGACAAACTAATTAAGGACACAGGTGAAGATAATTAGGCAATTAACACAAACACAAAACACAGGAACAGTGGCGGCCTCTAGAGGCCAAAATAAACACGACATGAAAAGGAAATAACAGCGGCCTCTAGAGGCCAAAACAGTCCTAGTCCTAACAGCAACTTTCACTAGCGACTGAAAAGTTTCTGAATGGGCACTCCGGCAAGATCAACACAGACACTTGCTGTGACATGCAGCCTAGTGAGGTATTGGTGCAGACTGCTAAAAAAGCTGTCATGGAGTACATTTCAGAACATTAGAGTGACACTTTGTGTTTTTGTCAAACATTGGAGCTTTGTATTCATTCTGAAGGTTTATTGTTATTAATATTGAATAAAAAGTAACTTGGATATATCATTGTTAATTATCATTCAAATTTTAGGTAAATTATTTTAATTTGCATCTTATAAGGATTTTATAAGGGAAATACGGATTTTGGAGGTTGGTTATACAGGTTTGATTGACCAAAGGTTGACATGTATGGCATTGTGATAAACAAGTGATGACGTAGTTATGCTTGGGGCTGTTGAAACAATAGAGGCTTTGCACCGTCATGTGACCCCATAGCAACGGTGACTATGCTGCCATGACAGGGGGCATGCTTGTAGTGCTTCATTCAGTCGAGTTAGTTGTTATTGATCAGTATGGGAAGGCTTTGCTGTGTTTTTGGATATACAAATTGTTTTGAACAAAACAAAGACATCAAACTTTTTCATTTACTAAAATTAATTCATCATTGGGGGGCGGGGGGACTAGAGAAATTTCTAGACATAGACTGGCTCCCAAGCATGCATACAACATGCTCCAAAGGATCCCAGAGTAAATGCACTTTAAATCTTGATGAAGTTTAGGCTGTGCAGAGCTGCTGTGTTGAGGCTCATGTTCACTTCACTGTATAAGAACGACCACTGTGCTGTAGTTGTGAAATATATATATATATATATATATATATATATATATATATATATATATATATATATTTTTTTTTTTTTTTTAATTCTTACCTTCGTGGAAATGAAGTGAACATACCATAGGGGTTTTTAACCTCTCCTTTTGACACAGAGTCCTGCTGAATGTTTTTTCCCCCCCATTTTCCCCTTCTATGTTAAAAAATTTCTCTAGTTTTTTCCACGATAACAAATTATTTTTGGTAAATTAAAAAAAAAATCTGATGTTTTTGTTTCATTCAAAGTGATTTGCATATCCAAAAAATGCAGCAAAACCTTCCCATATTGATCAGTAACATCTAACTCGGCTGAATGAAGCACTACAAGCGTGCCCCCTGTCATGGCATCCTAGTTACCATTGCTATGGAGTCACGTGACACTGCAAAGCCTCTGTAGAAAGGATTATAAAACTCCTTCAAGAAGGTAATCCAACAAAGAGTGTGGCAAAAGATGTTGATTGTTCCCAGTCAGCTGTGTCTAAAATTTGAAGCAAGTACAAACAAAATGGGAAGGTTGTAAAAGGAAAACATACGGGTAGACCATGGAAGACGTCAAAGCTTCAGGACAGGAAACTCAAAGCAATATGCCTTGAACATAGAAAATGCACAATAAAACAAATGAAAAACAAATGAGCAGAAACAGGAGTCAATGTTTGTGACCAAACTGTAAGAAATCGGCTGAAGGAAATGTGATTTACATACAGAAAAGCCAAATGTAAACCATCATTAACACCTAAACAGAAGAAAATGAGGTTACAGTGGGTGAAAGACAAGCAGTCATGGACTGTGGATGATTGAATGAAAGTGATATTCAGTGATAAATCACGAATCTGCATTGGTCAAGGAGATGATGCTGGAACTTTTGAAACATATAAAGGTGAATGCCTGAGGGGAAAAAAAAGCAAACTTCCACAATCATTGATAAGATGGGGTTCCATGTCAGGTAAAGGACCAGGAGAGAGGACAGTCATTACCTCTACAGTAAATGCACAGGTGTACACTGAAATTTTCTCACTTTTCTCATTCCATCAGTAGAAAGTAGGTTTGGTGATGATGAAGTCATTTTTCAGAATGATAGAGCATCTTGCCATAGAGCAAAAAGCGTTAAAACTTTTCTTCAGAAAAGGCACAGCAACTCAATGACATGGTCAGTAAACGGTCCGGATCTCAATCCAATTGAAAATTTATGGTGGAAATTGAAAAAAATGGTCCATGACAAGGCTCCATCCTGCAAAGCTGATCTGTCAACCGCTATACGAGAAAGTTGGAACCTGACTGATGAAGAGTATTATTTTTCCATTAGTGAAGTCCATGCCTCAAAGAATTCAAGCTGTCATAAAAGTCCAAGGAGGTACACAAGGTACTAATTGTGAATTTTGTTGCTGATTCCATAATTCTTTCCTCTACTTGATCAGGAAAAAAATATGCCATTAATTACAATTTAATTTAACTTGTTTGAAGTATGTTTTACAAAGTCAGAATGTCATATCTGTGTTTTTTTTTTTTTGCTACAAAGAGAAAAAGCTGAATGAACATCCTTCAAGAGTAGTGATTCCTTTTTTTTTTTTTTTTTTTGCCAGGGGTTGTAGTTGCCAGTGACGTGCAACTTCTCCTCTCATGTTGGACTAAGGGCTGTCTGGATGCTACACTGACTCACTATCACTGACTCACTATTAGAATTTGATGTCTGCAACACACTCAAAAAAAAAGTTGAGACAGAGGCAAAATAAAACTGAAAAGTTAATAGGAAATTCAAGTAACACCATTTTGGAAGATTCCACAATAAGCAGATTATTTGCTATCATGATTGGATATAAAAGGAGCAGCACCAAAGGCTCAGTCTTTGCAAGCAAACATGGGTTGTGGCTCACGCCTCTGTGGCAAAATTCATGAGAGAATTGTCCATTCAAAAAGAACATTTCTCAATGCAAGATTTTAGGTTTTTCAAAATCTACAGTATATAATATTGTGAAAAGATTCAGGGGATTCGGAGACATCTCAGTACGTAAAGGGCAAGGTCAGAAATCACTGTTGAATGTGCGTGACCTTCAAACCCTCAGGCGGCACTGCCTGAGAAACTGTCATGCTAATGTGACAAATATAGCCACAAGGGCTCAGGAGTACTTCAGGAAAACTGTTGTCGCTTAACACCGTCTGCTGCTGCATCCAGAAATGCAACCTGAAACTGTATTATGCAAGGAAGAAGCCATTCATCAATTCTATGCAGGAACAATGCCAATTTCTCTGGGCCTGAACTCATCTCAGATGGAGTGAAAGACACAGAGTGCGTGTGCTTGACTGGCCTGCTGCCAGTCCAGATCTGTCTCCTATTGAGAATGTATGGGGCATCATGAAGAGGAGAGTCAGACAACGGCGACCACAAACTGTTGAGCAGCTGAAGTCTTGTATCAAGCAAGAATGGGCAAAAATTCAAATTGCAAAATCAGTATCCTCAGATCCCATACGATTAAAAAGTGTTATTAAATGGAAAGGTGATGTAATACAATGGTAATAATGCCTCTGTCCCATTTTTTTTTTTTTTGAGTGTGTTGTAGGCATCAAATTCTAACTTGGTTTATATTTACAAAATACAAATAAGTTGGCCGGTAAAACTATTGAAAATCTTTCTTTGTACTTTTGTCAGTTAAATAAAGGTTCACATGAATTAACAAATCACATATTTTTGTTTTTATTCCATTTTGGAAAATATCCCAACTTTTCTGGAAAGGAGGTTGTACATAGACATATAATATAACGTCAAAGCCAATGTTTCTTCAAATGATGTTGTTAATTTTAGTGAATTTCTTAATGTTTTAAACTAAAATTCTTACACATAGGACCTAGCACAAACATCCACTCCTGCCAAATGACTTAAATGCAAATATAAATGTAAACATTTAATTTTACATGCATGATGTCTTTTGTCTTTGTACTTATAAATATGAACAAAAAGGAAATCAAAATTGAGAGGGGAAAAAATGTATTCGGACACTAAATTAAAAGTATATACAGAGGCTTCCACTGTGGTGGTGTAGAGGTTAGCACGGTCGCCTCACAGCAAGAAGGTTCCGGGTTCGAACCCAGCGGCTGGCAAGGGCCTTTCTGTGTGGAGTTTGTATGTTCTCCCTGTGTCTGCATGGGTTTCCTCCGGGTGCTCCGGTTTCCCCCACGGTTCAAAGACATGCAGTTAGGTTAACGTGGGGTGGCCTTGGGCTGATGTGCCCTTGAGCAAGGTGCCTAACCCCTGACTGCTCCCCAGGCGCTCTAATGTGGCTGCCTACTGCTCTGGGTGTGTGTGTGCATGTGTTCACTGCTTCAGATGGGTTAAATGCAGAGGATGAATTTCACTGTGCTTGAAGTGTGCATGTGACAAATAAAGGTTTCTTCTTCTTCTAAAAATTGATAAATACACATATCTTACAGTGAATTTTCAAAGGCAAAATTAATTACTGGTCAGCAATATGTCTGTGAAGGTTCTCAGTCATCCAGGTCATAGTAAACCGTAGGTGCTCAAGAAGGCAACTGAAGTCCAGTTGGCTTCTTTAGCACCTATGGTTTACTGGTTAGCAAATATTTCAATGAAAATTAAATTATCAAAAAATGCTGCTTGCATTGGTTTTCAAACCCTCCACTTTCCAGAAGCTCCAGATAAAAGATACTGTCTTAATGAGGATACAACTAACTTATCATTGGCCATCACCTGTGAAATATTTAAATGGCTTCTATTTTCTGAACAAAAAAACACCTCAGTTAAAATACCACTGAATCGACTGTCAGTCTGATGTAAAAGAGTGAAAATGTAAATTAAGGAGCATTCTAAGGAAGTTAAAAATAAGGTAATAGAATTTCATAATGGGTGGCATGGTGGTGTAGTGGTTAGCACTGTCACCTCACAGCAAGAAGGTCCTGGGTTCAAGTCCAGCAGCTGACGGGGGCCTTTCTGTGTGGAGTTTGCATGTTCTCCCTGTGTCTGTGTGGGTTTCCTCCGGGTGCTCCAGTTTCCCCCACAGTCCAAAGACGGCATGCAGGTTAGGCTAATTGGTGGCTCTAAATTGACTGTAGGTGTGTGAAATGAAGTTGACCAGAGAAAACATGAAATATCTTGGTTTCATACTGTTTGCAATGAAGTATATATATATATATATATATATATATATCAGTGTTTTCTACTATCGTTAATGACTCGGCGGCCCGCCGAGTCATAACGGCTAGAAGAGCTATTACCTCCGACTCATAAATGCGCCGCCGAGCCTTAATTTTTGGCCCCCCAGTCAAAAAAAAAAGTTTACTTCAAAGAAAAGTAAAAAAAAACACGCCAATACAAACACCAAAGTAATTCTCTGATCACAGATCGCTGATACGCTTTACTTTACAATAGGTTCAACAGAGGCCCTTAATGCTTGCTTGCTCACTTGTCACTACGCATGTGTAGTGCGGCAACAGAGGAGTGCGTGTCAGTTAAGTGGCTCCGATTGCCTCAGACCTCCGAGAGGAGTATACGGTGGAAAGAAAAGACACATACTGCACACCAAATGAAAGGTAATTTTGTGTAGAATTCAATTAAAAACAAAGATATTCTATTCAATAAACATTTCAGTAACAGAGTGACAAAATAAATGTAAAGTCGGCTCCCAGTGTCAGAAGATTTTGCACAAAAGCAGCTACTTGCGAAATAAATAACATGCAACTTAGATGCCAGGACATGGCATCTGAGGGGTTTCTTATTTCAAAATTTTCTGGTGCGAGGGGGGATACCCCCCTCGCGAACCCCCCGGCGACGGCCGCTACTACCGTTGAGCTATAACTTCAAGTAGTGGAGAACACTTATATATATACACACACACAGTGGTGCTTGAAAGTTTGTGAACCCTTTAGAATTTTCTATATTTCTGCATAAATATGACCTAAAACATCATCAGATTTTCACACAAGTCCTAAAAGCAGGTAAAGAGAACCCAGTTAAACAAATGAGACAAAAATATTATACTTGGTCATTTATTTATTGAGGAAAATGATCCTATATTACATATCTGTGAGTGGCAAAAGTATGTGAACCTCTAGGATTAGCAGTTAATTTGAAGGTGAAATTAGAATCAGGTGTTTTCAATCAATGGGATGACAATCAGGTGTAAGTGGGCACCCTGTTTTATTTAAAGAACAGGGATCTATCAAAGTCTGAGCTTCACAACACATGTTTCTGGAAGTGTATCATGGCATGAACAAAGGAGATTTCTGAGGACCTCAGAAAAAGTGTTATTGATGCTCATTAGGCTGGAAAAGGTTACAAAACCATCTCTGAAGAGTTTGGACTCCAATAATCCACAGTCAGACAGATTGTGTACAAATGGAGGAAATTCACGGCCATTGTTACCCTCCCCAGGAGTGGTCGACCAACAAAGATCACTCCAAGAGCAAGGTGTGTAATAGTTGGTGAGGTCACAAAGGACCCTAGGGTCACTTCTAAGCAACTGAAGGCTACTCTCACATTGGCTAATGTTAATGTTCATGAGTCCACCATCAAGAGAACACTGAACAACAATGGTGTGCATGGCAGGGTTGCAAGGAGAAAGCCACTGCTCTCCAAAAAGAACATTGCTGCTTGTCTGCAGTTTGCTAAAGAATATGTGGACAAGCCAGAAGGTTATTGGAAAAATGTTTTGTGGACGGGTGAGACCAAAATAGAACTTTTTGGTTTAAATGAGAAGCATTATGTTTGGAGAAAGGAAAACACTGCATTCCAGCCTAAGAACCTTATCCCATCTGTGAAACATGGTGGTGGTAGTATCATGGCTTGGGCCTGTTTTGCTGCATCTGGGCCAGGACAGCTTGCCGTCATTGATGGAACAATGAATTCTGAATTATACCATCAAATTCTAAAGGAAAATGTCAGGACATCTGTCCATGAATTGAATCTCAATAGAAGGTGGGTCATGCAGCAAGAAAACAACTCAAGCATACAAGTCGTTCCACCAAAGAATGGTTAAAGAAGAATAAATTTAATGTCTTGGAATGGCCAAGTCAAAGTCCTGACCTTAATCCAATCGAAATGTTGTGGAAGGGCCTGAAGCGAGCAGTTCATGTGAGGAAACCCACCAACATCCCAGAGTTGAAGCTGTTTTGTACAGAGGAATGGGCTAAAATTCCTCCAAGCCAGTGTGCAGGACTGATCAATAGTTACCGGAAACGTTTAGTTGCAGTTATTGCTGCACAAGAGGGTCACACCAGATACTGAAAGCAAAGGTTCACATATTTTTGCCACTCACAGATATGTAATATTGGATCATTTTCCTCAATAAATAAATGACCAAGTATAATATTTTTGTCTCATTTTTTTAACTGGGTTCTCTTTATCTACTTTTAGGACTTGTGTGAAAATTTGATGATGTTTTAGGTCATCTTTATGCAGAAATATAGAAAATTCTAAAGGCTTCACAAACTTTCAAGCACCATTGTATATATTCATATAACACTATAATAGCTACATATGGTAGTGCCATAGCACATTGGCTTCCCATCACGTTGAACCCGGTTAAATAGTAACCGGCCCATAAGGAAAACGATTTAATTGGTCAATGTCATATCTGGCATTCTGTTGGTTGGTGAATTTTGATAGGATCATATCACCAAAACCCAAGAGAGAGAATGCAGAAATCTGTGAGCAGAAGATTCACAAGCGCATAAAAGCAATTTGAGTGCAAGCAGGGCCTATTCTTGGGTTTCAGTCACGTGACTTTTCTTAGTGATTTCACTTCTGGTCAAACAGCTGGTGGTCTAGCAAACCAAAACAGCTGCCATAGTGCAAACAACTATCGATAACTTATCAGAGTATGCTCGTAATTTAGAAGCCACTGCTCACTTTAGATATATTCAGTAGATTGCTATGTGCAATGGAATCGACCCCTACAGTCTGAGAAAGAAGAATTTGTCATACAATCTTAAAAACTACCCTTCAGTCGAGTTCCCCGACATCTCGAACTATCTGGTGGACCTCAGTATCAAGTCGCTGCCGAATGAATCCTGTATTGTTTTTGCCTGTGTAAGTATGTTTTTTTATGCTTTTCGTTCGCGTCTTTACAACGAAGTGCTGCAAGTTGAAGTGTAAACAAACAACAGTTCGCTTGATTCTCACTTGTGTTGGCTCTTATCTCTCAGGTAAATCATTCACAAAGATCATCAGAAACCCCTTTAAAGACCTGGATCTTAGTTAAACAAGGTGGAAAAGTGATCACGGCGCATTGTAACTGTACAGCTAGATAAGAATTTTGTCGCGACCTTCATGCATATGGACTTTGTGAGGAGTGAGGAGGAAACCAAGAAACAGCTTGGGACTTTAGCGCTTCATGACTAAAAAAAGGACTGTAAAATAATGACACATAGCAAGAAAAGTATTTGGAAAACACTAAGGACATAGCTGAGAGGGATATACAAACCTTTCACGAAGTGATCACCGCAAACTCAAGCATGCTTCAACTGGGCTCCCTTCGATTTCAGTGAGAGGTTCACAAGCCACCTTTCTTGACGTCTTTTTGTGAAATCCTGTGTTCGTTCACCCTTTTTTATTAGTTCACAGAGAGCCCTGAAGAAACTTTTATCAGTTTCATGATTTGATCGATTCAAACAACCTAAAATAAGGCATTTTTTCATGCGAGCAATGCACCTTCTTTGTACATACACTTTGTCAACTGAGCTTTGGTAGACCACCAGCTAAAGTTTTGAATAACGAATGAGACGGATGTGACGTCACGTGAAATACAAGAATTTGAGAGATAGGGCAGGTGTTTTGTGCAGGAGCAGAGCAAATTTGCATACAAGTGGGTGATATTTGAGAGACAGGGCAAGATTTCAGCAAAAACACTAAAATCTGAAGGTGAAATAAATAAATGCTCTCAGAATCTGGGTTTTGAAAATACATGAACAAATCATGATTTATGAACACACACAATATTTTATATATATATATATATATATATATATATATATATATATATATATATATATATATATATATACACACACACAGTGGTGCTTGAAAGTTTGTGAACCCTTGAGAATTTTCTATATTTCTGCATAAATATGACTGAAAACATCATCAGATTTTCACACAAGTCCTAAAAGCAGGTAAAGAGAACCCAGTTAAACAAATGAGACAAAAATATTATACTTGGTCATTTATTTATTGAGGAAAATGATCCTATATTACATATCTGTGAGTGGCAAAAGTATGTGAACCTCTAGGATTAGCAGTTAATTTGAAGGTGAAATTAGAATCAGGTGTTTTCAATCAATGGGATGACAATCAGGTGTGAGTAGGCACCCTGTTTTATTTAAAGAACAGGGATCTATCAAAGTCTAATATTCACAACACATGTTTGTGGAAGTGTATCATGGCACAAACAAAAGAGATTTCTGAGGACCTCAGAAAAAGCATTGTTGATGTTCATCAGGCTGGAAAAGGTTACAAAACCATCTCTAAAGAGTTTGGACTCCACCAATCCACAGTCAGACAGATTGTGTACAAATGGAGGAAATTCAAGGCCATTGTTACCCTTCCCAGGAGTGGTCAACCAACAAAGATCACTCCAAGAGCACGGCATGTAATAGTCGGGGAGGGGTCAAAGGACCCCAGGATAACTTCTAAGCAACTGAAGGCCTCTTTCACATTGGCTTATGTTAATGTTCATGAATCCACCATCAGGAGAACACTGAACAACAATGGTGTGCATGGCAGGGTTGCAAGGAGAAAGCCACTGCTCTCCAAAAAGAACATTGCTGCTCATCTGCAGTTTGCTAAAGATCACGTGGACAAGCCAGAAGGCTATTGGAAAAATGTTTTGTGGACAGATGAGACCAAAATAGAACTTTTTGGTTTAAATGAGAAGCATTATGTTTGGAGAAAGGAAAACACTGCATTCCAGCATAAGAGCCTTATCCCCTCTGTGAAACATGATGGTGGTAGTATCGTGGTTTGGACCTGTTTTGCTGTATCTAGGCCAGGACGACTTGCCATAATTGATGAAACAATGAATTCTGAATTATTCCAGTAAATTCTAAAGGAAAATGTCAGGATATCTGTCCATGAACTGAATCTCAAGAGTAGGTGGGTCATGCAGCAAGGCAATGACCCTAAGCACACAAGTTGTTCTCCCAAAGAATGGTTAAAGAAGAATATAGTGAATGTTTTGGAATGGCCAAGTCAAAGTCCTGACCTTAATCCAATCAAAATGTTGTGGAAGGATCTGAAGCGAGCAGTTCATGTGAGGAAACCCACCAACATCCCAGAGTTGAAGCTGTTCTGTACAGAGGAATGGGCTAAAATTCCTCCAAGCCAGTGTGCAGGACTGATCAACAGTTACCGCAAACGTTTAGTTGCAGTTATTGCTGCACAAGGGGGTCACACCAGATACTGAAAGCAAAGGTTCACATACTTTTGCCACTCACAGATTATGTAATATTGGATCATTTTCCTCAATAAATAAATGATCAAGTATAATATTTTTGTCTTATTTGTTTAACTGGGTTCTCTTTATCTACTTTTTGGACTTGTGTGAAAATCTAATGATGTTTTCGGTCATATTTATGCAGAAATATAGAAAATTCTCAAGGGTTCACAAACTTTCAAGCACCACTGTATATATATATATATATATATATATATATATATATATATACACTAGAATATAAATTATTATTATTATTATTATTATTATTATTATTATTATTTAATGTAGCTCAATTCACTCACATGAAATCAATGTACACACTTCAATTAAGTAACTTCTGAAAACCTTTTTCAGTGTATGTGTGGTGGAAGCCTAATGCAGGCTATACCTTAATTAACACCATCTTTCCAGTGAAGTATGGTGCTCTGGGGATGCTTTTCATCCTCAGAACATGGGCTTCTTGTTAAAACTGAAGGACAGACGGGTGATAGGAACTACAGGGAAATATTATAAGATAACGTGCTTCAGTCTGCTAAAGTTCTCAGTATAAATACTGAAAAAAAACCTCTCATGCAAATTGTAGCTTGTGTCATTATAAAGCATGTTGACATTGGTTGGGAATATTTCATGCAATAAGTAGCCCAGGGACAACGTCATCAAACAACACTCAAAAGGAAAAAGCTACCGGGTCACAGAAAAGAACAAAGTCTTTAATCAACATTGTCAGTACAATTGATCCATTAGTATGCAGGTGGAAAGTTTATGGACCCACAAATAATCGTCCCTAGACAGGTGCACCACACAAAAATCAAATTAATAATCTTGCTTTTGAACAAAGGAGCAATTATTATGAGGGCCCACGCAAGTGTAAGGACCCTATTGGAGCCATACAGATTTTTTTTCTTCAAGTCTTGACCATTTTTGAGGTGGTTCCCATGGGCAAAAACTCATGATATTTGGCACACACATCAATGCTTGTGACAGTTACTCAAGGACAGAGCATTGGTTCCAGGTGCGGCCAGTGACTCTATAGTGCCACCATTTGTAGTTGAGTCTTGTGGCTGGAATATAGTTTCATGTACACGCACCAAATTTGGTACACATGTGGATCTCCCTAAAATAAACATGTGTGCATGTTGAACACATTTTGGAATTTGTGCATTTTGACGTGTTACATTTTGAAATACTTTTCCTAGGTTGTGCATCAGAGTCATATCAGGTTTGCTACACATGATGTCAAGATGTTGCTGATGTTAAATTGTGAAGGGATTTTTGATATCTTGCAAGGCTTTAAAATGGTGACACAATGAAATTATATGTCTCACCAGGCAAAAAAGAAGTGCCTCCTAAATTCTCCATGCATTGCTTGATATGGCTCAAACTTCACAAGTTATTGGTTATGATGGTTATGATGATATCCACATGCCCAGAGTGACACACTGGTATAGCATCACTATTTGGCAATAGAAAGAGTGTCATTCATGTGTGTGATCCATGTCAGAATTGGTATATATGAAATCACAGGTCTCCTGATTTTATATTGTGAAGGGATTTTTGATATGTTGAACACTATAATCATGGGGACAGGATTAATTTGGGTATCTTTGTTGTAGTCCAGTCACTAAACCTTGAGTCCGAGTCCAGTCTCGAGTCCCCAGTGTTCAAGTCCAAGTCATTAAAGAAAATTTTGAGTCAAGTGCGAGTCGAGTCCATTATTGATCCAAGTCAAGTCCGAGTCGAGTCCGAGAACAAGACTCCAACTGAACCATTTCACGGTGGCCATTGCTGCCTTCATGTGAAAGCGTCTCTGCTTTTGTGTTGGACTAACGTTTCTGCTTGACTGCGCCATTTTAGTTAACAGGCTACAGATAAAAAGCTTGTTCATCGCTCAGCAAGCCCCGCCCACTATCAACAGGGCAAATAACATGAGAGAGGGTTAACACTAGCTAGTTCATTGGTCAGCAAGCAAGCCTCACTATCAACAGAGCAATGAACATAGCATGTCACTTCTCTGGGTGGAGTCTTGCCAAATGACAATTGAAGTTCGAAGTTGTCCTCATTGTCTCCTCGATAGTTCTTCTACATGTGGAACACATAGCAGTGCATTTTTTCCCATTGCACGAGAAGTCTGTATAAGCAAAGCGGACAATCCTCAGGGCATTCTCTCAAGGCGTTTTAGCGCCTTTAACGTTAGTTTGTTCCTGAACATGACGTATGAATAGGTGACTGTGCATTCTCTTGCATTAATGTAGATATAAATATCTTATGCCAAATTATTATGGCATGTTATTAAAAAAAATCAGAGTTCTCATGTCCAATTTACGAGCCTGAATGCAGTTAATGCATGAGTCCAAGTCCAAGTCATCAGTGCTCAAGTCCAAGTCAAGTCACGAGTCCTTAAACTTAAGGCATGAATCAGGCTCTAGTCCAAGCCCTGGACTTGAGTATTACAATCCTGCTATCAATAGACTTTTCAGGTCATTTCATTATTTTGATGGCTGACAGGATTTCAACCAATTAACAAATGAGTAGCTTGGGGATTGGTCTAGACATACTTATATCATAATGTTGCCCTATGTGACAATTCTGTTTATAGTATGCTAGCAGTACTGATGCTAATTCACTGGTCTAAATCACCTGCTAATTAAAAATGAACCCTTTTAACCATATAAAGTTGACAGACATGCTTATTGATGCTATTTCCTCAGAATAACTCAGGGCTAGCTACTGGCGCTAGCCACCGGGCTGGTTACATGCACTAGCAATGGGACCATGGAACGTAGACGAGGCACTCGCTAACTGCACTATGCACGCTTAGGAGCAATCAAATTCCCAGTGGAATTTTAGAGGCCCCCACTGTCGTATGTGACAGAAAATAATTGAGCTATTGAACGTATTCTGTTATTTATCCATTTTTCCATGTTGACCTAGAATGTTAATGTAGCTGTTCACCATCCCATGAGGAGTCTGTTAAGCAATCAGAGGCTATGCTCCTGACTTGGCCAAGACATAAAGAAAATCTGTCAGATACATATTTACACAGCACATAAAACGGGTTATGGTACTACTACAATTTGGTACTATTACATGAACAAGTGAAGTGAAAAAGATTAGGTTTCAGTGTACGCAGTCATTGAGCACAAATAAATTTATATGTTAAAAAGGTTCTCTTTTTTCTTGTAGTTTTATTTAGAATCATGACACTGATCTTTATAATGTCTAAAGATGCACATGGACATGAATTTAACAGTAATATTTGTGTTTGCTTGCCAGTACCTCAGCAAGTGATTTGTGCATGTTGTGTGATGTAGCTGGGAAAATTTTAAGAAATTCATCTCATCTCATTATCTCTAGCCGCTTTATCCTGTTCTACAGGGTCGCAGGCAAGCTGGAGCCTATCCCAGCTGACTACGGGCGAAAGGCGGGGTACACCCTGGACAAGTCGCCAGGTCATCACAGGGCTGACACATAGACACAGACAACCATTCACACTCACATTCACACCTACGGTCAATTTAGAGTCACCAGTTAACCTAACCTGCATGTCTTTGGACTGTGGGGGAAACCGGAGCACCCGGAGGAAACCCACGTGGACACGGGGAGAACATGCAAACTCCGCACAGAAAGGCCCTCGCCGGCCATGGGGCTCGAACCCGGACCTTCTTGCTGTGAGGCGACAGCGCTAACCACTACACCACCGTGCCGCCCCATTTTAAGAAATTGTACATCATAATTTATCCACTTAAGCAAGGGCACAGCAGGGAGCTGAACACCATTCCAGGCAAGGGTCACTATGTTGGCTTATGTGGTTAGAACATGTTTGTGGTGTTGTTAATTCGCAGATGTCGAGAGGCATTTTGCAACTCTTAATTGTCGTGTTGTTTTAATCTGGCAATAGCGATAGCGTTGCGAGCCCTCCATCACCACTTGCGACTATATAAATTCTTCTTATTATTTGTCTTATTATTATTATATTGTTAATTCATAGATACTCTAAGCTAATGAATAAATAACATGATTTTACATCTTTTGCTTTTAATCTTGTCAGTTAATTAAAATAAATTGGGCAGTTTTAGTTTGCTCACTATTAGTTCCACAGGCATGTAAAGGTGCTTTCACACAAGCCCGTTTTGTTTTTTACTAGCCTATACCCTCCTTCAGTGATTTTCTGTATTTTGATTTAATGTGTCTATTTACTATACATTTATATCTGAATCAGCTTTGAATCAGTATGCTCTTCTTTTTCTTCTCATCTTGTCTGTAGTTCTGTGTTACTGAAAATGTAAATTGTCATTTTTTTCCCATTTATATATACTGTAGTTGTATATTTAACAGTTATTCCACAAAATCGAGTCGTACATGAGCTGATAGCCAATGAAACGCGTATTGCTGACTTGGTTATAAGCCATGTACGACGAGATTGAGTGGAATAACTGTTTTATTCTATCCACATTCACTGGATTTTTACTTTTTGCAAAACTGATAAATAAAAACTTTATACAAAACGTCTGACGAAATCATTTCTGCTTAGAATGTAAACAAACCGGCGAAATGACAGGAGCAATTTGTGAAAAATGCTATAATAATAATTCTTGAAAAATAAAAAAGATAAGTTGTTACTATGAAATACTTTCATTCCATATTTTATTGTTTTTTTTGTATTTTGGGGGTTTTGTTTTCAAGTTGAGTTTTTATTTCGTCCTCGGTTGGTTCAGCAACACATGCTGCCATTTTTTTCTTCTTCTTTAGGGTTTTTTGGCGGTTGGCAAACCAACTTAAAGGTGCATTACCACCATCAACTGGGCTGGAGTGTGGAACAGGAGATACTGAGGGTGAGACACAACACACTTTATTCTTTTAGCTATTTCTGTTTCTTTTAAATACTTGACAACAAAGTGATATATCTGACTTGATGCATTCTGCCATTTTGTTTTTCTCTACTCACGGTATATGAGCTGATAGCCTAGTAGTAGAGTAGCCAGAGTGCATGATTGCTCATATCCAGTGAATGTAGATAGAATAAATAGAGGCTATTACACGGTGGAATGAAGATATGAAATTTATCTTCAAGTGGTGAATATATTTCACCACATAGCTCAATATATTTGAGCTATGGTCACTCATGAAATATTTTTCAACATGAGAAGATAAAACTTCATATCTTCGCTCCACCATGTAATATTTTTTTTTATTATATGGACACATCCACAAAAAAAAATAGCCAAGTTAGTCAAAAGAATTTTACTTTTGAACCGGTTTGCTGTTTTAACAACGTATGTCAAGTCAGCAGGAAAACATTGGGAGTGATGTCATTGGAGTGAGGATATTAGAAAATATGTCATTCAGGTCCAGGATGTATTTTCTTTGGAAAAATACAAAATTTTACACATGAGAATATAAACTTCAAACCTTCAAGCCAATGTGTGATTTTCTTTTTATAATGTATACACATTCACAAACAAAAAGTACCCAAATTTATCAGAACAATCCATCAATATCCTCAGAAGTGAGGATCTTGGAAAATATGTTACTCCATGTCCCTGATGTATTTCATATGAAAAATATGAGTGGTGTATTTCCCAGTAAAACACTCGTGTCTATATAATAAAATGGACTACATAGACACTCCAGAAACCAGAAACCTTTGAGAAGGCTACATCTTAAATCATTCACTAAACGGGAAAATATCAAGAGGGTAAATTTGATAGTGTCCCTCTTTCTTTGATCTCTCTCTCTCTCTCTCTCTCCAAATATAAGTGTGAATATATTAGCTAAGTGAAACGTCCATTCCCTCATCCACTGAGATTAGCTAGCAGACAAATTCCCTCACTAACTCTACTACTTTGAAGTCTCCTGCTAGAGAGCCAAGAGCTTTTCTCCCTCATTTACATAATCTAGCTGCTACGTTCCATCACACAGATGTCTATTTGGAGGAAATGTTAGATGCTCTAATTTCCTATCAAGATAGCATTATGATCAACACCACTGATATCATTTTGGGTTCCCCTTGGGATACAAAAAAAAAAAAACATTTAGCAAGGCCTGATCTAATCTATCTCTCTATAAGTCTGTCTATCCTCATGAATAAATACATTGTTATATTTGAGCACACCTTTGCATCCAGTTAAAGACAGCACATGGTAAATTACTATAAACACAACCAATGCATTATATTGTTAACATAAATAAGGAATAAAGCACTTCACGAAAGATGGAGTTACTGTTACCACCCGGAAGTAGATTATTTTCCTATAACAGCATGTCCCGAAGTGTTTTAATCCTCTGAGTGCCGCAGGTAATCACAGCCCTGCTGATATTCACTACAGCAGTAGGATTACATGTGCAACAGTGATTTTATTGAACAGTTCTATAAACAAGTAATTAACACTTCAGACAAAATAGGACCAAATATTATATTTATTTTTGCTCTGTCAATTAAAATAGTTCCCAACGAAACCACAGCAGGATAAAGCATTGTATGTTGCCAGGCAACACATTTACATTTACCGTAAATGTAGTTTACGGTAAAACTACAGTAAGCTGTTTCGATGTAACAAACTGTTGCTTAAAGCAATACGGCCTTTTGATTTCATAAAATCCGTGAAACTTAGTTCCCTCTGAAATTTGGTCATTGTGATATATGTTTATTTTTGTAATACCTTAAAAAAACCCAGATCATTCTGTGGCTGGGAAGTTATTTAATTTGAGCAGATTCCTTAGCCAATAATGTGCATGAAATCACTTGCTTCGCGCAGTCAAGCAGACAGAGGAAGTCCGTGTGCGCATGCGCATGCTTACCTGAGCCGTCATTGTCTTCTTCATCTTTTGGGTTTTACGGCAGCTGGCATCCAGTGTTGCATTACTGCAATCTACAGGTTTGCCTTGACTGTGCACTGACAGAATGATGTAACTGCCACTAAACAAACAGCATGATCACACCGAGCCACCGATATTTATTAGTTTGGTCCTGCGCAGGGGCGTCACTAGACCCAAGACCATACTGGGGCACAAAAGGGGCACAGGAAATGTATGCGAGCGCGCGAAGCGCGCGAGCTAAAAATTTTGCACTATATTTATATTTATATTTATATTTTTTATATAATATATATTACATTTTATGTAATATATATTATATTTTATGTAATATATATTTATATATTGATATTTATATTTAGAAACGGCCTGCTTAAAACTAGTCACTAGAGCTGTAAAACTCAAAATGATTACGAGGACACTGAATCCAGGTCAATCATTTAATAATAACAGTATGAATATTTGCAACATTTGTGATAATAGCAATGTAATACTTATACTGTTGGTAATATTGTAAAAGAACATATTAACATACAATACAACACCGCCGAGTTTTTAAACTCAACCAAGAGTACTTAATGGCCAACAGTATTCACACTTGATACCTTTTAAATCACCAAACATATCTTTGTAAGCACACGCATTTTCAGCATTGAACATCTCTAAACACAATCCAAAAGCCTCTAAAAGCACCACTGTGTGTGTGTGTGTGTGTGCGCGCGCGCGCGTGTGTGTCTGTGCGCGCGCGCGTGTGTGTCTGTGCGCGCGCGCGTGTGTGTGTGTGCGCAGAGCGCGTGCATGTGCAATTGAAATTCGGTTCAATAATTCAATTACAATACTCAACTGGACGTAGCCTCCAAAACAACAGTTGTGTGTCATTACGTTAGGTGGCTATCTTCACACAGTCCATCACAAACCTATCAACGCGATCTGGCAACACGCAAACTGAGGGCTCGCGGCTTGCCACGTTGCAGACGACGGAATGAATGCAAACTTTTCAATATCCCTTCGTTTCAAACAAAAAATCAAGACAACACGAAAACAATGTCCCAACACATATTAATTCTACAGCGTTACAAAAATGACAGTGGAATTACTGTCTACTAACCTGTAAACAGTTGAAAAACACGGAGAGATGGTTTCCCCTGCTCTGAATTTCATTGCATCTGAGGGCTGCTGGAGTCTGTGGTCCCCATAGCAACCAAGATGTTACTCATGTCACGCGCACACTTTTTTCACATTGCTTAGTGTGCGCGAGGCCAGCCAAAACTACCAATGTAAAAGCATTGTAGATGGTCTTCTTCGCGCATCGGTTAGCCTACCCCACGTTATGAATTAATTAAATTGCAGCTATTCCCAAGTTTAAAATTCAGAGCGTTTCGTCACTGGATTTTTTTTACTGGGGCACTACAGATCTATACTGGGGCACGTGCCCCAGTAAAATACCCCTGGCGACGCCGATGGTCCTGCGTTTCCTTTCCTTCGCCATACAACAACTTTTCTTCTCACTTTCTGTTACTGTAGTCAGTCTTCCAAGTTTCATGTGCACACTCACGTCTGCCATTGCTCTCTCCTGTTTCAAATTTGTGTTCCACAATGCGTTGTGCAAATGGGGAAACCCCACCACATGATACATGACATAGTATCTTGAATTAGGTCCCGGTGAGGCAAGGAAAAAATGGCAAAGAATTTAGGGCGACAAGGCTCTTAATTAATTAATTAATTAATTAATTAATTGTTCTTTTAGGGGGAAAAAAGTAATAAAATTGGAAGTCTGTGATCTGAATTCAGTAGCATTCAGTTCACTAAAAAAAAATTATTGGGTGTCAGGGAAAATTCTTTTTATGGCCTAAATTTGAGAAATCTGAAAGGCAGTCTACCTTTAAAATGGAATTTTATGCAGCAAACACAGACAAACAGAGCGATGCAAACAGTGAAATGTATCAGTGCTGTTTTAATAAATTTCAGCACGAGAGGAATACCTCCTGTCAAATCAAAATAGTGAACTGGAAGTGTTGGCTAAAACCTCTATATCCTTGTTTCCTTCCCCAACTACTCTTTATTTCTCTCTTTTGAGGTTAATAAGAAAAATAAAATGTAGCTTGCCATGTTGGAAAAGCTAAATTTTTGCTTTTTGTCTGACTCTTACAAAATGCAACATTGGATATTCCCTCCATAAATATTTAATAAAAATTAATTCCTGTGTACTGTATATTGTTATTATAGAAAGAATAAAATATGAGAATGAGTATCTTAAAGGTGCTATGTGTAAGAATTTGTAAGAATTTAAGTTTGAAAAATTCAAGAAATTCACCAAAATTGTCAACAGAATGTGAAGAAATAACAGCTTTAACACTGTCAAAACATCTATGTACAGTGGGGCAAAAAAGTATTTAGTCAGCCACCAATTGTGCAAGTTCTCCCACTTAAAAAGATGAGAGAGGCCTGTAATTTTCATCATAGGTACACTTCAACTATGAGAGACAGAATGGGGGGAAAGAATCCAGGAAATCACATTGTAGGATTTTTAATGAATTAATTGGTAAATTCCTCGGTAAAATAAGTGTTTGGTCACCTACAAACAAGCAAGATTTCTGGCTCTCACAGACCTGTAACTTCTTCTTTAAGAGGCTCCTCTGTCCTCCACTCATTACCTGTATTAATGGCACCTGTTTGAACTCGTTATCAGTATAAAAGACACCTGTCCACAACCTCAAACAGTCACACTCCAAACTCCACTATGGCCAAGACCAAAGAGCTGTCAAAGGACACCAGAAACAAAACTGTAGACCTTCACCAGGTTGGGAAGACTGAATCTGCAATAGGTAAGCAGCTTGGTGTGAAGAAATCAACTGTGGGAGCAATTATTAGAAAATGGAAGACATACAAGACCACTGATAATCTCCCTTGATCTGGGGCTCCACGCAAGATCTCACCCCATGGGGTCAAAATGATCACAAGAACGGTGAGCAAAAATCCCAGAACCACACGGGGGGACCTAGTGAATGACCTGCAGAGAGCTGGGACCAAAGTAACAAAGGCTACCATCAGTAACACACTACGCTGCCAGGGACTCAAATCCTGCAGTGCCAGACGTGTCCCCCTGCTTAAGCCAGTACATGTCCAGGCCCGTCTGAAGTTTGCTAGAGAGCATTTGGATGATCCATAAGAGGATTGGGAGAATGTCATATGGTCAGATGAAACCAAAATAGAACTTTTTGGTAAAAACTCAACTTGTCGTGTTTGGAGGAGAAAGAATGCTGAGTTGCATCCAAAGAACACCATACCTACTGTGAAGCATGGGGGTGGAAACATCATGGTTTGGGGCTGTTTTTCTGCAAAGGGACCAGGACGACTGATCCGTGTAAAGGAAAGAATGAATGGGGCCATGTATCGTGAGATTTTGAGTGAAAACCTCTTTCCATCAGCAAGGGTATTGAAGATGAAACGTGGCTGGGTCTTTCAGCATGACAGTGATCCCAAACACACCACCCGGGCAATGAAGGAGTGGCTTCGTAAGAAGTATTTCAAGGTCCTGGAGTGGCCTAGCCAGTCTCCAGATCTCAACCCCATAGAAAATCTTTGGAGGGAGTTGAAAGTCCGTGTTGCCCAGCGACAGCCCCAAAACATCACTGCTCTAGAGGAGATCTGCATGGAGGAATGGGCCAAAATACCAGCAACAGTGTGTGAAAACCTTGTGAAGACTTACAGAAAACGTTTGACCTCTGTCATTGCCAACAAAGGGTATATAACAAAGTATTGAGATAAACTTATGTTATTGACCAAATACTTATTTTCCACCATAATTTGCACATAAATTCTTTAAAAATCCTACAATGTGATTTCCTGGATTATTTCCCCCCCATTCTGTCTCTCATAGTTGAGGTATACCTATGATGAAAATTACAGGCCTCTCTCATCTTTTTAAGTGGGAGAACTTGCACAATTGGTGACTGACTAAATACTTTTTTTGCCCCACTGTATGTTACTTCTGCCAAAAGTGAAGTCACATGCATTCAAACAAGTTTTTTTTTGCACCCTCTGTTGTCTAAACAGTGCATTTACAGCTAAGAAAAACTAAACGATTGCCCAGCCTGATAAGAATCGCAATTCTTTTTTTTATTATTATTATTTCATTGATTTGAATCATAATACATTTGTGTTGTGATTGTCTTGCAGAAGTATTCATCCCCCTTGGTGTTTGTCCTGTTTTGTGACATTACAAGCTGGACTTAAAATAGATTGTTGGGGGGTTAGCACCATTTGATTTACACAACATGCCTATCACTTTAAAGGTGAAATCGTTGTTTTATTGTGACACAAACAATAATTAAGATGAAAAAACAGAAATCTGGAGTGTGCATAGGTATTCATCCCCCAAAGTCAATACTTTGTAGAGCCACCTTTTGCTACAATTACAGCTGCAAGTCTCTTGGGGTATGTCTCTATTAGCTTAGCACATCTAACCACTGGGATTTTTGTCCATTCCTCAAGGCAAAACTGCGCCAACTGCTTCAAGTTAGATGGGATGTGTTGGTGTACAGCAATCTTCAAATTATGCCACAGATTCTCATTTGGATTGAGTTCTGGGCTTTGATTAGGCCATTCCAAGACATTAAAATGTTTCCCTTTAAACCACTCCAGTGTAGCTTTAGCAGTATGTTTAGGGTCATTGTCCTTCGGGAACGTGAACCTTCGTCCCAGTCTCAAACCTCTGGCCAACTCAAACAAGTTTTCCTCCAGACTTGCCCTGTATTTAGTGCCATCCATCTTTCCTTCAGTTCTGACCAGCTTTCCTGTCTCTGCAGATGAAAAATATCCCCACAGCATGATGCTGCTACCACAATGCTTCACTGTAGGAATGGTGTTCTCAGGGTGTTGGGTTTGTGCCCCACATGGCATTTCCTATGATGGCCAAAAAGATCAATTTTAGTCTCATTTGACCATAGAATCTTCTTCCATGTGTTTGGGGAGTCTGCCACATACTGTTGGGCAAACTGCAAACGTGTTTTCTTAAGCAATCACTTTTTTCTGGTCACTCTTCCATAAAGCCCCACCCTGTGGCGTGTACGGCTTCAAGTGGTCCAATGGACAGATACTCCCATCTCTGCTGTGGATCTTTGCATCTCCTTCAGCATTATCATTGGTGTCTTTGTTGCATCTCTGATCAATGCCCTTCTTGCCTGGTCTGTGAGTTTTGGTGGGTGGCCTTCTCTTGTCAGGTTTGTAGTGGTGATATATTCTTTCCATTTTGCTATAATGGATTTAATGGTGCTCTTTGGGATATTCAGAGTTCTGGATATTTTTTATAACCCAACTCTGATCTACAGTGGTGCTTGAAATTTTGTGAACCCTTTAGAATTTTCTATATTTCTGCATAAATATGACCTAAAACATCAGATTTTCACACAAGTCCTAAAAGTAGATAAAGAGAACCCAGTTAAACAAATGAGACAAAAATATTATACTTGGTCATTTATTCATTAAAGAAAATTATCCAATATTACATATCTGTGAGTACCGACTAGTGGCCTAGTGGTAGTGTGTCCGCCTCTCGATCGGGAGATCGTGAGTTCTATTCACGGTCGGGTCATACCAAAGACCATCATAAAAATGGTACCTAGTACCATCTGGCAAGGCACGCTGCAATACAGATGTGCATGGGGAGTTAAACTCTCGTGGTTACCAGAGGACTAGCCCCCCACTGTAACCCTAGCTATGTGAGAGGCCGAGGGCTACGGAAACGGAGATCAGCGCTGCCCGATGCGCCACCATCAGAGTTGGGCCTGGTTAGTACTTGAGTGGGAGACTGCCCAGGAATACCAGGTACTGCATGGGAAGGACTTTGACTTTTTTGACTTTTGACATATCTGTGAGTGGCAAAAGTATGTGAACCTTTGCTTTCAGTATCTGGTGTGACCCCCTTGTGCAGCAATAACTGCAACTAAACATTTACGGTAACTGTTGATCAGTCCTGCACACCGGCTTGGAGGAATTTTAGCCCATTCCTCCGTACAGAACAGCTTCAACTCTGGGATGTTGGTAGGTTTCCTCACATGAACTGCTCGCTTCAGGTCCTTCCACAACATTTCGATTGGAGTAAGGTCAGGACTCTGAGGTGGTGTTTACATTAGACCATATCCGTCTCGTTTTCATTGCGGATACACTGTCCGTTCACATTAAAACGCCGGGAAACGACTCCACAGGCAGAACAACTTGAATCCGCCAGGGCCCACGTATTCAACCCAGTTCGTATCTGATCCGGTGCTGTGTAAACATTGAGATACGAAGAAACGCAGTGCTGAGCTCTAGCTGACGTCGTCATTGGACAACGTCACTGTGACATCCACCTTCCTGATTCGCTGGCATTGTTCATGCCACGTTGGTCATGTGACGCGACTGCTGAAAAATGGCGCAGACTTCACTTCCTGCTATTGTTTCTGCCTTGTATCACCTTTTTGTTTTTCATTAAAGAGTATAAAAGTATGAATATAATGCTTTGCTTTGTCAATGTTGTTCATGGTAAGATGCAAATACTGCCCATTGTGTAGTTATGATTGTCTTTAGGCTTGCCATCCTTCCACTTGCAAGTGGTGAGTGACTTGCGCATGCCCGATATGCACTGGGATCACACACACAGCGGCTCAGTCCCGAATCACTGCTCGTGCGCTTCACTCGCGTGCTCTGTGAGCTGCGCAGAGCCGGAGTGCGCACCCTCCAGAGGGCACTCGCTGTTCAGGGCGGAGTGATTTGGAGCGCAGCCACTGAGGAGGAAGCGCTGAGCCGCACTGACACATTTCAACTTACGTGCTGTCTATTAGTCATGTGATTAGCGTATCTGTGTATTGGCGTTGCTGTGTGCATGCGAATCGTGTATTGGCGTTGCTGTGTGCACGCGAATCGTTTTAAAAACGTTAATCTGATGATCTGCTGATACGGTCTAATGTAAACACCACCTGACTTGGCCATTCCAAAACATTAACTTTATTCTTCTTTAACCATTCTTTGGTAGAACGACCTGTGTGCTTAGGGTCGTTGTCTTGCTGCATGACCCATTTTCTCTTGAGATTCAGTTCATGGACAGATGTCCTGACATTTTCCTTTAGAATTCACTGGTATAATTCAGAAGTCATTGTTCCATCAATGATGGCAAGCCATCCTGGCCCAGATGCAGCAAAACAGGCCCAAACCATGATACTACCACCACCATGTTTCACAGATGGGATAAGGTTCTTATGCTGTAATGCAGTGTTTTCCTTTCTCCAAACATAACGCTTCTTATTTAAACCAAAAAATTATATTTTGGTTTCATCCGTCCACAAAATATTTTTCCAATAGCCTTCTGGCTTGTCCACATGCTCTTTAGCAAACTTCAGATGAGCAGCAATGTTCTTTTTGGAGAGCAGTGGCTTTCTCCTTGCAACCCTGCCATGCACACCATTGTTGTTCAGTGTTCTCCTGATGGTGGATTCATGAACATTAGCATTAGCCAATGTGAGAGAGGCCTTCAGTTGCTTAGGAGTTACCATGGGGTCCTTTGTGACCTCACCGACTGTTCTTGGAGTGATCTTTGTTGATCGACCACTCCTGGGGAGGGTAACAATGGTCTTGAATTTCCTCCATTTGTACACAATCTGTCTGACTGTGGATTGGTGGAGTCCAAACACTTTAGAGATGGTTTTGTAACCTTTTCCAGCCTGATGACCATCAACAATGCTTTATCTGAGGTCCTCAGAAATCTCCTTTGTTCATGCCATGCTACACTTCCAGAAACATGTGTTGTGAAAATCAGACTTTGATAGCTCCCTGTTCTTTAAATAAAACAGGGTGCCCACTCACACCTGATTGTCATCCCATTGATTGAAAACACTTGACTCTAATTTCATCTTCAAATTAACTGCTAATCCTAGAGGTTCACATACTTTTGCCACTCACAGATCTGTAATATTGGATCATTTTCCTCAATAAATAAATGACCAAGTATAATATTTTTGTCTCAATTGTTTAACTGGGTTTTCTTTATCTACTTTTAGGACTTGTGTGAAAATCTGATGTTTTAGGTCATATTTATGCAGAAATATAGAAAATTCTAAAGGGTTCACAAACTTTCAAGCCCCACTGTATACTTCTCCACAAACTTTGTCTCTGACCTGTTTGGAGGCTCCTTGGTTTTCATGTCGCTTGCTTAGTCGTGTTGCAGAGTCAGGGTCCTTCCAGAACAGGTTGATTTATACAGACATCATGTGACAGATCATGTGACACTTTGATTGCACACAGGTGGATCTTAATCAACTAATTATGTGACTTATGAAGTGAATTGGTTGGACCAGCTCTTATTTAGGGGTTTCATACGAAAGGGGGTGAATACCTTTGCACACTCCAGATTTCTGTTTTTTCACCTTAATTATTGTTTGTGTCACAATAAAACAATAATTTTCACCTTTAAAGTTGTAGGCATGTTGTGTAAATCAAATGGTGCTAACCCCCCAAAAAATCCATTTTAATTCCAGCTTGTAATGCAACAGAACAGGGCAAACACCAAGGGGGATGAATAGTTTTGCAAGACACTGTATCATTGCACAATATATTGTGACCTGCCTAATAATAACAACGCATTTTTCTTACATAATGTGATATTTGAGGACAAGTGCACAACATGAACTTAAATAAAGGTAGGGGCAAACTTGCACAAATATGTGGTTAACTTCAAACGAGCGGCCCATTCAGCCCATTTAAGACTTTAAGCATGAAGAAATTAGCTTAAAATTCTCAGAGGGTATGAGAGAGCTTTGATGTGTCTCACTGAAGCTTTCTCAGTTTCATTTTTTATCAATTGTGGTGGGAATTCTCTGTGCACGATATTGAGTCTGGGGTGTTGATGTTAGTTACAGGAATACTCTGAGAAAGTAAGGAATAAAATACTAGAGGATGTGCTGATAAGAGAATAAACAATATGAAAGAGTGACTAGTACAACCTGAAAGTGGATTTTTATGGAGTCTTTTATTCAACAGTGCTGTGATATAATGATAATTCAAGTACTGTGTTGAGAGAACAAAATTGAGTATTAAAAATTTAGCATTATATATTGGAGTAAAGCCTCACAAGGCCTAAACTTAATGATCGTCTTCATGCTTCACTTAGCAAACAGCTGCCCCATAAGACCTTATGGGAAACTGATATTAGACTCACTCTATAATTTCCCTTGTTCAGTAGGCATTCATCTAAGCTATACATTAGCCTTCTATCTCACTGATATCAACTGAGTAAATGTAGACAGTGATCAACTCAGCACATTTCCAGAATTGCATGCAATGTTATATGCAATATCAGGACAATCAAATATTTAAAATCACATCATGTCTAAATAATCCATGTCTTTTCTACTAATTAAAGCTAGATAGCCTTTCGATTTTATAAAATCGGTGAAATTTTGTTCCCTCTGAAATTTTGTCATTGTGATATATGTTTATTTCTGCAGTATCTAAATTTTTTTTAAAACAAACAAACAAACAAAAAAAAAACAGGCCATTCTGTGCCTGGGAAGTTATTTAATTTGAGGGGATTCATGAGCAAATAATGTGCATGAAATCGCTCACTTTGCACAGTCAGGCAGACAGAGGAAGTCCGTGTGCGCATCTGCAGGTTTACCTTCCTCTTCTTTTTCTTCTTCTTTTGGGTTTTTTGGCAGCTAGCATCTAGTGTTGCATTACTGCCATCTACAGGTTTAGCTTTGACTGTGCACTGACAGTTACATCATTCTGTCTCTAAACGAACAGATGATCACACCAAGGTGCTCGCTGACCTCCGATCTTTATTAGTTTGGTCCTGTGTTTCCTTTCCTTCGTAACATAATGTCTTTTCTTCTCGCCTTCCGTTATTGTAGTCGGTCTTTCACGTTTCATTCGCGTTCTCCATTTTCCTCACCTGTTTCAAATTTATATCCCACAATGCCTTGTGCAAATGGGGAAAGCCCACCACATGATGCATGATGTAGTATCTTGAATTGGGTCCTGATGTAACAAAAAAAAAATAGTGGTGAATTTAGGGCCACGTGGCCCTAAATTCATTAATTATTCTATTAAAAAAATAAATCAAATTGGAGGTCTTTGATTCAAATTCAGTAGCTTTCAATCCACTAAACAAAAATAATTGGGTGTCAGGGAAAATTCTTTTTATGACCTACACTTGAGAAGTCTGAAAGGCAGTCTATCTTTAATCCCACTATGTGCCTGTTTGGGAAAAACAACAACAACAACAACAACAACAAAACCCTCCATCAAGAGCTAGGTTCGTGAATTATGCAGTTTGTCTAACATCCAGTGTAGAAGGTTCAGCTTCTGCTCAGTGTTTCTGCTAGTGTCCTCACTTTTGTAGTAAGACATGATTCACATTTGTAATCGGAACTGTAGCACTCTGTCCTGATTGCTAATTGTATCCTTTGGGTCTTGCATGCCTGCTGCATGTTTATTACTATGTTTGCGCTCTCCCTCCTCTGCTTCCGACTCCCATCCTTTCCCTTTCTATTCCCCCCTGTGCTTTTATGCATGTAATTCTGTTCTATTTAGTGAACCACCATGAGCTGCCTTTCACACTGGACAGTCTGCTTTTCATGATTATAATTGGTTCAGCTGCACTTGGCTTTATACTGCTAAATTGGATCCTGTATAAGGATCAGATCAGTCATTTTGTGTTTTTCATTAATTTTTCAGGTAAAGCATGACCTTTTATTTGATTTCATGGTAGACTTTGAAAGTCTGGAGAAGCCGTACATTGTCATTAAAAGTTATTTAATTAAAATAATTACCTAAAGTATTAGCTAATAGTGACTATTATGAAATAATTGTAGATTACAGCAGTTTAAGAATTCTTCTTCCACTAAAGTTGTTTGGGAGTCACCTGCTTATTAGGGATATAACAATACACAGACTTCAAGTTTATACAAACAATATGATGGTGTCTCGATACAATATATTCAATACTGCAAAAAATAATTATCACCTGAATATATGTGCCCTGGGTTTCCATTTTCAATTGAATGAAACATTCGGCATAATAAAAGTACAAAAAAATTTAACGAAACATGACACAGGAAGGGCGGCACAGTGGTGTAGTGGTTAGCGCTGTCGCCTCACAGCAAGAAGGTCCGAGTTTGAGCCCCGTGGCCGGCGAGGGCCTTTCTGTGTGGAGTTTGCATGTTCTCTCCGTGTCCGCGTGGGTTTCCTCCGGGTGCTCCGGTTTCCCCCACAGTCCAAAGACATGCAGGTTAGGTTAACTGGTGACTCTAAGGCTACGTTTACACTAGACTGTATCTGTCTCGTTTTCTTCGCGGATGCACTGTCCGTTTACATTAAACCGCCTGGAAATGCCTGGAAACGGGAATCCGCCAGCGTCCACGTATTCAATCCAGATCGTGTCTGATCCGGTGCTGTGTAAACATTCAAAATACGCGGATACGCTGTGCTGAGCTCTAGCTGGCGTCTCATTGGACAACGTCACTGTGACATCCACCTTCCTGATTCGCTGGCGTTGGTCATGTGACGCGACTGCTGAAAAACGGCGCGGACTTCCGCCTTGTATCACCTTTCATTAAAGAGTATAAAAGTATGAAAATACTGCAAATACTGATGCAAATACTGCCCATTGTATAGTTATGATTGTCTTTAGGCTTGCCATCCTTCCACTTGCAAGTAGTAAGTGATATGCGCTGGGATCACACACACAGCGGCTCAGTCCCGAATCGTGGCTTGTGCACTTCACTCGCGCGCTCTGTGAGCTGCGCAGGGCCGGAGTGCGCACCCTCCAGAGGGCACTCGCTGTTCAGGGCGGAGTGATTTGGAGCGCAGGATGCCTGCGGAGCCGAGCGTATCCGCGTATTGGCGTTGCTGTGTGCACGGCTAACGGTTTTAGTGTAAACGCGAATCGTTTTAAGAACATTAATCTGATGATCCGCTGATTCGACGTAATGTAAACGTAGCCTAAATTGACCGTAGGTGTGAATGTGAGTGTGAATGGTTGTCTGTGTCTATGTGTCAGCCCTGATGACCTGGCGACTTGTCCAGGGTGTACCCCGCCTTTCGCCCGTAGTCAGCTGGGATAGGCTCCAGCTTGCCTGTGACCCTGTAGAACAGGATAAAGCAGCTAGAGATAATGAAATGAGATGACACAGGAAGCCAAAGTGCTCCCATACACCAGCCCAGATTTGGACATTTTAAAGTTCCTGATTACTGCTTACTAAAGCCATTACTATTTTTTTCTTGAGCTAAAATGTTCGTATGTTAGTATGTTTATATGCTTGCATATTGGCTCAAGAAAATCAGCATGTTTAGGAGAAGCTTTTTTTTCCATCCCTGTAGCTGATAGAGGCCACAACACTTCCAAATTAAGACAACACTCACAAATGCAGAAAGTGCATGCATCAATTCGACAACGTGTAGTTGCATCACAAAACGTCTTGCAAATTGAGAAAATGCTTGCAAACATGCATGATGACCAGCTCCAGGTTCTGTTAGACAGACTCTCAAACAGATAACCTCAACCAGAACTGGATAACTGCTGTTGAAATGGACATACATCTCAAACAGACATCTGAACTCTAAAGTTAATGCACTACACCTGTATTTCTGATGTTCACTCTCTCCAGATATATGTACATGCCTCAGAACAATTAAAGAATTTAAAACTATGACCAATGCCCTAGGCAGCACAGTGGTGTAGTGGTTAGCACTGTCACCTCACAGCAAGAAGGTTCTGGGTTCAAGCCCAGGAGTCAACGGGGTCTTTTCTGTGTGGAGTTTTCAGTTTTCCCAAGAAGATAGGTTGTATTTACTGTTTAAAAGTTTTTGCTTTTCTTGTCTCTGATTAAAACGAGTATCACCAAAAACAACAGGAAGAAACTGTGTAAGGAACAAAGACACATGGACCTAAAAGTGCAAAACAGTTCGAACAGTGTAGCATACCAGTGTCCTAATATATCGTAGAGGAGAACCTGTGTCAGGATTAACTTTGGTTGAGACCGGCAAGCAAGGTACAACTTGGAGACTTGCTGGGTTTCCTTGGAAAAGGCTAACACCAAGGGAATTCTGTATGCTGAACCTATGTAAGAAAAACTACTTTAAATATGGTCCTAAAACTGGAAAAAAAATCTGCAGCAGAGCCTGTGTCAAATCCAAGGCAGTTCTGTATACTATAGTCCAAACCTTTTTTGAATTCCTCAAAACTGGCGAGACAGAGGTGGCACGGTGGTGTAGTGATTAGCACTGTCACCTCACAGTAAGAAGGTTATGGGTTTGAGTCCAGTGGCCAACGGAGGCCTTTCTGTGTGGAGTTTGCATGTTCTCCCCGTGTCTGCATGGGTTTCCTCCGGGTGCTCTGGTTTCCCTCACAGTCCAAAGACATGCAGGTTAGGCTAATTGGTGGCTCTAAGTTGATCATAGGTGTGAATGTGAGTGTGAATGGTTGGTTGTCTCTATGTGTCAGCCCTGCGATGACCTGGTGACTTGTCCAGGGTGTACCCTGCCTCTCGCCCATAGTCAGTTAGGATAGGCTCCAGCTTGCCCGCAACCCTACACAGGATAAGTGGTTACAGATAATGGATGGATGGTGAGACAGATTGGAATCTTAATCATGTTGCTGCAGGTACTAGCTAAAGGAAAGCAAGAGCCCCACTCAAAATGTAGCTCTAGCAGTGGCTGGATGCTTGCAAGAGGAATTTCCCTCAAGCCTGTTCTAAATGTTCAGACATCCTTTAAGGTTGGTTCCTTTTGGTCTATAAGAACATAAGAGGAGCAAAAATGTGATGTATGTATGAAGAAAATAGATACAAACTCACTAAAATTCAGTGCAAGACTGGCAAATACGTATTCCTTACACAGCTACTGAAATCCATTCCACTTACATTGGACCCCACTGTCGTAACCCTTGTTACCCAATTTCTTCTGTAAAAACAGTTAATACCTTCTAGGTAGAGAAGATAGTCTCACCAATAGCCCAGGACTCTGACCTCCTCAACTCACTTTGTTCTGGGCTTGAGCTGTCAGCTTGGTCTCGAGTAGCACAAAAACTCAAAATTAAATGGACAGACGCTGCTCCATTGCATAGATAACATCAAGCATAGCAAGTCCAGCTTTAAATCTATAAAATACATTTGTATTAGTGAGTTATTGTTTCATTTGGATCATGTTTGCTTTACATATAAAGCACAAACTGTAAAAGTATTTTTAATCTATGCACTCCTTACCACGTTGTAACATACAGTACCAGTCAAAAGTTTGGACACACCTTCTCATTAAATGGGTTTTATTAATTTTTATTAATTAAAAGACACTTCATGTCTTAAAATAATGATGGACTGTCATTTTTCTTTAATTTGTTGAGTGGCTTATGATGTGGATTATTACAGTTGTTAATAGGGCTATTTACTGTATATTTTATTTATTATTTACTGTTTGATAGTCTCAAACTTAGGGTGCATATAAAGGGAGCAATGCAGACCTTGTGCCTCCTAAGGCTCTCTAGTGGTCGACACTAGAAATACACTAGCCAAATGGGGTCTGAGGTGGAGGGCAGGGTGGCAGAGGTGTGAATGATTCCAATAAGCATCTGAATAGCAGTGAAACTGCCTGGCTTGAACTTCCCTAGCTTTGGATGAAACTACCAAGAAAACTCACTCATGATTGGTGGTCATCCTGGGCCATTATAATACAGGCTTGGATAAACCCCTCCCTACTATTATTATTACTACTACTACTACTACTACTAATAATAATAAATAGAAAAGCACTCGGAGAGCGCAGACATCCACCAAGAATCCTTTAAAAAAATCCCAGATCCAGAAGGTGATTCGGATCACCGCCAAAATTTAATGGATTGTTACTTGTGCCCAGTCACACCTCTGGAAAAAATTTCAGAGCAATCCATTCATTATTTTTTCCATAATGTTGCTAACAGACAAACCAACAAACAAACAAACCAACGCTACCGAAAACATAACCTCCTTGGCGGAGGTAATAATAATAATAATAATAATAATAAACCCCCCCAAAAAGTTGGGACGGTATGTTGAAATTGAAATAAAAAGTGAAAATTATAACTTGAAAATAATCCTTGTCTTGTATTGTACTCAAAACAATACAACAGCACATTATTTGATGTTTTACCTCATGAATTAGATTTTTTTTCCAAAATGAACATATTCCAATGTTGATTCTTGCAACACATTTCAAAAAAAAATTGGGATATTAAAGCATTTACCACTTTATAATGTAGCCATTCCTTCTCACAACACTTAAAATATATTTTGGGACTGAAACCATCAAGTGATGAAGTGTTTCAATGCGTGTGAAGTGTGTGCAACAATATGGGGTCGTCATATTTTTCATTTCAAAATTCGCCACACCTATTGTGGACAGAGGGGACAGACACCCTCTCCTTCCACAGCCATACTTTTGTTATGTGTGCAGAATGTGGTTTTGCATTGTCTTGTTGAAATATCCCTGGGAAAGATGTTGTATTGAAGGAAGCATGTGTTACTCCAAAATCTCAATGTACTGTTCTGGACTAATGCTGCCATCACAGAAGTGTAAGTTACCTTTGCCAAGAGCACTAACACAATCCCATACCATGACAGACCCTGGCTTTTGGACTTGTTACTGATAGCAGTCTGGATGGTCCTTTTGTCTTTGGTTCAGAGCACGTGGCGTCCATTTCTTCCAAAAAAGACCGGGAATACTGATTCGTCTGACCACAACACACATTTCCACTGTGTGATGGTCCATCCCAGATGCCTCCAAGCCCAGAGCAATACACAGCGCTTCTCAACACAGGTTAACATCAGGCTTCCTTCTTGCCCAATAAAGTTTTAACTAGCATTGGTGGATGTAACTCTGTACTGTAGTGCTTAATGATGGCTTGCCAAAGTAATCCCTAACCCATGCGGTTATATCAGCTATAGGTGAGTGACGGTTCTTGATGCAGTGCTGTCTGAGGAATTGGAGATCACAAGTGTTCAGGTTAGACTTGTGCCCTTGCCCTTTATACACCAAAATTCCTCCAGATTCCTTGAATTGTTTAATGATATTATGCACCATAGAGGGTGAAATATTGAAATCCCTTCCTATCTTTCTTTGAGGAACACGGTTTTTAAATAATAATTTTATCACGTATTTGTTGACACTGGAGATCCTCAGCCCATCTTTGCTCTTCAATGACTAGGCCTTTTCCGGATACTGATTTTACCAAATCATGGATTGGCATGGTAGTGTAGTGATTAGCACTTTTGTCTCACAGCAAGAAGGTTCTGGCTTTGAGCCCAGTGGCCAACGGGGGCCTTTCTGCATGGAGTTTGTGTGTTCTCCCTGTATCTGTGTGAGTTTCCTCTGGGTGCTCAGGTTTCTCCCACAATCCAAAAGACATGCAGTTAGCTTAACTGATTACTCTAAATTGTCCATAGGTGTGAATGAGTGTGCAGAAAGGAACTGGCCACCCTACTGCGACAATTCTGGCCAAGTCAACCAAACATGGTTCACCTCAAGCTTGGATCAGGTTCGGTAGTGACAACGATGATGACCAAATCATGATTACAATCACCTGTTTCAAATCACATCTTTATTTAATTGTTTTTCCTTCATTAGTAGCCCCATCCCAACTTCATCTCATCTCATCTCATTATCTCTAGCCGCTTTATCCTTCTACAGGGTCGCAGGCAAGCTGGAGCCCATCCCAGCTGACTACGGGCGAAAGGCGGGGTACACCCTGGACAAGTCGCCAGGTCATCACAGGGCTGACACATAGACACAGACAACCATTCACACCTACGGTCAATTTAGAGTCACCAGTTAACCTAACCTGCATGTCTTTGGACTGTGGGGGAAACCGGAGCACCCGGAGGAAACCCACGCGGACACGGGGAGAACATGCAAACTCCACACAGAAAGGCCCTTGCCGGCCCCGGGGCTCGAACCCAGGACCTTCTTGCTGTGAGGCGACAGCGCTAACCACTACACCACCGTGCCGCCCCCCCATCCCAACTTGTTTTGGAATGTGTTGCAGGCCTGAAACGCAGGAATGGATATATATTCACAAATTAAATCAAGTTGACCAAACAAAACATTAAATATCTTGGGTTCATACTGTCTGCAATTAAATGCAAGTCAAAAGTAAATTAAAAAATAACTACTTTCTTTTTTTTAAATTAGCATTTTCCATGGGCGGCACGGTGGTGTAGTGGTTAGTGCTGTCGACTCACAGCAAGAAGTTCCGGGTTCAAGCCCTGTGGCTGGTGAGGGCCTTTCTGTGTGGAGTTTGCATGTTCTCCCCATGTCCACGTGGGTTTCTTCCGGGTGCTCTGGTTTTCCCCGCAGTCCAAAGACATGCAGGTTAGGTTAACTGGTGACTCTAAATTGACCGTAGGTGTGAATGGTTGTCTGTGTCTATGTGTCAGCCCTGTGATGACCTGGTGACTTGTCCAGGGTGTACCCTGCCTTTTGCCCGTAGTCAGCTGGGATAGGCTCCAGCTTGCCTGCGACCCTGTAGAACAGGATAAAGCGGCTAGAGATGATGAGATGAGCATTTTCCATACTATCCCTTTTTATTTGGGGTTATATTTAAAAAAAAAAAAAATCTAAAAACTGCATAATAAAAAGTATTCACTGTTCTTTCTCATATTTACATTTATACTATATATGTTCAACAGGGTACACATCTTCCTTTTTAATCCTCCATGTCCATTTCTGTGCTTGCACAATAAATATTTCTGCCCTCAAGAGGTTTCACATTGAGAATGGCAGAACAGATCAGTCCTGCTGTCATGAAGATCAAGGAACTGCCAGTGAAACTTTGAAATGAAGTTGTTAGGAGGAACAAGGATAGAGAAGGTTATTAAAACATTGACAAAGCTTTGAACCTTCTTCGGAACACTGTGAAATCCATTATGACAAAGTGGAACAAGACCCAGACACTACCAATATTGGGCCAAACTGAATGCTTGGGCAAGAAAGGCGATTATGTCCAAAATGCCAGCAACAACACTGAAGGGGTTACAGAACTCACTGACTGAAATAGAAAAATCTCTGCAGATCACAACAATATCATCAGCTTTTCACAGATCTAGTCTCTATTCATGAGAGCAACACAACTGTGTACTTTGCCCTGTGCACCCCCTGCCCCTTTTGGGGTGATAAATGCAAATTCTGAGGTCTCTGCCTATTTAACAGTATAAAATATCACCATCTTGCTTTTTAGCTATTAGTAGATCAAACCATATCGCCAGTCAGGCAAACAATTATGTTATGTTGTTGCCAGTCAATAATCTGAAATAAGGGTTGAGTGTCCTTCAGTTCCACACTATTTTCATCTTCTTTACTGATGACTTGAAGTTATCAATCTCTTCTTTTCCTGTTCTTTGCTCTTTGGGGAAGTAAAGACAATTTTATTATTATTATTATTATTATTATTATTAGACAAGCAGCAGCTTTTAGGCATGGTGCCATTAGTTTTTCCAATTTGGCACCAGCAATTTCACAGTGCTTGTTTTCACCCAAAAGGGGGCATGGTCATTCTGATGACAGGGACACATGCCTGCTTTCATCAGTGGGAGAGTGGCCAGAAGGAAGCCACTTATGTTCGGAAACCTGAGAGCTTCTGAAAAAAAAATTGTGGTCTGTTGAACCAGCTGATCTAAAGCCAAATCTTAATGTTTGGTGCAAGCCAAATGCAGTCCAACACCAGGTAACACCATCCCGCTGATCAAGCATGCTGGTGGTAGCATGATGCTTTTGGATTGCTTGTCAGCAGGGATAACTGGAAAGTTTGTTGCCATCACATGCAAATATAAGCAAAATGTTCAGGAGAACCTGTTCCAGTCAGACAGATAGACAGATATCTGCATATATCCCGTATGTTCCAAAATGCTATAAATCCATTGTGATAAACTTGAGGGGAAAAAAATCTTTACCAAAGATTGGCAGTATGAAAACCACTATTTTTTGTATGAAACTTTAATATAACACTCTGAGGTTGTAATAACATTAAAAATGCAAATCTAGAGTTTGAGCTTTAAAATCTTGTTTAAAATAATAATTTTTTCCCAAAATGTGATATATTCATGAAACTTCCCCCCTCCCCCAAATGCTATAATTCTATGACATTAATAAAACCGATTTATCTTGTGTGAAATATAACTAGAAGCAAGAAGTAAAGTTGAGCTACACATATAACAGCCTCTGAACTTGGACCATCTCTTATATTGGATCACAGTTTTTCCCAAATTACATTCATCTTATCATCTACAATGCCCCAATTGATTTTACACACAAAGCTCTGAGGAATGTTAATAGACCCAGTCAGATGTTTACATGAAAACTTTTTTTTTTCATGAGACAAACTTTTTATTCTGAACAATAAACTTACAAATTTGGACACCTTGTGCAGCATGTACAGTACAATTAAATTCATAGCAGAGCAAAGCTCCATACTTCCGAGAAAATGGTAAAGTATTGGCTTTTGCGTCCACAGGATACCGGATCGTAAGTGCAAGGTGATGTATCTCATAAACACTTGACCACTTGCTTTTTTAAAAAAATAACATGGGATTATTTCTTAACATGTTTCCCACTCATCGGGAGCTCCGCTTTTAGACAGTGCCTAAATACATATTTTAAAGTGGCATATCTAGATCCAAGGAGGAATCAGATGTGCTCAAATTGGAAAACATTGGACCACATTCTCTCTTGGAATAATATAAAACATGAAGATAAGAAATCTTTGATTCCATCAAAGTCATCTATTTATTTTGTTCAAAATCTCACTAAAAGATGGGGTATTCTCCACGATGTTGACGATCAGTGGGAGCTGCCATTACTGCATACGTATTTGAATGGAGTGCTGTGACTGGTTGAGCGGAGATATTGGGTTCTGCTGAAAATCAGTAGTGCTGTTTGTTGTGGTTTGGAAAGAAAGAGGATATATAATGCAGAGAAATGTGGCAGATATCATGTTTTGCATGAAACTGATTATAGAACTTTGAATAGCGATCAAATGCCAAACTTCTTTTGGCGGGAACTTGATTATTTTTTTAAATGGCGCTTATCGCATTTAGGAAAATTATCAACATTGGGGTGGTAGAAGTATGCCTCCTATCACCACATCATCATTTTTTCTTCCTATAACAACATGCCCTCAAATGTTTTATTTCTTTTAAAAAGCTGGCAACAACAGATATTATGCATAGTAGAAATGGATCTAAGAGAAAATTTTGAATGAAAAGGCTTGTTTGGTGACTGATCCTGCTTTATGACTGAGTTTAATCCTTATTTATGTGTTATGTTTCCAACTGTCACATTTGTTCTATTAGTTTATGAACCAATCAAAATAAATTCAATGATAAATTAGAGTTGTTTGTAAAATGTATTCATGTATGTTAGCCAACTTAATTGATGCTCTACGCTTTCTGGGCTTTACATTGATCATTGGAAGTTATACATGTTTATTGGCCTATTTTAAGGTTATATATTATTCCATGTACATGCCTTGATCAGGATTTTATTTTTTATTTCTAAACTAAAGCTATATCTATATCTTTAATTATGTATGAATTAACCATGAATTTTTATGCTGCAATATGTACTTGTAATAGATTCTGTGCTGCATTTGTCACATGTGCAACTCTGTCACAGGGAAGCAATATAGCCTGCTAGCACTCACCACAGCTGAGTATACTTCTTTATACTCATATTTAAATCTTTCCATCAAAATAGCTAAATGTCAGTCTTTCTCATTATGGTTCAGTAATTATCTTCAGGCCATATTTGGCCAGCTTTTAATAGTTCTTGTAATAAAGATGCCTCTCCATTCCAACTACATATGTTTACCTTTGGAAGATGCTGTATTGTGCATTGTGTTTGGTGGAAAGCATTATTTTTTACAGGCCATAATATCTGCACTACCCATCTTTATGTCCATTTTGTTCTTCTAGCTTGAGATGGTAAGCTGAAATGCGATTTGAGGATATGTAGAGGCCACAGCTCCAGCTGCTTAGGGAGAGCACGGATGAATATTTGGGCTGACTGGAAGTCCTTATTATTTACACCATTTCTTTAATCAAGGCTGCATCAAGGAAAGCTAGGACAGGTGGTGAAGCAGTCTCAGGACTCCACTGGGTCTGTGTCAGCATCTTGCAAAGTGCACACTCTGCACATTTCATTGTACCTGCTTTAAGGACACTTCATCTTCAAAGCCACTCTCACTATTCCTGACATGCCATTTGATTACTTGTCACAGCTGAAAAAGGGATGCTGCTATTCATTAGCATGTCAGGGAGTCTAATTATTTCCAAGATCATCTTTAAGAAAGACTGGACCATCTTTAATGTATATGACAGAGATATAAAAGAGGAAGTTGTTAGATTGAATCATTGATACTGTAGTATTCACAGATCAGTTTGGACTGAGATCAAGAAAAGGAAAAAAAATTAAATATTCTATTAATTAGCAATGTCATTATATAGCTTTAAGAGAAGTAACAAGGCCAAAGAGTTTAAGACACTTATTTGATCAATCTAAGACAGGATGTCATTAAAGGATATACGCAGAACCTCATCTCATCTCATTATCTCTAGCCGCTTTGTCCTGTTCTACAGGGTCGCAGGCAAGACGTTACGGACGTCAAGGTCATTCACTCAAACCGCTACCTATATGAATCACTTTAATTGTAAAAATTACTATATTAGATTTATTGTTAACGCTTAAAACTATTCCTGTGCCATTCTTGAGGTCTCAAGGCATTTATAAACGAAAGTGAGGCCATGTCTCTGCATATATGCTTTAAGTAGTATGTGTAAAATCTCTCATTCTTATCTCATTATCTGTAGCCACTTTATCCTGTTCTACAGGGTCGCAGGCAAGCTGGAGCCTATCCCAGCTGACTACAGGCGAAAGGCGGGGTACACCCTGGACAAGTCACCAGGTCATCACAGGGCTGACACATAGACACAGACAACCATTCACACTCACATTCACACCTACAGTCAATTTAGAGTCACCAGTTAACCTAACCTGCATGTCTTTGGACTGTGGGGGAAACCAGAGCACCCGGAGGAAACCCATGCGGAGAATATGCAAACTCCGCACAGAAAGGCCCTCGTCGGCCACGGGGCTCGAACTCGGACCTTCTTGCTGTGAGGTGACAGCGCTAACCACTACACCACCGTGCCGCCCCTGTGTAAAATCTGCATTACAAATTTAAACTAAAGTTCACTTCACAAAAATTAGCAGTAGTGTAAGGTGTCATAAGATCGAACATTTTGACAGCTATGACAAAATGACAATTATCTATCATGGCAACATAACACTGATCTAAAACTAGACATACACTCATGATATGACACCAAATGACATATTCCCTTCCATGACACATATGCCTTATATCAAGAACACAAGTTCTTTTCATGTACCACTTAATGCAAAAATCATAACTTACTTTTCTGTGCAAAAACACCAGTTTTATAGTCCAGAAAAACACAGTATGTCTCAATTTTTGCCAGTATGTCTGAACAGGGGCACCGTTGGGGGAGTTAGGATGATTCTAAGGGCCCAGCACTGACAGAGGACCCTCAGAGGACAATATGAATATTACCATCCATAACCACTTATCCTGTGCAGGATCGCAGGCAAGCTGGAGCCTATCCCAGCTGACTATGGGCAAGAGGCGGGGTACACCCTGGACAAGTTGCCAGGTCATCACAGGGCCAACACATAGACACAAACAACCATTCCCACTCACACCTACGGTCAATTTAGAGCCACCAATTAGCCTAACCTGCATGTTTTTGGACTGTGAGGAAAACCGGAGCACCCGGAGGAAATCCACGCAGACACGAGGAGAACATGCAAATTCTGCACATAAAGGCCCCCGTCGGCTGCTGGGCTCAAACCCAGGATCTTCTTGCTGTGAGGCGACAGTGCTAACCACTACTACACCACCATGCCACCTAATATTACCATGTGCAAGTTAATTTACAACCCCGATTCCAAAAAAGTTGGGACAAAGTACAAATTGTAAATAAAAACGGAATGCAATGATGTGGAAGTTTCAAAATTCCATATTTTATTCAGAATAGAACATAGATGACATATCAAAGGTTTAAACTGAGAAAATGTATCATTTAAAGAGAAAAATTAGGTGATTTTAAATTTCATGACAACAACACATCTCAAAAAAGTTGGGACAAGGCCATGTTTACCACTGTGAGACATCCCCTTTTCTCTTTACAACAGTCTGTAAACGTCTGGGGACTGAGGAGACAAGTTGCTCAAGTTTAGGGATAGGAATGTTAACCCATTCTTGTGTAATGTAGGATTCTAGTTGCTCAACTGTCTTAGGTCTTTTTGTCGTATCTTCCGTTGTATGACGCGCCAAATGTTTTCTATGGGTGAAAGATCTGGACTCCAGGCTGGCCAGTTCAGTACCCGGACCCTTCTTCTATGCAGCCATGAAGCTGTAATTGATGCAGTATGTGGTTTGGCATGGTCATGCTGGAAAATGCAAGGTCTTCCCTGAAAGAGAGGTCGCCTGGATGGGAGCATATGTTGCTCTAGAACCTGGATATACCTTTCAGCATTGATGGTGTCTTTCCAGATGTGTAAGCTGCCCATGCCACACACACTAATGCAACCCCATACCATCAGAAATGCAGGCTTCTGAACTGAGCGCTGATAACAACTTGGGTCATCATTCTCCTCTTTAGTCCGAATGACACGGCGTCCCTGATTTCCGTAAAGAACTTCAAATTTTGATTCGTCTGACCACTGAACAGTTTTCCACTTTGCCACAGTCCATTTTAAATGAGCCTTGGCCCAGAGAAGACGTCTGCGCTTCTGGATCATGTTTAGATACGGCTTCTTCTTTGAACTATATAGTTTTAGCTGGCAACGGCGGATGGCACAGTGAATCATGTTCACAGATAATGTTCTCTGGAAATATTCCTGAACCCATTTTGTGATTTCCAATACAGAAGCATGCCTGTATGTGATGCCGTGCCGTCTAAGGGCCCGAAGATCATGGGCACCCAGTATGGTTTTCCGGCCTTGACCCTTACACACAGAGATTCTTCCAGATTCTCTGAATCTTTTGATGATATTATGCACTATAGATGATGATATGTTCAAACTCTTTGCAATTTTACACTGTCAAACTCCTTTCTGATATTGCTCCACTATTTGTCGGCGCAGAATTAGGGGGATTGGTGATCCTCTTCCCATCTTTACTTCTGAGAGCCACTGCCACTCCAAGATGCTCTTTTTATGGACCCTTTTCATGTGACGTCACGACAAATGCGGCCGCCATTTTGGACATGTACTACCAGTAGTTTACCACAGCCAACATTGAGGAACGGCAGCAAAGAAAGTGTTTATTTTCAGCAAGACTTCCATCATGCCACTATATTGTTGTGCACCTGGATGTAGTAACCATCAACAAACAAGGCAAGGGTTATCATTTTATCGGATCCCGGTAGATGCTGACTGACGGAGAAGATGGATAGCGGCATACCAACGCTTGTGTAGTGACCACTTTGTTGGAGGTAAGACGAATAAAATTAGCCAGAAAAGGCATTACATTGCTGTTAACATTCCATTCTAGTTTACTGTAATTATGATCTGGCAGCTATTTACACCGGATCCAGTGTAAATAGCCGCCGGAGCCAACGTCCGAGGTTCCGGAGCGCGCTTGCTCCGTGGCCCGGCCGGAGCCGGCGGCCGCGGAGCCAGCACGCTCGCTTGCGGCCCGGCCGGAGCCGGCGGCCGTGGAGCCGGCGCGCGCTCGCTCGCGGCCCGGCCGGAGCTGGCGGCCGCGGAGCCGGCGGCCGCGGAGCCGGCGGCCGCGGAGCCGGCGCGCGCTCGCTCACGGCCCGGCCGGAGCCGGCAGCCGCGGAGCCGGCGCGCGCTCGCTCGCGGCCCGGCCGGACGTTGGCTCCGGCAGCTATTTACACTGGATCCGGTGTAAATAGCTGCCAGATCATAATTACAGTAAACTAGTAAATACAGTTTTCTGCATCTCGCTCCTTTTTCTTTTATGTTTGTCGCCTTCCTCGCATTCAAACCGATTTGAGCCAAAGTCCACTACATGTCCAAAATGGCGGTCGCGTTTACGAAGGTCACGTGACTGAAAAGGGTCCATACCCAGTCATGTTAATGACCTATTGCCAATTGACCTAATGAGTTGCAATTTGGTCCTCCAGCTGTTCCTTTTTTGTACCTTTAACTTTTCCAGCCTCTTATTGCCCCTGTCCCAACTTTTTTGAGATGTGTTGCAGTCATGAAATTTCAAATGAGCCAATATTTGGCATGAAATTTCAAAATGTCTCACTTTCGAAATTTGATATGTTGTCTATGTTCTATTGTGAATACAATATCAGTTTTTGAGATTTGTAAATTATTGCATTCCGTTTTTATTTACAATTTGTACTTTGTCCCAACTTTTTTGGAATCAGGGTTGTAATAAAAAAAATATATCTTTAATCATTTTGTCTCGTCTCTTAAAACAAGCAAATACAACAACCTTCTGGTTTGGTTTTCCATTTTCCACAAAATGATTAGAATAGATAGATTTTATATTTCACCCTTCTCCCTATTCATGACATGGTACTCTTTTGTGTAGGAGCCAGAGCATGACACCACGTTAGATTTGTTGCTTTCCAATCCAGCACTAATGTTAGAATTAATGGTGAACCGTCAGTAGATTGACATTGACAGTAGATTGACACCATTATGAAGAAGTCAGGTTACCAAAAACATAAAGGGGAGGGGGCAATATTATATTCTGTCATAGGGCCCACAATTTCTAGCAGTACCCTGTGTCTGAAACAGAAGGAAAGGGAAGCTCATCTATAATGGGCTTCTCCTGTTTTGACACTTCACAGCATTGACTAGCACCTGTTTTTCAGTTTCCAGTTTTTTCTCTCCTTGAGCAAAAATAATATTATATGGCAGGTTCTTTGCTGATTGGCAAACAAACACACAAAAGACCCAGACAGTTGTGTATACTGATTTTACACCTCTAGTTTTGTTTCTTTTTTATATACTGGTCCATGAGGCATCATTATAAGCAGACAGTAAGAGAAAGAAAAAGTATGATGAGAAAGATATTGTGGCTTTTCATTTGTCAGAAAGATAACATACAGATGTTAATTTTTCCCAAGCAGACTCTCAAGTTTTTATGTGGACATGAAGAATGATTCAGTATTTGTCTATTCAGTAACGCTGCTTGCTGATGAAAAGCCATTCCTGCACTACCTCTTTCCCCTTAATACTTAAGAAGATTATTAGCAACGCCCTTAAATAATGGATCAGATCTAACAAACTCATCACTTTGAATCCCTGTTATATTTGATCATTTTTAAGCATGCTGAAAAAATTGAGGGGAAAAACTGACCAGATAAAGAAGAAAGCCTACAGCAAATTAGAAGTAGGCACATTTAACTTAAAGTGTGTGCCACTGTGAAATCAGTTTCATCACTGTGACGGACAAGTTTTGAAACCAAGACAAATTGAAACAGAATTGGTGAGCATTGCCAGTCACTTCAGTCTGCCAAGCCATGCATATGAACCTGAGGAGTGCAACATGTTGGTATATGACTGAGGATATTGTTTTTTCTCAGTCAGTTTTCCATCTTCTTATGGCATTTTGCAAATGCTTAATGAAAACATTAAAAATATTATTATGGATACACAATATAGAGCATATATCAGCAGTGTTCGAAATACCCATCTGCAGTCTGCATTTTGCAGAATGATTTTCAAGATTGCAGAAGAAAAATTAAACAACCTGCAATTTTTGCAGAATGAAAAAATCAGGCTCGGGATTCAATGGTTCTCAATTTAGCAAACTAGCGGTGTTGTAAATAAACTGAAACCTGCGCCGTGCGAACCTGACGGCGTTTTCCAGGTCAAAGTTGAGCAATATTTACGTAATACAGACGAAAGGCGACGACAATCAAATAAGGGCAGTTGCCATTTTCCGATGTAAGATTTCGTCACTTTTAATACCTACCGGGAGGACCCGAGAACTACCTCGGCAGTGTTCGGCAGTTTCCGCCATGCATCTCCCAGAATTCAATGTGGCACAACAAACATGGCTCCCAAGAAGAGGATTGTTTCTTCGGGGCAAGAGTCCGACAAAAACGCCAAGAAAACAAGGACGATTTTGTCGTATCTCGGCAAAACCGGCAGCCAGCGTGACTCCAACAGCGACAGATCGCGCGTCTGTGAGGGTGACAAAAATGAAGACGGTCGCTGTTATAGTTGGATACATATATATTGGTAAATTGTATAGGTTTGTATATATTGCATTGTTGAATCATGCAAAATTATACTGATATTATATCCCTTTTGAAGACAGCAACAGTATTTTACCTTTATTCATAGATACTTTTGAATATTTTGTTTTCTCATACCAAGCTACACTAATACATGTTTTGTGTACATGTTCTATTTTTTTTTACTAGTGCTGTCTTGCCTGTGGTGCAGACTAGCACAAAGTAAAACAGTTGCCCTATAAGACAAAGCTCATAGGTTCAGTTCTGTAGCTCAGTAGTTCTGTAGCTCTCAGTTCTGCCATGATTAGTTTGTACCCAGTTCTCTGTTGTTAGTTTAGAGCAGTGAAGCCCCTGCAGTAGTTCTCAGTTCAGTTCATGACCTTGCACTTTAGAAGCCAGGCAAACACAATGAACCCAAACGTCTTTCCATTTGCCAGTTGGGTTTTATTCCATAATGGCATCAATTCTTTGCATCATCGTAAGATGTTACAGAGTGTAGAATTGAAACCTTGCTTTCAATTTAAAACTACAGGTTGCAGATGCAAACACTGTGAATGAAGTACATTTTGGGTAACAATCTATTGTTCAAGCTAGAAACTTAATCTTGACAAAATGTAACATGAAAATGAACGTTATGTTTCTTGAAGAACAGTTGTGCTCTATTTTTTTATTGTGGTGATACCTTTATTAGTATGTTGTGTGGAAGGATAATGTGTGGGTGTGATAACTAATACATTTATGTTAGGGTTTTGCTGGGATTCAAACCTGGTTTGCTGGTGCGATAATCCAGCAAACCCCCACTAGGCCACCAGGGGGATGACTCAAGTGCAGAGGCGTGAGACGGAAGTAGAAAAGTATCAAAAAGTTTATTTACAAAATGTACAATCCACGGCAAAAAGCAAAAGTAATCCAAAAGCTCAGAAGATAAAGGGAAAATAAAAAACATCCAAAAGTTCAAAGTCCAAAAATAAGAAAAGAAAAGGCAAAAATGCAAACGCTCAGAAGATCTCAAAAATGGTACAAACAAAATTCAAAAAGCTCCAAAAAGAAAGCAAAGTACAAAAACCACAAAGACACAGGCAAGGAACATGGAACAGAGGGAACTAGCACTAACAGGCATAGCATAGGAAAAAGACTCCATGACAAGGGAACAAACAGAGGGGTATTTATACACACACTAATTAAGGAACAGGGCGGGGCAGGAAACAGGCAATGAAGACAAACACAAAAACACAGTGGCGGCCTCTAGAGGCCAAAACAAACATGACAAGATGGAAATAACAGCAGCCTCTAGAGGCCAAAACAGTCCCAGTCCTAACAATTTATGAATTAGTTGGTATACTTCAAGTTGTAGTAGCCCGTAGTGTCAGGGCGAGGGGGATGAAAGACCTGTGGAGGTATCATGGAATGATAACTTTGCTGCAGAGAAGGATCTGTGAAGACTGAAATTAAAAATAGAGTGAGAGAATAAAGAATTACAGTCATGCTATGAGTTGTAAAGCTAGATATGATGTAAATATAGGCATTATTAGGTTGAGAAGAGTGTAGTATGGAGGCTTGTGTATTTGCAGAAAAAAGTTCCAAATTGCAGAACAAAATTTTGACATTCTGCAATATTGCAGAACACTGGAAAAAAGTATTTCGACCACTGATCAGTATTAAATTGATTTACCATATCCTATGAAATCACATTCAAGAGCAAGAAGCAAAGTATGTGTGGCAGCAGGGGCGTGGTTGAGTGTCAGTGGTAGGTGGGGAGAAGGCAGGTCAAACTGGCAGGTAATGTAATGTTACATGGGTGCTGAAACTTGGGAACTTGAAGAAGAAGCACTGTCATAGTCATCACCCATTACTGAGATCATCCAGACCCTCTCCAGCATCCACCAAACCAAACAGCAAGCCCTCATCATGCTGTGCACAGAGCAGGAACAGCACATCCAAGCTGTCCACCACTCCCAGGCAGAGGATACTCCAGTTTACTCCACTCACAGCTCTGTTGCCCACAGTGGCCATGTCCCACGTCACACTAGCCAAGATGGTTCTGCAGGATGACCCAGAAGCCTTTGTGGAGCTCTTCAAGTGTGCTGTGGAGAGGTAGGCATGGACAGCTTCAAAATGGGTGGTCCGCTTGTTGCTGCTACTGTGCGTGTGTGTGCGGGGGGTCTGGTTACGGCCCAACAGCTCCCCATTGCCAATCTGCTGGAGTACCTGTACTTAAATTGGACTATCCTGCAATGGGTTGGCTGCCCCCTAGAACAGCACCATCAGTGCTGACATTCAGTGACCATGGCCACCCATTCACCTTCAGCCAACAGCTCCAGGATGACTGTCAAAGGTGGCTGCTGGCAAAGGAGCACGATTAACATCATCGACTGAGTGGTGCTGGAGCAGTTTGTTGTTCAGCTGCCAGAGAGGACAATGGAGTGGGTCCAGTGCCAGCATCCAGCATAACTGGAGGAGACAATTTGACTGGCAGGAGACCATGTGATGATATTTCCAGAGGCAGGAGGGCACCCTGCCCCTTCCCACTCTTTATCCTCCTTTCCCTTCTTCTCCTCACCCTTTCCCTGTCCCTGCACAGCAGGTCAGTTGCTTTGAAACCATTTTCCTGAGCTCAGGTTAAATTAAATTCAGTTTTATTTGTATAGTGCTGGGACATTGGCACAAAGCAGCCTTACAGAAATACATAATTAATATAAAGCCAGTAGTATAAGGAAAAGCAATGTTTGAAGGCAACCATTACTATTCACCTTAGTGAAAATGATATATGTGGAAAGACCTTTCCAACAATTAAAGAACAAGAATGGTAGCTGGGGTGGTAGTGGGTGTTTTGGAATGAGCTTAGCAGCAAAAAGGAATGACGGGGCACTGCCTAAAAGAACCTACTTCATTCAAGGGGCAGTTGTGATTGGTGTTAGTGAGTCAGTTGATTGTCAGCTGATAGTTGGGAAGTGGGCAGACCACTGTGGCCTGCCTGAATTAATGCTAAGCTTGATAAATTCTGGATGTATAATTTTACATATATGAATTTATATATTTATCCCTAATAAGAAAGCCAGAGGTGATGGTGGCAAGGAAATTGTCCCTTTTCCCTGTTTTTACTCACCTTCTTCTTCCACTCTAATGTCTCCATTAACTGCTTCAATCTCTACACAGGTGGAACTGTCTGCACCCACTGGGACCAAGGCAAAGCCCAGGCAGGGTGGCAGACATGGCAGAAAAGGGGGCATTTCCAGGATCAGCGTTCCTTCATCAAAGCAGGAATACTGATCTGGATTCCTGATGCACCTCAGTTCTCACCAAACTGAGCAGGAAAGTACACATCAGGCCTTGGTGGAGTCAGGGTGTAACCAGATCACAAGCTTAGGTGTTGTGGCGAAATACATTCTGCCCCAGAGACATAACGTTTTCCCCTGTGACTGTCACTTTAAAAGCACACTAAAACTACACAGCACTCACCTCATTAACATAACATGCAACACCTGTGAACGCTGATTGGGGGAGTGGTCACGCCTGATTGATGAAGCGCTTCCTTTAAATGTCACTATGTTGCATCCGTAGCTAGGGGAGAGGAAGTGTAGCGCAGCAGAGCTTCGGTTGGTTCCTGTACGAGAAAGCGTGAAGGTGCGATTCTGGAGTGGATGCTAAACCAAGTGGAAGACTTGTGCATTGTTGCCGACGACGGAATCCGCAGCGGAGATTTGCAAGCCGACCCAAGCAAGATTTCCGTGACGGAGGAACATCGCAAGCCACAGGTGAGAGGAGCACATAGCTACTTCAAGCCCGATGCGGGAAGCAGATGGCTAAGGACTGTTGAAGCTTCAGATCCAGGACAGTCCAGTTTACACAGCCAGCTCCAGAACTGTGAGTTGAAGCGTTTATCCACACACCCCTTGCTGCTCGTTTACCAAGCACTACTGGAACTACAAACACTCTCTCCCTCCACACACACTAACATCCACAAACACACACACACACACACACACACACACACACGCGAGCACTGGGTTTACACGACATTTTTTTTTCATGCCCCTTTCGCTGTATTGGGAGCATAAGAATGTATTGGGAGCATAAGAACATTATGGGGTTGTATTTTTTTTTTGAACTTCTTTTATTATTATTTGCAGCCATACAGTGCATCCAGATTTTAACAAAACAAAAAAAAACAATAAAAAGATGAATGTCAGATATGTCACTCTTAGCAGGTACAAACAAGTAAGTCTTATTCCACAGTTTAAATACACACAACAGTCCTTAGGGTTGTATCCTTCCAACATCAATTTACATCGTTTCGGTACATACATTTAATTATCTTAATATATGGTATTATTCCTTAACCTCAGTCTTCATGTTTCAACAAGTAGTATACATACACATAAATAAAGCAAAATCAAGGAAAGAAAAGAGAAAAGGGAAAGAAAAAAAAGAAAAGGAGGGAGATAAAATTGTTATAGTTAAATCAAGTGGAGATGCATAACAATATGTGTCCAGTTGTAAAGGAATGATTCTAATTTGAGCTGTAAGACTGCAGTGATCTGTTCTATGTGATACATGTCCTGAACTCTATCCCTCCATTGGGCTATTGTGGGGGGTTGTGGTTTTAGCCAGGAGGCCGTAATGACTTTGTTTGCAATTAACAGGAGTGTCCTTAACATTTTTGTCTGATTATTCTCCAGGAAATCTTCTGGTACTATGCCCAACAAAAAGTATATTGGTTCCAACGGTAGATCTATAGAAAAGCATTTATTTATTTCTTTGTGTATATTTTTCCAATATTCTGTTAGTTTTGGACAATCCCAAAATATGTGTGTGGTCTCCTATTGAGCCACACCCCCTCCAGCACTCAGGTGACATGTTATTCCACCTTGATGTTACAAGTGGTGTTCTAAAGTATCGCATCCTTAACTTCCAACCATATTCCCTCCAGCTTTGACTACTTGTTACCTTATGTCCCTTTTCACAAGAAATTTCCCATTGCTTATCTGTAATGATTGTATTCATCTCCAATTCCCATTTTTCTTTAATATCTAAGTTATTTTCACCCATATCTTCTTGTATAGCCTTATATAAGTATGATATTAAGTGTTGTGTCACTGTTCTCTTTGTAAATGAAATGAAGATATGTTCTATTTTAGATGGCAGGGAACAGAGCTTATCCCATTCTTTATGTTTCTTTAGATAATCTCTTAATTGTAGGAATCTGAAAAAGTCTTCATTTCTTAAATCATACTTTTTCTTAAGTTGCTCAAATGACATTAATACTGTTCCATCAAATAACTGATCCAATACCTCTAAACCTTTATCCTTCCACCTTTCAAATCCTCTATCAAGTCTTGCTGGGGTAAATTCTACATTTTTAGCAATACTTATGGCTCTGGAAATTGTCGTAGGTAACTGTAATTTTTTCCTTACACTTAACCATACTCTTAAAGTATTCTTAACCCATATATTTGTGAGGTTTTTTATTTTATCAGTTTGTAAGTTAAGGAATGTGAGTGAATTCAATTGAATTTTTAGGCATTCTGACTGTTCCAATCCTACCCAAATAGTATCTTCTTCGTGAGTTATCCAGCAGACTATGGGACGCAGTTGGGCTGCCCAGTAATACTGCCTTAAATTGGGTAGGTTAAGGCCTCCATTCTTTTTTGTACATAATAATCTTCTAAATTTAAGCCTAGGGGGTTTGCTTTGCCAAATGAATTTAGAGAACCATCTTTCTATAGTGATGAAAGTACTTGAGGGGACAGGAATATATGGGGTTGTATTGATGCAATTATTTTTTTGTGTGTGAAAAAGTAAACATGCACGTTTAAAACCTACTTTTGTTATTGTTTTTTATTATTGCTGGCGGTGGTTACTTTTAATTGGCAGGATTTTGGGCCTGCCTGGCACCCGAACAAAAATTTATACTTGAACCTTGGGTAACACCGTTACAGAATTGGCACCCGAACAGGGACGTGAAGTGTAATTAACAGGGATATGAACTAGAATTAACAGGACATGAACTGTAAATAACAAGGGACTTGAACTGCTTAGTGACTGCTCCTTGGACTTTTTGGACTTGTGGGACACTTTAAGAAAAAAAAACTACTGTTGAATTGAGCGCTGTATTGATGGTGGTGTGTATGCTATATTGTGCTGATATTGGTGTTTTGAACCTGTGCTCAGGTCTGTGTTAAAATTTTATCACACTGCTGAATTTTCTTTGTGTAATAATTGCCTGAGTATTTCCCTATTGGTTTACATGTCTCTTTGATAACTGTGTAACTTGTTACTTTTCAAGTGGGGTACATTTTGTTACAAACATACAGACACACAAAAAATACAAACATTTCAAACATCATTTTTCACATCATTTAATAACCAATAACACAACCCATGTCACAACCTAAAGCCACAATGTCAGAACAGGAACAACAGGATGCTCAACTCGGTAAGGTCACTAAACTAGTGGCCAGGAGCCGTTTTCACTTGGAGGCCAAGTTGGAGGTAGTGTCTGAAATGGCAAAAACAGAATTCGCAAAACTCAGTGCAGCACTCACAGCTAGTACTCAGAAAACAGAGAATGAATGGGATAAGTTGCTGAAGGCCATTAAAACCATTATCACAGAAGAAGTTAAAAACCAAAGTATTACGGTACACAACTGGAAGAAATCCGTTTCATGGTCGAACAGTTACAAGCCGAGGTACAGCAGGAGATCTTGTCCCAGAGGAGGGCTGTTGCAGCAGACTGTGGGCACCTGTCACAGAACATGGACAGCTGTGTTAGAATTACCAACCAAATAAACACATCTTTAGGACGTCTACCAGCACACATAACAAAAGAGTACAACATACTTACCAACAAGATAACAGAGTTAGAGAAAAAGATTGAGCAACACATCTCAACCATATCTCCTCTTACTAGCATGAGGCCATCAGTAACCCCACATACTACAGCTACAGCCACTCCAGCTTCACTGCCCACCACGCCACCTACTGGAACAAAGTCTGGTCATCTAAAAGTTCTAAAACTGTCATTTCCTACCTTTGGCAAGGCAAGCGACGATCCAGACCCTGTCCTTTACCTCTCTAAGTGCCGTGACTTTCTAGCCATTCACCCTCTGTCTGACGCAGAGATTCTGGCTACCTTTCGAACTGTCCTGCATGGCACAACCAGAGATTGGTGGGAGATTGCCATGACTGAGGTCCTTACCTGGGCCCAGTTCCAGAAAAAGTTTCTGTCAGCGTTCCTGTCTGAGGATTACGAAGAGGAGCTCACGGACCGAGTACGAAACCGACGGCAGAAAGAAAATGAGTCCATTCATGATTTTGCCTTCTCTCACTGTGCCCTTTGTAAACAATGGAAACCCACCATCACTGGAGCTGAGATAGTGAAACTCATTCTAAAAAATGTCAAACCATGGCTGGCTACCTACCTACGGGGTCAGGCTCAGAATGTTGAAGAGTTGGTGAAGCTCGGCCATCAGCTGGAAAAAGACTTAGAACAACAGTCCTTGTATGAAACACAGCATGGTATGCATGACAAAAGTGCACAGAGGGTGAAAAACACTCCCAAATCTACAGACTTGGACACACCTTCTATTACATGCTGGCGCTGTAAAGGTCAACATCCACCTGGTTCTTGCCCTCAATACCAACCATCTTCTGGAGGCTGTCAGTCCACACAACACCATCCCAAGAACACGTCTCGACCATCTAAGCCAGCACAGCAGGGCAATGGCAACATCAACCTTACCACTACAAAGAGTTCTAAGAACCAGATCAAAGGTATGTCTACCACAACACCGGGAAGCATCTTCAATATTCCCCGGCAGCTGGTAGTCACAGTCAACATCAGCCCTTGGAATGGCAGGGCTATCATTGATACTGGGGCAAGCTACACACTCGTCCACGAACAGGTCTGGAAAGCTCTCAAAAGGCCCAAGGAAGACCTGGAGCCTTGGACAAGCGGACCTCTCTTCCTTGCTAATGGAGAGACTGAGATGCCCCTTGGAAAGGCTGAAGTAACCATCAACTTGGGTGAGGTTTCATGCACGTATGAGGTGGCAGTCCTGTCCCCAAAAGCTTTGGCCTGCTTCTTGGCCTCGATTACTTGTATCACAGCGGACTGCAAATCCATGCAGCTGACTGTCAGTACAGTTTCAAGGGGAGACCAGAGAGATATCTGTTCCAGCAGAATGATGAACAAACCACCCTTTACACTGCACCACTCGGGGCTACTCTTATGTCTTGCATACCCCCTCCTTGCTTGGCCCCACAGCCTGTGGCACTCACCGCTCAAGACTACATCGATCTTGCAGTAGAAAATGCTGAGGTGAAAGAGTGGGAGAAGGCTGGTCTTAGACAACTTCTGGAGTCCAAACCAGACCTATGTTCTTTGAAGCCAGGAAGGACTGACGTGTTAAAGCACCACATCCATACCACCAGTGAAGTGCTGATCAAGCAAAAACCCTACAGGATGTCTGCGCAAAAACGTCAAGTCGTGGAGCAGCATCTGAAGGACATGCTTGATCAAGGTGTGATCGAACCATCTTACTCCGGGTGGACCTCACCAGTCGTCCTTGTCCCGAAGAAATGTGGAACACTCAAGTTCTGTGTTGATTACAGGAAGTTAAATGCAGTCACAGAAACCGACGCATACCCACTGCCCAACATCAATGAACTTCTAGAGTCACTTGCCGGCTCCACGGTCTTCTCCACTCTAGACCTAAACAGTGGCTATTGGCAGGTCGCCATGGATGCTGCAAGTGTGGCCAAGACAGCTTTTGTGACCCACATGGGCACTTTCCAGTTCAGAGTCATGCCTTTTGGACTCAAAAATGCCCCAGCCAGTTTCCAACGCTTAATGGATCTGGTGTTGGCTGAACTGAAAAAGTGTGTCTAGTGTACCTAGATGATATTGTGATCTACTCACCATCCATCCAACGTCATTTCCAAGACCTTCATGCCGTTCTGGAAAAGCTTCAAGCAGCAGGACTCACCTTGAACTTGAAAAAGTCCAAGTTCTGCATGAAGGAGATAAAGTACCTGGGCCATGTCGTCTCTGCCCAAGGAACCACTGCAGACCCCATGAAGGTGGAGGCCATCAAGGCTTACCTGGCTCCAACAACAATCAAGGAGGTGCAGAGATTCCTTGGCCTTGCAGGATGGTACCACCGGTTTGTACCTGGATTTTCTCAAATCGCAGAACCACTCAACGCTCTCAAGAGGAAAGGTCGTGTCTTCCAGTGGGATGAGAAGTGTGAGAAAGCTTTTCAAACCTTAAAAGACCACCTTACGTCTCCTCCTGTCCTTGGTCATCCTGACCTAGAACTTCCTTTGTTTGTCTACACAGACGCCAGTGACTTGGGGCTTGGTGCCATCTTGGCACAAAAGAAGGGGATCGGCCATGAAGAGGTCATTGCTTTCGCAAGCAGAAGCTTAAACAAGGCTGAAAGGAACTACTCTGCAACGGAGAAGGAATGTCTCGCGGTCGTCTGGGCGCTGGAAAAATGGCAGCACTATCTGGAACCCAAACTGTTCACAGTAGTGACTGACCATGCCTCCTTGCAGTGGGTATTCAGCAGCACCAAGACCTCCAGTCGTCTCCTCTGTTGGGCCCTTCACCTTCAGAAGTTCAACTTTATCATTGAATACTGCAAAGGGAAACTCAATGTAGCACCGGACACCCTTTCTCGATGTCCTGTGGGGCCTTCGTGCATGTTGGCTGTGAGCCAAAAGGAACCACAAGATTTTCCCTTCTCCACCATGACCTTGTGGGAGGAACAGCACAAAGACCCCCAGATAGAGAAAATCATGAAAGATCTGGCTGAAGGCTGTGAAGACGTTGGAGAGAACTACGCCGTGGTTGATGACCTGCTTTACAGAATGATCAAGCTGGATGATGATGACAAGAAGCATCACTTTCATGTGTGGATACCAAAGACACTAATACCTCCACTCCTGGCAGCATACCATGACTCCCCCTGGTGTGGACACCAAGGTATGTTCAAGACCTACAAACACATTCACAACGTGGCTTTCTGGCCTAAGATGTGGGACGAAGTGCGGAGCTATGTTCGTGCCTGTACAGTTTGCCAGACACGCAAAGGAGACAACCAGAAGCCCTGTGGGAAACTCCAACAAACCACTGTGAGCTATCCCAATGAGATGCTTGGAGTTGACCTCATGGGACCTCTACCCCACAGTTCAGACAGACATGAATATCTACTTGTCCTCGTCGATTATTACACCCGCTGGGTCGAGTTATTTCCCCTCTGTACAGCATCCTCTGCCGTGGTAGCTTGCATCATTCGTAATGAAATACTTACCCGCTGGGGCATACCCGATTATATCCTGTCTGATAGAGGGCCACAGTTTGTGTCCAGCTTGTTCAAGGAACTCTGTCACACCTGGTCAGTCACCCCCAAACTTACCACAACATACCATCCACAAACCAACCTGACTGAAAGAGTTAACAGGAATCTCAAATCCATGATCCCATCCTATGTCTGATAACCATCGAAAATGGGACCAGTACTTACCTGAATTCCGATTTGCCCTCAACTCTGCTGTTCATGAGATGACTGGGACTACTCCTGCCGAGCTGCACCTTGGGAGAAAGCTGCATAGTCCCATGGACAAACTCCTCAGAGGACAAAACCTTACCCCTGATGACGCCGGATATGATGTTGTGCAACACCTAAAAGACCTGCAAAAGAAAGCACACATTAGCAGTAAGAAAGCAAAGGCAAGACAACTTAGGAACTACAACAAGAACAGAAAAGAAGTTCAGTACGTACCTAAGGATAGTGTGGGTGCGCAACTATGCTCAGTCATCTAAGGCCAAACACTTTTCTGCAAAGCTGGCACCAAAGTGGAAGGGACCCTACAGAGTCTTGCGGCAGTTGGGCCCTGTGAACTTTGAGGTGGTACGGGAAGACTCTGGGGAAGATCTGAGCAATGTCCATGTCAACAACTTCAAACCCTGCTTTCCCACAGCAGCTGAGATTGAGAGACAGGAAATGGAGGCACTGTCTAAAGTCTTTGAGGATGACTCCGATGATGAAGACTTTCTTGGTTTCACTTAGTCTCATGTCTCTTGCCAACCATGGGTTGTCTTCCCATGGAGGGGGGGAATGTGGCGAAATACATTCTGCCCCAGAGACATAACGTTTTCCCCTGTGACTGTCACTTTAAAAGCACACTAAAACTACACAGCTCTCACCTCATTAACATAACACACAACACCTGTGAACGCTGATTGGGGGAGTGGTCACGCCTGATTGATGAAACGCTTCCTTTAAGTGTCACTATGTTGCATCCGTAGCTAGGGGAGAGGAAGTGTAGCGCAGCAGAGCTCCATTTGGTTCCTGTACGAGAAAGCGTGAAGGTGCAATTCTGGAGTGGATGCTAAACCAAGTGGAAGACTTGTGCATTTTTGCCGACGACGGAATCCGCGCCGGAGATTTGCAAGCCGACCCAAACAAGATTTCCGTGACGGAGGAACATCGCAAGCCACAGGTGAGAGGAGCACATAGCTACTTCAAGCCTGATGCGGGAAGCGGATGGCTAAGGACTGTTGAAGCTTCAGATCCAGGACAGTCCAGTTTACACAGCCAGCTCCAGAACTGTGAGTTGAAGTGTTTATCCACACGCCCCTTGCTGCTCGTTTACCAAGCGCTACTGGAACTACAAACTCTCTCTCCCTCCACACACGCTAACATCCACACACACACACACACACACACACACACACACACACACACACACACACACACGAGCACTGGGTTTACACAACATTTTTTTTTTTTCATGCCCCTTTCGCTGTATTGGGAGCATAAGAATGTATTGGGAGCATAAGAACATTATGGGGTTGTATTGATGCCATTGTTTTTTTGTGTGTGAAAAAGTAAACATGCACATTTAAAACCTACTTTTGTTATCGTTTTTTATTATTGCTGGCGGTGGTTACTTTTAATTGGCAGGATTTTGGGCCTGCCTGGCACCCGAACGAAAATTTATACTTGAACCTTGGGTAACGCCGTTACAGTGTGTGTCCAGGGATTTTCTGCTGGTGCCCATAATAATTAAATTCCTTGGGAAAAAGCATAGTGTGGAGGAGACAGTCAGCCCTTGCCTCACCCATCTACTAATTCTTGGGACAAATTGGCCAAAGATTCAGGAATTAGTAAAGAACATGCTTGTGAATGTGTCCTGCAATAGGAAGGCACAGGTTGAACCCAGGACAGCACTAGCTGGGGAGGTGGTGCCAGGGCCATCAAGGTCAGCTCCACATCAGGGGAATACATAGGGTGGAGGGATAGAGCCCTCCCCACCCTTTACAGGGCTTCCCCTTCAGGATTTCCTTCTGGAGCAATTGCACAATGAGACCCTGAGACACACTTTCAATCAAGTGAGAGTAATCGTCTCATCTCATCTCATTATCTAGCCATTTTATCCTGTTCTACAGGGTCACAGGCAAGCTGGAGCCTATCCCAGCTGACTACGGGCGAAAGGCGGGGTACACCCTGGACAAGTCGCCAGATCATCACAGGGCTGACACATAGACACAGACAACCATTCGCACTCACATTCAGACCTATGGTCAATTTAGAGCAGGGGTGTCCAAACTGATCCATAAAGGGCCGTGTGGCTGCAGGTTTTCATTCCAGCCATGCAGCAGCACACCTGACTTGGCTCATTCAATCAACTGAACTGTCTTCACACAGTCAAATACTTGCAGCCACTGTGCCCTTTATGGATCAGTTTGGACACCCCTGATTTAGAGTCACCAGTTAACCTACCCTGCATGTCTTTGGACTGTGGGGGGAAACCGGAGCACCCAGAGGAAACCCACGCGGACAACATTCAAACTCCACACAGAAAGGCCCTCGTCGGCCGCGGGGCTTGAACCCGGACCTTCTTGCTGTGAGGTGACAGCACTAACCACTACACCACCGTGCTGCCCTGAGAGTAATCAATTGTCAGAAAATCCAGCCTAATGTTGCACTCTCCCGCTTGTATTTCTTTGATTGTTAAAGATTATATCAAGTGGTACAGAACACTCAAATTAAAGAAGAGACAATCCAGTTGTTGGTACTGAAGAGCCCAAAAGGAACTTCTGTTCCGTACAGCTCATCAATCACATGGCTGGGCATTTGGCACAGGAAAAAAACACTAAACTGACTCATGGCCCATTCCTATTGGCTGGGCATTCATGGTTATGTTCTCAGATAGTATGCGGCATGTTGTGAATGTCAGCTGGTGAATCCACCAGCCACCCCTAAAGGTCCCCTTCAGAAGAATTAGTATAGACCTTGTTGGGCCATTAAACCTTTCTGCATGAGGCTATCACTGTGTTAGTTTCAGTGGACTACACAACATGATACCAAAGAAGCTGTGCCTCTATGCAACATGTTAGTACAGTGTTGTGGAGGCACTCTTCCTTGTGATTGCCCATGTTGGGGTCCCAAAAGAGATCCTTACTGACCAAGGCACTATGTTCATGTCATGCACACTTCAAAATCTGCATGAATGATTAGGGTTTTCAATCGATTCTTACCAGTGTTTACCATCTGCAGCAGGATGGGCCAGTTAAACAGTTTAATCAAACATTTAAAAACATGATTTGTAAGTTTGTTCATGATCATTCTCAGAAACTATTACTGTATTTTCCGGACTATACATCGCTCTGGAGTTTAAGTCACATCAGCCAAAAAATGCATTATGAAGACGAAAAAAACATATATACATCGCACCGGACTACAAGTCGCACTTTTTTGAAGGGTTATTCTATCCATAGAATCTGTGATTCTATCTGATAAGTGGCGCATGGTTACTGCGCGACTGCATTGTTTATTTAATAAACGAACAGCTGAGCAGTGATAACGCGGCCTTTGCCCTGTAAGTAGCCTAGTCTGATTATTTTAAATATCTACTACTATCTTTAATACTATCACTATCGTTATTACTAATAGCCTATATTATTATTATAACTAATATTAGTAGCCTATTACTGATGCATTAATCAGTTTGCTTTTAGAATATTTTTACCGGTAGGGCTTATTATCGCCCCATGGCTCTTTCATCTTTGTTATTAAAGCTGTAGTCATCATCGAGGAGTGTCATTCTTCATTTTTGTCGAATTTTATTTCATCAAATCAGAGGCCAAGTAGGCTATAGGTATATCATCTCCAAAGACAGGTACGGTAGTAAAAACAACTGTCTAGTGAAAAAAAAACAACAACAACCGCTCGGAGAAAAAAACAGGCAGAAAGTGTGCCTGCCAGTTAACGTCATATCAGATAAAAACATTAAACGTTATTCAGACCATTAACAACATCAGAGACGAAGAATAAAGTTCATCTTGCAAGGAGAGTTATTTTTAAAAATGCAAAACAAAATAATTTATAATAGCCCAGAGAAAAACTGGCTGAATATGTACCGTAACATCAAGTTATTCAATAGCCTATAGGCCTAAAATCATTACATCTCATCTCATTATCTCTAGCCGCTTTATCCTTCTACAGGGGTCGCAGGCAAGCTGGAGCCTATCCCAGCTGACTATGGGCGAAAGGCAGGGTACACCCTGGACAAGTCGCCAGGTCATCACAGGGCTGACACATAGACACAGACAACCATTCACACTCACATTCACACCTACGGTCAATTTAGAGTCACCAGTTAACCTAACCTGCATGTCTTTGGACTGTGGGGGAAACCGGAGCACCCGGAGGAAACCCACGCGGACACGGGGAGAACATGCAAACTCCGCACAGAAAGGCCCTCGCCGGCCACGGGGCTCGAACCCAGGACCTTCTTGCTGTGAGGCGACAGCGCTAACCACTACACCACCGTGCCACCTAAAATCATTACATAACTTATTTAAATAACTATAGGCCTATCATTAATAATAAAACACAGGTCATTCAAGTTTATCAAGCTGACGATTTCACTCCAAATCAGCAAATCCATTGAATTCCTCATCCTCGGTGTCGCTTCTGAACAACTCTGCCAACTCCAGCGGCAGACGAAGCGCTGTTTCCTCTTCTTCTGCGTGGCTGTCGTCAGACTCGGCATCAGCTCCAGTTATTCCAGCCTTTTGAAACCCCGACAGGATGGTTTCCGTTGTCACTGAAGCCCATGCTTTGTCAATCCACCCGATGACATCAAAGAAAGTTGCATGGCGCATCCTCCCGGTTGCCGTGAAGCTGTGTTCCCCATCAATCATCCACTCCTCCCACAGTTGTCGCAGAACTGCCTTTAAGCTCCGGTTCACCGAGATGTCCAGTGGCTGGAGCACTTTTGTCAAGCCTCTAGGAATGATGGCAGGGATGGAGTTGAAAGCCTTCAATTTTTCTTTAAACTGTGGTGTGATGTGCGCCCGCATACTGTCCATCACAAGCAGGGCCTTGCGTGTTTTGAAGAACCCATCCGGACGCTTGGCATAGCACTTTGTCAGCCACACGTTCATCATGTCCTGGTCCATCCACCCCTTCTCATTCACGGCCAGGACAACTGAGGGGGGGCATTCGATTTTCGGCATGGTTTTGCGTTTGAAGATGACCATGGGAGGCAACTTCGTTCCGTCTCCACAGCATGCCAGCACCACTGTGAAGTGTGACTTCTCATGACCCGTTGTCACTATGTTCACAGTCTTTACCCCCTTTTCTGCGACACTTCGGCCCATGGGGATGTCAAATGTAAGGGGGACTTCATCCATGTTGATGATATGGTCTGGTGTCACGTTGTGCTCAGCTACTTCATTTGTCAGAAACTCGTGGAAGTTATCGATTTTGACTTGGAAGTCAGCCGGCAGTTTTTGACACACGGTTGTCCGTGCTCAGATAGAGAGGCGGTTACGTTGCATAAAGCGGTAACACCAAGACGGATCCCCTGCAAAGTCCGCTATATCCATTGCCTTGGCAATTACCTGAGCATGGAGCCGTAACTGCACAGTTGACAGGCCTCTCCTGGCAACGCGTTGTTCAAGGACCCATTTGTATACCTCCTCTTCTAAACGTGGCCATCTAGCCTTTAGCCCTCAGTTAGCTTTTTTGTTTTCTTAATTCCCTTCAAATTATCCTCCACTTTTCTCCAGTCCCTAACAAGTTTTTCACTGCATCCAAACTTTCATTCAGCTGCCCTATTACCATTTTCGGCTGCATATTTAATGACTTGCAGCTTGAATTCAGCAGTATATGATTTTCTTTTTGACGGCATATTTCTGTTCAGTCGTTGTTGTTGTAATGCTAATTTGTTTTGTTGTCAGTTGTAACAGTATTTTTTTTCTTTCAGTGGTATTAATAGAGTACACGGCACATACTTGCATGCAAAGCTACATAGCGCCCTCTCACAGTGAAAAAAAAACCATATATGTCGCACCGGAGTATAAGTCGCATGGCCAGCCGAACCATGAAAAAAAGTGCAACTTATAGTCCGAAAAATATGGTAGTTGCAGTTCAAGAGGTCCCACAAGCCTCCATGGGGTTTTCCATCCATCCATTATCTGTAGCTGCTTATCCTGTACAGGGTTGCTGGCAAGCTGGAGCCTATCCCAGCTGATTATGGGTGAGAGGTGGGGTACACCCTGGACAAGTCGCCAGATCATCACAGGGCTGACACATAGAGACAATTTTAACAGTAAAATTAAAAATTCAGTACATTCTTGACCTGAGAGCAAAACTTCAAACCTTAAGTCACTTAACACAAGAAAATTTGTTACAGGAACAATATTAGCAATCCCAGCAGTATAATAGGAATTATATGTATCATAGGCATCTATTATACACAGCAAATTCCTCAGTGTTGAATTAACACTTTCAGAGTTAATTTGTGTCCAATTGGACCTATATAAACACAGTAGGGTGTTAAATCAACACTGGGGATTTTGCTGTGTATGCATAACAGGAAAGCCTGTGAAAACTTGGCTATGGGAGTTTTCACAGGGAGATAAGATACTTGTTTTACTACCCATGTTGATCTCCAAATTACTCACAAGGACTCTTTGAGGCCACATGGTGAGTTGGAGAACTTGATTATGAGGTCAGGTGAATGGATAGAGGCAATGCTCTTAAAATATACCATTTCAAACTTTTGAAACCATGGAGAAAGGAGGTTCCTGTGGTTCCCAAAAAGGAGGAGCTGAGACTGGAGGCAAGTCCAAAAAATGTGGCTCAATTCACCTCAGTCCCCTGTGGAGACCACCTCTCACAACCCCGGAGAGCTCAAGTTACCAGGTTGCAGGAGAAATGTTCCAATGGTTTTTTTTATCCTCTACCCAGTTGCACAAACCTCACAGAGCACCACACAAAGGTGAGGTTGTATGCAGCCACCCATACCAGTTACCTGAAAACAAGAAAAATGTGGTTCAGGATAAACTCAAGGCTATGCTTGACATGGGGGTAATCGAGGAGTCCCAGAATGATTGGAGGAGTCTGGTGGTTTTGATGCCCAAGACCAATGGGCCGGTCCATTTTTTGTGTGGACTTTAGAAAAAAGTCAACAAGTTGTCTAAATTTGCCATATATCCGATTCCTTGCATTGATGAACTGCTTGATCACTTAGGTGCAGCTTGCTTTTATTCAACACTGGATTTAACCAAAGTCCTTTTCCACTCATTTTGGCTGACACCAATATGTCCCCCTTTCATTTTGGTTGTTTGAAGCATCAGTGATGTTTCAACATCTCATGGACAGAATCCTCCGCCCACACAGTGCACATGCATTTATAGTAATGATTTGCAGTGGCATTTACAAGATCTGAGATCCTTGAGACAGGCAGGACTCACAGCAAACCCAGTATGCAATTGGGTGGGTGGAAGTATGGTATCTGGGCTTACAATAAGGCCATGGACAGGTGCATCCTCAAATTGATAAGACTGCAGAGATTGAGGCCTGCCTGAGACCCAAGACCAAAAAGGGGGTGAGGTGGTTCCTTGTCAAAAGTCGAATATCACACAGGGGCTGTTTTTTGATGTTTACAAGAGAAGTCACACAGGATTTGTAAAGAAGTCTATTTCTAAAGTAATGTCTGAATATTTATCTAATTACAACAATACGAATGAATGCCTGACAACATGGAAAGGATTTCTTTTGTAAACATAAGAAAACAGCCCCTGTATGATAATCAATTGCAAGCATTAAATGGTGTGCTGCATCAGAAACTGGAGGAAGAGAAAGGTAAAACAACTAACTATTAATAAAAAAACATGGTGTTGTGACAGAACATATTCGACTAACAGCATTTACCCCTTTGTACAAGGACTGTCCTCCTGTCCAATTTCAGTTTTCCATCCATCCATCCATTATCCGTAACCACTTATCCTGTGCAGGGTCGTGGGCAAGCTGAATCCTATCCCAGCTGACCATGGGCGAGAGGCGGGGTACACCCTGGACAAGTCACCAGATCAATCAGTTTTTTCCATTATAAATATTTATTCATAGCCTTTCTTATTTGAATTGGCTTGAATAAGGATATCAACAAGTCCTTGGTTGGAGAAATGGTCTGATTCAATAATTCATCACATGTCAATAATAAGTTGGGTTAGTTTATCCAGGCACTAGCTGATGAATTCAAATGATCATTTCCTCTTTGTTTTCCAGGAAGCACTCCATTATGTTTTTTTTTTTGTTATAAATTTAAATATTCAGAGTAAATTACAACTTATTAATATTTGGCCTTAGCTCTTCACATTAAATCCAACTCTGTACTACTTTAGAGAAAAATGAAAATCAGATTGAGAATTTCTAATGTTATGCCAGTATAAATCATTAAATGAATGAATAATTTTTGTAATTCTGGGCAATTTGAATGTATAAATTGTTTTATTTAGTTAGAAATTGAGATTACAAAGTAGTTTAATAGTAGTTTAAGATGTTTTAACATGCAGAACTTAAGGGGGACAAAGGCCATGTGGTGGTGTTTTTAAATTAAGACATTTAGTGAAATGCCAATTGTCATACTTACAAGCACATTTACATTTTGCTTCGATGACCATAATTTAATACTTGATCATAATTTAAAACCTTGATCATGATCATTATAATAGCCATATCAGAAACTTGGATCAATGATGAGATGGGAGTAGATTTTGAGCTGAACGGGTATGAATTTAATTATATCAACAGAAAGAACAAAAGAGGAGGGGGAGTGGCAATATATGTTGATAATAGTTTGGAATATAAAATTAATAATAAAATGACGGTAGCTGTTGATGATTGGATGGAGTGTATTACAGTAGAAATATGTTGTGAAAAAATGAAAAATATAATGGTGAGCTGTATATACAGATCTCCTGGATCAAGCATAGAAGTTTTTATAGATTGGATGGAAAGTATGTTTATAAAATCAACACAGAAGGTCATGTACATCTGTAGTGATTTTAACATCGACCTCTTAAATCATAAGAAACATAAAATGACAGAAGAGTTCATTAACTCAATGTTCAGTATGGGACTGTATCCAACTATTACCAGACCAAGCAGGATCACTTCTCACAGCACCACTTTAATAGATAATATATTTACTAATATCCTGGAAAATAATACAGAGAGTGGACTACTATTAACAGACATCAGTGACCACCTACCTGTTTTTAATGTATATTACTGTAATTATAGCAAGAAAAAGGATACTAAAAATTATAAATATATAAGAGTGAAAACTGAAGAAACCATGATTGCACTAAAAAATGACTTAATGATACAGGACTGGAATGTAGTTTATAAAGAAAAAGATGTTGATAAAGCATTTGAGGAATTTTTAATAATATTCAATGAACTATATAATAAAAATTGTCCTATAAAGAAATATAGTAATATACATAAATATACAAATAGTCCGTGGGTCACCAAGGGGCTACAAAATGCCTGCAAAAAGAAAAATATATTATACAGACAATTCTTAAAGCATCGAAATATAGAGGCAGAGGAAAAATATAAAAAATATATAAATAAATTAACTAATATTATGAGGATATGTAAGAAAGACTATTATAATAAATTAGTGGAGAAAAATAAAAACAATATTAAAGGTATATGGACTGTACTAAATGGTATTGTGAGAAATGGATCCAAAACTACAAATTACCCAGAGTACTACACTGAAAATGATAAGACCATAAATAATATGGAGGATGTGGTGAATGGTTTTAACCAATTCTTTGTAAATGTGGGACCAGATTTAGCGGCAAAAATAAAGGAACCCGAGACAACACAATGTGGGGAAATAGAAGATATGGGGGACAGAAATCCAAGTACAATTTTTCTAACTGCAACTGATGAGGAATAAATTATCCAAATTGTAAGAAAATGTAAAAACAAAACCTCTGCAGACTGGAATGATATAGACATGTTAACAGTAAAGACAGTTATTGAGGGAATTGTGAAACCACTCACCCACATCTGCAATTTATCTTTTCAATCAGGTACATTTCCAGACAAAATGAAAATTGCAAAAGTGATACTATTGTTTAAAACTGGAGATAGACACCATTTCACAAACTACAGGCCTGTTTCTTTACTCCCCCAATTCTCCAAAATACTCAAAAAACTTTTTTCAGATAGACTGGACAAATTCATTGAAAAACACAACCTCCTTACAGACAGTCAATATGGATTCAGAACGGACAGATCAACATCGATGGCACTAATGGAACTAATAGAGGAAATCACAGACTGTATAGACAATAAAAAAATAGCAATTGGAGTATTTGTGGACCTAAAAAAAGCATTCGATACCATTGATCACAGTATATTATTAAGTAAACTAGAAAAAGTGTGGTGTTAGGGGAGTTGGGTGGAGATGGCTGTCGAGCTATCTAAGAAACAGGCAACAGTTTGTGCAGATAGGTGACCATAAATCTGATTTCATGAACATTACATGCGGGGTACCACAGGGGTCAATATTAGGTCCGAAATTATTCATATTATATATCAATGACATATGTAGAATTTCACAAGTACTGAAATTTGTTTTGTTTGCAGATGACACCAATATTTTTTGTTCCGGTGAGAATTTGCAGCAGACTTTAGAGACAATCACAACTGAAATAAATAAACTAAAACTATGGTTTGACAAAAATAAATTATCATTAAATCTAAGCAAAACAAAGATCATGTTGTTTGGGAGACACAAAATAGATTATAATGTAGAATTGATAATAGACAATACTAAGATAGAAATGGTACAGGAAATTAAATTTCTTGGTGTGATTTTGGATCATAAAGTCTGCTGGAAACCTCATGTAGGATACGTACGAGCAAAACTGGCAAAGTGCTCGGCAATTCTGTGGAAAACAAAACATATTCTTAATTGCAAATCTTTACATACTCTATATGACTCATTATTTTTGCCATATCTGACTTATTGTGTCGAAGTCTGGGGAAACACCTACAAAACCACTCTGCAGCCGATATGTACAATACAGAAAAGAGCAATAAAGACAATAAACAAAACAGGATACAGAGATCACACAAACTCACTATTCATAAAATCACACATGTTGAAATTTATGGATCTGGTCAAATTCAGAACAGCACAAATAATGTACAAAGCGAGAAATAATCTATTGCCAAAAAATATACAAGGAATGTTTAGTGAGAGAGAGGGGGGATATAATCTAAGGGGAGACCTAAATTTTAAAAAACCAAAGGTTCGAACAAATATGAAAAACGTGCGTATCGAGCTGTGGGGTGACTTTATGGAACAGACTGGAGACAGAAATAAAACAAAGTGCAAATATAAGTCTGTTTAAAAAAAGGTACAAAAAATATTTTTAAACAAGTATATAGAAGAGGAAGTATGTCAGCGGAGGATGATGAGGGATAAATAGAATAGGGTTGATTGTTATATTAGAACTAACTTAGTATATGGTATATATGGTATATATTTATTTATGGGGATAGTTTATATCTTCATATTTACAGGGATAGGTATGTAGTAGATATTTATTTTTGTAATTATATATTTATATAGATATTTATGAAGTGTATATATGGTATATATATATATATATATATATATATATATATATATATATATATATATATATTTGTAATTATATATTTATATAGATATTTATGAAGTGTATATATGGTATGTAGTATATATTTATTTTTGTAATTAAATATTTATATAGATATTTATGAAGTGTATATATATGGTATGTAGTAGATATTTATTTTTGTAATTATATATTTCTATAGATATTCATGAAGTGTATATATGGTATATATTTTTATAGTTGTATTAAAGTGCCATTCCACCATGGGATGTATTCTTTGGCATAAAATACAATATATTTTATGACAACATGACTAGACAGAGAAATCTTTTAGCTTCAAAATGATATATCAAACATAATTTTTTGACAACGACAAGTATATTAATTTTGCGACCAAAGTCACCTACCCTTTTAATTTCCGCGCGTTAGTGAAACGTGATGTCATCAGCAGGTTCCCCTTCTTGTGTACCACGTGTCGGTCTATTTTTAGACCAGGAAACCCCCAAAGCGAGAGAGTCATTTCTCCTCGTATATGGGGGCCAAAAAAATTGCGAAAAATTTTGAGTTAATCTTTCAGTTAGCTAGATTTATTGGTATTAGCTAGATTTATTGGTATTATTTTTATCGCGTTCTATCCGCCATTGCTGATAATATGTGCCACGTCACACATCACGTGGTACACAAGAAGGGGAACCTGCCGATGACATCACGCGTGGAAATTAAAAGGGTAGGTGACTTTGGTCGCAAAATTAATATACTTGTCGTTGTCAAAAAATTATGTTTGATATATCATTTTGAAGCTAAAAGATTTCTCTATCTAGTGATACCATTTATATATGTTGTCAAAATATATTGTATTTTATGCCAAAGAATACATCCAATGGTGGAATGGCACTTTAATGTAGTTTGGATTTCGGGGTAGTTAAAAATGGGTGGGAAATTAAAAAAGTATTGTACTTCTTCCCACTCCTTTTTCGAACAATGTGCGGTGTATTGTAATGTCTTAGCTCTTTATGTTATTTTATTTATTTTTTTGTCACTTTCTCATTTTCTTTCTTTTGTATGTACAAATAGCTACATAAATTTTTTTATACATGTTCGAAATAAAAATAAATTAATTCATTCAATTCATTCATTCATTATGGTAATGCTGAAACTAAATGCCACTCCTGGTATGAGCATGAACATGTAACAGACGATTAAGAATTTCAACAGATTGTTGAGTTTAGAGCAAAAATTAAGCAAATAACTTAACTTTATTTATTCACTAGCAGGTTACCTGGTGTTTCCCAGCTTTTCCAAAATTCTGGGTTGCCTCCAGACTTCCATGTCAAATTTGGTGAAGATCTGTCGAGAAATGGTGATGTTAACCCAAGACAAACAAAAATCCAAACATCCACCATCCAGGGGCCCACCGGGGACCCCAAATATAGAATTTCTGAGTTCTGCCAAATTGTGACCATCTCCTGTAACTTCTTGCCAAATTTGGTGAAAATCCGTCGAGAAATGGCAACGTTAGCTCAAGACAAATAAACAAACACACTTTGCCGTTTATTATATAGATATAGAACCTTTCATAGTAAAATTAAATAAACACCATGCCTATTAAAATAGAAAACAACAAATAAAAACATAATAAAAAGAGAAAATGTAAAATAGAAAGAAAATGGAATTTAAAAAAAACAGGAACAGTTAAAAGGTTAAAATTCAATTTAAATGTTTCAAAAATCTAAATCAGTAGACTGTACATAATTATAATTATATTGACAAAAACATGAATTTGTTTGAATCTTTTTAATCAAGTTGGACACATTTTATTTTTCTTGGTACAATTTTTAACATCATTTCCCTGTCTGTGAACAAACCTGGAAATGTTGTATTCTCAGATGTGTACTCTTCTCTGAGGCGTAAACCTTTCCACTACTTTTTTTTTTGTCTCTAGAGGTAATCTGGTACAGATGTTTACACACCTACAATGTACTGAACACTGCAGTTCCAAAAACCCAAGCTGTTTACCCAAGGTTGATTGCCTTGCCCAGCATGCCAGCCATTTCTCACTCTAGTCAAGGTTTCACTGGGACAGTGCTTGCTCTCCCTGTAGTGACTTGATTGTGGATGCTTAGTGGAACTGGTTTACCTGATCTGTCTGTTCCCTCTTGTGAGCACTGCCAGTGTGTAATTGGTCCATCTGCTCCATGTGTTTGAGGAATTGGTTCACCTGGCAGGAGGTGCCGAGTAAGTTTTGTTCACACTCAGCTGGGCTTTAATGACTGACAGTAATAGGAACTGCTTGAGACACTGCTTCATTCAGTCATTCCCTATGCAATCACTTTGCATGTTGTGGTGTGTCTGCTGTTACCAAAAAGATGCAATGTTTCTTATTGAGTCTATAAAGCATTTCAGATGTGGTAGGTTAAAGTGCTAGTCTATGAAAATGACATCACCCCTGGAAATTATACCTTATAAAACTAGGCATGTTAAATAGTTTACTGTCTAAATTGTATTTTAATACCAGACTGGAAACATGTTATATTTTAGTCTGGCTAACGTGACAAAGCTCTACGAGCTATTAGTCTGGCCAAGATATTAAGCCCAACCGTTTCCCAGAGCCCGTGGTTGACCCGCCTCCCTGAAATGCCTCAGTTTGCTACTGGTCGAAGCCAGAAAAGGCTGTGACGAAGCTTAAACCAATCACATCACCCTTTCCTCTGACGTATGTGACGCGACGGGGCTAACTGGTAGATTAAACTCTTACCGAAGCCGATCGGGAGCAAGGCGAAAATGTCCTTCTTTTCAATAAATACCTCCAGGGCTGCTCTTTGCTCCATTTTCAATGAGAACTTCCCGTTGAATGCTTTCAATACAGCATCTATGCGTAATAGATGCGGAAGCGTGAATGAAGCACTTCCGGCATAGATTCTGTAAACAATCTATGGCTTCCGGTCGCAGTTCTACTATGTCAGTGCCTTGAACACACCTCTACCCAGGGCCGTTGGAGATGCTCAAAGTTTATTGGTTCCCGATTTTTCGGGAGCTTGGAAGAGCTGTAGATAGCTTGCCTGGCCAGACTAAGCTCGCAACAGGCCCTCGTGTTGCGTCACGCTTAGGATGGGCGGGCCCAGGCTAGTTATATTTAGCCTGTAATGTTTGGCTCTTTGAGTCCGCCATTACACGAATGCGTTCCTGGTAAGTTATTGTTAATTCAAAGGAAGTGACGTCATATGTGCAACACTTGAAAGTTCACGGCATTTCTGCCTTCATCTGTTTTGCAAAGTGAACCATGTTTTTATCCATTTTTTTATTCCAAAACAAAACTAAAACCAAAGCATGCCTCCTAAGAGGTGCGTCATTCAAGGCTGTTCAAATGTAACCGATAAAAAAAACAGAATTTCAATCCATTATAGCCCAAAGTCGGCAAGACACTTATAGAATGAATGGGGTTGATTTGCACAGACAAAGAGAGGTAACTTCAAGCCGACAGGATGGTTTGGTATCTGCTCTACACATTTTGAGCAACGTCTGGTATGCAGAGCAGGTCCTACGATCTGAAAACAAAAGTCAGAAGCACCATCCCAAAGAGTTCACCACACAGTGTGAAGCTTGTGTTAAGCACTTTCACTTTCAGCGGTGGGGCCAGCAGAAGCGGGTGATGCATTGCATCATATGCATTGTGTGCAGCGAACACAGAAGCCAGGAATTTGTTAGGGTCATGGTTCAAATTACGTGGAAGCTGAGCTCCCAAAGAGTGAGGACTGGCTCCCATGAAAGCAGTAAAATCATATTTGTGGGGGTCTCTAAAATGCAGCATCATTATATTTTAATCACAAATAACAAGAAGAATAAACACTTTCCAAAGGGTGGAATGGTGGTGTAGTGGTTAGCCCTGTCGCCTCATAGCAAGAAAGTCCTGGGTTCGAGCCCAGCAGCCAACAGGGGCCTTTCTGTGTGGAGTGGTTATGGATAATGGATAGAAGTTTTCCAAAAGAATGCATTACAGCTTGGTGCATACATTTTTCTTCAATATGCTGAGTAATATTTACATAGACAAATAGCCTTAAATAATAAGAAGAATAAATGCTTTCCCAAAAGGTGGCATGGTGGTGTAGTGGTTAGCACTGTCGCCTCACAGCAAGAAGGTCCTGGGTTTGAGCCCAGTGACTGACAGGGGTCTTTCTGTGTGGAGCTTGCATGTTGTCTATGTGGGTTTGCTCCGGTTTCCCCCAAAGACCTGCAGGTTAGGCTAATTGGTGACTCTAATGCCGCTTTTCCACTACAAACGCGGCTGAGCCGTGCCGTGCCGAGTCGAGCTGAGTCGAGCTGAGCGGGGCTGTTGGAGTTGCATTTCGACTACAACCGCGCTGAACCGTGCTGGCTGGAAGTGGGTGGACACATTGGGTGGAGTTAGCGAAAGTGGGTGGACGTCAGGTGATGTCGTTAAGCAGCGCAAACAGTGACATCAGTGACAGTGGCGGAACAAGTCAGAGCCGGGCCGGGGGCGGGGCAAATGACCGGGCCCTTTATTAAAGCTTATCATAACATCATTTTAGGCTACAAAATGTCCGCAACTGCGGTGTTTACCAATTTCAACACTACCGGGTGCAACTATGTTATTTAGTACATCAAGTCCTTCAAACGAACATGTAACTCAGAAACAAAAAACATTAGGATATTGTACATGGCTCATAATAAAACATCAATAGCCTATACTGCGCACATTATTTGAAGGGCATACGAATGAGCGCTCAGAGGTTGCAACGGTGACAGGAAGAGTCAGAAATAAAAGGAGGGCGGTGCAAACCTCACTGAATGCACTGTGTTTACCAATTTCAACACTCCGGGGTGCAACTATGTTATTTTGTACATTAAGTCCTTCAAACGAACATGTAACTCAGAAACAAAAAAACATTAGGCGACATACTGTACATGGCTCATAATAAAACATCAATAGCCTACTGCGCGCATTATTTGAAGGGCATACGGCGAGCCTTGCGCTCCGCGAACTCGTCCACGATGCTCTGTATGTCACTGATTCAGTGAGCTTTTAAGCAGTAGTCTCACGACCCGAATAGTAAACAATAAACATGGAGGACATGGAGTCGTTAGTGTTGCTGGTCTTGGTGCTGTGGCTTGTTGTCACCGACAACGCCAACAGATACTGGCAAGAGCGTATAGATGAGGCGAGGCGCATAAGGCTTCAGAAATTCTTGTAATTCATAATTATTCTCCTTCCGGGTTTGCGGTGTTTACAGATCCCAGCGCGCTCGCGGGGCGTGTGTGGGCATGTGAGGACACTCCTCCTCACCAATCAGTGCACAGGGGAGTGTCTGCTCACGCCCCCAACCTCAGTCGGCACGGTTTGGCTCGCTTCAGCCCCACTCCAAAACGGTGCGAGTTTTAGGGGCTAAGCAGGGCTGAAACGAGCTGAGTCGTGCTGGTTTTTGGTAGTCGAAACGCGAGCTGTGTCGGGCTGAAGTGAGCTGAAGCGAGCTGAAGTGAGCTGAAAAAGGGTAGTGGAAAAGGGCCATAAATTGACTGAGTGTGAATAGTTGTTTGTCTCTATGTGTCAGCCCTGCAATGACCTGGCAACTTGTCCAGGGTGTACCCCGCTTCTTGCCTATAGGCTCCAGCCTACCCGTGACCCTGCACAGGATAAGCGGTTACGAATAATGGATGGAAGTTTTCCAAAAGAACACATTGCAGCTTGGTGCATACTCTTGTGAATGCAGCACCACTATGCACACAAACTATCCTTTTAAGAGCTCGAGAATGTTAACAGACACACGCGTTAACACGTTCTTCCTTTCAGAAGAACAACAACTTGACCTTGGTTTCATTCGTTGGTTAAGTTTAAGAAAAAGATCACAACCACAGCCTGCTGAAAACAGACCACTTTGGTCTATTTTGTCTGTGTGTGATGGTAAGAGAATGGCTTTTACTTTCTACTAGTAGAATGCATTCTCCCTCTGTTTAAAATGCAGGCTATAGGAAAATAGCAAACACAATATGTTTTAAAAAATAAAAATAAATAAGACTACTCCATGTGTATGCAAGTATAGTCTAATGAACCACGTAGCCTCTCATTCACAGAATTTATTTATTTATTTATTTATTTAAATTCATAATTCGAACCCTGATTAGGGTTAACCTCCAAAACTAAGTTGCTCATAAAACTACAACCTTTTCTGGTTCTAACAGTACCAATTAGGACCATGTAGACCATTTCTGTGTTGTACTACAACATTAGGTAGAGGTGTGTGTGTGTGTGTGTGTGTGTGTGTGTGTGTGTGTGTGTGTGAGGGGGGTCAGCGCGCAATTACCATTATTGACTTTTGCTAAAATCACTATCTCTGCAACCATAAAATATTTTTACAACTCCACTCTCTCATTCAAGTACTTTTGCAACTCTCACCCTAGACTTTACAAGACAGCCATTGTCATCAAGTACACCTCTTTCCTCTAATTTACAGCACTGCCCAAGTCTGAAATCAGATAAGAAAACTCTGTGGTCCAAAATTAAAAGGCTGGAACGTAAAGTAAAAGAAAAGGAAACAAATACAAGTCAATCAGAGCAATTGGGTGAATACATTTAAAACTATGGTCAATTGTCCAATAACTGTTTCAGCAGGTACATATATGGTACAGGTTTTATTTCTTTATTTGTGGTATTTTTTTTTCCTTTATTTAATCTGACTTCAAATCCATTGCATGGATCTGTGTGCCTAAAAGAGCACTCAATGTTCCCTACTATAGGCACATAAAATAAAAGTATTAAAGTTATAAAATAATATAATTATGACACTTGTGTACCATCCCCTTGTAGCTTTTGTCATCTTTTTCAAAAGAATCAGTATCAAGAACACATGCCGTTGCAGAGAATATTATAGAGCCAGTGTGGACACAAAAGAAGGCAGTGGCGAATATGATGTCACACATGCAGTACCGCTGACCTGTAAATCGCTGTGATCTAACAATGGCGGACAAGCTTTTAGTGATTTTTGGAACACAATTCAGATGCAAAAAAATTTTTTTGAACCAATTTTTTTTTTTTTTTAGTGTCAGAAGTATAAAGTATAAAGTCAGAACTTTATAACCTATTTGAGCACATCACACATAGAAAACCCAGGATTTTATGATGTCATTTTTGTAAGACTAGCACTTTAAGCAAGCTTAAGTCCAACATCTGCTAAGGCAATACAGAGGGCTGCAAAAGTAGGTATACAGTAAGGATTATTCCAGTATTACCAGTATTATAATAGTGGTGCTAGGTTTCATTTAATACTAACATTTTGTGCAAACATTTTGCTTTTCATTACTGTATACCTACTTTTGCAGCCCCTGTATTGATTCACTAACTCACAGGCCGTAACAAGGGCTAGAACTCCAGTGAAATTTTCTAACACAGCACGGGTGTGTCCACTCAATAAATAGAAACTGTCACTGGCTTGCAGGCAAAGTCAGTAACATACTTTTTCTTAAATGCAGCTCTTCATATAATCCCCTAACCTCAGCAAAGTTCAGTCCTGAGTTTCCTTATTAGTACAGCAGAGATGTTAAAAAGGAGAAGACAAACCACTCAAAAAATCCTCAGTAGAAATCTATTGAAAAAGACCGTAATGCCAAAGATGGCAGTCGTATGCACATATCCTGCCCCTGTCCCCACAAAGCCAATCATCTACTTTATAATGGCTGAACCAGGAAACATTAAACCATTTGTGTTGTTGCACTGACACAAGCACACAGTTGTGCATTCATAGTAGTAGTAATATAGAAACCTTGTAGCATCCTTAATTGACTAATTCTAATACATTATTGTACCTATAGTAACCGCTCATATATAGCGTCTTGTTCAGTGGATGCGCCACAATCTAAGTACAATAATAAACAGATGTTTTTTTAACAAAGAAATACATAGAATGTGATGAAGCTTTTTGTTAGGAGACATTGTGAAACGTTTAAACATCAGTGAAGTTAATACTCAACTGCATCTTAACCACAAGCACTTTGCTGTATGTGCTGCAGAGCTTGAGAACAGCACCCCCCTCACCTCCGGTTGGGTCATGGATCAGTGGCGCAAGGAACAGGAGGGTGCTAATTCCACCTTGGACAATTACACTCCTGAACCCTCCACTAAACCTGCTGGGCATTCCCTCCCATGCCCTGCCTGGGTCAGGCTGAACCATCTTCACACCAGTTGGGGGAAAACTCAGGCCTTCCTCCACACTATTGGCACGGCAGCTTCTGAGAACTGCTCCTGTGGTGCCCCCCAAACTGTGAGCCACCTACTTGAACCCTGTCCTGTCTTCAGTGCACCCAACAGAATCCTGGGGCTAAAGACTCTTGATGGTCCCACTGTCAACTGGCTCTCTCACCCTGACCTCCCACTGTGACTCCTGGTCGGTTCATACGAACGACGATGATGAAACATTTATGGAAGGAGTCTCAAAATGTCAGTGCCTTGTAACAATTAGCAAACACAGAATGGTATGAAGAAGCAAGGCCGAGACTGATTTCTTTATAGCCCAGGACTGATTTCTTTATATCCCAGACTGTAGATTCACACAGCCTACCAGTAACAGTAATGTCATGTGATTAAACAGCATGAAATGCCCCCTAGATCTGATCGCCATTTGGGATGATACTGTTCAGACCACTTCTTAACATGTCATCAACTGGTACACAGCAAATATAATCACAACTGGGTTTAAAAAAGATGGATTATTATACCTAAAATGCCTTCAGGGGAGAAACTTAACTCAAGTCCACTTAAAATACAAACTGCACAACAGGACAGATGCCAAAACTGTAAGTTTAGTATTTTTTTCTTCTTGTTGTTGAATGAGAGGGTTGCAAGTTTTCTGTTTACCAGGTTTGGTATTTGAATGAAACACGATATGAAGCCAGTAGAGAATTACATTCTTGAAACAAAAGAAAAAATATATGACTCACATATGCAGCTGCTGATCTGTCTAAGTGTGTGTGTACTATTATAATTATATAAAGCATTGTTCAACCCTAAAAGTTTCAAGCTGTCACAGAAGAAATGAGATCCAATCAAAATGCATTCAAGACAGCAAGATTGGATAAAAAAAAATTCAGATACACTGTAAAATTTGACAAGTTCATCTTACTTAAAGAAATTCAGGAAACTGGTTGACTTGAAATAGTTAAGAAAATATAACCATTACCTTCAAGTTATGTTTACTTCATGACTATTCAAGTTTACTTAAAGCAAATAGTTGTGTTCACTCAATTGAGTTGAGTTGTTCCTACTTTAAGTAACTATAACATTCAAGTTAAATAAAAAGCATAAAGTAAATTTAAGTTTACTTTAAATAGCACGTACACATAAATGGCCATTTCTAAGTGTTACCGATTTGTATAACCCAAGTTAATGTGACTTAACAAGAGAGTCCTGCTTTCCTAATAGAATTCAGGAAACCGATTGCCTTAGAAAAGTAAAGTAAGCACAACAAAGAATTCTTAGTCAGAAGTACTTTTTTTATTTTAACAAAACAAAGTTCAGTTTGTTGTAGACTTTTCAGCATTTAAGAAGCAACACACATCTATTGCAAAAGTGCATTTTTCAAACTCTGGAGTTTTGGCCTCAAGTCACCTACTCCCAGGTTCAACATGACCCTTTGAATGAAGTCAAAGGTGTGCTTTTTATTTATTTATTTATTTATTTATTTATTGGGGGGGGGATCCCCAAATGAAGGTTATAAATTAGTCCAAAAGTCAAGAAAACAGCTTGACCGTGGGATTTCCGTTTCCGTTTGAGAGAACGCTGTGCTCATTCTGGCTGCCACTTCTCACCTGAACTTCTTATTTTATTTTATTTACCCTTTTGTTTTTCTTTTTTGTGTTTGTGTAGTTTGATTATTTTTTTTGTTTGAGTGCTCTGTCCGTGGGGGACAGCACGGTGGTGTAGTGGTTAGCACCGTCGGCTCACAGCAAGAAGGTACTGGGTTCGAGCCCAGTGGCCGACGGAGGTCTTTCTGTGTGGAGTCTGTGTGGGTTTGCTCCAGTTTCCCCCACAGTCCAAAGACATGCAGGTTAGGCTAATTGGTGGCTCTAAATTGACCGTAGGTGTGAATGTGAGTGTGAATGGTTGTTTGTCTCTGTGTGTCAGCCCTGCAATGACCTGGCAACTAGTCCAGGGTGTACCCCGCCTCTCACCCATAGTCAGCTGGGATAGGCTCCAGCTTGCCTGCGACCCTGCACAGGATAAGCAGCTACAGATAGTGGATGGATGGATGTTTTGTCTGCCGGTTGTGGTGTAGCTCCAGACCCAGTTTTGGGCATCAATTACCCCAGGTCTCAGTTTGCCATGGGTGATGCCTGTGCTCCTGGCTGTAGACTGCAGTGAGCTCATTGCTCTTTTAACATCGGGGTTGTCCAGCGCTCTGTGCAGCGGTGCTTTTGTGCTTGGCGCAGTGTTCAGAGCGATGTTGCTCAGTGGCATCATGATGGCTGTGCAGGTGGTTTGGGACATACCAAACATGCCAGCGCTCTGCATGGCAGTGCTTCTGTGCTTGCTTTGTGGATCCATGGCGCGGTATCCCGAGCAATGTTGCCCGGCGGTGTCGCGGCGGCTATGCAGGCGATATGGGACTTATTTTCGTGCACCTTTTGGTGGGACTGTGGCTGCTACACCATTGGAATGACATCCTGACCTTCTTTTGGTGGACTCCCCCCCCCATAATTGAAACGCAACCTTGGGTATGAGAAAGGTGCTATACAAATTGAACTGTTTTTTAATTATTATTATTATTATTATTATTATTATTATTATTATGTGGGTGCAATTATGGCCCTTTTCCACTACCCTTTTTCAGCTGACTTCAGCTCGCTTCAGCTCACTTCAGCCCGACACGGCTCGCGTTTCGACTACCAAAGAACAGCACGACTCGGCTCGCTTCAGCCCTGCTTAGCCCCTAAAACTCGCACCGTTTTGGAGTGGGGCTGAAGCGAGCCAAAGCGAGCCGAGTGAGGCTGGGGGCGTGAGCAGACACTCCCCTGTGCACTGATTGGTGAGGAGGAGTGTCCTCACATGCCCACACATGCCCCGCGAGCACGCTGGGATCTGTAAACACCGTAAACCCGGAAGAAGAAGAATTACGAATTACGAGAATTTCTGAAGCCTTATGCGCCTCGCCTCATCTATACGCTCTTGCCAGTATCTGTTGGCGTTGTCGGTGACAACAAGCCACAGCACCAAGACCAGCAACACTAACGACTCCATGTTTATTGTTTACTATCCGGGTCGTGAGACTACCACTTAAAAGATCACTGATGTCACTGTTTGCGCTGCTTAACGACATCACGTGACGTCCACCCACTTTTGCTAACGCCACCCAATGTGTCCACCCACTTCCAGCCAGCACGGTTCAGCGCGGTTGTAGTCGAAATGCAACTCCAACAGCCCCGCTCAGCTCGACTCAGCCCAACTCAGCACGGCACGGCTCAGCCCGACTCAGCCGCGTTTGTAGTGGAAAAGCGGCATTAGTAATTAAGTGATCAATCTCATTAAATCAGTCTCATTAAATAATTAAATCACTCATTGAATCAGTCTCATTAATTAATACCATAAATTTTGGTGCTTAATAATACATTACCAAACAGCTAAATTATGGTATATTCCAAATTATTCTGATCACTTACCGTATTACATAACTCATATGCACCTTGGAATTCTTTGAGGTTGGGTACTTCAAAAATATCAGAACAACAAATAAACACACACAATTTCAATAATTAATTTAATTTATTATAACAAAGATAAAAATGAATAATAGCAGTTGGAATCATTATATACAAATATGATATATACTTGAGCATGTGTGCGTGCGTGTCTGTGTGTGTGTGTGTGTGTGTAGGCCTCATAGTAAACAAAAGGTTAGCCTAGCTTGCTAACGAGACAAATGAATTAGCCGTGTGGCTAGCTAAGATGTGTTTGTGTGTGTGGAAACAAAAGAATTAGCTCTGGTAGCTAACTCCACGTGGTGGAGGCCTTGTGGTCCCTTGAGATAATACAATTAGCCCTGGATGCTAATGAGACAAAAGAATTAGCCGTAGGCTAATTTCACTAGCTTATAGCATTACTAAATCCCCTGAAATCTTGATGAGGTCAAAATATGTGTAAGAATGAAATTAAGAGTGTTAGGAAGGAATAGAAGAAAGCATGCAACAGCCTATCTATTAAAACAACTGAGAGGTCAAAACAAAATAGAACCATCAATTCAACACCGAGTGTCTACAGTGTACACAATTAAACCGTTCCGGAGTTTAAATTCACACTACTTCAATAAAGCTAATTCCTAAGACTAGGTTTTGCCCAAATACCAGTCTTACTTCAGTATCTCGTCTCTACGCGAGATTATGAGAAGATGTTCCACGACTTTTGGAGTTTCACCGTTGTGGAGCATGTGAGTCGCTTCCGTGGAAGGCAGAGGATTTCTTGGTCCGGCGCGTGGTCGCTCGTGATGAAAAGAAATTCTCTGATCAGACAATGTGCACAGCTTTTTAATTAGAAGGATCCGGTCGCTTCTAAACTTTAAATAAACTGTTCCAGGCTGCAGTTCGTAACATTACTATAATAGACAAACAAAACTGGCTGTAGCTCAACCGAGAGAGAGATAGCACGATTTAAGTGGTTCTACCATGGCCAAGGGTAAACAAAAAAACCGTGTTGAATCGTATTCTCGGGAGAAAGACGTCTTTTCTTGGGTTTTCTGGTGCGGGGTATCTCTTTGTGTCCAGATGACTTGACATCCAAGACAAGAGAGAGAGAGACAGAAGTGTTGTTCTGTTACTTATGCCTTCAGGGAGGAAGTGACGTAGGAAATCCCGCCCAGGCGTGACGTACTGTAGGTCAACGCAGAAGTTGGCTGATGGGAAATGTAGTTTCTTAAAGGGACTGTGTTGTCCCTATTATTATTATTATTATTATTCCAAGGTGATCCATCCTGGTCTCTTTTCACATGCAAAGTTGCAAAACTTACGTGTCTACTGCATTAATGTTATCTGTCTTCAGCTTGTCTTCAAGCTGCAAAAAAGAGAAAAAGTCTCAAATGTGGATTCAAAGCCATGTATTTTTAAAAAAAATGCAAAAAACAACTATTTTCAGTGCTCACATGAGGTAATGGGAAGTAACATTGGCTAAATTAATGGTTTTCTTCAACAACTAACCTAAAATAAAGTTTACGGTAATCTAAGAACCCCTACAGTGAGTCCATATAAAGTAACTCGGAATTCACAAAAATCGACTAACATTATTTCAGGTACTGACCGGCCACAAGAGAAAAAATTCTGGCGCCACCTAGCAGCCTGAACAACACACCTACACAAGTGGCATGGAAAACATGCACCACCAAGCCATATATTTTGTTTTTTTAAATATATGCACACTCAATTACCACTTCAAGTTAGCTGAATAAAAATGTATGTATATATCTGCTGTTATTCTGTGGCATCAGCTAACTTAGCTAGCATTAGTTAATATTTGCATTAGCCAGACATGTAATTACACATGAAGTTATTGTGTAATTAATTTAATTATACAGAAATTATTGCTGTTAATAAAAAATATGACCTGCGAAAAAGCAGCTGTGAGTAATGAAACCCTAGCTAACAAATGTGAATAAGCATTTCAGTTGGTTAGGGTGACCAGATTTCCCTAGTCTGAAACCGGGACACTTTTGCACGCGACCATGCTCGTGCTCGCACACCTTTTTTTTATGTAAACGTGACACTGAGAGGTGCTCTTATCATTTTGTTGAAGCTCACATTTATCAACATCTCATCTCATTATCTGTAGCCGCTTTATCCTTCTACAGGGTCGCAGGCAAGCTGGAGCCTATCCCAGCTGTCTACGGGCGAAAGGCGGGGTACACCCTGGACAAGTCGCCAGGTCATCACAGGGCTGACACATAGACACAGACAACCATTCACACTCACGGTCAATTTAGAGTCACCAGTTAACCTAACCTGCATGTCTTTGGACTGTGGGGGAAACCGGAGCACCCGGAGGAAACCCACGCGGACACAGGGAGAACATGCAAACTCCACACAGAAAGGCCCTCGCCGGACCCGGGGTTCGAACCCAGGACCTTCTTGCTGTGAGGCGACAGCGCTAACCACTACACCACCGTGCCGCCCCACATTTATCAACATCTCACATGAAATAAAACAAACAGGCATTTTGTTATCTAGTAGCATAGTGGTATACAGATCAGTTAAATTATGGTCAGACAACAGATTTTGTAATGGCTGAGAATAGGCCAGGCTATGTCCATAGGCCAAATTTAAACTGATTTATTTCACCTGTTTGTGAGAACACCAAGAAGAATGCATATGCACATGTAGGCTATATCTCTAAAATTGTATGCACTATAGCATGAACTTAAAAAGTAGATATATGACCTCAACATAGCCTAGGTCAGAATCAACCTTACTAACCATTCCCCACAACTGAATGAATAAAGCAAGATGATGTGTACAAAAGTGAACACTTTAATGGAAGGTGCAACAAGCTGTTCAATATGGCCAAACTGTCAGAATGGTATGTTAAACAGAAACAAAAAAGACAAGTGATTTGAGAATATATACTACGGAAACCGCGAGAGGCCCTTCATATAATCCTTTTTTTTATTCACCTTGTTATTCCGAGATAACGACATAATTAATTCAAGATCTCGAGAAAACAACACAACTAATTCGAGATCTCGAGAAAACAAAACCGTTATTTTGAGATCTCGAGAAAACAAAACAATTATTCAGTGATCTCGAGAAACCAAAACAATTATTTCATGATCTCGAGTAAACAGCTGAGAAATGGTTCATTCAGGTGCGCCAAGAGACTTGTGATATGCTGACTTTGGGGCTATTTCTCATTCTGTATAGACGCAACTTTGGTCATTAGAATGTCTGGAATAATCGATCACCTAATAAGGCAATATTTTGATCAGGGGTTGACACAGGGAGAGATTGCATTAAGTCTTTTAATAAGGGATAATTTCAAAATTAGTCCGCGGCACCTCCGCAGAAGACTGGCCCGGCTTCGTCTCTACCGACGGAGATACAGTGATCCAGCTGAGATCATGAAATAATTGTTTTGTTTTCTCGAGATCTCGAATTAATTGTGTTGTTTTCTCGAGATCCTGAATTAATTATGTCGTTATCTCGGGATAACAAGGTGAATAAAAAAAGATTATATGAAGGGCCTCTCTCAGCAATAAAGGAGGAGAGGGGCAACAGCCCGAGGAAAGCCCCCACAGGAGCGCACAGCATTTGCAGCATAGGCTACCCAACTCAGTACAAGAACAAAACACTTACAGTGTGTGCAGTAGGCTTCGTGCACATTGTTCTGCACCTCTCGGAGGAAGGGGTAGGTGCCTTGTAAATCTTTGGAAAAGGTACATTTTCTTTTTGGCATAATTGCTGCGGCATTACTGCTGCTAGCTGCTAGACAAAGAACATTCGCGCCGGTTAATGTTTATTTTATTGTTACATGGCAACACGTTCTGTTGTCTGGAATAATGTGGCTAAATAAATACCCATGCCACAGGGCCAGGGGGCAGTAACCAGGAAAGTTTGCGATTCCTGTCAATTCATCACAATAGTAAATGCAGACATTTCTCCGCTAATGATTCCCACGCTGCTCAGTCGCAAACGTCGCAAGTGGCGAAAACCGGGACATATCCGTGTCCCGACAGACTTTTGTCGGGACTCGGGACACACAACCCCAAATCGGGAACCGGGACGTCTGGTCACCCTACAGTTGGTTAACTTACCGAAAGATTCAGAATTCAGCTTCAGCTCTTTTGTCTGGAAGCACGTGCACATGCACACACATTAAGAATGATTATCATGAAAAGCTAAATTGGTTGTAAGTGTTCAAGTTGTTAGAGTTTTTGTGGTAACAAGTGCTACTTTTTTGTAAAATATGCAAACCAAACTACCAGGCATTGCGCCTCTGCACACACGCAGTGCAGAGGTCCATCAGTTTACTTGGGTCTAAATTGTGTGGTTTACAGAGGTGGACAGTAATGAAGTATATTTACTTGAGTACTGTACTTAAGTACACTTTTTAAGTATCTGTACTTTAGTATTTTTTTTTTGTAAACTTATGACTTTAACTTCACTACATTCGAAAGACAAATATCGTACTTTTTACTCCACTACATTTCTATCAAGGTCCTTGTTACTCGTTACTATGAAGTGACTTTGAAAGTGGATGTTTTTTCTTTTCTTTTCTAAAATGTGATTGTTTTTTTCGCAGGTGACACTGAGACAGCCGATCAGTAATCACTAGGGTCACGTCACGTCCATAGACTGTATAAAATCAAGTTCAATTATTTCTCAGCAGCATTATTTAACACGATCAGTTGATGGCTGTGGCAGTGGGGGTGTGGTCAAGCATCGGTCTGTGACAGGAGGGCAGAGTCAGGGAAGGTAAGTGGCAGAATCACTACACCTGATGTTAATTAACCTGTGTTTGTGTGCCTTCCCCAGTGACCGCGCCCTATATAAGGAGAGAGAGAGCAGAGGAAGAGAGTTCTCTCCCCAACCAGATGATGGGATGATCATTTTAAATATCTTGGGGTAACCTTTGACTCTTCTCTTAATTTTAAGCAACATGTTAAAAAAGTAATACATAAAGTTAAAGCTAGTTTATCTAATTTTAAACACATAAGACCTTTCCTACCCATGGAGGCTGCAAAGACCTATATGCATGCAATGATATTTACTCACATTTCCTACTGTTACACTACATGGTCACACACATCAGAGAACATTTTAAAACCAATTAAGTCTCTCTTCAAGAGAACACTTAAAGTTCTTGATAAAAAGCCCATATATCACCACTACTGTAACATTGTTAAGAAATAACAAATATTGGACTTTGATAGTTACCAGTTGTTTTTAGATGTCTGTCTCATTTTTAAGGTTTTGAATGGACTAACCCCGCCACCATTACAGGATTTCATAAAGAAAAAAATCTTCACGAGTAAACACAAGAGCACTGACAAAAGGGGACTGTGAAGTGAAATGGCGTAGAACTAATTTCAGCCAAATGGTGGTGTCCATTAGAGGAACGCAGTCCTGGAATACACTGCCAGCTCATATCAGACTGTGTGACAACATCAACACCTTCAAAATGACCCTTAAACAGTGGCTGAAGATAAGTCAGACCTGCTCCCATTAATGATCTTAATTTCCAGGTGTATATTGTGAACTTGGTTTTACTTTCTGTACTTTTATATGTATTTTGTGTTTGTGATGTATGAGTATAATGTCTGCATGTTCTGTGATGTTGTATTGTTTGTTTTATTGTTGTTTGGTTTATGATACCTGCCTTAGGACAACGGATGAAATTTAGCAATTATGCTAACACCAGCATATTTATATTGATGTTTTTTACTGATGTATTGATTAATGTGCAATGTCTTAATCAAATAAATGGAATGAAATGAAATGACGTGTGTGTGTGTGTGTGTGTGTGTGTGTGTGTGTGTGTGTGTGTGTGTGGCTGGGAGAGTGTGATTTGCGACTGAAAAGTGCAAATAAAAAGAGTTTTTGGAACTCAGTTCTGGCCTGCCATACTTCTGTGCTCCACCCACCCGCTCTGATTTCTACAGTGGTGCCGAAACCTGGGACAGAGCACAGAGGAGAACAGCCCCATGGAGTCTTCCCCCTTCGCAGACCTGATCCACGCCCTCACCACGGCCCAACAGAGCCAGCATCAGGCGCTGCTCGCCCTCCGAAAGGCGCAAGAACAACGGTTCGAGGCCCTAGTGCTGGCGCAACAGGAAGATTGTCAGGCGTTCCGGCACCTCCTCGCGTCGGCGGGGTCCACCATCTCCACCGCTGCGGGCCCACTCCACCTCACCCTAACGAAGATGGGCCTGCACGATGACCCCGAGGCCTTCCTCACGCTATTTGAACAAGCAGCAGAGGCCTCGGGGTGGCCGGTGGAACAGCGCGTGGCGCGCCTCCTCCCCCTGCTAACGGGCAAGGCGCAGCTGGCCGCGCTACAGCTCCCCGCCGACAGCCAGCTGGTCTACGCGGACCTGCGCCGGGCCGTCCTCCGGCGTGTGGGGCGCACCCCCGAACAACATCGTCAGCGCTTCCACGCGCTGCGCCTAGAGGAGGTCGGCTGCCCGTTCGCGTTTGGCCAGCAACTCCGGGATGCCTGCAGGCAGTGGCTGAGGGCTGACAACCGCAACGCCAAGGGAGTCGTCGACCTGGTGGCACTGGAGCAGTTCATCGCGCAACTTCCCAAAGGAACGGCGGAGTGGGTCCAGTGCCATCGCCCGGCGTTGCTGGATCAGGCCATCGAGTTGGCGGAGGATCATTTGGCGGCTGTTCCCGCGGCAGGATCACAGATCCCCTCTTCGCTTCTCTCCTCTCTCTCTCTGTCCCCCTCCCCGTTCGAATTATTATATGGGCGTAAGCCGCGTGGCATCCTAGATGTGCTGCGGGAAAATTGGGAGGAGGGACCTTCAACCAGCAAAAATACAATTCAATACGTTCTCGACCTGCATGCAAAACTCCACACCCTCACGCACCTAACCCAGGAGAATTTGCGGCAGGCCCAAGAACAGCAAATCCGCCTGTACGACAGGGGCACACGCCTTAGGGAGTTCACACAGGGAGATAAAGTGCTCGTGCTGTTGCCCACGTCGAGCTCCAAATTGGTTGCCAAGTGGCAAGGACCCTTTGAGGTCACACGGCGAGTTGGGGACGTCGACTATGAGGTGAGGCGAATGGACAGGGGCAGGGCATTACAGATTTACCACCTCAATCTGTTAAAACTCTGGAACAAGGAGGTCCCCGTGGCGTTGGTGTCGCTGGTTCCAGAGAAGGCGGAGCTGGGGCCGGAGGTTCAAAAGGGAACATTGACTACCACTCCAGTCCCCTGTGGAGACCACCTCTCCTCGACCCAACTCACGGAGGTTGCCCAGTTGGAAGCCGAATTTTCGGATGTGTTCTCACCCCTGCCTGGCCGCACCCGCCTCATAGAACACCACATTGAGACGCCCCCGGGGGTGGTAGTGCGCAGCCGCCCCTACAGGCTGCCCGAACACAAAAAAAAGGTGGTTCGGGAAGAATTTGAGGCCATGCTCGACATGGGCATCGTCGAGGAGTCCCACAGTGACTGGAGCAGCCCAGTGGTCCTGGTTCCCAAGGCCGACGGGTCGGTCCGGTTCTGTGTGGACTATAGAAAAAAGTCAATGTGGTGTCTAAGGTGGGGTTTACATTAGACCGTATCAGCGGATCATCAGATTAACGTTTTTAAAACTATTAGTGTGCACACAGCAACGTCAATACACGATTCGCGTGCACACAGCAACGCCAATACACGGATACACTCGGCTCCGCAGGCATCCTGCGCTCCAAATCACTCCGCCCTGAACAGCGAGTGCCCTCTGGAGGGTGCGCACTCCGGCCCTGCGCAGCTCACAGAGCGTGCGAGTGGAGCGCACGAGCAATGATTTGGGACTGAGCCGCTGTGTGTGTGATCTCAGTGCATGTCAGGCATGCGCGTCACTTACCACTTGCAAGTGGAAGGATGGCAAGCCTAAAGACAATCATAACTACACAATGGGCAGTATTTGCATCAATATTTGCAGTATTTTCATACTTTTATACTCTTTAATGAAAGGTGATACAAGGCGGAAGTCCGCGCCGTTTTTCAGCAGTCACGTCACATGACCAACGCCAGCGAATCAAGAAGGTGGATGTCACAGTGACGTTGTCCAATGACGACGCCAGCTAGAGCTCAGCACAGCGTATCCGCGTATTCTCAATGTTTACACAGCACCGGACCACACACGATCTGGATTGAATACGTGGACCCTGGCGGATTCCCGTTTCCCGGCGTTTCCAGGCGTTTTAATGTAAACAGACAGTGCATCCGTGAAGAAAATGAGACAGATACGGTCTAATGTAAACTTGGCCTAAATTCGACGCGTACCCAATGCCTCGTATTGATGAGTTGCTTGATTGACTAGGCACGGCTCGTTTTTATTCGTCACTGGATTTGACAAAGGGATATTGGCAGATCCCCTTGACTCCATTATCCCAAGAAAAAACGTCCTTTTCAACACCGTTTGGCTTACACCAGTTTGTCACACTTCCTTTTCAGCTGTTTGGGGCGCCCGCTATGTTCCAGCGGCTGATGGATAGGGTCCTCCGCCCCCACGCCACCTATGCGGCTGCATACCTCGATGTTATCTATAGCATGGGCGCAGATGGCACGGGGGACGGGGGGACATGTCCCCCCCAGATTTATAGTGACCCCCATCTGTCCCACCCACCCACCGTCCCTACGTAAGGCGCCACACATAGGTAGAAAAAGTGAGGATTAATGTTCCGTTAGTTAGACTAACTTACACTGCAGCACAAAGTTGAAATGGCAGCAGCAGCAGCCTTGTCAGTGATCAATCCACATTTTCCCCTTCTTGAATCGGTGTAGGCTGGAGCAGATCCTTGCAGAGTTGGGAAAGCAAGGTGTTCATTTTCCACGTAATTCTCGGTTAATAACACTGCACAGCTCATCCATTTGATAGCAGCGGTGGTTCTGCTGCGACTAATGGTGCGTTCAGTTGTACTCATAAGTTGGAAGTTTGAAGTCGGAAAAGCATTGAAATCCAGCATCTCCCAGCATAAACATTGGGGTTTTCATTTCATTTCATTAACTGTCCATTTTTTTCGAATTCCATGTTCCATGATGTCCCAGTTTTTAAACTGGGAAGCGCTCAGTTCTGAGGTTATGTTGTTCGGAGCTCCAAGTTCTGACTTCCAATGTAAATGTAACGCACCATCTCGACCCCAGGGTCCTAAGGGGAGCTGGGAACTTTGCCTGTCACGGTAACCATAGTGATCATAAACAACTGTCTAATGACCGAGCTGGTGATCTTTCTGCCACATTAAGCCAGAGAAGAGGGAAAAAAAATCACAGCGTTTGTTTCAAGAACCTCATTCATTCATTTCATTATCTCTAGCCGCTTTATCCTTCTACAGGGTCGCAGGCAAGCTGGAGCCTATCCCAGCTGACTATGGGCGAAAGGCGGGGTACACCCTGGACAAGTCGCCAGGTCATCACAGGGCTGACACATAGACACAGACAACCATTCACACTCACATTCACACCTACGGTCAATTTAGAGTCACCAGTTAACTTAACCTGCATGTCTTTGGACTGTGGGGGAAACCGGAGCACCCGGAGGAAACCCACGCGGACACGGGGAGAACATGCAAACTCCACACAGAAAGGCCCTCGCCGGCCCTGGGGCTCGAACCCAGGACCTTCTTGCTGTGAGGCGACAGCGCTAACCACTACACCACCGTGCCGCCCTGTTTCAAGAACCAAAAGATGTAAATATCCTCTACCTGTTGCCTTTCCCAGATGTGACAAATACTTGTTTTGTAATGTTGAGTAGTCTGATAAGAATAAGAAGGAATTTGGACTTACCTGAAGTAGGCTAAATGTAAAATGACAGCATTCTAGTCTGTAGGTGAATATCTTTTAATGTTGTTATTTTTATGTATAATGTTATTTTAGTAAGCAGCAACTGTTAACTGAAATTATGAGATTCAAGATGATAACATTGTCCTCCTGGCCTGCAGGCAATCCCTGGTGGGGTCAACAATGAAAAAACAAAAAAACAATTACAGCGTTTTTTCAAAAACAGAGCAATGTTGACCAGGTAGGCCTTTGTCTACCAATGTTCATTCAGTTAGAAAACTCACAATTTGAATGTATATTGAAGCTTCAGTACACACACACACAAAATATATATATATATATATACCGTAAATCCTCTAATATAGGCCAGGGCCTTTATTTCACTCAAGTGCATCTTGGTCCAGGCCATTATTGGAAGGAGGCCAGAATTAGAGGCAGGCCTCTATTTCTATTTGAGCAAAACAGACTACCAGTGGAATGAATAAAAACGAGATTTTGTGTCTATTTGAACCTATAAAATAGGTTGATGCTTGGTTGCCTGGTTACCACCAGACCTACCGGTAATCACAATCAGGGGCGCCTGCAGGGTTGAACTGTAAGGTACGCACTAGCGGTGTAATCCCCCCCCCCAAAAAAAAAAAAACGCTTGCGTGCTGCAGTTTCTATGAAGAGTCGATCTATAGGCTTATACACAAAACAACGATAGAACTTTAACTTGAAATTGAACAATAGCCTTCCATGAACACAGGCTGATATTTGAACAACATATGTGAACTACACACGACAATAAACAATAAACTCTTTATAGCCTCGATTAGAATCTAGTGAACTTGCTCAGCACTACCGCACGCACGACTCTGACACACACTGTAGCGCAACATGGGGTACATAGACTCGTTGAAAAACTCCTCGGGTATTTTTCTGAGTTTACCGAAAATCAGAGTAGAAGGAGCCACCCACCCTCTGTCTGGTTTGAAGCGGTTCTGTAGGACATTGAGCTTTACAGAGTCCGGTGCACATTTTAAGGCATCTGGTTGAAGTTTCCCTATGTCTGATAAATCTGATGTCAGTGATAGCGGGCTGACTCGTGGCTCATTAGTAAAGCTATCTGATGGCTCATTTGTCAGTAAGGTGGAGCAACCATCTACTTCTGATCGTAAGGGACATGGGGGAGATGTAGGTGTTCTTATATGAAATTCACTGGATGTATGGCTAGTTTCAAACTCGGAGGTAGATGAAGGCAATTCCCTCAAAGGAACTGAGCTCGCATCCAGCTGCAGCGTACTGCTGCTCGGTTGCGGAGGAGTGGAAGCTGCCGGTGCCGTGTTACTAGCTGATACTGGAGAGGACTGGCAAGCAGATGACACCCCTGGATCACTGCTTTTGGACTTTTTCGTAAAAGTCTGAAACAAGCTCGTTTGTTTCAGGGTTCGTTTACTCATTTTTGACTCGCTTCTCAATAAATTCTCGCACAAGCTCTGACTACTGACGATTGTCTGTCTCCGTTTCTCAAAACTGGAGAGAATCTCAGTGGTGCAAGAAAAGTATATCTGCATTGACCAATGAGCTTTCTTGGTCACGCACACCCCGCCCACTCCTGAAGCACACAAATGCGCCGGCACACACACGTCTCTCTCTCTCTCTCTCTCTCTCTCTTTCTCAAATTATGTTGCATTGCCAAAGCATTCAGGTAACAATTATAATTAAAAAAATATATCTCTCTCCCCAAGGTGCGCCTAGTGCGTACGGCCATACGCCTGGCGGCGCCACTGATCACAATTGTCTTTCAGATCGGAACGATTGTGTAAGGCCACTATGATCTCAGAAACATCGTTGGTTATAGCCCCGGCCTGTATTAGAGTCCGGCCATTATTTACCTCCTCCGACAGCGAGACCGGCCAATATTAGAGTCCCGGCCAGTAATGGAATACAGGCCAGTATTAGAGGATTTACTATATATATATATATATATATATATATATATATATATATATATATATATATATATATATAATACTGTGTGTGTGTGTGTGTGTATATATATATATAATACTGTGTGTGTGTGTGTGTATATATATATATACACACACACAGTCATGCTTGAAAGTTTGTGAACCCTTTAGAATTTTCTATATTTCTGCATAAATATGACCTAAAACAGCATCAGATTTTCACATAAGTCCTAAAAGTAGATAAAGAGAACCCCGTTAAACAAATAAGACAAAAATGTTATACTTGGTCATTTATTTATTGAGGAAAATGATCCAATATTACACATCTGTGAGTGGCAAAAGTATGTGAACCTCTAGGATTAGCAGTTAATTTGAAGGTGAAATTAGAGTCAGGTGTTTTCAATTAATAGGATGACAATCAGGTGTAAGTGGGCACCCTGTTTTATTTAAAGAACAGGGATCTATCGAATTCTGATCTTCACAACACATGTTTGTGGAAGTGTATCATGGCACAAACAAAGGAGATTTCTGAGGACCTCAGAAAAAGCGTTGTTGATGCTCATCAGGCTAGAAAAGGTTACGAAACCATCTCTAAAGAGTTTGGACTCCACCAATCCACAGTCAGACAGATTGTGTACAAATGGAGGAAATTCAAGACCATTGTTACCCTCCCCAGGAGTGGTCGACCAACAAAGATCACTCCAAGAGCAAGGCGTGTAATAGTCGGCGAGGTCACAAAGGACCCCAGGGTAACTTCTAAGCAACTGAAGGCCTCTCTCACATTGGCTAATGTTAATGTTCATGAGTCCACCATCAGGAGAACACTGAACAACAATGGTGTGCATGGCAGGGTTGCAAGGAGAAAGCCACTGCTCCCCAAAAAGAACACTGCTGCTCGTCTGCAGTTTGCTAAAGATCATGTGGACAAGCCAGAAGGCTATTAGAAAAATGTTTTGTGGACGGATGAGCCCAAAATAGAACTTTTTGGTTTAAATGAGAAGCGTTAAGTTTGGAGAAAGGAAAACACTGCATTCCAGAATAAGAACCTTATCCCATCTGTGAAACATGGTGGTGGTAGTATCATGGTTTGGGCCTGTTTTGCTGCATCTGGGCCAGGATGGCTTGCCATCGTTGATGGAACAATGAATTCTGAATTATACCAGTGAATTCTAAAGGAAAATGTTAGGACATCTGTCCATGAACTGAATCTCAAGAGAAGGTGGGTCATGCAGCAAGACAACGACCCTAAGCACACAAATTGTTCTACCAAAGAATGGTTAAAGAAGAATAAAGTTAATGTTTTGGAATGGCCAAGTCAAAGTCCTGATCTTAATCCAATGGAAATGTTGTCAAAGGACCTGAAGCGAGCAGTTCATGTGAGGAAACCCACCAACATCCCAGAGTTGAAGCTGTTCTGTACGGAGGAATGGGCTAAAATTCTTCCAAGCCGGGGTGCAGGACTGATCAACAGTTACCGGAAACGTTTAGTTGCAGTTATTGCTGCACAAGGGGGTCACACCAGATACTGAAAGCAAAGGTTCACATACTTTTGCCACTCACAGATATGTAATATTGGATCGTTTTCCTCAATAAATAAATGACCAAGTATAATATTTTTGTCTCATTTGTTTAACTGGGTTCTCTTTATCTACTTTTAGGACTTGTGTGAAAATCTAATGATGTTTTAGATCATATTTATGCAGAAATATAGAAAATTCTAAAGGGTTCACAAACTTTCAAGCACCACTGTGTGTATATATATATATATATATATATATATATATATATATATATATATATATACACAAAATGGAATCATTTGCTGACAGCTCAGTCCCCCCCAGTTCAAAAATCCTATCTGCGCCCCTGATCTATAGTAATGACTGGCCGCGGCACCTGCAACACCTTAGGGCTGTCCTTAGGTCGCTGAGGTGAGCAGGTCTCACAGCCAACCTGAAGAAGTGTGCGATTGGGTGGGTGGAAGTACGGTATCTGGGCTTCCACTTGGGCAATGGGCAGGTGCGTCCCCAAATTAACAAGACGGCAGCGATTGCGGCCTGCCCGAGGCCCAAGACCAAAAAGGGGGTGAGACAGTTCCTGGGGCTGGCTGGCTACTATCGTAGGTTTATACCTAATTATTCAGACGTCACCAGCACGCTGATGCCCCTTTTCCACCAAAGCAGTTCCAGGGCTGGTTCAGGGCCAGTGCTTAGTTTGGAACCGGGTTTTCTGTTTCCACTGACAAAGAACTGGCTCTGGGGCCAGAAAAACCGGTTCCAGGCTAGCATCAACTCTCTGCTGGGCCAGAGGAAAGAACCGCTTACGTCAGCGGGGGGGGGTGGAGTTGTTAAGACCAACAACAATAACAAGACCGTGAAAGATCGCCATTTTTAAGCGACGAGAAGCAGCAGCTGTACAAACGCGAAGTCATCCATTATTATTATTATTGTTGTTGTTGTTGTTGCTGCTGCTGCTTCCATGTTGTTTTTGCTTCAATATTCACGCCAAGGTTTATGCAAACGTAGTGACGTAACTGACGTATACAGCGACATAATGACGTATACAGCGACGTAACTGACATATACAGCAACGTAATGATGTGTCTCCTCTTAGCATCATGAGCTATGGAAAAGCAAACTGGTTCTCAGCTGGCTCGCGAGTTGAACGAGTTGTAAACCAGCACCAGCACTGGCCCTGAACCAGCCCTGGAACTGATTCGGTGGAAAAGGGGTATCACTGATCTCACTAAAAAGGGGGCACCAGATCCGGTCCAGTGGACGGAGCAATGCCAATGGGCTTTTTCTGAGGTAAAGGCTGCACTGTGTGGGGGGCCACTGTTACACTCCCCTGACTTTTCTCTCCCCTTTATATTGCAGACGGACGCGTCAGACAGAGGGCTGGGGGCTGTTTTGTCCCAGGAGGTGGAGGGGGAGGATCGCCCAGTGCTGTACATCAGCCGGAAGCTGTCAGTGAAGTGCCTGGCCATCAAGTGGGTGGTCCTCGCCCTCCGCTACTACCTGCTGGGACGCTCTTTCACCCTCTGTTCGGACCACGCGCCCCTCCAGTGGCTCCACCGCATGAAGGATGCCAACGCGCGGATCACCCGCCTTCCCCAGTGACCGTGCCCTATATAAGGAGAGAGAGAGCAGAGGAAGAGAGGTCTCTCCCCAACCAGATGACTTGTGTGTGTGTGTGTGTGTGTGTATGCATGTGTGTGGTTGGGAGAGTGTGTTTTGCGACTGAAAAGTGCAAATAAAAAGAGTTTTTGGAACTCAATTCTGGCCTGCCGTACTTCTGTGCTCCACCCACCCGCTCTGATTTCTACAATGGCATAATGGAAGGAGGTGGTTCTTCTGGAGAATGCACGCACTCATGGCTATAGCTAGAACTCATGTTTCAGTTTTCTGAAAGGAATAGAGTTGTTTCATTTGAAATGTTTGCTTTGTTTGCCTAAAACAGAGCAAATTACAGCCTACAAAAACTCGCCATCTAACCTGTGGAAGCATATTGAGGTATATAAACGTTTTATTTCAAGAGAAAGCTTGCAATGAAATTTTGTGCTTTTAGAGCTAGCGATAACATTGCAATAGCGATACAGTCTGGTTAGTCAAATGACGTTCTATGGATTTGCCCACCAAGTTGCCATAGCCTTGTCCACGGCTAATGTTAACACATAGCTAGTTAACTTGGATACTGTTAGTTAGCATGTAAGCACGGAGTTATGCTAACATGAATATTGTTAACTTATCTGAAGTGCTTTCAGAAATATGTTTTAGCATAATCTTGCCAAATACAACCCCGATTCCAAAAAAGTTGGGACAAAGTACAAATTGTAAATAAAAACGGAATGCAATAATTTACAAATCTCAAAAACTGATATTGTATTCACAGTAGAACATAGACAACATATCAAATGTCGAAAGTGAGACATTTTGAAATTTCATGCCAAATATTGGCTCATTTGAAATTTCATGACAGCAACACATCTCAGAAAAGTTGGGACAGGGGCAATAAGACGGTGGAAAAGTTAAAGGTACAAAAAAGGAACAGCTGGAAGACCAAATTGCAACTCATTAGGTCAATTGGCAATAGGTCATTAACATGACTGGGTATAAAAAGAGCATCTTGGAGTGGCAGCGGCTCTCAGAAGTAAAGATGGGAAGAGGATCACCAATCCCCCTAATTCTGCGCCAACAAATAGTGGAGCAATATCAGAAAGGAGTTCGACAGTGTAAAATTGCAAAGAGTTTGAACATATCATCATCTACAGTGCATAATATCATCAAAAGATTCAGAGAATCTGGAAGAATCTCTGTGCATAAGGGTCAAGGCCGGAAAACCATACTGGGTGCCCGTGATCTTCGGGCCCTTAGACGGCACTGCATCACATACAGGCATGCTTCTGTATTGGAAATCACAAAATGGGCTCAGGAATATTTCCAGAGAACATTATCTGTGAACACAATTCACCGTGCCATCTGCCGTTGCCAGCTAAAACTCTATAGTTCAAAGAAGAAGCCGTATCTAAACATGATCCAGAAGCGCAGGCGTCTTCTCTGGGCCAAGGCTCATTTAAAATGGACTGTGGCAAAGTGGAAAACTGTTCTGTGGTCAGACGAATCAAAATTTGAAGTTCTTTATGGAAATCAGGGACGCCGTGTCATTTGGACTAAAGAGGAGAAGGATGACCCAAGTTGTTATCAGCGCTCTGATGGTATGGGGTTGCATTAGTGCATGTGGCATGGGCAGCTTACACATCTGGAAAGACACCATCAATGCTGAAAGGTATATCCAGGTTCTAAAGCAACATATGCTCCCATCCAGACAACGTTTCTTTCAGGGAAGACCTTGCATTTTCCAACATGAAAATGCCAAACCAAATACTGCATCAATTACAGCATCATGGCTGCGTAGAAGAACAGTCCGGGTACTGAACTGGCCAGCCTGCAGTCCAGATCTTTCACCCATAGAAAACATTTGGCACATCATAAAACGGAAGATACGACAAAAAAGACCTAAGACAGTTGAGCAACTAGAATTCTACATTAGACAAGAATGGGTTAACATTCCTATCCCTAAACTTGAGCAACTTGTCTCCTCAGTCCCCAGACGTTTACAGACTGTTGTAAAGAGAAAAGGGGATGTCTCACAGTGGTAGACATGGCCTTGTACCAACTTTTTTGAGATGTGTTGTTGTCATGAAATTTAAAATCACCTAATTTTTCTCTTTAAATGATACATTTTCTCAGTTTAAACATTTGGTATGTCATCTATGTTCTATTCTGAATAAAATATGGAATTTTGAAACTTCCACATCATTGCATTCCATTTTTATTTACAATTTGTACTTTGTCAAAAGTTGGGACAAAGTACAAATTGTAAATAAAAACAGAATGCAATGATGTGGAAGTTTCAAAATTCCATATTTTATTCAGAATAGAACATAGATGACATATCAAATGTTTAAACTGAGAAAATGTATCATTTAAAGAGAAAAATTAGGTGATTTTAAATTTCATGACAACAACACATCTCAAAAAAGTTGGTACAAGGCCATGTCTACCACTGTGAGACATCCCCTTTTCTCTTTACAACAGTCTGTAAACGTCTGGGGACTGAGGAGACAAGTTGCTCAAGTTTAGGGATAGGAATGTTAACCCACTCTTGTCTAATGTAGGATTCTAGTTGCTCAACTGTCTTAGGTCTTTTTTGTCGTATCTTCCGTTTTATGATGCGCCAAATATTTTCTATGGGTGAAAGATCTGGACTGCAGGCTGGCCAGTCCAGTACCCGGACCCGTCTTCTATGCAGCCATGATGATGTAATTGATGCAGTATGTGGTTTGGCATTGGCATGTTGGAAAATGCAAGGTCTTCCCTGAAAGAGACGTCGTCTGGATGGGAGCATATGTTGCTCTAGAAGCTGGATATACCTTTCAGTATTGATGGTGTCTTTCCAGATGTGTAAGCTGCCCATGCCACATGCACTAATGCAACCCCATACCATCAGAGATGCAGGCTTCTTGACTGACTGCTGATAACAACTTGGGTCGTCCTTCTCCTCTTTAGTCCGAATGACATGGCGTCCCTGATTTCCATAAAGAACTTCAAATTTTCATTCGTCTGACCACAGAACAGTTTTCCACTTTACCACAGTCCATTTTAAATGCGGCTTGGCCCAGAGAAGACGCCTGCGCTTCTGGATCATGTTTAGATACGGCTTCTTCTTTGAACTATAGAGTTTTAGCTGGCAACGGTGAATTGTGTTCACAGATAATGTTCTCTGGAAATATTCCTGAGCCCATTTTGTGATTTCTAATACAGAAGCATGCCTGTATGTGATGCAGTGCTGTCTAAGGGCCCGAAGATCATGGGCACCCAGTATGGTTTTCCAGCCTTGACCCTTACGCACAGAGATTCTTCCAGATTCTCTGAATCTTTTGATGATATTATGCACTGTCGATGATGATATGTTCAAACTCTTTGCAATTTTACACTGTCGAACTCCTTTCTGATATTGCTCCACTATTTGTCGGCGCAGAATTAAGGGGATTGGTGATCCTCTTCCCATCTTTACGTCTGAGAGCCGCTGCCACTCCAAGATGCTCTTTTTATACCCAGTCATGTTAATGACCTATTGCCAATTGACCTAATGAGTTGCAATTTGGTCCTCCAGCTGTTCCTTTTTTGTACCTTTAACTTTTCCACCGTCTTATTGCCCCTGTCCCAACTTTTTTGAGATGTGGTGTTGTCATGAAATTTCAAAGGAGCCAGTATTTGGCATGAAATTTCAAAATGTCTCACTTTCGACATTTGATATGTTGTCTATGTTCTATTGTGAATACAATATCAGTTTTTGAGACTTGTAAATTATTGCATTCCATTTTTATTTACAATTTGTACTTTGTCCCAACTTTTTTGGAATCGGGGTTGTACTTTAACTTAAGTAAAAATTTGACTGGACAACTTTCACTTGTATCAGAATAACATTTGACCAGTGGGATCTGTACTTTGACTTAAGTAATGAAGTTGGGTACTTTGCCCACCTCTGGTGCTTTACTCCGGTGTGTTCAATATTGGATCTCTTTAATGTAAAATGAGTACATTACTAAAATGTTATGAGTTAAAACATTAGGTCAGCATGAAATAAGTATATTAATGTTCTTTAAGAAAGCAGTGGTGTTACCTTTTACAGTGCATCAATGTCCAAATACAAATTACATGTTTGTCAAAATGCTAAATGTGAAACAGTGTCAGTGTGTAACTTTCTTTGAGTGTAACTTATTGGGACTCTAGCAAACTTTCAGTTGGAGTTTTTTTTGGTTTGTTTTGAGCTGACAATTACTCAATTATTTTATTCACCAGAGGAAACTGTCAGTGATGTGCCGTCGTGATGGTGACTGTATTTTGCAGCGAGAAAGCACATTTCTTTATACATAAGCCAGGAATATTTGATGTCTCAATTATTTTGCAGTCCAGAATATGGGTAGATCTATGGATAACAAAATTTTGGGGAGCTCATGAGCTTTTGTAAAGTGTGTTGCGCCATTTGGAGTGTTTCTACATGCATAAAAAATGTTTGTACTGCAGCACAGCTGCAGACAAATGCAGATAAATAAAAGCCTAAAACAAGTTGGACAGGTAAATAATATTGGCTGTCTTTTTTTCGTGGTCTATCAGATATAGTCCATTCAGCTAGCATGATATTGAACGAGTCTTCGACTCGTTCAATATCATGCTAGCTGAATGGACTATATCTGATAGACCACGAAAAAAAGACAGGCAGTCATTAATATTTTACATACACACTCTTCATATCAGCATTCTCGAAGGCCAGCGCCAGCTTACTCACGACTTGATGCTGTTAGAGTGGCAGTCCAGTTAGCTTCCAGCCAGCGTAGCAATAGCGTTAGCGAAGGCCAATGCCAGTTTACCCATGACTCAGTGCTGTTAGTGCTGCAGTCCAGTTATCTTCCACCCAGCATAGCATTAGCAAAGGCCGACGCTAGCTTACCCACAATTCGGTGCAGTTAGCGTGGCAGTCTAATTACTTTCCAGCTGGTGTAGTGTTAGCGAAAGCCAATGCTAACACAGTCAAGCCAAATATTATTATTATTTTCCCTGTGTAATTTACTTAGTTACTTTTAAAATCAACATTGACAGCTACATACAACAGAGCTACCTGGCAGCCAAAATTCTCTCAAATCTTCCATTTTTAATGAAGCAAACCTGGCGGCCATGTTTGTTTACAAATTGTCACTCGCCAATGCGAAAGTTATATGTCTCTGATGTGACGTTGTGTTGTTCTGACAACGTGCAATATTGCATGCTCATTCTCCACTGGGGAGAGTAGCGTAATACACAGAGGATAAGCAATATGATAACAATATTGCATGCTATCAATAAACCCACTAGAAGGGAATCAAATACATATTTTCATTCCATGGAAAAAGTGTCCTGTATGGATAATATCCAGTATTAAATCTACGTTTTTTCTGCAGACAGTAAGCTCAGTACAGTCTGTGTTTACCCGTCTATATCTTAGGTCAGTTTTCTCATGTGTGTTGAGCCTGAGCCCCTCTACGATATATAAAACTGTTGGAGAGCTGAAATTTTATTATTAATGGGGGGGAATCCTAGCTCATGCATTAATCAAACTACGAGCTACAAGCTTCAGAATCCTGAAAGTTGCAATTTGATTAACTATCCATCCTTTCATGTATTTTTAACTGGTTCATAAACATTAGCTTTTTGAGCAAGATATACCATACAGTAATCACTGAATTAAAAGAAATTATCGGGGTCAGATCATTTTCAAGCATTTATTTCTACAAATTACTTGACAGCTTAACAAGATCATTTCAAGCTTGAAATGTGTAAAATTGTTTTGAAATAGGCTTAACAATCGTGTTTATCATAATCTCATAATGAGAAGTAAATTAAATTACATTTGAGGTTTTGTGCCTGCTTCATTTTTGTTTCATTCGTCGTTTAGAAAAAAAGCAAGCAAACAGCAGCAGCCTCTAATGATTGCCCCTTTTAATACATAATGCAGGCAGAGACTGCAATGTGTAAACAGCTTAGTGTTTAGTCCAGCTTAGTGTTTTCAGCACTTCTAGCACATCATTCATGGATTGTTAGGTTTTATTGAATGTGCGTGTATGAATACAGTTGACCAAATATGCTTGCGCTAAAAATGGCTAGTCCACTAGAGACAAATGTGATTTGAAATTTAGTTAGTGCTTTAGTTATTACTCCTCACAGCATTTCAATGTGAATCCGTACCTTCATATAACTGTCACTCAAGCAAATTGGGTCTAAAAGTATACCTTCCGTTCACGTCAATAGTCTCTAATGGATGTTACTGGCGTACCACCTCTCATGTACATCACAATGCCATTAGAGAAGCAGAACAATGTGATGACTCATGGGTTTCTGTCACTCCTGCCTTAAGCACCCAGGAAGCCATCATCCCATCAGCCAGAGAGCTATTCAATGTAAGGAAACATTCCTCTCTCATTCACATAACATACATGCAGACCACCTACACAATGTAACCTGCATGCTCACTGTGTCTCCTATAGCAGGCGTTTTTTGTTTTTGTTTTTTTTCAGCTCCAGGTGGCTTATCCCGAAAGATCAGCGATCATAAACAACCATCACTTGTTTTTTTTTTGCTTGTTTGTTTTGGTTTTTTGTATACTATCAAAGCTTTATCTAGCAGTATGCCTAAAAATAATCAGTAATGGGGTAATAGACCCCTTGCACATGACATTACACATCACATGATAATTTCACCTGGGGGTCAAACAGACACCGTCTTTTGTGTAAGCAAGGTTTAATCTGTCTTCAATATGGTTCATTTGCGCTTGTTCAAATAGATTAAATATTACCGTCTCCCTCCTATCAAGAAAAATGTTAACAAAGAGAAGCAAATTCAAGAACAACGAAGAAATGAGGGGTTAAAGAGAATACCGTAACTGACTAGCTAGCTTAATGTTAAACCACCATGATGGCACAGCATGTGTTCATTTTGTAAATCCAGTCGGTTGCTTCAGAGGCATTAGGTATTGTAAGCGTCATGGGCGCCGCCAGGGGAGGGAAAGGTTAGAACAATTCTAGGGGCCCAGCACTGCCATGGGGCCCTTTAAGGGCTGATAATATGCTTTTAATGATTTTAATAAGACTTTTGAAATAATAATGCAATATTCCATCTGGTAAAATGAGCTAATTGAACAAGGTTGTCTATTTCTTGAGTTCTTCAACATATTGTCATTTAACCCTCCCCCTTTTGCAAAATGGTACGGTCCAGTTCTGGTAGAAGCGCGATGCGTTAAATCTGTGTGCTGATCAGTGCAACGCTACTTGCTGCTGTGTCGCGGTGCAGCAGCCAGCCAGCCAGCAGTGGAGTGCGTACAGTCTGTGATCGCTAAATATGAAGAGTGGCTGTCAAAAACGTAAAGAAAGGCAGCTGAAAGCTGAGAGGGACCAGAGAGGCAGGCAACTGGTCACTCCGTTTTTCCCAAAGAAAGGTAGCTATCGCTCACGTGTGTTCAAAATATTAGCGAATGGTAAATGAACAGTATGAACGTGGTTGGATTAGCCTATCAAGAGAACACTTTTACAGTTTGTACAGTGACATTTTTTCCATTTTAATAACTGAACTGACTTGTGTGATAAACAAGATGAAATATTACGTTATGCTGGTGCTAATAACTAGTGCTAATAACCAGTTTCATAACTAATGGGGTGCCCTAAATATGCACAGATTCAGCCTCAGGGGGACCTCCGCCCTACCAAACCACTGAATCCCCCTTTGGAGAAGGAGGTAAGCAGCAATACAACCCATAAATGCTTTAGGATTGACGTTTTTAATGAGCGAGCGCCATATACAGTTTGCTAGATTAAAGTGTTGCTAATAACGGACACCAGTCAAGTGTTTGACATGGTTACGTGTGTGGAATGTTCACACGTTCTAAACCATTGGTTTCAAATTGAGGAGCTGGAGAAAGCGCAGCACACATAAAAGAGGGATAGAGGTTACAACATATGAAGAAATACATACGTAATTGATCAAATTGAAATGTCACTCCATGTCACTTTGAAATAAATTTATAATAAGATGTTTCCTGTCTTTTATGGGTAACATTTGTAAGGCTACTGAGTATGGAGTTCATTTAAATGCATCAAACTTGAATGCATCACACTTTTTCATGCATTAACTAACTTGCATGCATTGCTGATAACAGAGCCAGGCCCCTCATCAGGCCATGATGCAGCAGCCAGGGAGGACACCAGAAGTGTTGAAGTACAGGAAGAGAACAGGGGGAGTACCAGCAGCACAGGTGGTGAGGAAGAAGCAGCAGAGAGTAAGGAAGAGCAGGAAGAAACTGAGAAGGCATGTGGCAAAATCTTGAATTTTCATTTGTGATTGTAAATAATAATAATAATAATAAGTTAAATTTATATAGCGCCTTTCAAGAAACCCAAGGATGCTTTACAATTATAGACAAAGAAAAAAAATAAATAAAAATAATAAAAATAATAATAAATAATAATAATAAAAATAAAAAAATAAAAAGTCCACCGAGTAGGGGTCAGGATGTAATTCCCGTGGTGTAGCAGCCACAGTCCCACCAAAAGGCACACGAAAACGAGTCCCACATCTCCAGCACCGCCGCCGTGACGCCGTCAGCAACATCGCTCGAACACCACGCCATGGATCCACAAAGCGAGCACAGAAGCTCTGCCACGCAGAGCACACCAGAATTAGTCACTGACCAGTTTTCATCTAGTCCCTGGTAGGTTAATACATAAAATGTAATAACAAAGTCACAAAGTCAAGGTCCATGGGCTATTAAAAGTCAAATAATGACAATAGTGCAATTGTGACGAGGATGGGCAAAGTTGGGGGGGCCAAAATTCTAATCTTTCATGGGGCCCAAAATTTCTGGCGGCGCCCCTGGTAAGCGTTGTGGCAATAATACAACAATGCATTGACAGAAAATGTACTTTTAATACTTAAGTATTTTTAAAAGCAAGTAGGGGAGAGCGGGGTAAGATGAGCCAGGGGGTAAGATGAGCCACCCCCTGTTTCTAAGAAACAGTAAACAAATGTGACCATGTGACCACATTCAAAGGGGGCCGGGACCATTTACTTACACTTGTGGAGAGGAGCACCACATGTCAAACTAGGTGAGGGACATATTTATAAAAATGTGTTTTTGTGCTTTCTAAGTCAATTCCATGTTTGTCCACAGTGAAGATGATTTAGAGAAGACAAAAGTAGAATAATATTTAGACACATTAGGGTTAAGTTAGTGGCTTTCTAAGCTATGATATGAATGCTAATAAAAATAATTTTGATTAGCCTAATCCCCTTTATTAGCATTTTTCTACAAAATGGTGGCCATGGGGTAAGATGAGCCATTAGATGTGGGGCAAGTTGAGCCACTGGCTCAACTTACCCCATTGGTGGCTGAGCTTACCCAATATGGATGACACTTAAGTTTTCACATTTACTGGTCATATATGACAACAACATATATATATATATATATATATATATATATATATATATATATATATATATATATATATATATGACATCAGATGAGGAAGACCAGTTGTTAGATGTGGGGGATTATGTTGTGGCAAAATACACGGGGAAGAAGAAAGTGCATTTCTTCATTGGCCAGATAATCAAATTGGATGTCTTCGAAATAGAGGCAAGATTTCTCAAAAGAAGCCGGTCATGCCATGGCTCTGCAAGAAAGCCAACCTTTGTCTTCAAAGAGAAAGATGAGGCTGTCCTGTCAAGACAGGATATTGTGAAAAAATTGCCCTGCCCCTTTACTGTTGGGGGGACAGCACGGAGGGAGAGGAAAATGGTGTTCCCTTGCCATTTGAACGCTTGGAACATTGAATAATGATGAAATGATTGAATGATTGATGGAATGATTGCTGCATGTTTTAGCAATGTTTTAACCTACTGAAAGAAATAAGATTCTTTTGGCACTGTTCTACTGTTTTAGTAATTTCTATAATATAGTATATCTCTCATTCCCTCTCTAACCATCCCTCTTTCTATCTATCTACGCATATCTCTCTCTCTATCCATCTATCTATCCCTCCCTATCCCATCTCGTTCTATCACCTCTCTCTTCATCTCCCCTTCTCTATGCAACGGCCCTTGACTTGATTCATTGATTGCATTTCTAATAATAAAAGTTGTTTACTTTGTTAACCTAACATGTTTTGTGTTGGCTCAATTTACCCCACACAGTGGCTCATCTTACCCCGTGCATGGGATAAGTTGAGCCACTTGACATTTTTTTTTCAAGAGGTAATATCACTCTAACCATAAGAGCTTATCAATTATGTTTTGCTCAGATAGTAACAGTACACTTTGAAATTTGGTATGGTGTGTAGACTGGAAGCAAAAATGGCTTTAACATGTAGTTATGATGAAAAATGTAAAAAGTGGCTCATCTTACCCCACTCTCCCCTACTTCAGTACTTTAACTTAAGTAAAAAATTTGACTGGACAACTTTCACTTGCATCAGAGTAACATTTGACCAGTGGGATCTGTACTTTGACTTAAGTAATGAAGTTGGGTACTTTGTCCACCTCTGTTGAAAACACACACAGACTGAACTTTACAACAGTTGCATGCATGTGAAATGGAAATAAGTCAGCTAAGGCAGGAAAAACTATTTTAGATAAAATTGTTACTGTCCGTTACACACGGATCAACCTGTTTGAGTCAGTTGTGCTTTTTAAATAGAGAATAAATGAAGAGGGAACTGAACATTAACTATTTACTGAAATTATTGCAAGGGTGATTGAAAGATTAAAATAAAATCTTACAATATTGTTTGAAAGTCTACAGCAAGATATTTGGTTATTTTACTAATAATAACACTTCAGATATTGTTTAACAATAATAAACATCACTGTATAAATGATAGAGTGCAAACAGCTCTGTACCTAGATGTCCTTGGGGTTGTTGAGACATGAAGGGCTGGGAATACCATCCGGTCTACAGTTCAGGTCAGAGTCCTTTGAGGGTAAATGCTTTGGCTTTACAATATTCTGTTCCCAAAAGCTGATGTCAGGAAAATGTCGTTACACAAAGAAGCTTTTCTTGCTTTTGTAGGTTTTTTTTAAAAAAAAAACTGTTCTTCCGTGTCAAGATTCTTCAGGAAAAAGAAGGCATATTCCAACATGTAGCTAACGCTCGGCCACAAATTTGCACCAACATTCCAGTCGTTTCAAGAAATTTTGTACGGATCATAACACCAATAAACTAATTTCTGCGTATATCTATCCTTCACTTCTTTCTGACTAAGATTATCCAAGTAATCCAGTAGTAGAGCTTTTTTTTAGCTGTAGTTTTCTTCAGGCAACAGCAACAGATGCCAGACATCTTTGCTTGGCTTCAGTATGTGAATAGTATGTAAACAGTATGTAAACAAAGTTTGCTTGTCTCCCAGGCATAGGGTAGCGATGGTTGCTAATGTAAATGTGACGTCAGTGCAAGGGGTCTTGTCAGGATGCAGGCACTTATGGATGCAAATGCAGGGGAGAGCAGGAATGTCAAACTGTAAACAAAGCCAAATTGGGAAACTGAAGACGTTGTCAAGGATGGGCAAGGATCAGTCGATTAGCAAACAGAATATCAGAGATCAGGCAAGAGAACGAAGTCAGAAAAAAACAGAGTTCAATAACAGGAAGTCAGGCAGATAGCCAAACAGCTCCGTAAAGCCAGGCATGGGGACACAGAACAGTACTTCACAAAGTCAGAGTGTGAGAGCTGAGCTTATATAGGGAAGGTAATTGCTGGTAAATTAGAGACAGATGTTGAGGTTAGAATTCTGGTGATGAGGGGCACTGTGGTACTTGGGAAGTGTAGTCCAGAGTGGCCATGTTTGGAGGCTGCTCTGAACTCAGGTTTTCAGCACTGTTACTGACAGTAATGTGATGCAGCCCAGTTTGAAGTGGAGTTACAGTTACCGCCCCAAAGTTATTTATTATTAAGATTATTTTTCCAATAACAGCACATTCCAAAGTGGTTTATTTCTCTTATACCACAGCAATTGGCCAACATTTTTTACAACCCCGATTCCAAAAAAAGTTGGGACAAAGTACAAATTGTAAATAAAAACGGAATGCAATAATTTACAAATCTCAAAAACTGATATTGTATTCACAATAGAACATAGACAACATATCAAATGTCGAAAGTGAGACATTTTGAAATTTCATGCCAAATATTGGCTCATTTGAAATTTCATGACAGCAACACATCTCAAAAAAGTTGGGACAGGGGCAATAAGAAGCTGGAAAAGTTAAAGGTACAAAAAAGGAACAGCTGGAGGACCAAATTGCAACTCATTAGGTCAATTGGCAATAGGTCATTAACATGACTGGGTATAAAAAGAGCATGTTGGAGTGGCAGCGGCTCTCAGAAGTAAAGATGGGAAGAGGATCACCAATCCCCCTAATTCTGCGCCAACAAATAGTGGAGCAATATCAGAAAGGAGTTCGACAGTGTAAAATTGCAAAGAGTTTTGCGCGCAAGTCAAGAAAGTACTGAATTTTGTTTTTGCTAGGCGAAGGTCCCTCCTCCCAATTTTCTTGTAGCACACCCAAAATGCCATGTGGCTTACACCCATATAATAATTCAAATGGAGAAAACCCCGTAAAGGCTTGTGGGACCTCTCGTACTGCAAATAACAGGGGCTCGAGCCACTTATCCCAATTACGTGCATCCTCATTTACAAATTTCTGAATTGTGTTTTTGAGTGTCGGATTAAAGCGTTTCACTAAGCCATCTGTTTGTGGGTGATAGACGCTGGTGCAGATAGACTTAATTCCCAGTAACCCATACAGTTCGCACAGTGTGTTAGGGTTTTGCTGGGATTCGAACCTGGTTCGTTGGTGTGATAATCCAGCAAACCCCCACTAGGCCACCAGGGGGATGACTCAAATGCAGAGGCGTGAGGCGGAAGTAGAAAAAGAATCAAAAGGTTTATTTAAACTATATACACTATATACAGGGCAAAACAAAAGACAAAAAAAAAACCAAAGAGTATAATCCAAAAGAAAAGCAAAGTGCAAAAATTCAAAAGCTAAGAAGATCAAAAAACACAGTACAAAGGAAACTGGAGATAAACATAACAGCACAAAGACTCCGTGACAAGAGGACTGAACTCAGGGGTATAAATAGACAAACTAATTAAGGACACAGGTGAAGATAATTAGGCAATTAACACAAACACAAAACACAGGAACAGTGGCGGCCTCTAGAGGCCAAAATAAACACGACATGAAAAGGAAATAACAGCGGCCTCTAGAGGCCAAAACAGTCCTAGTCCTAACAGGACCCCCCCCTCTAGGAGCGTCTCCTGACGTTCCCAGGGCGATCCGGATGGGCCGAATGGAAGTCCCGACATAGTTCTTTATCAAGGACATCCCGAGCAGGAACCCAGCAGCGCTCCTCAGGACCATAGCCCTCCCAGTCCACCAGATATTGCAACCCGCCGCGGACCCGGCGGGAGTCAAGCAGGCGATTCACAGTGAACACAGTCTGCCCCTGGAAGATGCGGGGGGGTGGGGGGTTCCTAGGGGCAGGGGCATACGTAGACGTCAGTACGGGCCGTAACAGGGAAACATGGAAAGTGGGGTTGATCCTCAGAGTCCGGGGCAACTGGAGCCGGTAGGAGACAGGGTTCACCCTGCGCACCACCTTGAAGGGGCCAATGTAGCGAGGAGCAAGCTTGCGGTTCTCCACCCGCAGCGGAAGGTCCTTAGTGGACAGCCAAACCCGCTGCCCAGGGCGGAAAGTGTGTGCAGGTCTTCTGTGGCGGTTGGCCTGAGTCTGGTTGGTTCTGGAGGTCTGTATGAGGGTCTTCCTGACCTTGCTCCAGGTCTTGCGACACCGTCTCACATATTGGTTGACCGAGGGCACCCCCGCGTCCTCCTCCTGGTCCGGGAACAGAGGTGGCTGGAACCCGAATTGGCACTGGAATGGCGACAGCTTGGTGGCCGATGACTGCAGGGTGTTGTGGGCGTACTCCGCCCATGGCAGCCAGGTGCTCCACGATGTCGGGTTATCCATAGCCAGGCCTCGCAGGGTGGTTTCCAGGTCCTGGTTGAGCCTCTCCGTCTGACCATTGGACTGTGGGTGAAACCCAGAGGAGAGGCTGGCAGTGGCTCCGATGACCTTGCAGAACCCGTGCCACACTCGGGAGGAGAACTGGGGCCCTCGGTCTGAGACGATGTCCTGTGGAAGACCAAAGACTCGGAAGACATGATTAAACAAAAGTTTCGCAGTTTCAAGAGCAGAGGGGAGTTTGCACAGTGGTATGAAGCGGCAGGCCTTGGAGAATCTGTCAACTAAGACCAAAATGACCGTGTTACCTTGTGACTCAGGGAGACCCGTGATAAAGTCGACTGCCACGTGGGACCAGGGACGCCGGGGAATGGTCAGAGGATGCAGGAGACCCTGGGGACGCTGTCGTGGGTTCTTGGTTCTGGTGCAAACCTCACAGGACAGGACAAATGACCTTACTTCCTTCTCCATGTTAGGCCACCAGAAGCGTCTTTTCAGGAAGTCCAGGGTCCTCCGAGCTCCCGGGTGGGCGGTGAGAGGGGAAGAGTGACCCCACTGGAGAACCTTGGCCCGGGCTTGATGTGGGACGTACAAGAGGCCTGGTGGCCCCGTCCCAGGACCGGGGTCCTGGCGTTGGGCTCGTCGGACAGCCTCCTCAATACCCCAGCGGACAGGGGCCACAATCCGGGACACAGGGATAATAGGCCCGACTTCATTCTCCCTGTTAGTGGCAGAGAACAGTCTGGACAGTGCGTCAGGTTTGGTGTTCTTGGAGCCGGGGCGGTATGAGAGGGTGAAGTCAAACCGACTGAAAAACAGGGCCCACCTAGCCTGTCGAGGGTTCAGTCTCTTGGCTTGCTGGAGGTACTCCAGGTTCTTGTGGTCAGTCCAAACCAGGAATGGATGTTGTGCTCCCTCCAGCCAGTGCCTCCACTCCTCAAGGGCCAGTTTGACCGCTAGCAGTTCTCGATCCCCCACATCGTACCGGGACTCAGCAGGACTCAGGCGGTGGGAGAAGTAAGCGCAGGGGTGCAGCTTTCCTTCCGAATGTTGAGAGAGCACCGCGCCGACACCACTGTCCGAGGCGTCCACCTCCACGATGAATGGTTGGGAGGTGTCCGGGAGAACCAGAATGGGTGCCGTGCAGAAGCGGTCCTTGAGGTCTTTGAATGCCTTTTCTGCCTGAGGAGACCAGCCATAAGATCCACCTGTCCCTTTGGTGAGGTCTGACATGGGTGCTGCCACAGAACTGAAGTTCCTGATGAACTTGCGGTAGAAGTTAGCGAATCCTAAGAACCGCTGAACCTCCTTAACGGACTTGGGAGTAGGCCAATCCCGGACGGCCAGGGTCTTGGCAGGGTCCATTTGGAGTTGGCCTGTCCGTACAATAAATCCCAGAAAGGAGACCTCGGGAACATGAAATTCGCATTTCTGGGCCTTGGCGAACAGATTGTTCTGTAGCAGCCTCTGGAGAACCTGGCGGACATGGTGGCGGTGCTCCTGCACGGTCTTGGAAAAGATAAGGATGTCGTCGAGGTAGACAAAAACGTATAGGTTAATCATGTCCCTTAAGACGTCGTTGATTAGGGCCTGAAAAACAGCTGGTGCGTTGGTGAGTCCGAAGGGCATCACCTGGTATTCGTAGTGCCCAGACGGGGTGTTAAAGGCAGTCTTCCACTCGTCTCCCTGTCGGATACGGATGAGGTGGTATGCGTTCCGTAGGTCCAACTTGGTGAAGACGGTGGCGCCTTGGAGCAGGTCGAAAGCTGTGGACATCAGCGGAAGGGGATATCGGTTGCGCACAGTGATCTTATTCAGGCCCCTGTAATCAATACATGGTCGGAGCCCCCCATCCTTCTTGCCGACAAAGAAGAAGCCGGCTCCAGCAGGTGAAGTGGAGGGTCGAATAAACCCAGAGACCAGGGCATCTTTGAGGTATTCCTCCATGGCCTTGCGTTCTGGCTGAGAGAGTGAAAACAGTCTGCCACGAGGAGGGGTAGTCCCAGGGAGCAAGTCGATGGCACAGTCGTAGGCCCGGTGCGGAGGAAGAACGGCGGCCCTGCTCTTGCTGAATACCTCCTTGAGATCCCAGTACTCTGTGGGAACTTGAGATAACTCGGTGAGATCAGGGGGCTCGGCAGGAGACACAGGAGAGCTAGAGAGCAGACAAGAGGCATGGCATGCAGGGCCCCATTCCACAACCTGGCTTGTTACCCAGTCTATGCGAGGGTTGTGGCGAGTAAGCCAAGGAAGGCCTAGAATAACTGGGAACTCAGGTGAAGGAATCAGGTGCAGGGATATTTCTTCCTTGTGACCTTGAGACTGGAGGAAAACTGGAGAAGTAACTTGGGTGACTCTTCCATCACCTAACGCTTGGCCATCGAGGGCAGACACAGACAGTGGGACTTCAAGAGGTGCAGTCGGAATATTGATGCTTTGGGCGAAGTGAATATCCATAAAGTTCCCAGCCGCCCCTGAGTCTAACAAAGCTTGACAAGAGTGGACAGACTTACCCCAGGAGATGGAGACCGGGATGTAGATTCCTTGGCCAGGGAGTCCGGGAGAGAGGGTAGGCCCCGTCACAACCCTCCCTCGGCTGGACGGGGTGGTCCTTTTCCCAAGAGTTCGGGACATGATGCTCGGAAGTGACCAGGCTTGCCACAGTAGATGCAGCACTTGTCCCTCCTTCTGCGCTCCCTCTCAGATGCGGAGAGGCGAGTACGACCCACTTGCATGGGTTCTGGACAGTCACTGAAGGAGGTAGACGGTCTCCAGGTAGAGGTAGGGAGGCTGGGGGGGCTCAAGGCTTGGTGGCGTTCTCTCATCCTGTTGTCCAGACGAATAGCATGTGAGATGAGGGTTTCGAGGTCACTTGGGCATCCAATAGAGGCCAGACCGTCCTTGATGGGGTCAGACAGACCATGGTGGAAGGCTGACACCAGGGCAGTCTCGTTCCATCCACTTACTGCTGCGAGTGTTCGGAACGAGATGGCGTAATCTGCGACGCTTCCTCCTTGCCGGATGGACATGAGCTTTCGGGCTGCGTCGGTACTGATGTCTGCCTGATCGAAGACCCGAAGCATCTCTTCAGAAAACAGCTGGAAATCAAAGCACTCAGGTCCCTGTCTTTGCCAGATAGCAGTAGCCCAGGCTCGCGCCTTACCAGCTAATAAGGTGATCACAAAGGCAATCTTGCGGCGATCCGTAGTGTAGGTGGTAGGCTGAAGCTCAAAGGTGAGTTGACACTGGGTAAGGAACTCTCGGCACTCACTGTGCTTGCCGTCATACCTCTGTGGTGCAGGAAGGCTGGGTTCGCGAGGTGAAGAAGGCAGCATTGCAGGAGGCACTGGAGCAGGAGTGGGAGCTGGATCAGGAGCAGGAACTGGATCAGGAGCAGGAGATGCAGGCAGAGATGTCAGCTGTGCCAGGGTTTTCCCAATTTGCTGAAGCAGTTCCTCGTGGCGAGCGAGGGCCTCACGTTGGCTGGTGAGCGTACGTCCATGAGCGTCCATGGTCGCTCCGAAGCGTGTCAAAGCTGCCATAATTCCCTGAAGGTTGGCCGGGTAGACAGTTGAAGCAGCCTCTGCTGAGTCGGTCATGACGGAGTCTTTCTGTTAGGGTTTTGCTGGGATTCGAACCTGGTTCGTTGGTGTGATAATCCAGCAAACCCCCACTAGGCCACCAGGGGGATGACTCAAATGCAGAGGCGTGAGGCGGAAGTAGAAAAAGAATCAAAAGGTTTATTTAAACTATATACACTATATACAGGACAAAACAAAAGACAAAAAAAAAACCAAAGAGTATAATCCAAAAGAAAAGCAAAGTGCAAAAATTCAAAAGCTAAGAAGATCAAAAAACACAGTACAAAGGAAACTGGAGATAAACATAACAGCACAAAGACTCCGTGACAAGAGGACTGAACTCAGGGGTATAAATAGACAAACTAATTAAGGACACAGGTGAAGATAATTAGGCAATTAACACAAACACAAAACACAGGAACAGTGGCGGCCTCTAGAGGCCAAAATAAACACGACATGAAAAGGAAATAACAGCGGCCTCTAGAGGCCAAAACAGTCCTAGTCCTAACACAGTGTGTGTGACATAAATGTAGTGCCTTGGTCTGTCAGGATTTCTTTCGGAATCCTGACCCGGGAGATAATACGGAAGAGCGCTTCCACAATACTGCATGCTGAGATATTGTGGAGAGGCACCGCTTCTGGATATCGCATTGCATAGTCCACCAGAACTAAAATAAAGCGATATCCCCATGCTGACCGATCTAACGGCCGAACGAGATCCATCCCAATTTGCTCAAACGGGGTCTTGATTAAAGGGAGAGGGTGCAAAGGAGCTTTTGGAGTGGCCACGGGATTTACTAGTTGGCATTCTCGGCATGCTGCACACCACCAACGGACATCCCCACGAATCCCTGGCCAATAGACCTGGGCCATTATTCGGGCTAGTGTTTTATCCTGTCCCAAGTGTCCGGCCATGGGATTAAAGTGAGCCGCATGGAATAGTTCCCTATGTCTCTTTGGGATTAATAATTGGGTTATTTGTTCACCAGTTTGAGTGTCCTGCATCACTCGGTACAACCTATCTTTAATAATAGCGAAATAAGGGAAGGCTGGTGTCGCACTTGGCTGAAGAGTTTGACCATCGATTACTCTCACTTGGTCAAACGCAAGCCACAGAGTCTCATCTCGTGACTGTTCTAATGGGAAATCCTCAAGGGAATCCCCAAGAGAGGAGTGAGAGCTGCTCCTCACTCCTCATGTCGCTCTGACGCGGTGCTGACGTAGACGGCTCTGTGACAACTTCTCCAGTCAACGCCACACCGGGATCTTCCCATGACATACTAGTGCAGGACCCACTATGTGTTAAATGTTCCATCAGCTTTTTAAACCCTGGCCAATCAGTCCCCAATATCAACGAGTGAGTGAGACAAGGATTAACTGCCACCTTTATTCTATGCATTTGGCCCTGGAATAGAATACGTACAGACACTAAGGGATAATTGTGAACATCCCCATGCACACATGACACTTTCACCGCTTGTGCTCTCCCCAATACCTCACCTTGCACCAGGCGTTGGTGAATTGAGGTCTGATTACAATCCAAGATGGTGCCTGTGTGTTTGGCTGGCCGTTTTCCTCTGTTGAGTGTGTTGTTGTTGTCTTGAGTTTGTTGTTTGTTATACGGAGTGTGTCACCACTGCAGGTGTATGATCGCCTGACACTTCTTAATATTCATGAGTCATTGGAAAAACTGCCGATCTGCAGCTCTGATGGACATTCAAAGACGCCTCCGCCTTTTCTGGCGTTTATACTGCTACATCATTTCCTGCTGGCTACCTTGCAGCAGTCGCCGCAGAAGATGTGGAAAGCAAGGAGGAGTTCTCATTAAATTTAAATCTTACCTAGCTTCTTCTCGTTACAATCCCCGTCGTTTATTAGCCGGATTTTCCATGGACTATAGGGGCTACGATCTGCGGAGTTCCACGGAGTACAGGTATCGGTGGCTCTGACCGGTTCTCCATGACACCGGGGTGCTGTTCCCATGTTGTTGGCTAGTGCGGACTTTTCAGCGGGGCTGTGTGCCGGGGAATCTTCACTCGCTCACCCGCTCCTCTCATCAGTCTGGCCATTGCTCAGCTCATATTGCACTGATTAACACCAGATCCCTCACAAATAAGACATTTATTCTGAATGACTTTTTTACAACACATGATCTGGATTTCCTCCTGCTTACAGAGACCTGGTTGAAACCAGGTAAGAACAGCGCCTTCTCGGAGCTCCTCCCTCCTGGCTGTTCTTTTTTCAGCACCCCGCGAGCTGCTGGTCGTGGCGGCAGTCTGGCTGCTATATTTAAGGAGAGTTTTAGATGCCAAATGTTAACTGCTAATAATTATTCCAGCTTTGAACTGCAGTTGTTTGTGATCAACCTTGCCTGCCCCGTGTTGTGTGCCACAGTCTATCGTCCTCCTAAATTCAATAAGGACTTTATTCAAGAGTTCTCTGAGTTTTTGTCTGATTTTATTGCAAAGTTTGATAAATTATTGATTTGTGGAGACTTTAATATTCATGTTTGTTGTGCAGCAAATCAACTGGCTAATGAGTTTAAAAGCTTTTTGGATTCCTTTGGTCTCATCCAGTCTGTTAATGCACCAACACATGAGCATGGACACACACTCGATCTTGTTATTTCTCATGGGCTTTCAGTTTCCCTCAGAGAAATAGTGGACACTGCCATTTTGGATCACCTCCCCATTGTTTTCGATTTTGCTGATCCCCCACCTGCCAATAAGCCTGTTGCCTTAGCTCACAGATGCCGTATTTTTACTTCATTGACGGCTGGAGAGTTTGCTGTTGCCTTTAGGGACTCTCAGCTGCATGCTGACAGTGGGCTGGTTTTTTCCCTTTGCCCAGAGAGTCTACTTTCCACTTTCCATTCAACCTGTTCTGCAATTCTGGATTCTGTTGCCCCTTTTCGGCAAAAAAGCATTAAAACCAAGACAGATCCCTGGTTGAATGACCACACCCGTCTGCTTAGGCAACAATGTAGACAGGCTGAACAGCGGTGGAAAAAGGACAAACTGCATGTATCCCTGGGCTGGTTAAGGGACAGTTTAGCTGCTTACCAGAGATCTCTGAAGGAGGCCAAGTCCAAATATCTGTCTTCCATTATAGCCAATAGCTCTCATCATCCTAGATTGTTATTTAATACTATTGACTCTGTTATTAATCCACACCCCACTGTTCTGTCTGATGCTTCTGCCACAACCTGTGAAGAGTTTGTCTGTTTCTTTACTGACAAAAGGCCCTTTTCCACTACCCTTTTTCAGCTCACTTCAGCTTGCTTCAGCTCACTTCAGCCCGACACGGCTCGCATTTCGACTACCAAAAACCAGCACGACTCAGCTCGCTTCAGCCCTGCTTAGCCCCTAAAACTCGCACCGTTTTGGAGTGGGGCTGAAGCGAGCCAAAGCGAGCCGAGTGAGGCTGGGGGCGTGAGCAGACACTCCCCTGTGCACTGATTGGTGAGGAGGAGTGTCCTCACATGCCCACACACGCCCCGCGAGCGCGCTGGGATCTGTAAACACTGCAAACCTGGAAGGAGAAGAATTACGAATTACGAGAATTTCTGAAGCCTTATGCACCTCGCCTCATCTATACGCTCTTGCCAGTATCTGTCCGCATTGTCAGTGACAACAAGCCACAGCACCAAGACCAGCAACACTAACAACTCCATGTCCTCCATGTTTATTGTTTACTATTCGGGTCATGAGACTACCGCTTAAAAGCTCACTGATGTCACTGTTTGCGCTGCTTAACGACATCACCTGACATCCACCCACTTTCGCTAACTCCACCCAATGTGTCCACCCACTTCCAGCCAGCACGGTTCAGCGTGGTTGTAGTCGAAATGCAACTCCAACAGCCCCGCTCAGCCCGACTCAGCACGGCACGGCTCAGCCCGACTCAGCCGCGTTTGTAGTGGAAAAGCGGCAAAAGTGGCATCAGTCAGACAGAATATCAGTAACACTGATACGTTCCTTGACGTGGATGCTCCTCCTACACAGTCTGCTGTTTTCGACCGGTTTGAGACTATTTCTCTGTCGTTTTTTTACGAAGGTGGTTAGTGGCATGAAACCCACTAACTGTCCCTTAGATGTTATTCCGGCCAGGTTTTTGAAGGTTTTTAATTCTGTTGGGTCAAGTTTGCTTATTTTTATAAATACTTGTCTTAATTCTGGGTCTGTCCCAGCTGCCTTTAAACATGCTGTAGTTAGGCCCCTCCTTAAAAAAACACATCTTGACCCTTCTGTTCTGTCCAATTTTAGGCCTGTCTCCCATTTGCCTTTTCTTTCTAAGGTTTTAGAAAAAGTTGTTTTTATTCAATTACAGTCATTTTTAGAGAGAAATTCTGTTCTTGATAAATTCCAGTCTGGTTTCAGATCCCGACATAGCACTGAGTCAGCACTGTTAAAGGTGCACAATGATATCGCTCTGTCTGTGGATGCCGGGAATCCTGCCATGCTGGTGTTGCTCGACCTCACAGCAGCCTTTGATACAGTTGACCATGTAGTCCTTGTATCTCGCTTAGAGCAGTATGTCGGTAATCGTGGCACTGCTCTCCAATGGTTTAGGTCATACTTGGCAAATAGGAGCTTCGCTGTGATGATTGGTGACCTCTTTTCTTCATATGCATCCCTCTCTTGTGGGGTGCCACAGGGCTCTATTCTCGGCCCTATTCTGTTTTCTTTGTACATGTTACCTCTGGGATCAATTATAAAAAAACAGAATCTGTCTTTTCACTTTTATGCTGATGATTTGCAGATATATTTGCCCATGAGACCCAATGAAAATACGGTGCTTACTAAGTTACTGGATTGTATTAGTGATGTAAAGCAGTGGCTGGCACGGAACTTTTTGCATTTGAAAGATAGCAAAACGGAATGTATTTTATTTGGCACGTCACCCACGTCAAATGTTTTTACAACAAATTTTGGTACTCTGGCCCCCTTTTTTAAACCATTCGTACAAAATTTTGGGGTAACGTTTGACAGTGGGCTTAAATTTGATAAACAGATTAGTTCTGTTGTTAGAACGAGCTTTTTTCAACTCCGTCTCTTGGCCAAAGTGAAGCCGTTTCTCAGTCGGCAGGATCTCAAGAAGGCAATTCATGCATTTATCAGTTCGAGACTGGACTATTGTAATGCCCTGTATGTTGGCCTCAGCCAGTCTTCAATTTTACGTCTTCAACTTGTACAGAACGCTGCGGCCCAATTTTTAACAAGCACATCTAGACGTGAACACATTACTCCTGTGTTGTCGTCACTCCATTGGCTTCCAGTCTGTTTTAGAATTGATTTTAAACTTCTGTTGTTTGTTTTTAATGCCATCAATGGCCTGGCTCCCTCTTACTTGTCTGAGATTTTAACTATTCGTGATCATGGTAGGGCCCTGCGTTCTTCGGGTCAGCTTCTGTTAGAAGTTCCAAGGTCGAGATATAAACATTGGGGTGATCGTTCTTTTGCTGTCACTGCTCCCAGACTGTGGAACAATCTGCCCCCCCCCCCCCCCCGACATTCGCACCACTATTGATCTCGGCCTTTTTAAATCAAAGTTGAAGACCTACTTTTTTAGATTGGCATTCAATCCTGACTAGGGGAGTCTTGTTTTTGAGGGGTGCTTTGTTTCGTCTGTTTTATTTCATGTACTTCTGAAAGGCTTTTGGTATTCTGCAGCACTGTGACACACCTTCCGCAGTCAAAACCTGTTTTTATGTGTTTTGGTGTTCTGTTTTATGGCTTCGATGTAAAGCACTTTGGGTACCTTTTGGTTATTGTAAAGGGCTATATAAATAAAATTTGATTGATTGATTGATTGATTGATTGATTGATTGATTACAACCAGAATCCACCAATGCATGATATGTATCCCCTTGAACACTTACCAGTATGCGATACGTTCCGGCCCAATCAGGAGCAGTCTCTGGCCTGTCAGGGATCCAGATCACAGCTTCTACCTCCCTCGCAGAGCCCTGATTCTGGAGATGCTCCGGCTCCCTACCGCGCCAGCATACCGGCCCAGGCTTTCCCTCTGCACTGGTGTTATGGGCGTCACTCACCTGAAGGGGGGAGGACACAGACATGGAAGAGAGAGACAGGAAGACACCACAGGTGTGACGGGCCAGCTGGGGAGGAGCCAGCCCCCACCTCCACGGTGGGGGAATGGGGCGAGGACAAGAGAGGGAGAGAGAGGGAAGAGATAAATAGAGAGAGAGAGAGAGAGAGAGAGAAAAGAAACAAGGAGAGGCGCCTTTGCCTCATCCACCTGCCATCAGAACCGCTGCCAGATGGTCCTCCGCCAACTCGATGGCTCATTGGAGCGATGCCGGGCGATGACACTGGACCCATTCTGCCATTCCTTCTGGAAGCTGAGAGATGAACTGTTCCAGTGCCACTAGGTTGATGATACCATTGGCATCACAGTCTTCCGCCCTCAGCCACCGCCGGCAGACGTCCCGGAGTTGTTGGCCGAATGTGAATGGTCGGTCAACCTCCTCCAGTGTCAGCTTCTGGAACCGCTGGCGATGTTGTTCCAGGGAACAGCTGACCCGCTGCAAGATGGCTCTCTTGAGGTCGGTGTAGATGAGCCGGCTGTCGGCAGGGAGCTGCTGTGCTGCAAGCTGCACCTCACCAGTCAGGAGTGGGAGGAAGCATGCCGCTCACTGCTCAAGTGGCCACCCCCACATTTGGGCCGCTTGCTCAAAGAGAGTGATGAAGGCTCATCATGCGGGCCCATCTTCGTGAAGGTGACATGAGGGGAGTCCATGGTGGTGACGGTGGACACCCCTGCCGACACAAGTAGATGCCAGAATGCCTGGCAATCTTCCCGGTGGGCCAGCATCAAAGCTTCAAAGCATTGCTCTTGCTCCTTCCAGAAGGCAGTCAGCGCTTGATGCTGGTTCTGCTGGGCAGCAGCGAGGGCATGGACAAGCTCCATGAATGGGGAGGACTCCATGGGGTGGTTCCCTTCCATACTTGATGTCCCGGGTGTCGGCACCACTATGGTAAATCCCTGATGTGGGTGGAGTACAGAAGCATGGCAGGCAGGAACTGAAGTTCTTGCAAACTTCATCTCATCTCATTATCTCTAGCCGCTTTATCCTTCTACAGGGTCGCAGGCAAGCTGGAGCCTATCCCAGCTGACCATGGGCGAAAGGCGGGGTACACCCTGGACAAGTCGCCAGGTCATCACAGGGCTGACACATAGACACAGACAACCATTCACACTCACATTCACACCTATGGTCAATTTAGAGTCACCAGTTAACCTAACCTGCATGTCTTTGGACTGTGGGGGAAACCGGAGCACCCGGAGGAAACCCACGCGGACACGGGGAGAACATGCAAACTCCACACAGAAAGGCCCTCGCCGGCCCCGGGGCTCGAACCCAGGACCTTCTTGCTGTGAGGCGACAGCGCTAACCACTACACCACCGTGCCGCCCTCTTGCAAACTTAATTTTTTTTTTCTTTTAGCTTTTCAGCTTTACTCATGTGCTGCTCACAGACACACACACACACACACACAGACACACGTTCTGGGCGGGGAGAGACTCTTCTCTGTTCTCCCCCTCCTTTTATGCTCCATCCCTGTAACATTCATCAAGGTCCATTCAGTACTTTCTGAGTTACATTGTCAAACACACAAACAAAGAAACAGAGGCGAAAGCATAACCTCCTCCAACAAAGTTGGTGGAGGCAAAAATCTCATAAATGTTCTGCTATTGTCTACCTGTCAAATATCTTGGCTCTACCACACTCTCTGAGGCAGACTGGAAAAGTCAAAGCCACCATGACTCAGCCTGGGAATGATGACAAGCTGAATGAACACACATTCTATATTTGTCTGTGGCTTGCTGATCCTACCACTCTGTCGAAGTGACTAACACTGACCATGCTCAGGGCATCAAGAAAATGTCATGATAAACTCAGAAACTTATCTGTAATTCAAAGATTACAGAGATTTAGAGAAAAATACTTTAGAATGCCAGTGAAAAGCCGACAAAGGCCTTTCTGTGTGAAGTTTACATTCTCCCTGTGTCTACCTCCGGGTGCTCTGGTTTCCCCCACAGTCCAAAGACATCCAAGTTAGGTTAATTGGTGGCTCTAAACTGGCCGTAGGTGTGAATGTGAGTGTGAATGGTTGTTTGTCTCTATTGCCGCTTTTCCACTACCAACGCGGCTGAGTTGGGCTGAGCCGTGCCGTGCTGAGTTGGGCTGAGTCGAGCTGAGTGGGGCTGTTGGAGTTGCATTTCGACTACAACCACGCTGAACCGTGCTGGCTGGAAGTGGGTGGACACATTGGGCGGAGTTAGCGAAAGTGGGTGGACGTCACGTGATGTCGTTAGGCGGCGGAAACAGTGACATCAGTGATCTTTTAAGCGGTAGTCTCACGACCCGGATAGTGAACAATAAACATGGAGGACATGGAGTCATTAGTGTTGCTGGTCTTGGTGCTGTGGCTTGTTGTCACCGACAACACCAACAGATACTGGCAAGAACGTATAGATGAGGCGAGGCGCATAAGGCTTCAGAAATTCTCGTAATTCTTCTTCTTCCGGGTTTACGGTGTTTACAGATCCCAGCGTGCTCGCGGGGCGTGTGTGGGCATGTGAGGACACTCCTCCTCACCAATCAGTGCACAGGGGAGTGTCTGCTCACGCCCCTAGCCCCACTCGGCTCGGTTTGGCTCGCTTCAGCTCTACTCCAAAACCGTGCGAGTTTTGGGTGCTCAGTAGGGCTGAAGCGAGCTGAGTCGTGCTGCTCTGAGGTAGTCGAAACGCGAGCCGTGTCGGGCTGAAGTGAGCTGAAGTGAGCTGAAAAAGGGTAGTGGAAAAGGGCCATAAGTGTCAGCCCTGCGATGACCTGGCAACTTGTCCAGGGTGTACCCTGCCTCTCGCCCATAGTCAGCTGGGATAGGCTTCAGCTTACCTATGACCCTGCACAGGATAAATGGTTACAGATAATGGATGGATGGATTTCAATTTGTATTACCTATTAGTATAAATACGCAGGTGATTATAGAAAATCATGCACTGACTGGCTGAGAAATTCAGACTATTTCTCGATAATCACCTCAAGCAACTCGGAAAAATGGCTGCCAATTGCTCCATCACCATAAGTGAGGAAGAATTACAAATTATGAAAGAATATGTGGTAACACGGTGGTGTAGTGGTTAGCACTGTCGCCTCACAGCAAGAAGGTTCTGGGTTCGAGCTCAGTGGCTGATGAGAGCTTTTCTGTGTGGAGTTTGCATGTTCTCCCGTGTCCACGTGGGTTTCCTCCGGGTGCTCCGGTTTCCCCCACAGTCCAAAGACATGCAGGTTAGGCTAACTGGTGGCTCGAAATTGACCATAGGTGGGAGTGTGAATGGTTGTTTGTCTCTATGTTCCCTGCGATGATCTGGCGACTTGTCCAGGGTGTACCCCACCTCTTGCCCATAGTCAGCTGGGATAGGCTCCAGCTTGCCTGCAACCCTGCACAGGATAAGTGGTTATGGATAATGGATGGATGGAAAGAAAATGCTGTTCCTAAAAGCACTAAAGATGCTATGAAGTTTGGTTGAAAACTATTCAAAGGTAAGGTGGAATTATGATTTATTTTGTCTATTTCAAAGCAAAGTATTTTATGTGAGTCAGCATAGATAAGTGACACAAGTCTGCATGCACCGTTATTACATTTGCATGCCACTTTTGAAGTTTAAAATAAATGATTTTTTAATGATTTTTACATTTAAAAAAAATTACCTATGTATTTATACTAAAACAATTATCCACCTCTGGCTCAGTGAATATCGGTGAAAAATAACCTCGACTTCATCTTGATTATTATTCACCGATATTCATTGATCCTTCAGTGAATAATTGTTAATTATAGGTATCTATCTAATTACTTATGTCTTGAGCAAGTAGGCATAGAAACTTTGTCTGGCATCAATGAAACTTTTCTTATCTTCATCACACATTGAAAAATGTCTTGCTTTCTATCCTTACCTCTACTTGTCAACTTTTAAGCTGGATCTTTCTGAAAGTTCACAAAATTCTGTGATTACAAAATGACATGAAGACATGATGAACATTGCAGCTGTAGTGAAGGTTGATTTCTGAAAGATTAGTCATTTACATATATTGTATGTTCGAAGCAGCCAAGAGCAGATTGGCCTCATTTCTCCCATTTGCAAAGGCAATAATGAGAGGATGAACAATGTCTGTATTTAAATTAGTTCAGAAAGAAAAAAAAATAGTGTTAGGCATAGAGAGTTGAATGCCAGCAAGAATTGCTGTTTTGATGAATAGTCTTTGATTATAGTCAATAAGTTATTTTTAGGGCAAATTTGAAAAGAAATTTGTTCACTTAATGAGGTTTTTCCTTTCATCACAACTCCTGGGGGTTTAATAAATCATTTCCACATCTCTAAGAAAAACAACAATAATATCAGCAACAGCTAGAGAAGCCACAAAAATATATATCCCCAGTAGCTCGAAGAGCAAATTCAGCTTGATCAATAAATTATTGCTTGTCTGTAACTAAATTTTTCTGTTAAATAAGGAATGATTTTATCAAGATTTAGCTTGAGGTTATTTCTTGATAGCTCTTTCATAAAGAGAAAAATTCTCAAACTTTTACACATATTACCAGTGCTCACAAAATCCTGTTTGTTCTGCTGGAAGCAGGCTCATTTCACACATTGAAGCGACATTGTAAGAGTGCACATTTAGCCTTTTCACAATGAAAATTTGCTCCTCTTACTTCAGTAAATTTGATTCTAAATGTCTTTAAGAAGGGGCGGCACGGTGGTGTAGTGGTTAGCGCTGTCGCCTCACAGCAAGAAGGTCCGGGTTCGAGCCCCGTGGCCGGCGAGGGCCTTTCTGTGTGGAGTTTGCATGTTCTCCCCGTGTCCGCGTGGGTTTCCTCCGGGTGCTCCGGTTTCCCCCACAGTCCAAAGACATGCAGGTTAGGTTAACTGGTGACTCTAAATTGACCGTAGGTGTGAATGTGAGTGTGAATGGTTGTCTGTGTCTATGTGTCAGCCCTATGATGACCTGGCGACTTGTCCAGGGTGTACCCCGCCTTTCGCCCATAGTCAGCTGGGATAGGCTCCAGCTTGCCTGCGACCCTGTAGAAGGATAAAGCGGCTAGAGATAATGAGATGAGATAAGATGGGATGTCTTTAAGGAGATACAGACTTCATTAATGGCAGTGAGATTGAAAGATGCCAGTTAGTACAGTAACTCATCATCTGCATCATCTTCAGAACAATGAAATGGTGAACTAAAACTGTGTGCTCCAGCCCAAGGGGCAGACTGAAGGTTGTAAATTTACAGCGCATTCAGCTGTGGTCAGAAGTTACACACACGGACATGAATGTCATTAAGGACATGAATGTCATGGCAATATTGGGTTTTCAAATTTTTTAATTTTTTTTTCCTGTGGCACAATGATTGTACAATATATATCTATAATAGGAAAAAAACAAGAATTTGGCACACAAATTTTCATTTATTTTGGGTTTTGTTGAACCAACACAGGGTCAAAATTATACAATTCGCAATCGATTCCGTGCATTCCTCACTGCACTGAATTGCATACACTACGTTGTCCTGTTTGTGCCTGGCTATTCTGTCAACACAGGGCTCAGAACATCCATACAATGGTAGAGGGAAAAGAGAAGGAGCAGAATCACATCAAGAAAGCACTTCAGAACTGCGGGTATCCCAACTGGTCTTTCTTCAAGAGCAGAAAAAGGAACATAACGGACAAGGAGGATAACAGGAACAAACGCAAGAACATTGTCATTCCCTACATTTCTGGTCTATCTGAGAAACTCAGGAGGATCTTCTACAAACACAACATTCCGGTACATTTCAGACCCAGTAACACCCTGAAGCAGAAACTGGTCCACCCTAAGGACAGAATAGCCAGACACAAACAGGACAACGTAGTGTATGCAATTCAGTGCAGTAAGGAATGCACGGACTCGTATATTGGAGAAACAAAACAACCACTTCACAGGCATATGGCTCAACACAGGAGAGCCAGTTCCTCAGGCCAGGACTCTGCTGTCTACCTTCATCTTAACAACAAAGGACACTCATTTCAGGATTGCAACGTACGCATTTTAGCCAGAGAGGGTTGTTGGTATGAGCGAGGAGTTAAAGAAGCCATTTTTGTTGACCTGGAACAGCCATCACTGAACAGAGGTGGGGGTCTAAGGCTACATCCACACGACAATGGCAACAAGATGTTATTAAAAAAAATATCGCGTCCACATGGGCAATGGATCAGTAAAATATCAGGTACATATGGCAACGCAACGCTTGCTGAAAACGATGCAATATACATGCCACACTTCTAGGGGCGCTGTAAGACGCTCCCTTCGGAGACACCAGAACAATAGAAGTAGTAAGGATGCATGCGCATAAACTATTATGCGCGAGACTTCATATTAGCCACAAAGTCAGAAAAATCTGTTCGTAAAATGACATTATAATGACCAAATACAATGAAAAGTATTTTTCCAGTCTCACCTGTGAAAGGTAATCCCATGTGATCTCGTTTGGACGGCAAACCTGTTGGTACAGTTAAATGCAGCACATGAATGAGGCATCTTTATTCTCCACTTTGACCCATCCAATATGGCAGCGAGGATGACGTATGATTCTACGCAGAAGGCGGCGTCTTTAATGGTCCGGAATAAATTGAATGCTACACGTTGATGGATTAATTTGTTCTTCTATGCCCTTTTTGAGGAATGTATTGTAGGACTTAAACCAACATCTGAAGAGGTGAGATCGCTCCTTTTTTTCCCTATTTTTGCTGGCGGGATTGACTCTGCCCTAAGAGCTATTCTCTCTCTCTCACTTTGCACCATTACACAATAAATATTCACAGTGAAAATATTTTGTAAGCGCGTTTCATGAACCAAGTTATAGGATTTGTTGACAACTTGCATCGAGTTTGTTACACTTCTACCCGGCGTGAAGCACATGTGGTTGTGACGTCATCGTAAACAAATCCGTTCTACTCATCCAGACGACTTCGCAACGGCGCCGTTGCCAGATCTTTCCACTCTGGAACCTGTTCTCAAAAGATTTCGTTTTGGGGCACCCAAAACGCTGGTGCCATGTGGACGCCAGGCCGAAACGATAAACAATTTTATCGGATTCACCCGAATCCGTTGCCGTGTGGACAGGGCCTAAGACATCATTTATCAGCCACCTACAATGCAGTCCTTGGCACACTTCCCAGACAACTGAATGCACACCAAAACCCAGCTGTTTTCAGTGTCTCACAAGAGGACAGAGAGAATCAGCATTCCATTGATCACCTTAACGGGCAATCCATTGATCACCCTAATGACTCTTGAGGTCGTTCACATCCAGCCCCCAGTGACCCACACCAACAGGATGACTCAACAACACCTTAGATGAGCTTTTCATCCATGAGAGGATAAATACCTGATACTCCCTACTAGTCAGACAGAACTGAAGAAGCCTTTTGGATGAGAGGTGAAACGTCTTCAAGAATCTTCAAGCAAGTCCAGTTGCTCTCTTTTACCACCCACAGTTACTATGACCTGGATGACTGAGAATCTTCACAGACATGTTTCCACCCACTTTGGGATGAGAACCCTTCCACTGATGTGGGAGTATGAGAGGACTTCCAGAAAACTGGCAGACTACAGGAACCACCTGCATTTAACCTGAGATGCCGACAATCCAACATTATCCCCACTAGCCTACGCCTGCATTCAACGGTCAAAGGACACAGAGCTGAAATAATCCTCCAGAAAGCCCAGAAGCAGCTTCTCAACGAGAGAGTGAGACAAGTACATTTCACCATCAATGCTCTCCAGAACAAGACTGAACTGATGTTTGAAGAGTTGACAGTACTTCTTCCCAGTGAAGTTTTGGAACGAGTCTCTGATTTCGCGGAGAAGGCACAGATTTTCACAACATACCAAAGGCAAGGAACGACAGATGTGCAAATTTCAAACATTGCTGTCTAAAACCACCTCCTCCAGTAAGACATAAGTGCTGACTTGGAGGAAGAAATCTGACCAGGCTACACAACCGGACATAGAAGAGAAATGGGTGAAGAACTTATCCGACAGGGTACTCACCCAACCAGAGAAAGATGTTTTATCCAAGGGACTTAACTTTGCAGTTTCACCAGAGTGGATACCAGTGGTAGATCTCATCACAGCCACAGAGTCAGCCATCAGAAACAACAATCTGACCAACACAGAGGCAGAACAACTTAGACTGAAGATATCAGCTGCTCTGTCCAGTGCAAAAGCACCCCCCTCCAACCTCACCAGCCAAGAAAGGAGGGCTCTTACATTGCTTCAAAGAGACCGAGACATCACCATCCTTCCTGCTGACAAAGGGAGATGCACAGTGGTGCTAAACACAGCGGACTACCACTCAAAGATGACCAGTCTCCTCAGCGACACAACCACCTATGAAACCTTAAGGCGGGACCCCACCAGTTGGTACAAAAAGAAAGTTGTTAGCTGCCTGCAACAACTAGAAAATGACCAAGCCATCAACTGATCTCTGTACTACAGATTGTACCCTGGGGAAGCCACTCCCCTCATATACGGACTCCCCAAGATTCACAAAGAAGGAGCTCCACTCAGACCTATCATCAGTAGTATAAACTCTGTCACCTATAACATGCCAAACACCTAGCCACCATCCTGGCTCCTCTTGTTGGGAATGCGCTACATCACATCAAAAACTCCCAAGATTTTGCTACTAAAGTTGCAGACCTCAAACTAGACTTAGATGAAACCATGGTTTCTTACGATGTCACTTCTCTTTTCACCTGCATTCCCACCACAGAAGCAGTCGAATCTGTTAGAAAACGACTCCTTCAAGACAACACCTTACTGGATAGAACAAACCTCACCATAGACCAGATTTGCACCCTGCTTGACCTCTACCTGACTACCACTTATTTCCAGTTTAATGAAAGTTTCTACAGACAGAAGCATGGATGCGCCATGGGCTCACTGGTGTCCCCTATTGTGGCCAATCTTTACATGGAGGAAGTGGAACATAAAGCTTTGACCACTTTTTCAGGAGTTGCTCCCAGTCACTGGTTCAGATATGTGGATGACACCTGGGTTAAAATCAAAACCCATGAAGTGGAAGCCTTCTCTAAGCACATCAATGCAGTGGATATCAACATCAATTTCACTCGGGAGGACGTCAGTGGGAATAATCTAGCCTTCTTGGATTGTGATGTACACATTAGACAAGACAGAAGCCTTAGTATCGAGGTCTACTGGAAACCCACACACACAGACCAGTACCTACTTTTCGACTCTCACCACCCACTGGAACATAAATTGGGGGTCATTAGGACCTTGCAACACAGGGCTCAGAACATTCCTACAACATTAGAGGGAAAAGAGAAGGAGCAGAATCATATCAAGAAAGCACTTCAGAATTGCAGTTATCCCAACTGGGCTTTCCTAAAGAGCATAAAAAGGAACATAACTGACAAGGATGATAACAGGAACAAACGCAAGAACATTGTCATTCCCTACATTTCTGGTCTATCCGAGAAACTCAGGAGGATCTTCTACAAACACAACATTCCGGTACATTTCAGACCCAGTAACACCCTGAAGCAGAAACTGGTCCACCCTAAGGACAGAATACCCAGACACAAACAGGACAACGTAGTGTATGCAATTCAGTGCAGTGATGGTTGCACGGATTCATATATTGGGGAGACGAAACAACCGCTATACAGGCGCTTGGCCCAACACAGGAGAGCCAGCTCCTCAAGCCAGGACTCGGCTGTCTACATTCATCTTAACAACAAAGGACACTCATTTCAGGATTGTAACGTACGCATTTTAGCCAGAGAGGATCGTTGGTATGAGCGAGGAGTTAAAGAAGCCATTTTTGTCAACCTGGAACGGCCATCACTGAACAGAGGTGGGGGTCTAAGACATAATTTGTCAAACATCTACAAGGCGGTCTTGGACACTCTTCCCAGACGGCTGGGTGTACGCCAGGACCCAGTTGTTTTCGGTGACTCACAGGAGGACAGAGAGAGTCAGATTGCCATTGATCACCCTAATGGGCAATCCTTTGATCACCCTAATGACTCGCCGTTCACACCCAGCCTCCAGTGACCCACACCAACATGATGCCTCAATGACACCTTAGATGAGCTGGTCATCAGAATTCTGATTCTGATCCAGGAGAAGATAAATATCTGATACTCTCTATTAGTCAGACAGAACTGAGGAAGCCTTTTGGACGAGAGGTGAAACGTTTTCAAGAATTTTCAAGCAAGTCCAGTTGCCCATTTCTACCACCCACAGTTTACTATGACCTGGATGAGTGAGAATCTTCACAGACATCTTTTATAAAAATATATCGATATCCGTGCTTACATAAATGAGGAAGTAATTCTAATGTTTGTAAACAAATTAACTGATAATGTTTAATGTGTGACAGAAAATCTTTTTGTTCCACTTTCTACCCACTTTCTAAGTATTTTGGTAGATCACATTTGGTTAATCATTCATTGTTCTTTGTATTAATTTCTAGTTTTGTAGTTTACCAATAAATGTCAACAGGAAATTGACATTGTAACCACATGAAAATCCAAGTCAAAGATCGTATGTCATTCCTCGAACCAAAATATAAAATGTCTACTGATATTGTAATATATGTGGTAGATATTTACAACAAACTGCAAAAAAAAAAAAAACGGAATGGAATGGAATAGAAAAATCTGAATATTTCAAGCAGGTAATTTTTTATATGTTAGGAATTTAATTCTGGTCTAATTCTATTTATTGCAATAGGATTCAAAATACTCTTTAAACATTCCATTCTGTTATGAATCACAAAAAAATTGTTATAAAATCACAGCACTTATTTTTGAAAGTACTTCATCTATTTCAACAATGTTACACAAAGATCAATCCATAACAGTTGTAAATGTCACTTAAATGTCATTATCGACACAGGGTGTCGATAATGATGGACACCAGTGAAAGTGATCACTCCTATTGACACCTCAGTGAAATGACTGGTGGTCTAAATGGCTGCCATAGTGCAAACAACTAGCGATAACTTATCAGAGTATGCTCGTAATCTAGAAGCCACTGCTCACTTTAGATATATTCAGAAGACTGCTAGGTGCAATGGAATCGACCCCTACAGTCTGGGAAAGAAGGATTTGTCATACGAGCTTGAAAACTACCCTTCAGTTGAGTTTCCAGACATCTTGAACTATCTGGTGTTGCAGACGTCCTTCTACACCGCAAAACAGTTGAAAGCGTGAAAGAGTATGAAGGCTTACAACTTTTTTGTATGTGGCTGGGTAAAGGACCTCGGTATCAAGTCACTGCCAAATGAATCCTGTATTGTTTTTGCCTGTGTAAGGATGTTTTTTTTTAAGCTTTTCATTCACGTCTTTACAACGAAGCACTGCAAGTTGAAGTGTAAACAAACAACAGTTCACTTGATTCTGACTTGTGTTGGCTCTTATCTCTCAGGTAAATCATTCACAAAGATCATCAGAAACCCCTTTAAAGACCTGGATCTTAGTTAAACAAGACAGAGAAGTGATCACAGCGTACTGTAACTGTATGGCTAGGTAAGAATTTTGTCACAACCTTCATGCATTTGGACTTTGTGAGGAGTGGGGAGTAAACAAAGAAACAGCTGGGGACTTTAGTGCTTCGTGACCAAAAAAAGTACCATAAAATAATGACACATAGCAAGAAAAGTATGGTATTTGGAAACCACTAAGGACATAGCTGAGAGGGCTATACAAACCTTTCATGAAGTGATCACTGCAAACTCAAGCATGCGTCGACTCGGCTCCCTTCGATTTCAGTGAGAGGTTCAAAAGCCACCTTTCTTAACGTCTTTTTGTGAAATCCTGTGTTCATTCACCCTTTTTTATTAGTTCACAGGGAACCCTGAAGAAACTTTTATCAGTTTCACGGTTTGATCAATTCAAACCAACCTAAAACAAAGCAAGCATAAGGCATTTTTCATGCAAGCAATGCATCTTCTCCATACAACACTTTGTCAACTGAGTTTTGGTAGACCACCAGCTAAAGTTGTGAATAACTAATGAGGCGGATGTGATGTCACATGAAACCCAGCAATAGCTCAGTGTGGAAATTTCTATAGTGTTTTTTTTCTTCACCAGCTAAATCAAATGTGTTCAACATATAAGATTTGAATAAGCAAATGGTTATAGTTGTACAGAGTGTTTCAAAAAATTGATATAATTTCACAATCTTGCTAATTCTCGTTCTATTGACCTCAAATTTTAACAGCATGTGTGGAAACAGGTCAAAATTTTATGTTTAACGTTTTTTGTTTTTATCTTTTTAGGTATAGAAATGCCATTCACTGGAAAGGAAAAGGCGTTTTGTGTGTTAGAGTACGCTCAAACACAGTCGAGCAATACTGTGCAGCGTGCATTTATGAGAGAATTCTGTAAAAATGCACTAACTGCAATGCAGATTTGGACATGGCACAAAAAGTTCAAAGACGAAGGCTGTCTGTGTGTGTCTGTGTGTCTCAGGCAGCACACATATTGAAAATTTGTGAAATCGTTCATGGAATCCACATACCTTTGAATTTCGCATTCAAATTTTGAGGAATAAAGAAAGAAAGAAACCTTTATTTGTCACATGCACATTTCAAGCACAGTGAAATTCATCCTCTGCATTTAACCCATCTGAAGCAGTGAACACACGCACACACACCCAGAGCAGTGGGCAGCCACACTAGAGTGCCCAGGGAGCAGTCAGGGGTCAGGTACCTTATATTGCTAAGCATTAAGCCTGTTCAGTTTAATTTGCCTAGACTATGTAGTTTCTGGGATATTTACATTTCAAATAATATCAAAATTTTTTGAAACACCCTGTACTTTGTCACTTTGTTTGTATGGTTAGTTTGTTTCCTTGGCTGTTTGCTGAGTATTGGTACTTAAACAAAATATTACACAAAGTCTTATTCTGTCTCTTGTTCAGTTGGCACTAGAACTTTCCTGTCTAGAAGTTCAGCACTTGTGACTTTTGCACTTGTTGTATGTCACTCTGGATAAGAGAGCTATCTTATTGAGCTGTCTTATTAATTAATTGATTAAATGCCTGTAATGTAATGTAAACAGAGGGCCAAAAAAGCAGTGAGGAAAATAATAAATAAAGGTTAAAAAACATATATTTAAAAAAAAGAAAGAAAAGAAAAAAGGAAACAGATGCTTTACTGTAATGTAACATCAGTGGTTTGGGTTAGATGGTCCAGCTAATAAGGCTTATCAAGATTTCTTTTTGAAAGTGATTTGTGATTCATGGATTTCTATAGTAACTATAAACAGATATAGATTATGGTTTGTTCTTTAATAAAAAAAACTAATAGGGGCAGCACGGTGGTGTAGTGGTTAGCGCTGTCGCCTCACAGCAAGAAGGTCCAGGTTTGAGCCCAGCGGCCGGTGAGGGCCTTTCTGTGCGGAGTTTGCATGTTCTCCCCATGCCCGCGTGGGTTTCCTCCGGGTGCTCCGGTTTCCCCCACAGTCCAAAGACATGCAGGTTAGGTTAACTGGTGACTGTGGGTGGTAAAAGAGAGCAACTGGACTTGCTTGAAGATTCTTGAAGACGTTTCACCTCTCATCCGAAAGGCTTCTTCAGACAGAACTGAAGAAGCCTTTCGGATGAGAGGTGAAACGTCTTCAAGAATCTTCAAGCAAGTCCAGTTGCTCTCTTTTACCACCCACGGTTTACTATGACCTGGATGACTGAGAATCTTCACAGACATGTTAACTGGTGACTCTAAATTGATCGTAGGTGTGAATGTGAATGGTTGTCTGTATCTATGTGTCAGCCCTGTGATGACCTGGCGACTTGTCCAGGGTGTACCCCGCCTCTCGCCCGTAGTCAGCTGGGATAGGCTCCAGCTTGCCTGCGACCCTGTAGAACAGGATAAAGCGGCTAGAGATAATGAGATGAGATGAACAATTAATGGTTGTCAAATTGCTCTGGTGTTAGAGGACTAAACAACCCCGTCATTGATTATTGTCTCATAACAGCACACCATGTCATGTTTTATACCTTACGCTGTAAATTAATGCATTGATTTCCTTCATAAATTTTTCCTTAATGCCTGTACAGAGTTAAATAGCAATCAGAGAAACTGTAAAGTGTAAACTTGAGTCTCACAGACAGTCCACAACATTAAATGTAACTATAAATAGTTAAAAAGTGCTGTTCATCGATAAATTAAAAATTTTAAAATGCTGCATGGTGAAGTTCCTCCCAATTAGATTGGATGCATTTCTCTGTAAATTGGCAGACAGAATGCTCCTGTAGACTTCATTCTGCTGATCCATTCTTTCTCCACACTTTGGCCTTTCCATCATTTTTGTAAAGGTTAATCTTGGTTCCAGAACTTCTGTGGCTCATCTCTGCATTTCTTTGCAAATTCCAACCTGGCCCTCCAATTCTTACTGCTGATGAGTGGTTTGCATTTTGTAGTATGGCCTCTATATTTCTGCTTGTGAAGTTTTCTTTGAACCATGAATTGTGTTCCCTACACCCCTGCCCTGTGAAGGCTGGGGATTTCACTAACTACTGTTTTTGGATTTTTCTTCACAGCTCTCATAATGTTTCTGTCATCAACTGATGTTTTTTTTCCTTGGCTCGCCTGTTTGATGTCTGGTTGTTAATACACCAGTGATTTCTTTCTTTTTTAGGACAATACAACAAAAAACAATGTGGTATTGGCTGTGCCCAATGCTTCTGCAAAGGATTTTCCATCTTTTCTCAGCTTCAAAATGGCTTGATTTTCTTTCATAGACAGCTCTATAGTCTTTATGCTTTTTTATTCCCTGCCCAAACGAAATTGGGCGGGGGATATAGAAATGGGTTCTGTCCATCTGTCTGTCTGGTCACGTTTTTTTTTTTTTTTCTGGGCCATATCTTTAAAACTACTGAAGATATCTTCATGAAACTTTGTAGACATATCAAGCAACATGTGAACTGGTGCCTTTTGCTCTTTTGGATTTATGAAAAAAAAAGTTATTTTCAATTTTTTACATAAAAATAGATTTTGGCTTAGTTTCTAAGAGCAATGTTTGTTTCCGGAGCATATATCCAAAACTATTCATGATACAGATTTGAAACTTGGTATACATGTTAACAAGGTGATGTAGACGTGCCTTTTAGAAATGGGTTCTGTCTGTCTATCCATCCGGCTGTCCATCCGGTCACGTTTTTGTTTCTGGGCCATATCTTTAAAACTACTGAAGATATCTTCATGAAACTTTGTATAAATATCAAGCAACATGTGAACTGGTGCCTTTTGCTATTTTAGATTTTTGAAAAAAAAATAAAAAATTTTACATAAAAAATAGATTTTGACTTAGTTTCTAAGAGCAATGTTCATTTCCAAAGCATATATCCAAAACTATTCAAGATACGGATTTGAAACTTGGTATACATGTTAACAAGGTGATGTAGATGTGCCTTTTCATACTAAGAAATTTGAGAAATTTAAAATTTTCATGTTTCCATGGAAACAATTTCAGACTTGGTCTCTCAGGTTAGTCTTGGGGTAGGTTTTGTTTCTAGAGCAGAACTTGAAAACTATGAGTGGTATGGTCTTGAAAGTTGGTATATGTGTTGATTAAGTAATGTATATGTGCCTTTTGATACTAAGAAATATGAGAAATTTAAATTTTTAGTTCACCTGGACCAAAGGTATGGTGGGCTTATGCCATGGGCTGCTGAGGTCAGTGTAAAGAGGTAGGGTTGGTTTCCTGCAGCACAACTTGAAAAATGTGACAAATAATATCTTGAAACTTGGTATATAGTTGGCATATAGTGCAGGGGGTATAGATGACTCTGTCTTCTTGTTATCCTTTTTACACAAATGCAGCTTTTCCAGGCAAAACCCAGGGCTCAGACCAAGAGTAGACCATTAGAGTTATTAATTGTTTAAACAGTCAGTCTAACAGGGCACATCTGGAAACAAGAAACATCTGTCCGTTCCAATAATTTTGATCACATTAAAAATGAGTGTGCTCAAACAAAAGGTGCCCTATTCTAAGTTGTTTAACCTATCAAGAAACTAAAGCTGAAATTATGATGTGATCATCTCATATTCATCTTTTGATCTCAAACCCAAATGACTTCAGTGTACATAGCAAAAAATAAGGAAAAAAAGAATTTGCCTTGTTGTTCCAATACTTTCAAGGGGTTACTGTAAATGCACTATGCTAAATTTCAGCTTGATGGAACCAAACTTTGCATATGAGCTCTGAATCTTGTCTTGTGTCTTTCAAGGTTCATATGAATCCATCCAACAATCATGTGTCACAATTGTTTGGGTAAATTCAGCTCTGCTTCATTCAAATTGATGTTATGTTACATAAATAGCATTGAGGGGGTTAGGTACCTTGCTCAAGGGCACTTCAGCCATTCCTGCTGGGCGAGGGAATCAAATAAGCAACCTTTTAGTCCTAAAGCTTCTTCTCTAACCATTAGGCTATGGCTTCCCCCTGATGTGACAGTCATATTGTTTACAAATGAAAAGAAGTAAATACCACTGTAGCAAACTTTTGCTACACAATTACTTTATATGTGAGGAGTTTAAATAAAAAATAACAAGATCAACTGTGAGCTACTGCTCACTTACATAATCCCCCCACTCTCGCTTATATCAGAATGCAAGCAATGGAAGGAATAGGACACTTATTATGAATGTTGACATCAACAAATAATTAACCCTGAAACAAGTAAGTAAAGAGCAGTGTTCTCCCCAGGTATTTCAAATAGCATCCTGGTAAACTGTCATTTTTAAATGGCATTTTGCTTCTTGAAATAGTGTCAAATTCACTGTATAATCTATTATAAAATTAATACAGATAGCATCATATTCAGACAATATAGCATCATATTTATACCATGATGCTATAAGGCGCTGGGGAGAATATTTGTTGTGTCTAATTGTCTGAATACTTACATATGAGTACAAACCATTCACAAATCTCTTTTCAACCATGTGTTGATTAACATGTCATTTAGATAGAAACACGGGAATAAAATGCTCATATGAATCCACTGGTTCCAGTGACAGAAATAGTCATTTACACAATTAAATAGCATCACATCCAAGAGAAAAAAATTGTCCATATTAATCTGCTAGTCCAAAAAAAAAGAAAAATGTAAAGAAAAATGTTGTGAAAATTTTGTAAATCCATGCTACGGTATCTCATCTCATTATCTCTAGCCGCTTTATCCTTCTACAGGGTCGCAGGCAAGCTGGAGCCCATCCCAGCTGACCACGGGCGAAAGGCGGGGTACACCCTGGACAAGTCGCCAGGTCATCACAGGGCTGACACATAGACACAGACAACCATTCACACTCACATTCACACCTATGGTCAATTTAGAGTCACCAGTTAACCTAACCTGCATGTCTTTGGACTGTGGGGGAAACCGGAGCACCCGGAGGAAACCCACGCGGACACGGGGAGAACATGCAAACTCCACACAGAAAGGCCCTCGCCGACCCCGGGGCTCGAACCCAGGACCTTCTTGCTGTGAGGCGACAGCGCTAACCACTACACCACCGTGCCGCCCATGCTACGGTATATGTTTCATAAATACATTCAGTCGGTAAACAGGAAGTCAATGTGTGACAGACCTGAAAACAGTATACATGGTATAGAACCCCAAGCTGAAGCTCAGTACCAAATATCAAGCAGTTGTTATTTGTAGTTGCTGAGAAAAATGTTATGAAAATTTTGTAAATCCACCCTATATGTTTTGTAAATACATTCAGTCAGTAAACAGGAGGCCAATGTGCAACAGACCTGAAAATGGTATACACAGTATAGAACCCCAAGCTGAAGCTCACTACTAAATATCAAGCAGTTGTGATTTGTAGTTGCTGAGAAAAGTGTTACGAAAATTTTGTAAATCCACGCTATATGTTTCGTAAATACATTAAGTTGGTAAACAGAAAGTTGATGTGCAACAGACCTGAAAACGGTAAGCATGGTATAGAACCCCAAGCTGAAGTTTGGTACCGAGTACCAAGTGGCTATGATTTGTGGTTGCTGAGAAAAAGAGTGTTTCGGACGGATGGAAATACAGAGATACGGACGGACAGAGGTAAAAAGCCAGTATGTCCCCCTCCTTCAGAGCGGGGGTATAATAATTGAGGCATGTGGAAAAGTTTGAATACCATTCTAGTTGTAAATTTTCAGATCTTAGTTACCTTGTTAGGCCTTAATTGGTTCGTTAGGACTAAATTATCTGACACTTCAAATCTTGTGCTAACCATGGGCTCCTCTAAGCAGCTGACTGAGGAACTGAAAATGAAGCTATGTAATGCCTACAAAGAAGGGAAGTCTATAAAAAGATATCAAAATGTTTCTAACTCACAAATCCCACTGTCTCAGGGGGGACACTTTAGATAGCTCCAGCTGTATATTGGCAAGAAAAGCAAAACAAATATGACACTATGAACATCCAGTAAGGTTTACTTGACACCTTAAACAGAGTGGTGCTCCATTCTACTCATGGGCACCATGATCTGCAGGGAACAGTGAATGTCTGATGCAAAACAAATATCTAGATGAGCCAGAGGCATTTTGGAAACAGCTGCTGTGGACTGATGAAGACTGATGGAACTTTCTGGCCACACTTACCAAAGGTATGTTTGAAGAAAAAAAAGGAGCAGCATTTGATGAAAAGAATACCTTGTCAACTATTAAGTGCAGGGGTGGATCTATTGTGCTTTGGGGTTGTGTGGCAGCCAGTGGCACAGGAAATATTGAACAGATAGAATGAAAAATGGATTCCAGTAAATAGCAGCAAATTCTGGAAGCAAATGTGAAACAAACAGTCAAGAAACTGAAGCTGAAAAGAGACTGGTTTCTACAACTGGACAGTGATCCAAAGCATACCTCAAAATCCACCAACTGCTACTTCAAGAAATGTAAGTTGTAACTTTTAGAATGGCCATCATAGTCCCCTGACTTGAACATCATTGAAAATCTGTGGGATGGCCCAAGAATATCTCAGTACTAGAAACGTTCTACAAGTAATAGTAAGTGAAAATTCATTAAACAAGATGGAATGACTCCTAACATACTACAAAATGCATTTGCAAGCTGTGATAACTGACAAAGAGGGTGTTGAAGCTGGACTTTCTGGTGGCAGAGAAGAGGACTATGGACAAAATACTGAACATCATGGACAATGCCAGTCACCCTCTGGACACTGTCATCAGCAACCAGAGGAGCCTGTTCAGTGACAGAATGCTCTTTCCCAAGTGCAGGACTAACAGACTTAAAAACTCCCTTGTCCCTCACGCCATCAGACTGTACAACTCCTCTCTGGGGGGGAGGGATAACAGAAGGACAGAGGACAGGAAGGACCAGAATACCTCTTCTGCTGGACTTTTTTTTCCCTCTTCCCCATATCTAATTCTTTTTTATATTTGTCTATGTAAATATTTAATTTGTCTTGAAGTTTTTCTCTATTTCTATTCTCTGTTTATCCTGTAATGATGCTACTGGAATTTTAATTTCCCTGAGGGAACCCGCCCAAAGGGATCAGTAAAGTTCTAATCTAATCTAATAAGTAATGAGTCCAAACTTTTGAACATGCCATGACTGCAGTAATTTGGCCAGGGGTGCCCTACTTTTGCATACATCTGTATATAAATTGGTTAAGCAATTTGCTGTTTCCCTTCCAGTTTTTTTTTTCTCCTCTTGGCCCGATGAGGGTCATGATGGCAATAGGGTGAGAAGATTAACCAGATTTCTCTATCCCCAATGACAGATTTCTGCTCCTCCTGGTAGTAGAGGATCTGGGTTAGATATGTATGCACATAATGTAGGAGAGGATAACTCAACTGTTATAGGCTAATTTGAACCCAAGGAACAACTTGGGATGTGTGCCAAAATTGCTATTCAGGGCGAACAGGCCAAAAATTACCAATCTAAGATGGTTGCCGGTAGACATATTGAAAATATCAATTTTTGAACCACTCATTACAGATGTGCAATACCTCGTTTTATGAGTCTTTGGGTATGGGGAATCCATTAGTGACATCAATTTCATGATTGAAGGAAAGGGGAATAAGCTATAGTCAAGGGCAAGGTAAAAAAAAAATTGGCCAAAATTGCAGTTTCACAGAAAACATGAGTAAAACAGAATAACCCTACCTCAAACATGAAATCATGGAATTGGGAGACCTATGCACATAATTTAGGAGAGTATAAGAAAGCAAGCATTTGATGAATATAAAGAAATTGTATTTTCAATCATACTGTTATGATCAATGGAATGTTAACTTAAAGTGAAAAATACAAAACAAAACTTATTACTTTAGTAGGCAGCAATATCTTGAGAGCCTAAATGTTAACAGCCAACAATACAACTTTTAACATCACATTATTACTGTTTATGTGTCACATAAACCAGGGTCAGGAACATGAAAAGTAACACAATAATAATACTGTAATACCGGTGGCCATATTGGATTAGTAATTTTCAGGCTGTTCACCCCGGATAGCGATTTTGGCACATATCCCAAGTTATTCCTTGGGTTCAAATTAGCCTATAACAGTTGAGTTATCCTCTCCTAAATTATGTGCATACATGTCTAAGCCAGGTCCTAGACTATGGGGGAATCCTCAAGTGTGCTTAAGACAACTGTGAAATGTAATATTTCCACTGGGTCCTGGGTCTGCCCTGGTGTCTCCAGCCAGTGGGATATGCCTGATGCAGCTTAGCAAGTGTCAACAAGAGTTTCACCACCACAGACCAGTAACACTGCTGCCACTGACCCAATCGGTTCATCAGTCTCGCTTGTGAATAAGATCCCAAGGCATTGGCTCATGAAGGGAGCATATTCTCCAGGTTAAAGAGATCCTCAAGCGGTCCTTCTTCCATCACTTATAACCCAGTAAAAGTCAACACTTCTCCACACTTGCTCAGAAGAGCTTGTTCATGATCTTATCCCCTCCTGGGGTTCATCGCCCTGACAGGCAATGGCAACCTTCTTGTTTTAACTTCTTGCCGGTGACGCTATGATTAAGGACCTGAACACAATCTGTTCAAACTCAAGGGACCCAGCCTTAGCATGTAGAAGAAATATGTCCACTCTGAAGTGACCGTTCATCTTTCAGTGAAGCTTCTGCCAGATGTTTTCATGCAACCTGAAAGGCTCTCAAGTGTCTATTTATTTATTTTTTTAACCAACTACACTGACAGGATATATCCATATCTTCTTCATTTTCTTCACTTAGCTGCATCACGCTCCTGCCAGTTTATCTCATAGCTCAGTATGGAAATAGTGATGTCTATACAGTTTATTTATATTCACCTTGCAGAAGCCTAGCTAAACAAAATGTCACAACATACAGGTGGTGGATAATAAGTAAGCAGATGGCATGCAAGAATCACAAAGAGCAAAGAAGAAAACATTGGATAAAAGGAAAGAAAGGAAACAGGGGCTTTAGTGAAATATGGGGTCTGGTCCCAAGTGTCCCATCTAACAAGCTTTGTCCATGTTTTAATTGGAAATGAAAATTATAAAGGGAACAATGTAAAAAAAAAGTAAAATGAAATAAAAAGGTAAAGCAAAAAAGATTTGATATTACAAAAGTAATTTGATATACTAAGTTATCATTAAACTAAACAGAGTAGACTGTGGTATGTTGGGTCCTATAAAAGAAAAGAAAAATTAATAATCATTAAAGCACAGTGCTGTCAAATTCTCAAATGTGATTGGTCAGAAGGTAATGACTGTTTATACCTGTTACTAGTGATTCATAATGGGAAGTAACTTATTTTGCAGACATTCAACAGCATTAATTGCAGTAATGAATGGATTAACAAGAAGTCCATCCATCCATCCATTATCCATAACCACTTATGCTGTGCAAGCTGGAGCCTATCCCAGCTGACTATGGGTGAGAGGCGGGGTACACCCTGGACAAGTTGCCAGGTTATTACAGGGCTGACACATAGAGACAAACAACCATTCACACTCACAGTCACACCTGCGGTCAATTTAGAGCCACCAATTAACCTAACCTGCATGTCTTTGGACTGTGGGGGAAACTGGAGCACCCGGAGGAAACCCACGCAGACACAGGGAGAACACGCAAAGTCCACACAGTTTTACTGTTTTCAAATGGGGAAGATATAGGCATTACTGTTTGCAGAGGCACTGACACCAGTTAATGGAGTTTTGTTGAAGATGCTGAATTAAAGGTGCCATAGAATGCATTTATTAAATATTTTAAATTGTTCTCTGATGTTTAAATAGAAGGTATGTGACTTTGATCGGGGCAAAAATTGCCCACATGCAGTTTTACACACCCATTTACAACCCTATGATTTATTCCTAAAATGGAAAAAAAAAGTTATATTCCCTTTTTTGGTGGGCTCATTAATATGTTGATGAGCGCTGGTATGATTGGCTGGTTTGCAGCAGGCATGCCTGATTAGGGTGTGAGCATGGACACAGTGCTCTCTGGGAAATGCAGTCCGGAAACACAACCCAGAAGTGTCATTTGGAAGTGCCATCTGGCAGTGCCATGAGAGTAGAAATAGCTTGAGTAGAAATAACAAGCTATTTCTTTGAATGGGACACAGGCAGGAAAATAAAGTGATCCTCCGTGCACATAAGCTAGGTCACCTTACTGTTTAGTTAGCTATGCTAGCTATTTGGAGCTTGTTTGGAGCCTGAAGCTTGCTAACATTACCCATACGGTACTAGCTACTTGCTTTTGATCTTAGCAACAATACAAAGTAAATTAAAGTTGTTGGCTAACTATGAAACATTCAATTTAAGTTGATCTGGCTTCAACCATCAAAAAGTGGATAAAATTACACAGCATTGCTAGCTACTTACCTCCGCTTTTGGTTTTCTGGGTTACTCCACCACAGCATCATTTAACCACATCTCACCAAAGCAGACAGCAGATGTAGTTGAAAAGTCTTTTGTCGTTCTTACCAGCAGTTTCAATTAATCCGGTTTGTTGCTAAGTGAGCGGGCATGCAGATCAAAGGCACATCTCAGAGGTTGCGCAAGTACGTTGCCGTGTCTCCCACAATCTCTCTACTTAGGCTTTGCTCTGATATGGGAAGATGGCTGATGATTCCCTCAGTGAGCTTCTCCAGAGAATTTCTGCGAGTATAGATGAATCCAGGGAAGTACCAAAAGTAAACAAATCACCATTACTGCAGAGGTGTCTCCCTATAATATGCACATGTGTGAATGCAAGCTGTCCTCAGTGTAACATTTTCTTCTTTTACTTTCTATGTAATGTTACTTTTGACAATGATGTCTAGGAAATCGGGAAGATTAACTTCAACTCGAAAAAAAAAAACCTGAATGTAAAATACACAAGGCTTTACTTCATGAAGGGTGTCCCTGTCTGAGATCATACACTTTACAGATTGCCTGGGTGTGCAGAGGACCAAGATATTCACAGTTCATAAAGTCATATTTTTTAGTTTTACTAATGTAACTGGTCTGTAATGGACAAAATGCAACTCATGAATGATTATGCTAGCTAGCTAGTACAGTGATGTTAGTAAAGTATATTACACTCCATCACTTGAAATGTGGTAGATGGTCAAGTGGTCCATTTTTTTCTCCATTTCTCTATTTCTGGTTATTGTTGTAACCAATATCTAATTAAAATGTCAAATTTGACTAATGTTAAAGGGGAACTGAAGTCAATTTTAAACTTGCTTTTGTTAAGGGTGACAAGATGTGGTGAGTTAGGATCCAATAGCAGAACACAAACCAGAAAATCCAATGAATAAAAGATGATTTAATTAAAGTCCAAAAAAAAGGCAAACAAAAATAGCAAAAATAATCCAGACAAAAACGAGGTAGGCAAAGAGCTAATATGAAAAAACATGAAAAATAGTTCAAACAACCATAGTGCAAAAAACAAGAAAAAAAAGACAAAACGTGAGTACAAAAAACTGTGGCTAAGGTTAGGCAAAACAGAGAGCAAAAATCAGGAAGCAAAAAATGGCACAGAGACAACATGAGAAACAGACAAGACATTCTGGCAAAGTCCCCTTCTGAGAACGGCCTATTTATACACAGCAGAGCAGACCAGGAAGTGAATGCTGGAAAGATGGAAGTCCCGTCCCGGATCCGAATTGTGCTGAACTGGGAGATAGTAAATCCAGAGTGGAAGTCCGGGGCGGATCATGACAGTAACCCCCCCCCCCCTTCAATGAGCACCTCCAGGCGCTTTAGGGAGAGCGTTAGGGTGTTGCCGGTGGAACTCCATGATAAGTGCCGGGTCCAGAATGAACCTGGCAGGGACCCAACTTCTCTCCTCAGGACTGTAACCCTCCCAGTCCACCAGGTACTGGAGTCCTCTGCCTCGCAAAGAACTAGAGACCAGAGGTTTAAGCTGTGATACATGAAAGGTAGGGTAAACACATCACATAGTGAGCGGTAATGCCAGTCTAACGGAACAAGGATTGATTACCTTCTTGATGAGGAAGGGTCCAAGGAACCTGGGTGCCAGCTTGTGAGAGATGGTCCTAAGTGGCAGGTGGTATGTGGAGAGCATAACTCATTGACCCACTCGGTAAGTGGGTGCCTTGGAGCAGCGTTTGTCGGCCTTCTTCTTGGATGTGAGTGTGGAGTGAATGAGTCTTCTCTGGGCCAATGCCCACATTCTCCTGCAGCGGTGTATAAAGGCCTGGGCTGATGGTATGGCAACATCCTCCTCCTGGCTGGGGAACAGTGGTGGTTGGTAACATAGTGAGCATTGGAACAGAGAGAGACCTGTGACAGAGGAAGGGAGAGTGTTATGTGCATATTTGATCCAAGGTAGGTACTTGCTTCAAGAACTGGCATCCCTGGACGCCATGCACCTGAGTGCAACCTCCAAAGCCTGGTTAGCCCGTTCTGCCTGGCCGTTGGTCTGTGGGTGGAAGCCTGAGGAGAGACTACAGGTGGCCCCAATGAGTTTGCAGAAGGCTCTCCAGAACTGTGCAGTGAACTGAGGACCCTGGTCAGAAACTATGCCTGTAGGCAGACCATGTAGGTGGAAAACATGATGGATGAGTAGTTCTGCAGTCTCTTTGGCTGAGGAGAGCTTGGGCAGAGGAATGAAATGGACAGTCTTAGAAAAACGGTCAATGACAGTGAGGATGCATGTATTGCCACCTGAGTTGGGGAGTCCAGTGATGAAGTCCAGGGTGATGTGAGACCAAGGTCGATGTGGAGTAGGAAGGGGTCTTAGTAAGCCGGCAGGGGGTCAATTGGCTGTCTTGTTCTGGGACCATGTGTCGCAGGCTGCCACGAACTCCTGGATGTCCTCCTTGATAGATGTCCACCAAAAGCGCTGCTGGATGAGAGCCAGGGTTCGGGTGGCTCCCGGATGACAGGCCAGCTTGGAACCGTGACCCCACTGCAGCACCTGAGTTCACACATGACAGGGAACAAGCAGATGGTTACGAGGAATATTCTTGGAGTTACCTTCACCGGGGTCCTGCTCCAGGGCCTTCTGCATGAGCGTCTCAACTTCTAGAATAGTGGCTCCCACCAGGGAGCATGGAGGAAAGATAGTCTCGGGTGGCTTGGACTCCTCTTGGTGGGAAGAGAACATCATGGACAAGGTGTCGGGGTTTGCTGTTCTTGGAGCCTGGGCAGTAGGAGGGCGTGAAGTTGAATCAGGAGAAGAAGAGAAACCAATGGACTTGACGGGAGTTGAGACGTTTGGCAGACTTGAGGTACTCCAGGTTTTTATGGTCGGTCCAGGCTAGAAACGGGAGGTCAGACACCTCGAGACAGTGCCTCCACTCCTCCAAGGCTAGTTTCACAGCCAGTAGTTCTCAGTCGCCGATGTCGTAGTTTCGTTTGGCTGGGGATAGCCGGTGGGAGAAGGAGCACGGGTGGACCTTGCTGTCGTTGGCCCTCTGGGATAGGATGGCTCTGAACCCTGACTCGGAGGCATCGACCTCGATGATAAACTGCTTGGTAGAATCGGGTATGGTGAGAATGGGAGCTGTGGTAAACCTGTGCTTGAGACTGGAAAAGGCTTTCTCTGCTTCCTCCCCCCACTTGAACTTGGTCTTGGTCAAGGTCAGGGCTGAGAGAGGTCCAGCCACCATGCTGAAGTTGTGGATGAAATGCCTGTAAAAGTTGTCGAACCCCAGGAAGCGCTGGAGCTCTCGTCTCGAAGATGGGGTGGGCCAGTCAGCGACTGCCTCCAGCTTGAGGGGGTCCATCTGGATCTTGGCTGGTGAAATGATGAACCCCAGGTATGAAACAGAGCTTTGGTGGAACTCTCTCTTCTCTGCCTTAACGAACAGCTTATTCTCCAGCAGGCACTGAAGAACCTGCCGGACGTGACCCCAATGTTCCTCCAGGGAGTGAGAGAAAATCAAGATATCGTCCAGGTAAATAAAGACAAAGGTGTTAAGAAAGTCCCTCAAGACATCATTAACCAGCGCCTGGAATACTGCAGGCGCATTAGTCAGGCCGAAAGGGACTACAAGGTACTCATAGTGGCCTGTGGTGGTGTTGAAGGCCATCTTCCACTCGTCCCCTTCCCTGATCCTGACTAGGTGATAGGCGTTGCGCAAGTCCAGTTTAGTGAACACCTCAGCTCTCTGGAGTAGTTCAAAGGCTGTGGTCATGAGCGGTAGTGGATAGCGATTCTTGACTGTGATGGCGCTGAGACCTTGATAGTCAATGCAGGGGCAGAGTGACTTGTCTTTCTTCTCCACGAAGAAGAATCCCACCCCTGCTGGGGAGGAGGAAGGGCGGATGATCCCAGCTGCCAGAGAATCAGTGATGTATTTCTCCATGGCTTGTCTCTCAGCGGGGGAAAGAGAGTAGAGACGTCCCTTGGGTGGTGCCGTCCCTGGCAGGAGGTCAATACCACAGTCATAGGGCCTATGAAGGGGAAGGGACACTGCTCGGGTCTTACTGAAGACAGGTTCAAGGTCCAGATATTCCGGTGGCACATGAGAAAGGTCGGGAAGCTTGCTGGCTGAGGACTGAGGTGGTTTGACAGGAGGCAGAGCAGAGTTCAGGCAGGAGGCCAGGCAGGAAGGACTCCAGCCTAAGATGGTGTGGTCAGTCCAGTTTAAGTGGGGGTTGTGCTGCATCAACCAGGGTAATCCAAGAATAATGGGAATGTGAGGGTTGTTCATGACGTGAAGTTGTATAGTTTCAGAGAGATTGCCTGAAATCCTTAGAGTGAGCAGGGTGGTGAGGTGAGTGATGGTGGTCAAGCCAGTGCCATTGAGTCTCAGGATGGTGAGAGGGACCTCGAGGGCGAGTAACGGGATTCCGAGATCCTTGGCGGTGGCAGAGCAGATCAGGTTCCTGTCTGCCCCCGAGTCGACAAGCGCCTGAAGATGGTGATGCCGGTTATGATGATAATGGGGAGCAACGGTTGGTCGGCAGGGGACTGGTTCCGAGCATTGCTCACCAGGGCCCCTCGATTCACCGGTGGGCTCGTCCTTTTAGCGGGCAGGCTTGGCAGATGTGTCCCTGCTGACCACAGTAGAAACAAACCCCTGTGCTCCATTGGCACAGTCATTCCTCCGCTGACACCCATACCCTATCTACCTGCATGGGTTCGACGGACGAGGCGGGTGGTGGAGAGGGGTTGAAGTTGCAGTGGCTCCTCTCTCTCCTCCGTTGTTGAACCTGCACATCAATACGATTGGCCAGGTTCATCAGGCTGGAGAGGTCCGATGGCAGTTCCCGTGAGATGAGTTCATCCTTGATGGCGTCGGATAAGCCATGTAGGAAAGCGTCAACCAGGGCACTCTCATTCCAACTGCATAATGCTGCCAACATCCGGAACTCGATGGCATAATCCAAGGTAGATCAGGACCCCTGCCGCAGCTCCATGAGCTCTCTTGACGCCTCCCGGCTGGACAGAGAGTGGTCGAATGTTCACCTCATTTCCTCAGAGAATTCCTTGAAGCTGGAACAACAGGGCGAGGTGGTGTCCCAGACCGCTGTCCCCCATTCCCTAGCCTTGCTGGTGAGGAGCATGATGGTATAGGCTACCCAGGAGCATTCTGTGGGGAAAGCCAGAGGTTGAAGCTCCAAGAGCAGCGAACACTGACAAAAAAGATCTGCAGGTACCTGGTTCTCCACTGTAGGGCTGAGGCGAAGGGAGTCTTGGTTCGTGGAGAGCGGCGGTGGCATGAGGTGAAGAAAGAGATGGCTGGGCAGGGGTAGGCATGGCTTGGGAGTTCTGGAGTTGTGTGGCTAGGAGGTTGAGTGAGTCAGACAGGGTGGCCAGGTTCTGGGTGATCTGCCGGAGTTCCTGTTGGTGGGTCCCAAGGAGGGCTCTTTGCTGCTGCATAGCCATTCTCAGATGGTTAAGTTCCATTGGATCCATGTTGGCCAGAACATACTGTTATGGGTGGCGAGATGTGGTGAGTTAGGATCCAATAGCAGAACACAAACCAGAAAATCCAATGAATAAAAAATGATTTAATTAAAGTCCCCCAAAAAAAAGAGTCAAACAAAAATAGCAAAAATAATCCAGACAAAAACGAGGTAGACAAAGACAAAGTGCTAATATGAAAAAACATGAAAAATAGTTCAGACAACAACCATAGTGCAAAAAACAAGAAAAAAAGACAAAACATGAGTACAAAAAACTGTGGCTAAGACTAGGCAAAACAGAGAGCAAAAATCAGGGAGCTAAAAATGGCACAGAGATGACATGAGAAACAGACAAGACATTCTGGCAAGTCCCCTTCTGAGAATGTCCTATTTATAAGGACGTGAATGCCGGAAAGATGGAAGTCCCGTTCCGGATCCGGATTGCGCTGAAATGGGAGATAGTAAATTTCCGGAGTGGAAGTCCGGGGCAGATCATGACAGCGTTATTTCTTAATTAACATGTTATTCAATTACCTTTTCGGTTTTAGTAACCTTATATTGTGACTCGTATTGGCAACTAATTTCAATTAAATATTATACTTATCCGCCTATTCATTTTTTAGCCATGTTGAATGTAGTTCGTTTGGTCCATGGCAGGCGTCGCTTATCCGTACAATCTTCACAAGACTTGTGTGAGACTTTGAAATGTCAAGTGTCAGCCAGGTGTCAGTGCCGCCATTTTGAAAACTGTTTTCCAAATGAAATATTGCACAAAAACAAGTTTATATGATGATTACTGCCTATTTCTTTCAAACTTTCCTGATTGCTATCAAAACAAACAAAACTTCCGGCTTGACCACATCAGCATTTGAAAGAGGGTGCATGCGACTTTTGACAATGTTGGCAGATGTTGGTCACTTTGATTTCCGCTGTACGTTTTACTTCCGTCCTACGATGTCTCGCACGGGTCTCAACGAATCTCATTTACGGCCATTGCTTTGACATATGGACTGATATATTACATAGCATATTTCAAACACTCATAACTTGCTATAGCAGTGACAAAATAGCTATCGAAAATCTCATCTCATCTCATCATCTCTAGCCGCTTTATCCTTCTACAGGGTCGCAGGCAAGCTGGAGCCTATCCCAGCTGACTATGGGCGAAAGGTGGGGTACACCCTGGACAAGTCGCCAGGTCATCATAGGGCTGACACATAGACACAGACAACCATTCACACTCACATTCACACCTACGGTCAATTTAGAGTCACCAGTTAACCTAACCTGCATGTCTTTGGACTGTGGGGGAAACCGGAGCACCCGGAGGAAACCCACGCGGACACGGGGAGAACATGCAAACTCCGCACAGAAAGGCCCTCGCCGGCCACGGGGCTCAAACCCGGACCTTCTTGCTGTGAGGCGACAGTGCTAACCACTACACCACCGTGCCGCCCCACTATCGAAAATGGATTCCTATATTTAATAAAATGAGATAAATAGAATTTTGATGATAAAAAAGTTGCCTTCAGTTCTCCTTTAAGACTGTCCTTCAAATAAGATACCTTCATCAGTAACTGGGGCCACTGCCTAATGTCGTCAATACAACTACCCATGTTGCTGTCACTGTTAGCCGCTGTCAGCAGGCAGTCACTATGACTTGCCACTGCAGTAATAGTGGCACTGCTAGATGGCAGAACACACAAGTTGATCACTGGATTCATCTATACATTCTATGAATGTATATTCTATACATTCATCTATACAAAGTCTGGAAGATTTTTTTTTGCAGTGTTAAGCCCTTGAGATGTAGGAGCTCATTCTGGTCAAAAGCCACGTCTCCAAAGTGTCGCGAGTGCTCTGCACCATCCTCCATGAGCTCTTCATCTTGCCATCACTTTGTTGCAGGACACCTAATGATTCTCTTGGTGAGTTTGTTATTGTTTCATTGTTTTCAATACCTTACAATCACCTGCTGACATCACCTCTTTCAAATCACATCATTATTTAATTGTTTTACCTCATTACTTTTTTTTGGAATGTGTTGCAGACCTGAACTGCAGGAATGGATGGATATTAACAAACAAAATGAAACTGACCAGACTAAACATGAAATATCTTGGGTTCATACTGTCTCCAACAAAATACAAGTCAAAGTAAATTTAGAAATCACTGCTTTCTTTTTTCTTTGCATTTTCCATTCCATCACAACATTTTTTCTGATTTTGGGTTGTATACTACTTATCCATCAGGGTTGCTGGGGAAGCCAGAGACAATCCCAGCTGTTTTCGGGCAAGAGGTGAGGTATAGATGAGTGTGGCAGTGGGGGCGTGGCCAAGCAGCAGTCTGTGAATGGAGGGCGGGGTCGGGGAAGGTAAGTGGCTAAGTCATTCTCCCTGCTGTCAATTGCGTGTGTGTGTGTGTGTTACAGGGATGGAGCATAAAAGGAGAGAGAGAGAGCAGAGAAAGAGAGCTCTCTCCCTGACCACAATGCATGTGTGAGTGAGTGAGTGAGTGAGTGAGTGTGTGAGAAAGGAAGAAGAAAAGAAAGCTGAAAAGCTAAAATAAAGTGGTTTGTGGAACATTAACTCTCACCTGCTGTGCTTCTGTGCTCCACCCACATCAGGGATTACTACAGTGGTGCCGAAACCCGGGAGCACAGAAGGGAACCACCCCATGGAGTCCTCCCCATTCGAAGAGCTCATCCTTGCCCTTGCTACCGCCAAGCAGAACCAGCATCAAGCGCTGATCACCCTCCGGAAGGAGCAGCAGCAATGCTTCGAAGCCTTGATGCTGGCCCAGCAGGAAGATCGCCAGGCGTTCCGGCACCTGCTCGCGTCAGCAGGGCTGTCAGCCACCGCTGCTGCCACCCTCACAAAGATGGGACCGCAGGATGATCCGGGAGCGTTCCTCGCTCTCTTTGAGCAAGCAGCCGAGGCGTGGGGGTGGCCACAGAAGTAGCGCGCAGCGCGCCTCCTCCTGCTCCTGACTGGCGAGGCGCAGCTCGCAGCGCAGCAGCTCCCTGCTGACAGCCGACTGGTCTATGCTGACCTAAAGAAAGCCATTCTGCAGCATCTCAGCCGCTACCCGGAGCAACATCGTCAGCGCTTCCGGACGCTGGCACTGGAGGAGGTCAGCCAGCCATTTGCATTCGGCCAGCAACTCCGGGACGCCTGCCAGCGGTGGCTGAGGGCGGAAGACCGCGACGCCGACGAGATCATCGATCTGGTGGCACTGGAGCTGTTTATCTCTCGTCTTCCAGAAGGAACGGCGGAATGGGTCCAGTGTTACCGCCCGGCGTCGCTGGAACGAGCCATCAAGCTGGCGAAGGACCATCTGGAGGCAGCTCCGACGGCAGGCAGATGAGGCGGCTCCCCTCGCTTCTCTTCTCTCTCTCCCTCTCTCTCTCCTGTCTCTTGTTCCCCTGCCACGAAGTGGTGGCTGGCTCCACCCCAGCCAGCCCATTGCACCCGTGGTGTCCTCCCATCTCCCTCTTCTGTGTCTGTGTTGTCTCCCCCTCAGGTGAGTGACACCCATAACACCAGTGCAGAGGGAAAGCCTGGGCTGGTGTGCTAGCATGGTGGGGAATCGGAGCATCTCCAGAGTCAAAGCTCCGCAAGGGAGGTGGGTGCTGTAATCTGGATCCCCGATGTGCCAGAAACCGCCCCCGATCGGGCCAGAATGTATTGCATACCGGTGAGTATTCAAGGGGATACGTATCACGCTTTGGTGGATTCCGGTTGTAATCAGACCTCAATTCACCAATGCCTGGTGCAAAGTGAGGCACTGGGGGGAGCACAAGCGGTGAAAGTGTTGTGTGTGCACGGGGATGTTCACCATTACCCTCTAGTGTCTGTCCATATTCTATTCTGGGGCCAAACACATAGAATAAAGGCAGTGGTTAGTCCTTGTCTTACCCACTTGTTGATTTTGGGTACTGATTGGCCAGGATTTAAAGAACTAATGGAATATTTAACACGTAGTGGGTCCTGCCCTAGTAGGTCACGGGAAGATCCCGGTGTGGCATTGGCTGGAGAAGCTGTCACAGAGCCATCTATGTTAACACCGCGTCAGAGTGAGGAGCATCCCACTCCTCCTCCCTCTCTCAGGGATTACCTTGGGGATTTCCCATTAGGGCAGTCACGAGACAAGACTCTGCAGCATGCATTTGACCAAGTGAGAGTAATCGATGGTCAAACTCTTCAGCCAAGCGCGGCACCGACCTTCCCCTATTTTGCCATTGTTAAAGATAGATTGCACCGAGTGACACAGGACATTCAAATTAAGGAACAAATAACCCAGTTGTTAATCCCAAAGAGCCATAGGGAACTTGTATTCCATGCGTCTCACTTTAATCCCATGGCTGGACACGGGGCAAGACAAAACACTAGCCCGAATAATGGCCCAGTTCTATTGGCCAGGGATTCATGGGGATGTCCGTTGGTGGTGTGTGGCATGCTGTGAATGCCAATTAGTAAATCCCGCAGCCACTCCAAAAGCATCGTTGTGCCCTCTTCCTATAATCGAGACCCCGTTTGAGCGAATTGGGATGGATCTCATCGGGCCATTAGATCGGTCAGCACAGGGATATCGCTTTATTTTAGTTCTAGTGGACTATGCAACACGATATCCGGAAGCAGTGCCTCTCCACAATATCTCAGCATGCAGTATTGCAGAGGCACTCTTCCATTTTACCTCCCGGGTCGGGATTCCGAAACAAATCCTGACAGACCAAGGCACCTCGTTTATGTCACGCACACTGTGCAAGCTGTATGGGTTACTGGGGATTAAGTCTATCTGCACCAGTGTCTATCACCCACAAACGGATGGCTTAGTAGAGCGATTTAACCAGACACTCAAAAACATAATCTGGAAATTCATAAGTGAAGATGCGCGTAATTGGGATAAGTGGCTCGAGCCCCTGTTATTTGCAGTACGAGAGGTCCCGCAAGCCTTCACAGGGTTTTCTCCCTTTTAATTATCATACGGGTGTAAGCCGCGTGGCATTCTGGATGTGCTGCGGGAAAATTGAGAGGAGGGACCTTCACCTAGTAAAAATGAAATCCAGTATGTTCTTGACCCGCACACAAAACTCCACACCCTCATGCAACTAACCCAGGAGAATTTGCGGCAGACACAAGAACATCAAAGCCGGCTGTATGACAGGCACGCACCTTAGAGAGTTCATGCCGGGAGATAAAGTGCTCGTATTATTACCCACGTTGAGTTCTAAATTAGTCACCAAGTGGCAAGGGCCCTTTGAGGTCACACAGCGAGTCGGGGACGTCAACTATGAGGTGAAGCGAACGGATGGGGCGGGGCATTGAAAGTCTACCACCTCAACCTTTTAAAATGCTGGAATGAGGGGGTCCCCGTGGCGTTGGCATCGGTAGTCCCAGAGAAGGTGGAGCTGGGGCCGGAGGTAAAAAAGATAACATCTCGGACCACTCCGGTCCATTGTGGAGACCACCTCTTGCCGGCCCAACTCACAGAGATAGCCAAGTTGCAGAAGGAATTTTCTGACATGTTCTCGCCCCTTCCGGGTCATACCCACCTCATAGAACACCACATCGAAACGCCCCCAGGGGTGGTAGTGCGTAGCCACCCTTACCACTTGCCTGAACACAAGAAAAAGGTGGTTCGGGACAAACTCAAGGCCATGCTCGAAATGGGCATAATCAAGGAGTCCCACAGTGACTGGAGCAGCCCAGTGGTCCTGGTTCCCAAGACCGATGGGTCGGTCCGGTTCTGTGTGGACTATAGAAAGGTCAATGCTGTGTCTAAATTTGACGCATACCCAATGCCTCACATTGATGAGTTGCTTTATCGGTTAGGCACTGCTCGCTTTTATTCGACACTGGATCTAACAAAGGGATATTGGCAGATCCCCTTGACTCCTCTATCCCAAGAGAAAACAGCCTTTTCCACACCGTTTGGTTTACACCAATTTGTCATGCTCCCTTTTGGGTTGTTTGGGGCGCCCGCTACATTCCAGCGGCTTATGGACAGGGTCCTCCGCCCTCATGCTGCCTACGTGGCCACCTATCTAGATGACATAATAATCTACAGTCATGATTGGCCGTGGCACTTGGAACACCTGAGGGCTGTTCTAAAGTCACTGAGGCAAGCGGGCCTCACAGCAAACCCGAAAAAGTGTGTGATTGGGTGGGTGGAAGTACTGTATCTGGGGTTCCACTTGGGTCATGGGCAGGTGCGTCCCCAAATTAACAAGACTGCAGCGATTGCAGCCTGCCCGAGGCCCAAGACCAAAAAGGAGGTGAGGCGGTTCTTGGGGCTGACTGGCTATTATTATAGGTTTCTACCTAGTTATTCGGACGTCACCAGCCTGCTAACCGACCTCATTAAAAAGGGGGCTCCAGATCCGGTCCAGTGGACAGAGCAGTGCCAACAGGCCTTCTCTGAGGTAAAAGCTGCACTGTGTGGGGGGCCACTTTTACACTCCCCTGACTTATCTCTCCCCTTTATTTTGCAGACTGATGCATCGGACAGGGGGCTGGGGGATGTTTTGTCCCAGGAGGTGGAGGGCGAGGAGCGCCCCGTGCTGTACATCAGCTGAAAGCTGTCAATGCACGAAAGCAAGTACAGGACAATTGAAAAGGAGTGTCTTGCCATCAAGTGAGCGGTCCTTGCCCTCCGATACTACCTGCTGGGGCGCCCTTTCACTCTCTGTTCGGACCACGCACCCCACCAGTGGCTCCACCGCATGAAGGATGCCAATGCGCGGATCACCCATTGGTATCTTGCTCCCCAGCCATTTAAGTTCGACATGATCCACAGGCCGGGGTCACAGATGGTGGTGGCGGATTTCCTGTCCCGTCGGGGGGGGGGGAGTCAGCTTCAGGCCGGACGGCTCCCCAGCCTGAGTCGGGGGGTGGGGGTATGTGGCAGCGGGGGCATGGCCAAGCAGCATTCTGTGAATGGAGGGCGGGGTCGGGGAAGGTAAGTGGCTAAGTCATCCCACCTGCTGTCAATTGTGTGTGTGTGTGTTTGTTACAGGGATGGAGCATAAAAGGAGAGGGAGACCAGAGAAAGGGAGCTCTCTCCCCGACCACAACGCATGTGTGAGTGAGTGAGTGTGTGAGAAAGGAAGAAGGAAAGAAAGCTGAAAAGCTAAAATAAAGTGGTTTGTGGAACATTAACTCTTGCCTGCCGTGCTTCTGTGCTCCACCCACATCAGGAATTACTACAATGAGTTCCATCCACGTGATCAAAATGTGTTACGTCATGAGCATCCACCATGATGGTGGATATACAAAGCAACTAGGATGGCAACCACTGAAAGCATGTCTGTAAACAATGCTGAATTTTTGCAGTATTCCCACGATTTGAATGATCGAGCGAAGATTCGCTACAAAGAGAAGATAGATATATGTGGTTTTGACCAATATTATTGAAAAAAGTCAGACTTTTCTGAAGATAAGACACTTCTGCCGACCATCAAGTATGAATACAGGTCATTTTGTCCAATGCCTTTTTCATACACACTATGAATTATTTTATATTTCAGGTATTTGTTTGCTCAAAAAAGGAGGAATTCTCAATGGAATTTGACCAAAGCAGTTTCGAGACTAAAGAGCATACTAAGGGGGGTAACCACGTAGGCCCGTGCCACTTGCTGAGCCTGAGATGAGTTAACTCCCTTGTCATTGCAGGCTGCTCACTTGCATGTCTATGTTTCCGGCTGGATCATATTAAATCTTCAGGCTCGGAGCAGTGCTCTCGCAGGTGCTTCATTCGTGAATCCTGGGCAGAGGCGCAGTCCTACCAACCTTAGACCGTGCTCTTTCAAAGGGGGAGGCTTAGAGGGAGGTGCCTGTAATATTTGGCTTTGCTGTGAGCTTCATTGGCTGAGTTATTAATTTTTGAAGCTGGCTGGATCATGTTAAATATTTAGGCGCTAAGCAGCGGTCTCGCGGGGCTTTAGTTTTTTGAACACCAGAATACATGAAATATAAAATAATTGATAGTACATATGAAAAAGGCTTTGGATGAAATGTCTTAACTATTGGACAAAATGGTTATTGGAAGAAGTGTCCTGATCCCCTCGTCTCCTCTCCATAGTAAGCCTCAGAGTTTCCTTGCCCTCTTTCCGAATCATGGACAGAATTCTAAAAAATTGGAATGTACCACAGTCACGAGTACTGTTGTGACCACAACCATATACAGCACAAAGATATGGCATAGCTAAAAGAATGCTTAAAGCAGTGGAAAAACAAATAGAGTTGCGCACGTGACTATGTTTTGTATGGAATGTCACTTGACCCCGCATTTGTATATCCACCAACATGGCCAACATGCGGGTTTCTATTTTGCTTTGGCATCACTTGCAGGTTAAGGATACCCTGGGCAGGTCACCAGTCTATTGCAAGGCTAACACCAAGCTGAACGACTATTCACACCTATGGGCGATTTAGAGTCGCTAGTTGACCAAATCTAAGCCCATGTTTACATTAGACCGTATCAGCGGATCATCAGATTAACGTTTTTAAAACGATTAGTGTGCACACAGCAACACCAATACACGATTTGCGTGCACACAGCAATACCAATACACGGATACACTCGGCTCCGCAGGCATCCTGCGCTCCAAATCACTCCGCCCTGAACAGCGAGTGCCCTCTGGAGGGTGCGCACTCCGGCCTTGCGCAGCTCACAGAGCATGCGAGTGAAGTGAACAAGCTGTGATTCGGGACTGAGCCGCTGTGTGTGTGATCCCAGCGCACATCACTTACCACTTGCAAGTGGAAGGATGGCAAGCCTAAAGACAATCATAACTACACAATGGGCAGTATTTGCAGTATTTTCATACTTTTATACTCTTTAATGAAAGGTGATACAAGGCGGAAGTCCGCGCCATTTTTCAGCAGTCGCGTCACATGACCAACGCCAGCGAATCAGGAAGGTGGATGTCACAGTGACGTTGTCCAATGAGACGCCAGCTAGAGCTCAGCACAGCGTATCTGCGTATTCTGAATGTTTACACAGCACCGGAGCTGACACGATCTGGATTGAATACGTGGACGCTGGCGGATTCCCGTTTCCCGACGTTTCCAGGTGGTTTAATGTAAACGGACAGTGCATCCGTGAAGAAAACGAGACAGATACGGTCTAATGTAAACGTAGCCTAAATGTCTTTAGACTGTGGGAGTAAACCAGAGTACCTGGAGGAAATCCAAGCAGGGACAGGGAAAACATGCAAACTCCACACAGAAAAGCCCCAGTCAGCCACAAGGTTCAAACCCAAGACCTTCTTGCTGTGAGATGATAATGCTAACCACTTCACCACCAGCTTTCAGTTGATTATATTTAAAAGTCAAAGTAAACTTTGTGGGGCGGCACGGTGGTGTAGTGGTTAGCGCTGTCGCCTCACAGCAAGAAGGTCCTGGGTTCGAGCCCCGGGGCTGGCGAGGGCCTTTCTGTGTGGAGTTTGCATGTTCTCCCCGTGTCTGTGTGGGTTTCCTTCGGGTGCTCCGGTTTCCCCCACAGTCCAAAGACATACAGGTTAGGTTAACTGGTGACTCTAAATTGACCATAGGTGTGAATGGTTGTCTGTGTCTATGTGTCAGCCCTGTGATGACCTGCCGACTTGTCCAGGGTGTACCCCGCCTTTCGCCCGTAGTCAGCTGGGATAGGCTCCAGCTTGCCTGCAACCCTGTAAAAGGATAAAGCGGCTAGAGATAATGAGATGAGATGAGATAATGAGATGAGATGAGATGAGTAAACTTTGTCATTCCTTCTCATCACAGACGTATTGACTGATGGACAAAATATAGTTTCCAGGCCATTGTCCCACCTTTAACATGGAACAGCAGCAGACAACAGTGCAAAGTCAGATAATAGACTATACACAACACTCTACAATAAACAATACAACCATTAAGGAGAGGACACTAGAATCTAGATGTCTCAAACAACTGAGAACATGACAACTTTTTTTGGTAGACCACCCAATTTTTAGGTGAGCAAAAGTATTGAAACAGACAGTCTTAAAGTAAATAACACTAAATATCTGGTTGCATATCCTTTGCTTGCAATAACCGCTTTTAGCCAGCAACCCACTCACATCACCAAACAGTCACATTTTTCTTTTGTGACATTCTTCCAAGCTTGTAGAACATGTTTTTCAGGTTGTATCGGGTTGTTTTTGCAAGCTATAGTACAGGGTGTTTCAAAAAATGTGATATTATTTGAGATGTGAATATCCCAGAAACTACATAGCAATTTTTTTCTCTGGGGCTATGTGAAGGGACTGGTCTATGTCCCTCCTCTTCCTGCAAACCTAGAGGAAATCAAGCAGAGCATCACTGCCACACTGGAGACTGTTACCAAAGACATGCTGCAGTGTGTTTGGCAGGAGCTGGACTACTGACTTGATGTGTGCCGTGTCTCAGGCGGTGTGCATCTTGAAAATTTGTGAAATTGATCATGGACTCCACAGACCTTTGAATTTCTCATTCAAATTTTGAGGAATAAATCTTATATTGCTCAACATTAAACCTGTTCAGTTTCATTTGCCTAGACTATGCAGTTTCTGGGATATTTACATCTCAAATAATATCATTTTTTAAACACCCTGTATATTGTGCACATACACCTGCATGTAATAGTTGTAGCTCTCCTTGTGTGTGTGTGTGTGTGTGTGTGTGTGTGTGTGTGTGTGTGTGTGCGTGCAGCATATTTTCTGCACACAAGTTCCATCTATCTTGGTCATCATGTGGACCAAAAGGTGTCTATGCCATTAAACTACCTCTGAACAGAAGGTGTGCTCAGGTGTGTTTTACAAGAGAGCCCAAAGATAAATCTCTTTTCTTACCACTCATCATATCACCTTTGCAACCATGTTGCAAGTTGTTTTGGTTTTTGTTGTTGTTGCTGCTGTTGTTTTGGGGTTTTTGTTTGTTTGTTTGTTTGTTTGTTTGTTTGTTTGTTTGTTTGTTTGTTTGTTTGTTTGTTTGTTTTGGGGGGGTCTCTTCAATCTCCTCTTCAGGAAGTAGAATGCATGTTCAACTGCGTTAAATTCTGGTGATTGACTTGGCCAGTCTAACACCATCCACTTTTTCCCCTGACGAAGTCCTTTGTTGTATTGGCAGTGTGATTTGGGCCATTGTCTTGCTGCATGACAAAGTTCCTCCCAATTAGATTGGATGAATTTCTCTGTAAATTGATGGGCAGAATGTTTCTGTAGACTTCTGAATTGATTCTGCTGCTACCATCATGATTTAGATCATCAGTAAAGAATTGTGAGCCCATTCCAGAAGCAGTCATGCAAGCCCAAGTCATTACACGACTTGACCAATGAGCTTGTATGTTTTATATCATGAGCAGATCATTCCTTTCTCCACACTTTGGCCTTTCCATCAGTTTGGTAGAGGTAAATATTTTTTGTGCTTTTGTGGCTCATCTCTGTATTTCTTTGTGAATTCCAATCTGGCCTTCCCCGTATATTGCTGCTCTTGACGTCTTCTTCAAACCTTCACACCTGCCCTGTGGAGGTTTTTGGTGATTTCCCAAATTGTTTGTTTTTTGTTTGTTTTTTTCTTCACCACTTTCACAATGTTTGTCATCAATTGTTGTGTTTTCCTTGGCCAACCTGTTCCGTGTCTGGTTGTTAGCACAGGAGGGGTTTCTTTCTTTTTCAGGACATTTCAAACTGTTGTACTGGCTATGCCCAATGATTGTGCAATGGCTCTGATATGATTTTCTATCTTTTCTCAGCTTACAAATGGCTTGCTCTTCTCCCATAGAGAGTGCTTTGGTCTTCATGTTGGTATATCCTTTTTTTTTATCAATAAATACAGTTGAAACTCGGGGCCCAAACCAAGAGGAGACATTCAGAGCTATTAATTGTTTAAACAATCAATCCAACCAGGCACACCTGGCAACAGTCACATAGTACAATATTTTTGACCACTTGAAAAATGGGTAGGTTCAAACAGAAGGTGCCTTGTTCCAAGTTGTTTGACATGTCTAGATGTAAAACCAGTAAAAAGTTTGGACACACTTACTCATTACTATTAAGAGAGTGTATTCTGAGCAGGGTGGCACAGTGGTGTACTGGTTAGCACTGTCACCTCACAGGAAGAAGGTCCTGGGTTCAAGCCCAGCGGCTGATGAGGGCCTTTCTGTGTGGAGTTTGCATGTTCTCCCTGTGTCTGCGTGGGTTTCCTCCGGGTGCTCCGGTTTCCCCCACAGCCCAAAGACATGCAGGTTAGGCTAATTGGTGGCTCTAAATTGACTGTAGGAGTGAATGTGAGTGTGAATGGTTGTTTGTGTCTATGTGTCATCCCTGCGATGATCTGGTGACTTGTCCAGGGTGTACCCCACCTCTCGCCCATAGTCAGCTGGGATAGGCTCCAGCTTGCCTGCGACCCTGCACAGGATAAACGGCTACAGATAATGGATGGATATTCTGAGCAAATTCATTACTATGAATGAGTGTGTACAACTTTTGACTGGTACTATAAATATCAGGAAATAAATCTATTGTATCTTTTGATCTCAAACATAAATGTATTTAGTGTTTTGCAAAAACAAAACAAAAAATGTGAATACACGTGCACAGTTTTGATATTAAATTGTTACTAAGCATGTGCAAATCAAGTCTGAATATGGCCCTGTGTGTTTGAGTACATGGTGAGATTTATTCAAGAGCTCTGTCTATAAAGTAAAAGGTACACATCACCACTGAAATGTTCAAAGTTCAAGTAGCAGAGTGGTGTAATTACTTCATTCATTATTGATTAAAATTCAATTCGGTCATTACTGTTATACAGTATATCCCCAACTTAGTAAGAATCACAGTCATAGTCCACAGTAAGAGCAAAGACAGATTTTTTTTAAGCCATTGATCAACCATCTTCAGTTAAACCAGGCAATTTAAGATCAAACGAAAAACAAGTAATTAGGAAACTGGAGCTGGAAAAGAGCCAGCATGAATAACAGTACAAGACACAACACTGTAAAATGAATCTAGTTAAAGTTTAAATAATCCAAATATAGAGTACAAGTACATAGCAGAGTCTTCTTACAAAGTGTGTGTATGTATGTGGTGGCAGAGTGGTGTAGTGGTTAGCACTGTCGCCTCACGGCAAGAAGGTCCTGGGTTCGAGCCCAGTGGCCGATGGGGGCCTTTCCATGTGGAGTTTGCATGTTCTCCCGGTGTCTACATGGGTTTCCTCCAAGTGCTCCGGTTTCCCCCACAGTCCAAAGACATGCAGGTTAGGTTAACTAGTGGCTTTAAATTGACCGTAGGTGTGATTGTGAATGGTTGTCTGTGTCTATGTGTCAGCCTTGTGATGACCTGGCAACTTGTCCAGGGTGTACCCCGCCTCTTGCCCATAGTCAGCTGGGATAGGCTCCAGCTTGACGTGACCCTGCACAGGATAAGCGGTTACGGATAATGGATAGGTGTGTGGGTGTGTGTGTGTGTAAAGTACTGTGCACATGTAAAGAAATGTTGTAGACCAAAAAAGGCTTAAAAATAATGAAATTAAATGTTTCAAAATTAACAAAAAAATTATAAACAGTAGTAAGCCATAATAAATGAAACAAAGTTAATATTTGGTGTGAGATGATCTTTTGCTTTAAAAATAGTAGTCTCAGGTACAATAAGTGCAGTTTTTTAAGGAAATGAGCTGTAGGTTTTACTGAGCATCTTGTAGAACCAGCCACAGTTCTTCTGGACACTTTGACTGTCACACTTGCTTCTTTTCATATATATATAATTTGTACTTGAATGGCTGTTGATTCATGAGTGATTATATTTTAGTATCTTAGAAGTTTGTCTTTCCAAATTAATGTACTTGTGTAAGAATATGTTACTGTGAGCAGAGTGCATGATTCAGTGCAATTATTATTGTGTAGCCTTTTTTTATTTAATTAACTGTAAATGCAGTTATGCAGTGTATGCGACAGAGAAGGAAGTAAAGTGAAAAATAATTTCAGGGTGACTTATCGGGCCAGCAGCATGCAGTGCAGCAATACTCTGCATTCTTTCCTCAGTGAGAAAAGGCAAACAGTTTACCTTCTTCTGAAACTGCTTGCAGTTACTCATTCTGCAGTGAGTGTCTCGGGGGTCTGGGAGGAAATGCTGTGTGTACTAGTGAATATGTGTTCTGCATGCATGCATTTTCAGCACTGTATTGATGGGAATGTTAACAATTATGCATGCATGTGATGTGGAAAGAGGATTGATAGTTGTATCGCTCCTAAACGCTCATGTTCTTGAACCATTTGCATGTCTGGTTTTATTTTTGATTTAGAGAAATATATTGGTCCTCTTAAATGTCTTTTGTTCAGAAGATCTATGGTTTCAATGAAGGCAGTAACATTTGCATTTGCCCTTGAGAATCTGGCTATGAACAGATGTGTATTCAGACACTGAAAATGCTGATGGTGTTTAATCATAAGTCATGGCAGTGCATCTAAAAGAGCTGCCTTTTAGTAATTTACTTCAATTTATTCACATTTAATTTTCTCAATTATAACCGGAATGTGCTTTGCTGTGCCTTGTACTGAATAAGTTCACTACTTTTATGTGATGAACTGTCAAATAAAGCCAGCTTTCTCACTTCAGGCCTTGTTGGTCTAATCGCTCATATCCAAATTATTTTGCCATGTTTAAATTTTCCTTTAATGCAAGCTGTCTGCTGTGGCCTCACAGCTCCTGGGTCCCTGTTTCACTCCTGAGCTCAGGTTACTGTCTGTGTGGAGACTTGCATGTTCTCCCTGTGTTTCCTCTAGTTTCCTCCTACCTTCATGCTGGTATGTGGGTTGTAGGTGAGTTTTCCCTAGGTGTGAATGTGTATGTGCAATATGTACTGTGAAGGGATTAGCATCCCATCCAGGATATATATTCTCACCTTGTGCTTAGTGTTCCTGAATAGCCACAGCTTCCCATATGGACTCAGGGCCTACCATAACCCTGGCCAGGATAAAGCACTGACTAAACGTGAACATGATATCAGTGTTGTAGTCGAGTCACTAAACCTAAAGTCTGAGTCCAGTCTCGAGTCCCCAGTGTTCAAGTCCAAGTCTCATCTCATCTCATTATCTCTAGCCGCTTTATCCTGTTCTACAGGGTCGCAGGCAAGCTGGAGCCTATCCCAGCTGACTACGGGCGAAAGGCGGGGTACACCCTGGACAAGTCGCCAGGTCATCACAGGGCTGACACATAGACACAGACAACCATTCACACTCACATTCACACCTACGGTCAATTTAGAGTCACCAGTTAACCTAACCTGCATGTCTTTGGACTGTGGGGGAAACTGGAGCACCCGGAGGAAACCCACGCGGACACAGGGAGAACATGCAAACTCCACACAGAAAGGCCCTCGCCGGCCCCGGGGCTCGAACCCAGGACCTTCTTGCTGTGAGGCGACAGCGCTAACCACTACACCACCGTGCCGCCCCCAAGTCCAAGTCATTAAAGAAAATTTCAAGTCGAGTCAACTATTGATCCGAGTTGAGTCCAAGAACAAGACTCCAACCGCACCATTTGACGGTGGCTGTTGCTGCCTTTCTGTGAAAGTGTCTCTGCTACTGTGTTGGACTAACGTTACTGCTTGACTGCCCCATTTTAGTTAATAGGCTACAGATAAAAAGCTTGTTCATCGCTCAGCAAGCCCCGCCCACTATCAACAGGGCAAATAACATGAGAGAGGGTTAAAACTAGCTAGTTCATCGGTCAGCAAGCAAGCCCCGCTATCAACAGGGCAATGAACATAGCGTGTCACTTCCTTCTCTGGATGGAGTCTTGCCAAATGAGGATTGAAGTTCGAGATTGTCCCTGTCGTCTCCTCGATAGTTCTTCTACATATGGAACACATATTGTAGCAGTGCATTTTTTCCTACTACACAAGAAGTCTGTATAAGCAAAGTGGACAATCCTAGGGGCGTTCTCTCCAGGCATTTTAGTGCCATTAACGTTAGATTGTTCCTGAACATGACGTATGAACAGGCGAATGTGCATTCTCTTGCACGAAATTAGTATAAAAATTAATGTAGATATAAATATCTTATGCCAAATTATTATGGCATGTTACAAAAAATAAAGAAAAAAATCAGTGTTCTCATCTCCTGTTTACAAGTCCAAATGCAGTTAATGCACGAGTCTGAGTCTAAATCGGAGTCATCAGTGTTCAAGTCCAAGTCAAGTCACGAGTCCTTAAAATTAGGGCACAAGTTGGACTCGAGTCCAAGTCCTGGACTCAAGTACGACAAGCCTGCATGATACTGTACAAGCTTAGCTCTTTTACATCCGGAACTAAATGTTATGCTGTTATTACATGTAAATATTGATCATTGCACCTGATGATGCATATCCTTAACTATTTTTTTTTGTCAGCTATGTTACTGAACTGGTAAAATTGAAGCCATGTTGTATGAGAACAAAAAAGTTTAATGACACTTTCTCACCCTTTACTACTGTTTTAAAACTACTAACCTTCATGTACTTTGTCATACTTTCAAGTGAAAGTATGACAAAGAACTGGGAATATGGTAATTTTCATGCAAAGCTCAGCATTTAGCAATGTGGATATGAACAGAGGCTACAATCAAATCTCATGTCAAGTCTCATCTCGTGTACACAAATTTTGAGTCAGTGCGGATGTGTGGTCCAGAATAGTAAATCCAGCTGGATGAAGAATTGTTATTAGACCATATTCTGACTGGCATTGAAGCATATGCAGCCACATTCGTCACTTAAAAATATGTAGCGTATGGCAACATATTCATTATCTTCTTCTTCTGCCTTGTACAGCACTGTTGCCAGGTCAGAGTCCATGTGGACCCTATTGATCCACATGTCTTATTAATTGGAGCATAGTTTTATGCTAGATGCCCTTCCTGCTCCAACCCTCCCATTTCTGGGCTTGGGAAACAACCATTCACACCTATGACCGCATGTCTTTGGACTGGGGAAATCAGAGCACCTGGAGGAAATCCATGCAGACACAGGGAGAACATGCAAACTCCACACAGAAAGGCCCCTGTCAGCCACTGGGCTTGAACCCAGAACATTCTTGCTGTGAGGCGACAGTGCTAACCACTGCATCACTGTCCCGCCCATATAGCAACATATTATATTTTGTAAAGGCCTACATCAACTAACCATGAGTTGACCTAGTGGTTAGCGTGGAGATCGAGAGTTCTACTTGTGGTTGGGTCATACCAAAGACCATCATAAAAATGGTACCTACCTAAATGGTTTGGCAAGGTACACTGCAATACAGATGCAACTGGGGAAGTCAAACTCTCACGGTTACCAGAGGACCAGCCCCCCACTATAACCCTAGTTGTATAGACCCCTTCGCAGTAAACGTCATTCATACGCAAGAGGAAATTGCGCGCGCAGCCTGGACTCAAAAAAGACTCAGCGATGCCTAGTTGTTGTGTTGTCGGGTGTCAGAATCGTAGCAGTGATGGGGTTAAAATGTACAGAATTCCAGCAGGATCTCACCCATTCCAAAAAAATCGCTGACGTCTATGGCTACAAGCCATCAAACGTGTAGACTGGGATGAAAGCACCATCAAAAATGCACAGGTTTGCAGCGCCCACTTCATCACAGGTAAGATCAGGCTATTTATTAAATCTTTCTTTTTTATTCTTTCTAGTCTTCGTTTATTGATGTAGCAAAATACTTTGGTAACGTTTGTCTGATTAGCTGGGTCATAGTTACACAATGTAATGAATATTGTTAGCATGTTAACTTAGCTTTGCATGCAATTTTGTTTGTGGGAGAGGTCTCGCTTGACTCAAGCAGTCCAGATTTTGTGCCATCATTATTTGTGTATGCCGAAAATCACAATTTTAAAGCAAGGATGGAAAGGTAAAATTGTGTGCCCTCACTCTAAATGCCAACTTATGTTGACTGCTCTAACCTAGCTCCCGCCCCGTTCAGTTTCATTTCTGCTCTCTGCCTCTCGCTTTTTACGCAGCTCTGATTTCTCTTAGCTGCACTCTTTACACTATCATTCCTTTCATGCCATTACCTCCTGCAAATTGCTGTTTAGTGTTAGTATTTGCTGTTGTAGCTAAAGCCACATTGCCATCACATCGCTGGCATAATTTGATTAAAACAAAATGAATATGAATGTCCCATTGTTAATCAAGTTGTACATGCCCGCACATAACATAATCATATGCGTCTAAAGACTTGTAGGCACGAAGTTTTTCGTGGGTGTACACTGAAGTCTTGTCAATAAGGTACGAGTATATATCTGGCCATTGTATACCAGGGAACTTACTAACATCGTCCGGCCACTCTTTAATTAAATATGGATCCGGTAGGTGATGTCCACTTGTTAGAGTTAACTTATTTATGTAGTATTCTCGACCTTGTAACGACAATTGTTTTGCATAATCTGACAGCTCATAATGCCGGTCTATGGGCAGCGCCATTGTTTCTGAGTCCAGGCTGCACGCGCATCCTGGCAACGGTCGGTTTGTTTACAAACATGCGAAGGGGTCTATGGAGCACTTGCATGTGACGTCACAGCCGATCCAGATTGTGACAGACGCCATCTTGTCGGTCAAACGCCATATTCCGCCTTCTACTTCTACTTTTACTTCTACCTTTTCTTCTGGAAAACCCTACTATATACAATTCTACTACAATGGCTGCGGCTACAAGCTCTCCCTACCAGTGCACGTTTTTTATGTTTTTTGTGTGTATTTTTGCGTGTTGTTCGTCTGTACCGGACTTCAATATCCACTACAACCGTAGGGACTTACTGGACATTGGTTTCCAGCAGAAAATGATGGTTTGTAGCGATTTCCATCGCATGCACAACATTCCGGACGAGATAGCGAGACCAGCGGGGTCTCCGTGGATTGTTATCGGAGGCAAAGCGAAGGAGGCGGCGCCGGGAGCGGAAGCAAAAGCGAGGCTGCAGAGCCGGCCTGTTGACTAAGCTCAGAAAACAGCCACTCAAACCTCCACTGCTAAGCCTTTACCTCTCCAACGCCAGATCCATGTAAACAAGACGGACGATTTGGAATTACAGCTGGAATTTCCTTATTCTATTCTATAATCGGCTGGTCAGTGCTATACTCAATACTTAAGTGACTTACCCATCCAATGAGGATTCTTGTTTACAAGATGCCACATCTGAGTCGCTGACAAATCCTGAATTTCTGTAAAGATAACTGTCCAGAGATTTATAGGCACGCAGTGCTTCACCACTGAACAGCGAGGGAAAGTTAATGAGGTAATTATACAAGTCTGGGTATTCCGCTGGCAGTTCAAAATCCGGTCATGAAAACTCCGTCTGGAAAGCCATAAGGGTCACTAATCTGTAGATCGTTTATTTTAGACATATATCTAGTTATCTGTTCATTAGAAAAATGAGCCGTGTAGTCCGTCGGTTGAAATTGATCCATTCTGTACATGAGTGCAGCAGTATTCAGCAGTGTTTTTGACCGACAAGATGGCGGTTGTGTACTTTCCGGTCACGTGACTGCAAGATCTCTATAGGCAAGAGACTGAGGGCTATCAAAATGGAGATCAGCGCCACACCCATACGCCTTAAAGAGTTCGTTAGTCCTGGGACAGGAGACTGCTGGGTAAGACCAGATTCTGGCGTGAGAGGGACTTTGACTTGACTAGACTACATCAGCTATGTGTCATATATTCCTAACATAGGCCGAGTAGTTATTTTCAAATTGCTTGCAATTACCAGGGTTAACAGTTTTGTTGACATAAGATTCAATTCTCTTTCATTTTGCGATTGCCTACTTGACTGTAAAATCTAATTAGTTAACCTTACTTTAAAAAAATATGCAAAGCAATTGCCTTTAAAAAAAAAAAACTAAGTGGAATTGTATGTTGCACTGAAAAATGCTGAAAAACATATAAGTACCTTTTTGGCCCTTAAAAGGTACACATAGTTACCCCAAGGCCCAGAAATGAGCTCTAGAGGGTATATTAATGTAGATTGTACCTTGGGGTACAGAAATGGACTCCTACTGTACCCCATTCTTCGTTTGCAACCCCGTGACCAAAACTGCTTGTGTCACTGACCGCCGCCATGTTGGAGGATATACAATACACACACACACACACACAAACTATATATATATATATATATATATATATATATATATATATATATATATATATATATATATATATATATATATATATAGACAGTGATAAGATATACAGTGGTAAGAGTACAGACTGGAAGGTAAAGAAGAGTTACATTTAAAGGCTTGTAGTCATTTCTCAAATCTATTTTAAAAACAATCATTTTGACTGCTTCAAAAGATAGGTATCTAACACACTATATATTTAGTTATAAAAGAGCACTCACCGGGCGAGGAGGCTACAATATTTGAGGTAGTGGATTGACATGAATCTTGTTCGATTGACTCTGTGATTGTTTGGGAAGATTCTTCAATAATTTCATATTTCTTTCTGCACTCTGTAAGCCTAGCATTTCACGCTACCACTTTAGTACCATCTTTGATTTTGTTGTGGCCCATATTTTGTGTTGAAGCCCAGTCTGGAGCCATAAAATTGTAGAGATCAGCTGGAAAGAAAAAGCAAAATAAAAGCAGTGTCATACAACTCTTTTTAAAATGAAATAATCATAGAAGCCTTTGACTCTCAGCTCACACACTCGATGATCACGGCTTTGTCACGTTTGACAGTGGCGAGTTTCTGCACGACCGGACTATTAAACGATCCAATGTTTCTTATATATTGCGATATTTCATTAATAACTAGTTCGTAGCACTTACAGTGCCTTGCAAAAGTATTCATCCCCCTTGGTGTTTGTCCTGTTTTGTTGCATTACAAGCTGGAATTAAAATGGATTTTTGGGGGTTTAGCACCATTTGATTTACACAACATGCCTATCACTTTAAAAGTGCACATTGTTTTTTTATTGTGACACAAACAATAATTAAGATGAAAAAAACAGAAATCTGGAGTGTGCATAAATATCCCCCCCCCCCCCCCCATTGATAAAATGTTCACTGCAAACTTGTGTGATTTTTGATTTCTCATAGATCAGTGCAGTTTATGTTGGACAGCCATTGACGTCTACACTCCATGGACAACTCTCTTGTTTTTTCTCCTTGATTATTAATAATCACTGGAAAATAACTTTTAAGCCCCCTTGTCTCGAATACAGTTGTGCTCGCATCCAATTACAGCACAAAGAGTCAGCATAGCGAAGAAACAAAAGGAATTCTTGAGCATAACAACCTCTCGAGCATATCTTCGAGAGTAAATGTGCACCGCATGAGTTTGTGTATATCCTCCAACATGGCCCACTTCCACTTCAAAGCCTCATGCATAATTAGTTATGACATCACATGCAAACGAAGAATTTCTGACTGTGCAGGCACCCCCCCTCCCCCACACATGCTCTCACTCAGGAACATGTGAAAGCATTCAAAACCAGTGCCGAGTTAGCCACATTTCTTCTTGATGGGTAATTACCCCAACTTAATTTATGTTTGATTTCATTTTTGAAAAAAATTAACCACAAAGCTAACATGGTAATGGTTAGAGTAACACTCTGTACCGCATATCTCATGTTACTGTGATGTTAAAGTTGGGCTGATGTGAGCTTGTTTCCAATGCTGAGGCAGAGATACTCTTAGAGGAACATCTCTGGCTAAGGCTACTGATTAGCATTGTTTTACAACCCCGATTCCAAAAAAGTTGGGACAAAGTACAAATTGTAAATAAAAATGGAATGCAATAATTTACAAATCTCAAAAACTGATATTGTATTCACAATAGAACATAGACAACATATCACATGTCAAAAGTGAGACATTTTGAAATTCATGCCAAATATTGGCTCATTTGAAATTTCATGACAGCAACACATCTCAAAAAAGTTGGGACAGGGGCAATAAGAGGCTGGAAAAGTTAAAGGTACAAAAAAGGAACAGCTGGAGGACCAAATTGCAACTCATTAGGTCAATTGGCAATAGGTCATTAACATGACTGGGTATAAAAAGAGCATCTTGGAGTGGCAGCGGCTCTCAGAAGTAAAGATGGGAAGAGAATCACCAATCCCCCTAATTCTGCGCCGACAAATAGTGGAGCAATATCAGAAAGGAGTTCGACAGTGTAAAATTGCAAAGAGTTTGAACATATCATCATCTACAGTGCATAATATCATCAAAAGATTCAGAGAATCTGGAAGAATCTCTGTATGTAAGGGTCAAGGCCATACTGGGCGCCCATGATCTTCGGGCCCTTAGACGGCACGGCATCACATACAGGCATGCTTCTGTATTGGAAATCACAAAATGGACTCAGGAATATTTCCAGAGAACATTATCTGTGAACACAATTCACCGTGCCATCCGCCGTTGCCAGCTAAAACTCTATAGTTCAAAGAAGAAGCCGTATCTAAACATGATCCAGAAGCGCAGACGTCTTCTCTGGGCCAAGACTCATTTAAAATGGACTGTGGCAAAGTGGAAAACTGTTCTGTGGTCAGATGAATCAAAATTTGAAGTTCTTTATGGAAATCAGGGACGCCGTGTCATTCGGACTAAAGAGGAGAAGGACCCCTTACAGAAAAACCACATGAACTTCACATGTGATTTCTCACATGTGAAATATGTGGAAAATGTGTTTTGCACATGGGAAACATGTTATTTGCACATGGGAAACATGTGGTTTTGGCCCAATTTTATGTGAATCGCATGTGGGAATGTTTTACATATGTGGTAACATGTTTTACACGTGCTCTACATGGTAACAGGTTACAAAATCTGATACCATGTATTCCACATGTTACCACATGTGGTAACATGTGATCACATGTGGTAACATGTGATCACATGTGAAATTCATGTTTTTTTTCTGTAAGGGACGACCCAAGTTGTTATCAGCGCTCAGTTCAGAAGCCTGCATCTCTGAAGGTATGGGGTTGCATTAGTGCGTGTGGCATGGGCAGCTTTCACATCTGGAAAGACACCATCAATGCTGAAAGGTATATCCAGGTTCTAGAGCAACATATGCTCCCATCCAGACGACGTCTCTTTCAGGGAAGACCTTGCATTTTCCAACATGACAATGCCAAACCACATACTGCATCAATTACACCATCATGGCTGCGTAGAAGAAGGGTCTGGGTACTGAACTGGCCAGCCTGCAGTCCGATCTTTCACCCATAGAAAACATTTGGCGCATCATAAAATGGAAGATACGACAAAAAAAGACCTAAGACAGTTGAGCAACTAGAATCCTACATTAGACAAGAATGGGTTAACATTCCTATCCCTAAACTTGAGCAACTTGTCTCCTCAGTCCCCAGATGTTTACAGATTGTTGTAAAGAGAAAAGGGGATGTCTCACAGTGGTAAACATGGCCTTGTCCCAACTTTTTTGAGATGTGTTGTTGTCATGAAATTTAAAATCACCTAATTTTTCTCTTTAAATGATACATTTTCTCAGTTTAAACATTTGATACGTCATCTATGTTCTATTCTGAATAACATATGGAATTTTGAAACTTCCACATCATTGCATTCTGTTTTTATTTACAATTTGTACTTTGTCCCAACTTTTTTGGAATCGGGGTTGTATTTGAAACATTTGATTTTTACATGACCCAACAAAACCATGAAGGAATGCTATGCAAGGTTTTACAACTTCTTGGCAAGTTGGCCAAATAAGAAATAGGCTGGGTCAGGGCTTTTCCTGAATCTTTGGAGACCCTAAGCAGGATCCTAATTGCCTTCTGTATATACTAAATATATATTCAGTCTCACATTCTTACAGGGCCCCCTTTTGGACCTGAGGCTCTAAGCTGGTCCCACTTATAGCTAGAAACCTCTGAATGCTTATATGTACATGTGCATTCACAATAAACATTCTCTTTTATTCTATTGCTTTGTTTTTCTTTAGTTTGTTCTTTCTTTCTGAAGAAACTACCATACAATCACTCATCTGTATAAAATTAGTTATAGAAAACTATGTTTGAAAAATATAAAATGTAAATATATTCTCTTACCAAACACTCACTCACTCACTCACTCACTCACTTTCAGTAAACGCTTTATCCTTGTCAGAGTTGTGGTGTTCCTATTCTGGAGACGCTGGGCATGAGGCACCATGCATACACACATTCATATACTCATTTATGGTACATCCGAGAGCAGTTTATTTTATTTTGGTAATGGCGCCGTGCTGATGACAGCCTGTTGCAGCAGCTATCGGTTTGTGTGGAGTTTTTAAGTGTTTTAAGTTGCATTTTATGTTGCGGGGTGGCACAGTGGTGTAGTGGTTAGCACTGTTGCCTCACAGCAAGAAGGTCCGGGTTCGAGCCCCGTGGCCGACGAGGGCCTTTCTGTGCAGAGTTTGCATGTTCTCCCCGTGTCCACGTGAGTTTCCTCTGGGTGCTCCGGTTTCCCCCACAGTCCAAAGACATGCAGGTTAGGTTAACTGGTGACTCTAAATTGACCGTAGGTGTGAATGGTTGTCTGTGTCTATGTGTGATGACCTGGTGACTTGTCCAGGGTGTACCCCGCCTTTCGCCCGTAGTCAGCTGGGATAGGCTCCAGCTTGCCTGCGACCCTGTCAAATAGGATAAAGCAGCTAGAGATAATGAATGAGATGAGATTTTATGTTACATTTATAGTATTGCTGGCGTCTGTCTAGTTGTCAAGATATTATGGATACTAAGTGGTTGATGCGACTTTTATACTTTTCCATTGGTTTTATAATTTACACTGAGTCGGGTCATGTCAACACGGGCAGTATTGTTTACCTGTGTGACCAGCTGATTGTGCTCTCCAAACCATCACTACTGCCAGGATTAAGACACCAAATCCCCAAGGAGTTGAGAAGGAGACGCCAGGGGTGCAGGGCCGGTGTGTTACAAAGAGCCAGGAGAAGGCGGTTTAAACCCTTTATTCCATCAATTGTCATGGGGAATGTGAGGTTGTTGGCAAAAAAGACTGATGAGCTTGGGGCATTGATAAGAACACAGCGGGAGTACCATGAATGCAGCCTTATGTGTTTTCCCGAGCTGCAGGAGTATATTCTGGAGTCCAACATCTCTGTCCACGGCTTGTTCATGGTGAGAGCTGGCCGGGATTGTTTGCTGAGCAGTAAGAAGAAAGGAGGGGGGGTTGTGGTGCTTGTGAACAACAGATGGTGTAATCCTGGTCATGTTATGGTGAAGGAGCATGTCTGCAATCCCAACATCGAACTGTTAGCAGTGGGATTGTGTCCGTTCTATTTGCCACGGGAGTTCACCTGTGTCATAGTGGTCATTGTTTACATTTCACCTTCAGCTGACACCAACGTAGCATGTGACATCATCAATTCTGTCACTGCCAGACTACTCACACAACATCCAAATGCATTCATAGCAATTTCAGGGGATTTTAATCATGCTTCTCTCTCTGCAACGCTTCCAACATTTAAACAATATGTGGATTGTCCCACCAGAGAAAATAAAACATTGGACTTATTATATGCAAATGTGAAGGATGCCTACAGTTCTACTGCCCTTCACCCCTGGGCAGATCCGATCACAATCTGGTCTTGCTCACCCCCACCTACATACCCATTGTACATCGACAACCAGTGACCAAAAAGACTGTGCGGCGCTGGTCACCTGAAGCCATAGATCTTCTACAGGGGTGCTTTGAGGTCACAGATTGGAATGTGCTCTGTGAGCCCCATGGAAATGACATCAATTCCATGACTGACTGACTGTATAACAGAGTACATCACCTTCTGTGTTGATAGCATAGTACCTGCAAAGACGGTGAGGTTCTTTGCCAACAATAAACCTTGGGTCATGAGTGACCTCAAAGGACTGCTGTGGCAGCGGGGGCGTGGTCAAGCGCTGGTCTGTGACAGGAGGGCGGAGTCAGGGAAGGTAAGTGGCAAAATCACTACACCTGAGAGCAATTAACCTGTGTTTGTGTGTCTTTCCAGTGACCGCGCCCTATATCAGGAGGGAGAGCGAGAGCAGAGGAGCTCATCCCTGGATGGGACGCTGACGTGTGTCTGAAAAGTGCGCATGATTAGTACGCTGAAAAGTGTGGCAATAAAAGCCGTGTTTTCACCTGATCTCTGTCCTGCCATCCTCTGTGCTCCACCCACCCACAGGGAAATTACTACAGTGGTGCTGAAACCCGGGAAAAGTGGAGCACCAAACCAGCAGCCCCATGGAATCCTCCCCGTTCGCCGATCTGGTCCACACCCTCGCCACAGCTCAGCAAAGCCAGCACCAGGCGCTCGTCACGTTCTGAAAGGAGCAGGAGCGGCACTTCGAAGCCCTGGTGCTGGCCCAGCAGGAAGATCGCGAGGCGTTCTGGCATCTCCTCGCGTCGGCGGGGTCCACCAGCGCTCCGGCCACGGGCCCATCTCCCCTCATTGTCACCAAGATGGGCCCACAGGACGACCCCGAGGCATTCATCACGTTGTTTGAACAGGTCGCCGAAGCCTCGGGGTGGCCGATGGAGCAGTGCGCGGCGCGCCTCCTCCCCCTGCTCACGGGAGAGGCACAGCTGGCCGCGCTACAGCTCCCCGCCGACCGCCGGCTGGCCTACGCGGACCTCCGCCGGGCCGTCCTCCAGCGCGTGGGGCGCACACCAGAGCAACAGCGCCAGCGCTTCCGCGCACTGCGACTGGAGGAAGTCGGCCGGCCGTTCGCGTTCGGCCAGCAGCTCCGGGACGCCTGCTGGCAGTGGCTGAGGGCCAACAATCGCGACGCCGAGGGAATCGTCGACCAGGTGGTACTGGAACAGTTCATCGCCCGCTTACCAGCCGGAACTGCGGAGTGGGTCCAGTGCCACCGCCCGGGGTCGCTAGATCAGGCAGTCGAGCTGGCGGAGGATCATCTGGCGGCTGTCCCGGCGGCAGGACAGAGATCAGGTGAAAACACGGCTTTTATTGCCACACTTTTCAGCGTACTAATCATGCGCACTTTTCAGACACACACGTCAGCGTCCCATCCAGGGATGAGCTCCTCTGCTCTCGCTCTCCCTCCTGATATAGGGCGCGGTCACTTGGAAGACACACAAACACAGGTTAATTGCTCTCAGGTGTAGTGATTTTGCCACTTACCTTCCCTGACTCCGCCCTCCTGTCACAGACCAGCGCTTGACCACGCCCCCGCTGCCACAACTGCTTAATAAGAAAAAAAGAGCTTTCAGGGAGAGTGACCAAGAGATGCTCAGGAGTGTGCAGAGGGAGCTGAAGGTGCGGCTGAGAGAGAGCAAGGAGGCATACAGGAGGAAGCTGGAAAGCAACCTCCAGCAGAACAACATGCGAGACATGTGGAGTGGGATGAGGAACATCACTGGGTTTAAGGTGAAGGGGAGTCAGGCTGAGGGTGGCTTCAGCAACATGTTTTTCAACAGGTTCAGCGTGGGGCCCCTGTCTATCTTCCCCGCCTCCCCTAGCTCTACAGGCCACACTTTCTCCACTTCCACACAGGGGCTTCCCTCACATGCCACCTCAAGGCCTCTGCATGCTCTTGCGACAAGGCTTTCGCAGACAGCTTTTCGCAGACAGTTGTAATTTATCATTGAGCGGGGAGTAATAGGCATGTGCGATGTTATTCACTGCTACAACGCAAGGGGGCGCGAAGTCGCGAAATCGCTAGGAGTAGTTGGTGGGTGTGGTTAGTGGAGTGTTTATCCTCCGGTTACTTATAATGACTAGAACTGGAGTCGTGTAGATGTACGTACTTCCTCACTTCCTCGATCAACCGCTCTTCGTGCTGCTCCATCTTCGCTCATGTTTTTAAAAATGGCGGTCATGAAAACAAAACAAACCGGGAAAGTAGGGAAGCGGAAGTGCGTGTACAGTGGATGTAGAGTGGACCAATCAGAGCCCTCTTGTCTGCGACGCTGTCTGCGAGGCTTCTGCGGTGGTCACAATTTTTGGGAGGTGCGCGCAGAGCGTCTGTGAAGGTGGGGGGGCTACGCAGACGCTATCTGCGACACCGTCTGCGAGGACTGGGTTGTCAGCATAAATTGGCCTTCAGCAAACAGGACTGCTGACACCCCCCAGATTCCATCACCATAGCAGACAATGCTGGCCCCTCCTCCTCCTCCCTCTCCTCCTTTAGTCCTCCCACCTGTATGTCCAGCAACCAGGTGAAAAAGCAGTTGGTAAAACTCCACCTGAACAAGGCTACAGGTCCAGATGGCATCAGCCCCAGGGTCCTGAAGTCCTGCACAGACCAGTTGTGCTGGATTTTACAGCACCTGTTCAATCTTAGCCTTGGGCAGGGGAAGGTGCCTGTGCTGTGGAAGACATCCTGCCTTGTTCTGGTCCCAAAGAAGCCCACTCCATCGGCCCTTAATGACTATAGACCGGTTGCCTTGACATCGCACATTATGAAGGTGCTGGAGAGACTGGTCTTGGCCCATCTAAGATCACAGGTGACCTCCTCCCTGGACCCCTTACAGTTTGCCTACTGTCCTAAGGTGGGGGTGGAGGATGCCATCATTTACCTGCTCCAGAGAGCTCACTCTCACCTAGACAGAGCAGGCAGCGCTGTGAGAATCATGTTTTTTTTTATTTCTCCAGTGCTTTTAACACAATCCATCCTGTGCTGCTGGGTGAAAAGCTGCAGAGGATGCAGGTGGATACTGCCATCACCTCCTGGATTATGGACTACCTCACAGATAGGCCACAGTTTGTGCGGCTTGGGGGCTGTGTGTCTGAGCGGGTAGTCAGCAGTACAGGAGCACCTCAGGGGACTGTTTTATCCCCCTTCCTCTTCACACTCTACACCTCTGACTTTTGTTACAGCTCTGAGTCTTGCCATCTGCAGAAGTTCTCAGATGATACTGCAGTGGTGAGGTGTGTCGGGGAGACAGAGTACCGGCAACTGGTGGAACACTTTGTGGAGTGGTGTGGTAACAACCACCTGCTCTTAAATGTGGCCAAGACCAAGGAGATGGTGGTGGACTTTAGAAGGACCAGGGCTAAGCTAAACACCATTTCCATCCTGGGGGAAGAGGTAGAGGTGGTAGAGAGCTATAAATATCTGGGGGTTCACATCGACAATAAACTGGACTGGAAGCACAATACTGAGGCTGTCTACAAGAAGAGTCAGAGTAGGCTCTATTTCTTGAGGAGGCTTAGGTCTTTTAATGTGTGTACTAAGATGTTGCAAATGTTTTATCAGTCTGTGGTGGCAAGTGCAATTTTCTTTGCTGTCATCTGCTGGGGTAGCAGTATCAGGGCCAGTGATTCTAATAGACTGAATAAGTTAATTAGAAAGGCAGGCTCTGTGCTGGGGACTACTCTGGAACCCCTAGAATTGGTGGTGGAAAGGAGGATGCTACAGAAATTGTGACACATTATGGCCAATACCTCACATCCTCTATACAGTATACTGGCAAAGCAACAAAGTGTTTTTAGTGGGAGCCTTCGCCAACTCAGTTGTAATAAGGACAGATATAGGAGGACTTTCCTACCCACAGCAATAGCACTTTATAATGACTCCCCTCTGAGCAGAGAGAGAAGAAGAATCTTTCAAGAATAATCTTGTAATCTTAAATTTTGAGATGCAATGCACTTAAATCTCCCTGGTTGGGAGGGCTTCTTTTCTATGCATATGCATATTCTGGATTATGGACTATTCTATTGCAATGTCTTGATTAAAGTCTTATCAGGCAGTTACATTCTCACTTTGGCACTTAGATGGGCATTATGCCTTGACAACTACCTCAGGCTATGTCTTGTGGGTGAAAGTATTTTTTGTCTGTGTATGTGCTTCCTGTATGTTTTTAAGGTTGCTGAAACAATGGAATTTCCCTTTGGGATGATTAAAATATATATCACCATGCATACACACATTCATACACTCATTTATGGTACATCCAAGAACAGTTTATTTTAACCAGTCTGCCTAGGTGGGAGGAAACCAGAGAACCTGGAGGAAACCCACATGGACACAAACCTTGCACAAAGATCAACCCAAGCTCAAGATCAAACCTGGGTTCCTGGAGCTGTGAGACTGGGCGACCTGCTGCTTCATCATGCCTCCCTGCTCACTCAACACCAGTTGAAGAAAAATCAAAAATAATCCACTTCTTGAGATTAAACTGGATTTGTACAACCCAGGAAAAAGAAGTGAAACATGTAAATACACCAAAGAAACAAAAATGTGCCATAAGGAGGTAATTTGACAGCTGAATTATTCTTCAAAGCTGTTACACTTTTACCCATCTTCGACCAACAGGGAATGGGTTCTTGAACCAGTTCTCTGAACCATGGTGTCAGCTATCGAACCAGCCCATATTTTCACCAGTTTTGAGCAGAACCATTGTAATTAAGGATGCGTCATGAAGGGAGGGTGTTGCACAATGTACAACAGGAGTAAACAGTAGTAGCAAGATGGCTGTGTGCATTGATTACCTGTCAGCTTTTGTTCTGTTATTGCAGATGTTTGTTTTCATCCATTTTTTTCTGAAGCTGTTTCCTTTTCCATTGCATTCTCCATTGCTGCGCTCTGCTTCCTCTCCAAACTAATGACACCCACTGATGTCATCATGGTTTGCACTGGAAGAACCAGCTCTATTTTAGTTCCAGATTGGAATCAAATTATTATTCAGGTTCCGAACCAATTTATTTCAGGTCAAAATGCTACGAACTGTTCAAAATTTGGTGCGCGAACAAGAATGGAACCCATTAGTGGAAAAGGGGTATTTGAGGAGTAAATGTGCTGGGGGTGGTGGCAGGGTGGTGTAGTGGTTAGCACTGTCACCTCACAGCAAGAAGGTTCTGGGTTTGAGCCCAGCAGCCAACAGGGGCCTTTCTGGGTGGAGTTTGCATGTTCTCCCCGTGTCTGCGTGGGTTTCCTCCAAGTGCTCTGGTTTCCCCCACAGTTCAAAGACATGCAAGTTAGGCTAATTGGTGGCTCTAAATTGACCGTAGGTGTGAATGTGAGTGTGAATGGTTGTTTGTCTCTATGTGTCAGCCCTGTGATGACCTGGCGACTTGTCCAGGGCGTACCCCGCCTCTCACCCATAGTCAGCTGGGATAGGTTCCAGCTTGCCCACAACCCTGCACAAGATAAGCAGTTACAGATAATGGATGGATGCATGTGTTGGGGTTCTCTTGTGGATTTTTTCTGAGTAACACTATGTTACATAATAATGTCCTGAATTGCACATAGTGAGTGTTTTACAATGTTTCCTTGTCTCACAGTAAGTTAAAACATTGCCTCTTCAACAATTTTTGTTGCCATGTAATTTAAAAAGCACAGATGAAGATGTTCCTTACACCCATATAAAATCATGGGACAGAGATAGTGTGTGTGAGGAAAAAGAAGAACAACAACATTATTCATCATACGTACACTTGTGAAATTCCTCTCTGCATTTAACCCATCTGAAGCAGTGAACACACACATGCACACACACATGAGCAATGAGCACACACACATACCCAGAGCAGTGGGCAGTGGCACTACAGCACCCGGGGAGCAGTTGGGGGTTAGGTGCCTCGCTCAAGGGCACCTCAGGCTAAGGCCACTCCATGTTAACCTAACTGCATGTCTTTGGACTGTAGGGGAAACTGAAGCACCCAGAGGAAACCCATGCAGACACAGGGAGAACATGCAAACCCCACACAGAAAGGCCCCCATCAGCCGCTGGGCTCAAACCCAGAACCTTCTTGCTGTGAGGCGACAGCGCTAACCACTAATACAAGGAGAAAATATGAGTAATGAATGATGCAAGCTCTAATCACAACACACAGACATTTGATTTATGATATGTGGGACTTGAAGTAAACTAAAAAACAAACACGTGCTGCAATTTTAATTCCTCCAGTGAATGAGTATGCAGGAATGTATTCTACATTCTTAGCTGATACACAGAAGCAACTCTCTTCAGTAAAGCTGCTCTCCACTGCAGTCTACAGGGAGAGATAAAGGGAACCAGCAAAGCAAAAATGCAGTGTCAGTGTATCATGTTTTTTCCAGTTCCCACTGTCTCCCCTTCACATCCAGCAATGCAAGGGTTCTTCAGTTGTCCCTCTGGGGGAATCCTTCAAGATTCAAGTTAGAACCTGACAACAAAGTCTTCCAAGTAGAACCGATTCTTGCAAGCGAATGAATCATTGAAGATTCGTTTTTCAAAGAGTGTAGTTTGCACTTTACAGCACAATTTCACTGTGACCTTCAGGCATCAGAGACAATGTCATCATCATGAATAAATCAGACACAGTCCTTGTGAGAGTGGAAAATTTTACACTCTTAGACAATCTAGAACCATCAAGGATTCTTCAGGGTCCTTTTATCATAACCATTTAATGTTCTTTGAAGAACCCTGCAACAAAGTGTTTTCCTATCAGAAACAGTAGAAGCCATTTTTTGGAAGCTAAGAACCTTATCATCCATCCCATCCATTATCTGTAGCCGCTTATCCTGTGCAGGGTCGTGGGCAAGCTGGAGCCTATCCCAGCTGACTATGGGCGAGAGGCAGGGTACACCCTAGACAAGTCGCCAGGTCATGACACATAGAGACAAACAACTATTTACACCTATGGTCAATTGCGAGCCACCAATTAGCCTAACCTGCATGTCTTTGAACTGTGGGGAAAACCGGAGCACTTGGAGGAAACCCACGGAGACATGGGGAGAACATGTAAACTCTACACAGAACGGCCCCCGTCAGCCACTGGGCTCAAACCCAGAACCTTCTTGCTGTGAGGCAACAGTGCTAACCACTACGCCACTGTGCCGCCCCTTATTATCCAATGAAGCATTAAAGAATCCTTGAAGGACACTTTAAGAGAATACACTTTAACTGGGTATGTGAGACAAACTCCAACTTATTGGCAATTATTTTCTTCTTACTACATATTTAACTGAACTATCTCAGTACTTTGCACACCCTTTACACCCTTGAATGGTTCTTGAAGGATTCATTAGATCAACCCAACAATAGATGGCCAACCAGAGAGAGAGACCTTCTTTACTAGTCTGGCTCTAACAGAGGTTAAATGCATTGTGCTGCAGTATGACACATGCCTACCACATTCTCCTCCTGTGTATTATCTTCATTTCTCAGAGGCATTAGAGCCTGTAAGCTCCTCAGACTGCTACACACACAGAACCTCCACTTCCTCTCATCATGGATAACAAGGGCACAGAGTCATATGCAAATGACAATCTGTAAATGTGACTCAAGAGCTTAGAGTCCTGCTGTAGAAGAAAAGCACAAAGGATGCTCTGAAGGAGCGTGTGTGTGTGTGTGTGTGTGTGTGTGTGTGTGTGTGTGTGTGTGTGTGTGTGTGTGTGAGAGAGGGAGGGAGGGTATGTTTTTATATCTTGGTGGAGACCAAATGTAGGAATATTGTGGAAATTGAAATTATGTAGGAATATGTAGACCATATTATAGGAATATCTAACAGTTTTGATCATTGGGACATTTAGCACCTTTTAATTAAAACGTTTCAAGAGCTATGTTTACTTTTGGTTATTAATGTGTGTGTGTGTGTGTGTGTGTGTGTGTGTGTGTGTGTGTGTGTGTTGGCATGGATTTAAGAGGGGGCAAAAATAGTTTTATTATTGCAGATACCGAGATATGCCTGATGCTTTTTTTATTGAATTAATAAGGTTTAAAAAATAAATAAATTATGTGGGCTTGAGCTGAAGAGTTTATGATATAAATTTATATTTAATAGTAGTTCCTGGGTTAGCTTTTTTGGGTTGTGACATGAATGCGGTGAAAAGCAAGATGGGTGAGTCCTGCTGGATTTTAACAGGGTGTGGGAACTTCATGCACCGACATAATAATATACTGTATTCCCGGACTGCACTGTCAACTACATGTAAAGGGTGTGCACCATCCTTCTATGTTTATGGTATCGTTAATATGCATGTTCACAAGCCAAAATGATAAGATGCTGCAGCAGGCTTACTGCATACACACACGTGTTAGCTGTCCAGCTACTGCTCATATTCATTAATAGGGTATCCCTGTATTCACTATACCCTGTGTATGTACATGGTCCACGTGCCGTTTTGGGGGTGAGCCTCACTTTGGTTTTTACGACAGCGGCTGGATAGGTCTTTGAGAGATGTTGATTTTTGCAACGGCTCTGAATAATTGTATCATTATCTCAGTCTATTAGACTCAGGAGCTCAGATTGCAGTTATTGACTTTGTATTATAGACATGCAACTCTTGCAGTCTTGTGTGTGTGTGTGTGCGTGTGTGTGTGTGTGTGTGTGTGTGTGTGTGTGTGTGTGTGTGTGTGTGTGTGTGTGCACGCATGCACATGCAGGCCAGTGAGAAAGAGAGTTGTGACTTCAATTAAGATGTTCTGCTTGAGAGGAGAGCAGAGTGGCTGTACAGCAGGTGCTAGCTTGTAGGTGGATGATTAAGACAATCAATTAATCAATAAATCTTTAAATACATTCGCCAAGTAAGCAGCATGTGTTCTCTCCTCCCCTCTGTTTATTGCCTGGGGGTGGCCCAGTGGCCCAGAGGTGGGAGGACTTTGAAAATTAAGCACCGGAGCTTACTGTAGTGACAGGAGAAAAAAAGGCATGAGGTCGTGTTCTTACATCACTATGACGCACAAGGATAAATTATCAATATTATCAATACCAGTAACTAATCTCTCCATCATCAGTTTGTATCTGATTACTGCACCTCTAAATTCACATAGACTCTGCACAGACCACTATATACACTAACTGGCCAGCTTGTTCAGCTATTTTATAATTCATTCATTCATTCATTCATTTCCTTCTGCTATTCCTGGTAGCTGTTGCAGTGGCAATAGGCTGAGAAGGTCAGCCTAGACTTCTCTATATGCAGCAGATTCTGGGTCTCCCCTGGGGGGTCTCTGTCCAGTGACATGTCTGATACGACTCTACAGCTCTCCTACAACAAAGCCTTTTTCAACAGGAGGAGTTCCAAGTAGAACCCATTCTTGCAAACTAATGAACCACTGAAGAATGTAGTTTTCACTTTACAACACAATTTCACTTTCAGAGATGATGTCATCATCATCATCACAAATAAATGAGACTCAGTCCTCGTGAGAGTGAAAGATCTTGACAATTAAAGAGTAGAAGCCTTTTCTGGATGTGAAGAACCTTATCCAATGAAGCATTAAAGAACCCTAAGGGGAACTGAAGTCATTTTTAAACTGGCTTTATTTCTTAATTAACGTGTTATTTAATTACATTTTCGGTTTTATTAACCTTATATCATGACTCGTATTGGCATATTGTATTACACTTATCGGCCTTTTCAGTTTTTAGCCACGTTGAATGTAGTTCATATGGTCCACGGCCAGCATCGCTTATCCGCGCAATCGTCACGAGACTTGTGCGAGACTTCAAACGTGAAGTGTCAGCACCGCCATTTTGAAAACTGTTTACACAGCTGCCAGATCGCCATATCATTCCAATTTAGATTACAACCCCGATTCCAAAAAAGTTGGGACAAAGTACAAATTGTAAATAAAAACAGAATGCAATGATGTGGAAGTTTCAAAATTCCATATTTTATTCAGAATAGAACATAGGTGACATATCAAATGTTTAAACTGAGAAAATGTATCATTTAAAGAGAAAAATTAGGTGATTTTAAATTTCATGACAACAACACATCTCAAAAAAGTTGGGACAAGGCCATGTTTACCACTGTGAGACATCCCCTTTTCTCTTTACAACAGTCTGTAAACGTTTGGGGACTGAGGAGACAAGTTGCTCAAGTTTAGGGATAGGAATGTTAACCCATTCTTGTCTAATGTAGGATTCTAGTTGCTCAACTGTCTTAGGTCTTTTTTGTCGTATCTTCCGTTTTATGATGTGCCAAATGTTTTCTATGGGTGAAAGATCTGGACTGCAGGCTGGCCAGTTCAGTACCCGGACCCTTCTTCTACGCAGCCATGATGCTGTAATTGATGCAGTATGTGGTTTGGCATTGTCATGTTGGAAAATGCAAGGTCTTCCCTGAAAGAGACGTCGTCTGGATGGGAGCATATGCTGCTCTAGAACCTGGATATACCTTTCAGCATTGATGGTGTCTTTCCAGATGTGTAAGCTGCCCATGCCACATGCACAAATGCAACCCCATACCATCAGAGATGCAGGCTTCTGAACTGAGCGCTGATAACAACTTGGGTCGTCCTTCTCCTCTTTAGTCTGAATGACACGGCGTCCCTGATTTCCATAAAGAACTTCAAATTTTGATTCGTCTGACCACAGAACAGTTTTCCACTTTGCCACAGTCCATTTTAAATGAGCCTTGGCCCAGAGAAGACGTCTGCACTTCTGGATCATGTTTAGATACGGCTTCTTCTTTGAACTATAGAGTTTTAGCTGGCAACGGCGGATGGCACAGTGAATTGTGTTCACAGATAATGTTCTCTGGAAATATTCCTGAGCCCATTTTGTGATTTCCAATACAGAAGCATGCCTGTATGTGATGCAGTGCCGTCTAAGGGCCCGAAGATCACGGGCACCCAGTATGGTTTTCCGGCCTTGACCCATACACATAGAGATTCTTCCAGATTCTCTGAATCTTTTGATGATATTATGCACTGTAGATGATGATATGTTCAAACTCTTTGCAATTTTACACTGTCGAACTCCTTTCTGATATTGCTCCACTATTTTTCGGCGCAGAATTAGGGGGATTGGTGATCCTCTTCCCATCTTTACTTCTGAGAGCCGCTGCCACTCCAAGATGCTCTTTTTATACCCAGTCATGTTAATGACCTATTGCCAATTGACCTAATGATTTGCAATTTGGTCCTCCAGCTGCTCCTTTTTTGTACCTTTAACTTTTCCAGCCTCTTATTGCTCCGTCCCAACTTTTTTGAGATGTGTTGCTGTCATGAAATTTCAAATGAGCCAATATTTGGCATGAAATTTCAAAATGTCTCACTTTCGACATTTGATATGTTGTCTATGTTCTATTGTGAATACAATATCAGTTTTTGAGATAAATTTTTGCATTCCATTTTTATTTACAATTTGTACTTTGTCCCAACTTTTTTGGAATCGGGGTTGTAATTTTGAGATTTGCCAGCTTCATCAGTGATGGAGAGTATACTATACGACTTCGAACCAACGTGGAGTAGAGAAGAGTTGGAAAGATGATAGGATAAGGACTAGTCCATCACGCTGGTATTTATGTCATTACTGTCGCACAATTAAAATGTGCCAGATCAGGTGTCTGGTGGGTTGTCAAAATAATAAATATATGCGTGTATTTTTGTGATAAATACATATTATACTGAGCACATTTCCCACACAATCCTCACTAAGGTTTCAGACAGCACTACAAAATGGCGTCCCCGCTATATAGTGCCCTATATAGTGAATAGGGAGCGATTTCGGACAGGGAAAACTTCCGGCTTGTTTACATCAGCATTCAAAGGAGGGCATGCGCGTCTTTTGACAATGTTGGCAGACGTTGGTCACTTTGATTTCCGCTGTACATTTTACTTCCGTCCTACAAAGTATCGCACAGGTCTCAGCAAATCTCATTTACTTCCATTGCTTTGACATATGGACTGATATATTACATAGCATCTTTCAAACATTCGTAGCTTGCTATAGCAGTGACAAAATAGCTGTTAGAAAGGCATTCCGACATTTTATAAAATGAGATAAATAGAATTTTGATAATAAAAAATTTGCCTTCAGTTCCCCTTTAAGAGAATATGCTTTAACTGGGTAAGTATGTGAGACAAACTCCTACTTATGAGCAGTTATTTTTCTTTAGACTCCATATTTAGCTGAACTATCTCAGTACTTTGTACACCCTTTATACCCTTGAATGGTTCTTGAAGGATTCATTTGATCATTTTGGATTCTTACTGTAGCTTCTGAAAAAGGGTTCTACTTGAAATGCTTTCTGGTAGGGTAAACACTGCCGTAACCCAACAATAGTCAGTCAACCAAAGACAGAGAGACAGACAGACAGAGAGAGAGATAGGAGAGTTCTTAGAACTATTGGAGGAAGTTCCACTTTTTGTGTGTGAAGGACCTGAGAACGATAATAGTTTTATGTAAAATGTTAGTCATGTAAACAAAATCTCTTAAGGGTAGCATTAAAAAAAAATGATGAAAAAAAAAACAAGGACAAATGGACCAACAGAGAAGCCCAGGCTTTATTGATTGTATATGTGAAAGAGGAAACACAGCACAATTTTGATGTGTCTGAGCAAAATATAAAACTCTTTGCTAGCATTTCTTGCGAATGTCACACTACCAAGCTGGCTTAGGTCACTTCAGTGTTCCTACTGGCAGTGCAAATGTAAACAGAAAAAAGCCCTTGAAGGTATATCATTCTCAGGGGAGCTCCCCAGTGGGTAGTTCCTCAATAAGTCTCTAGAACTGAAAGCACCTTATAACATAATCGATAACAGGAACTAACTTGTCTCTCAGACATTCCAAAACATTCAATCTCATTATAAACCATTAAAACATGTTGTTCATTAATAAATTAAACATTATAATCACTGGCAAATCACTGTGGTATAAACAGAATAACATACTCCAGACTGGGTGGCATGGTGGTGTAGTGGTTAGCACTGTCGCCTCACAGCAAGAAGGTTCTGGGTTCGAGCCCAGCATTTGACGGGGCTCTTTCTGTGTAGAGTTTGAATGTTCTCCCCATGTCTGAGTGGGTTTCCTCTGGGTGCTCTGTTTTCCCCCACAGTCCAAAGACATGCAGGTTAGGCTAATTGGTGGCTCTAAATTGACCATAGGTGTGAATGGTTGTTTGTCTCTATGTGTTATCCCAGCGATGATCTGGTGACTTGTCCAGGGTGTACCCCACCTCTCGCCCATAGTTAGCTGGGATAGGCTCCAGCTTGCCTGCAACCCTGCACAGGATAAGTGGTTATGGATAACAGATGGATGGATAATGGGAAGAAGAAAAATAATCTAGAGGTTTAGTTAGACGGAAAGAAACCAAAAAAGCACACAAAGAGAACCTGAGGTACACAGACTGTAACCCAAACTCAGGATTAAATCAGAGATGCTGAAACTGTGAGGATGCAGCATGACCCACTGTCTTGCTGAGCCAGTAATACACACCCTAATTAGGATATTATGGAAAATACAAAACTACATTTATTTTTACTGTGCTTTTTCACCATATAGTAGAGATATCTGGTGTAATGGTTAATACTGTTGCACAGCAAGAAGGTTCTGGGTTTGAGTCCAGCGTCTGACAGAGGCCTTTTTTGTGTGGAGTTTGTATGTTCTCCCTATGTCTCTATGGGAGTCCTTTGGGTGCTCTGGTTTCCCCCACAGTCCAAAGACATGCAGTTAAATTAACTGGTTACTCTAACTTGCCCATATGTGTGAATGGTTGTTTGATCCAGTACAAAGCAATGGGAAACTATGAGTGTAATTGTCCCTAGAAACTCTGATAGAAGTCAGAGTGGCCATGTCACTGTAGCGACATGCCAAATAGATAACAGATATATCGGTCATGACAGTACTTTTATACTTTTATGTATTCTCATGTGTCCTATTTGCTTGAAGGTATTTAGATGACTACTGCCCTTTCATAAGCATCAATATACATATTTGCTAGAATGGCTAGTATAGATTAATGAAAGGAGCTGGTGTGTGCATGTACCGTATGTGTGTGTTCAAGTGTGTATTGCAGAGTGGGGGGTAAAGGATATCTAAAAATACTCCCATTCGCCTCCAATGAGTCAGCTTCACCTCTTGAAATAGCCAAAACAGAGAAGGGTGAGGGTGAGAGAGGGATCACAATGGACATAAAGGAAAATTGCCTGGGAAAATGTCATGTGTTTCACTGCTACTCTGTCTGTCTGCTTCAGTGAACACATCCCAGAAGTTGTTTGCTTTTGAAATGAAAGAAAATGTTTCAGCAGACCAAGTGAAAGAAATGATGACATGTGACTCACACACACACACACACACACACATACCATTTAATTATACAATTCCAATATGAATCATTTCATTTCATTAAGTCCTGTTGTATTGAAATCAATTCAATTCAATTTGTATAGTTTTTAACAATGACATTGTCACAAAGCAGCTTTACAGAAATCCGGATATAACATTCTGAAAACGTTTTGTCCGTGCCACCCAAACTGAGTCTGGCCTTCTTTATTCGGAGGAGGTGTTGGCCCACCTCCCTCATTCCCCCAAAGCTTACGGCACACAGCTGAAGGAAGGTGGTGCGAGACAATCCGGTCCAATGTAAATCCAAGCTGAAGACAGAGAGCAGGGGGAAGAAAATGAAGGACAGATACATGCTGCCAAAGAGTTCAACATTTCAAAACTATAATGCCAGTCAAAAGTTTGGACACACATTCTAATTCAATTGTTTTTCTTTATTTGTATTAATTAAAAGACATTTCATGTCTTATTTCTTTTGACTTAGTTGAGCGGTTCTTGACATAATATGGATTACTACAGTTGTGGAATAGGGCTATTTACAATATTTTTATTATTTACTATTTACTTGTTTGATCTCAAACACATTAAGAAGGCAAGAAATTGTAAGTAATTAACTTTTGATGAAGCACATCTGTTAACTAAAAAGCATTCCAGGTGATGACCTCATGAAGCTGGTTAAGATAATGCCAATAGTGTGCAAAGCATCATCAAGGTAAACAGTGGCGACTTTGAAGAATCTAAAATATGAAACTTTTTTTTCACAATTTTTGTTCACAACATAATTCCATACATGTTCAATATGTTACATCATAATTTTGATGTCTTCAGTATTATTCTACAATGTAGAAAATAGTCAAAATACAGAAAAACCTGCAGTGTCTTGCAAAAGTATTCATCCCCCTTGGTGTTTGTCCTGTTTTGTCATTTTACAAGCTGGAATTAAAATGGATTGTTGGAGGGTTAGCACCATTTGATTTATACAACATGCCTACCATTTTAAAGGTGAAAATTGTTGTTTTATTGTGACCTAACAATAATTAAGATGAAAACACAGAAATCTGGAGTGTGCATAGGTATTCACACCCCCAAGTCAATACTTTGTCGAGCCACTTTTTGCTGCAATTACAACTGCAAGTCTCTTGGGGTATATCTCTATTAGCTTAGCACATCTAGCCACTGGGATTTTTGCCCGTTCCTCAAGGCAAAACTGCTCCAACTCCTTCAAGTTAGATGGGTTGCGTTGGTGTACAGCAATCTTCAGGTTATGCCACAGATTCTCAATTGGATTGAGGTCTGGGCTTTGATTAGGCCATTCCAAAATGTTTAAGTGTTTCCCTTTAAACCACTCCAGTGTAGCTTTAGCAGTATGTTTAGGGTCATTGTCCTGCTGGAACATGAACCTTCATCCCAGTCTCAAACCTCTGGCTGACTCAAACAGGTTTTCCTCCAGAATTGCCCTGTATTTAGTGCCATCCATTTTCCTTCAGTCCTGACCAGTTTTCCTGTCCCTGCAGATGAAAAACATCCCCACAGCATGATGCTGCCACCACCTTGCTTCACTGTAGGGATGGTGTTCTCAGGGTGTTGGGTTTGCGCCCCACATGGCATTTTCCATGATGGCCAAAAAGATCAATTTTAATCTTATCTGACGAGACAATCTTCTTCCATGTGTTTGGGGAGTCTGCCACATGCTGTTGGGCAAACTATAAATGTGTTTTCTTAAGCAATGGCTTTTTTTCTGGCCACTCTTCCATAAAGCCATGCTTTGTGGAGTGTACGGCTTAAAGTGGTCCTATGGACAGATACTCCCATCTCTGCTGTGGAGCTCTGCAACTCCTTCAGTGTTATCTTTGGTGTCTTTATTGCATCTCTGATTGGGCAAGGAGGGCATTAGTCTGTGAGTTTTGGTGGATGGCCTCGTCAGATTTGTAGTGGTGCCATATTCTTTCCATTTTGCTATAATGGATTTAATGGTGTTCCCTGGGATATTCAAAGTTTAGGATATTTTTTTATAACCCAACCCTGATCTATACTTCTCCACAATTTTGTTTCTGATCTGTTTGGAGTGCTCCTTGGTTTTCATGTTGCTTGCTCAGTAGTGTTGCAGAGTCAGGGTCCTTCCAGAACAGGTTGATTTATACAGACATCATGTGACAGATCATGTGACACTTAGATTGCACACAGGTGGATCTTAATCAACTAATTATGTGACTTATGAAGTGAATTGGTTGGACCAGCTCTTTAGGGGTTTCATATGAAAGGGGGTGAATACTTATGCCACTCCACATTTCTGTGTTTTCATCTTAATTATTGTTTGTGTCACAATAAAACAACAATTTTCACCTTTAAAGTAGTAGGCATGCTGTGTAAATCAAATGGTGCTACCCTCAAAAAATCCATTTTAATTCCAGCTTGTAATGCAACAAAACAGGACAAACACCAAGGGGGATGAATACTTTTGCAAGACACTGTATGAGTGTCACTGAGTGGGTGTGTCCAAAAGTTTGACTGGTACTGTACATCCTTTAAAATGAGAATTTTTACTGTTGTAATTAAAATTCATAATATGAATGATATCAGTGCTCCAATGCAAATACAAATATCACAAGACTGGAATCTGAAAATGCTGAAATATGGGCATTTTTGATGATAATGATGATAATAATATGAATCACATTTTTAATTTATGCAGCACCTTTCAAAGTCAAAGAAAGCTTTTCAACAGTTATCAAAAGACTTTTACAAGCTGCCATTACAGGACACACACACACACACACACACACACACACACACACACACACACACACACCATGTAATTTCACAATTCCAATATAAATAATTTCATTTCATTTAGAAAAACTGTTGTATTCAATTCAGTTTCATTTGTATAGCACTTTTACCAGTGACATTATCATAAAGCAGCTTTACAGAAATTCAGATATAACATTTTACTTCAAATGTATCCCAAATGAGCAAGCCAGAGGCAAAGGTGGCAAGGAAAATCTCCCTGAGGAGACAAGAGGAATAAGCCCTTAGATACCACTTCACTGGATAAAGTGGTTTTTTTTTTAACTATATCTAAGCTAAAGTGCATGTTAGAATTGAGTAAATGACTCTCAGGCTTCTTTTGTTCTCCAAACACTTGGCATGCACAGACAGATGTGGATAAAAGACAAACAAAAAAATGACAATATCTGACATTTCTTTAGACTGAACTGCCTGTTGAAAGGATAATGAGTCAGAGCATGGCATGTTGTGCTTCCCCAGCCATCTGATTATGATATTTAATTTGGCCATATGGAACTAAACGGCTTGATTAGAGAATGAAATAAATGTCTTAATGTGCCATAAGAGATTGTCACTTCAAGTGATGCAAAGTTGTAAGAACATAAAATGCATATTATTTTGGCAGAGGTGTGATAGAGGTACAGCTTAAAACACAATGGGTTGAGCTGTAATAAGAAAATAATCAACGATGACAGAGAGTTACTATTATCACCACAAAGTTGATTTTTACCAATAACAGTATGTCCCTTGCTTTATTTTTGTTTTTTATTTGAATTAATCTTATACTACAGCGAGAGTTTCACTCCCTACTTGCATCTATATTGCAGTGTCCCTTGCCAGATGGCCGTAGGGACCATTTTTATGAAGGTCTTTGGTATGACCCGACCACAAGTAGAACTCATGATCTCCCGGTCAAGAGGCAGACACGCTAACCACTAGGCCAGCTCATGGTCAAACTCTTGCAGTTACCAGATGACTGGCCCCCCACTCAAACCTTAACTATCTAATTCTTGGGTTTCAGTCACATGTCTTTTCTTAGCGATTTCATTTCCTGTAAAACAGCTGATGGTTTATCAAACCAAAATGGCTGCCATAGTGCAAACAACTAGCTATAATTTATCAGAGTACGCTCGTAACCTAGAAGCCACTGCTCACTTTAGATATATTCAGAAGATTGCTATGTGTAATGGAATCGACCCCTACAGTCTGGGAAAGAAGGGTTTGTCATACGATCTCAAAAACTACCCTTCAGTCAAGTTCCCCGACATCTCGAACTATCTGGTGTTGCAGACATCCTTCTACACTGCAAGACAGATGAAAGCGTGGAAGAGTATGGAGGCTTACAACTTTTTTGTATGTGGCTGGGTAAAGGACCTCGCTATCAAGTTGTTGCCGAATGAATCCTGTATTGTTTTTGCCCGTATAAGGATGTTTTCTTTAAGCTTTTCGTTCGTGTCTTTACGACGAAGCGCTGCAAGTTGAAGTGTAAACAAACAACAGTTCGCTTGATTCTCACTTGTGTTGGCTCTTATCTCTCAGGTAAATCATTCACAAAGATCATCAGAAACCCCTTTAAAGACCTGGATCTTAGTTAAACAAGATGGAGAAGTGATCATGGCGCATTGTAACTGTATGGCTGGGTAAGAATTTTGTTGCAAACTTCATGCATATAGACTTGATTATTCGTGGTTGTTCTGATCGCGTGCACTTGCTGAAAGACTTGTTGAAAAGACCATGCAGACACCCTGTTAAAGAAAGCGAGACACGTGTTGTTTTCAATATGGTGACCATCGAGTGAGGAGTAAACAAAAAAAACAGCTGGGGACTTTAGCGCTTCGTGACAAAAAAAAGTACCATAAAATAATGACACATAGCAAGAAAAGTACTTGGAAAACACTAAGGACATAGCTGAGCGGGATATACAGTACAAACCTTTCACAAAGTGATCACTGCAAACTCGAGCATGCTTTGACTCGGCTCCCATCGATTTCAGTCAGAGGTTCAAAACAGTGGCGGCTCCTGAATTTTTTTTCAGGGGGGGCAATTTTCCCCCGTTATGTCTACACGGACCGTAAATGTCCACAGGACTGAAGTAAATTGACCTAGGTAGCAAATCAATTGGCTGAACTTGTTTTTGCCTGGTAAATTCAGATATCAATATAGACAATATCTCTTCTCTCCACTAGGTGGCAACACTAAACAAGTTAAAGGTGGCAAACTAAGGTAGCCTAGTAAACTAGACCCACCCGCCTAGCGGCCAAAAATATTTTTGCCTACGAGTGGCAAATATTCACATTTAGTCTGGCTTGCCAGGCTAAAACTAAGGAAGATTCATTGTGAAGCCTTCAAAGCAAAACATTTGGCATCACAATCAATTAATATTACATTACTCATTTATTTTCTCATATTATTCCAGTATTCTATAATAAGTAGACACAAATTCTTAATTATAAACATATTCTAATTTCTTCATTCTAAAGAATGCAATTAAAGTGGCAGGATATAAATCGAAAACAAGTGTTTAAGTTTTGAAAAAGATGAAGAAAAGCATAACCATCAAACAAACATGTGCAGCTTAATGTGTTTTTTGTTATATGGAATTGCACCATTTTAACAACAAATAATTCTAAATAAATTCTGCAGTTTTTTTCCCCAAGCATTCCTCTAGAAAGCCATGCCTTAAAAGGAAATTTAAAGTATTACAAGCATGTCAAAGAACACAAAAGGATTTAGTTATTTAGCTATATACACACACAAGGTTACACAAGGTTTTGTAGTCAGTGCAACTTGGCTTAAGTTGGAAAAAAGGTAAGGTGCTGCTGGCTCCAATGAACACACATACTGTACAATATATAAAAACTGAAAATATGCTTAATTTACACCAAGTCAGAGAGAACTTGAGGCTACTGAAATATTCCAAGCATGGCAATGTTAAACTGCCATTGGTAAAACAACTGCCATTGGTAACACACACACACACACAAAAACAACTTTTGCCTAGTAAATTCAAATATCAAATATCACTGTACCGTCTGCTGTGCTACTTCCAGGGTGGAAGAGAACGCAAGGGTAGCAAAAAAGAGTACTGACTACATCACAGCCAGCTCGCCAAGTTTTCCGGTGGTACCAGTTCTTGTTAAAACCTCTTGAGTAGGTCTTCTCCCCCTTCGTAGACACTTGCTTGATGTTTAAATTCGGTCTAGGAGGTCCTAGCTGTTTGATTGCCGTTTTCTCCTCATTGGTACGACGACTAAAGGGAACTTCTTTCAAAGACGCTATCGTATTGCTGCACTCAACACTCGCCGCCATCTTCATAGAATGTTCACACATTTCCCGCGCAAGTTGAGTTTTCCAGCCCAAAATTATGTTCAAAACCCGCCAAAATGCACTTAAAACCAATCTGGCAACACTTGCGCGGCGCAACAGGCATATGACGTAAGCACGCTGCTTGTGCGAACACATAAAACCTAATAGAAAATGCATTGGGAGCATGATTTTCGAAAAAAACGTACGTACCATTAGTGTCAATGGGAGATTTTGGGGCAAATCTGAACCTGACAGAAATCGCCCCAAGAGGGCATGGCTACACCAGGCGCGACCTTAGCCTGATTGGACAATGACATTACTGTTGGTAGTAGGAGTAGATTAAAAAAAAAATCTCCCTCCCTATTTGGGAGTGCGTCGCCCAAATCGCCCCTATTAATGAGCCGCCAGTGGTTCAAAAGCCACCTTTCTTGACGTCTTTTTGTGAAATCCTGTGTTCATTTACCCTTTTTTATTAGTTCACGGGGAACCCTGAAGAAACTTTTATCAGTTTCACGGTCTGATCGATTCAAACAACCTAAAACAACGCAAGCGTAAGGCATTTTTCATGCAAGCAATGCACTTTCTCCTTCTCTTTGGTAGACCACCAGCTAAAGTTTTGAATAACTAATGAGGCGGATGTGACGTCATGCGAAACCCAAGAATAGCCGAGAGGCCGAGGGCTACAGAAATGGAGATCGGTGCCACACCCATGTGCCTGAAGAGCTGGTTAGTACTGGGACAGGAGACTGCCTGAGTAGACCAGATCCTGGCATGGGCAATTTGAGAATGATTACAGTTTTTTCTTTATTAATGAATAACGTGTCATATTTTTATATTCTCTAGTTACATTTCATGTCGTAGAATGTCCACAAATCAAGTTAATTCCTGGTATTACAACCCCGATTCCAAAAAAGTTGGGACAAAGTACAAATTGTAAATAAAAATGGAATGCAATGATGTGGAAGTTTCAAAATTCCATATTTTATTCAGAATAGAACATAGATGACATATCAAATGTTTAAACTGAGAAAATGTATCATTTAAAGAGAAAAATTAGGTGATTTTAAATTTCATGACAACAACACATCTCAAAAGAGTTGGGACAAGGCCATGTTTACCACTGTGAGACATCCCCTTTTCTCTTTACAACAGTCTGTAAACGTCTGGGGACTGAGGAGACAAGTTGCTCAAGTTTAGGGATAGGAATGTTAACCCATTCTTGTCTAATGTAGGATTCTAGTTGCTCAACTGTCTTAGGTCTTTTTTGTCATATCTTCTGTTTTATGATGCGCCAAATGTTTTCTATGGGTGAAAGATCTGGACTGCAGGCTGGCCAGTTCAGTACCCAGACCCTTCTTCTATGCAGCCATGATGCTGTAATTGATGCAGTATGTGGTTTGGCATTGTCATGTTGGAAAATGCAAGGTCTTCCCTGAAAGAGACTACTTCTGGATGGGAGCATATTTTGCTCTAGAACCTGGATATACCTTTCAGCATTGATGGTGTCTTTCCAGATGTGTAAGCTGCCCATGCCACATGCACTAATGCAACCCCATACCATCAGAGATGCAGGCTTCTGAACTGAGCACTGATAACAACTTGGGTCGTCCTTCTCCTCTTTAGTCCGAATGACACGGCGTCCCTGATTTCCATAAAGAACTTCAAATTTTGATTCGTCTGACCACAGAACAGTTTTCCACTTTGCCACAGTCCATTTTAAATGAACCTTGGCCCAGAGAAGACATCTGCACTTCTGGATCATGTTTAGATACGGCTTCTTCTTTGAACTATAGAGTTTTAGCTGGCAACGGCGGATGGTACGGTGAATTGTGTTCACAGATAATGTTCTCTGGAAATTTTCCTGAGCCCATTTTGTGATTTCCAATACAGAAGCATGCCTGTATGTGATGCAGTGCCGTCTAAGGGCCCGAAGATCACGGGCACCCAGTATGGTTTTCCGGCTTTGACCCTTACACACAGAGATTTTTCCAGATTCTCTGAATCTTTTGATGATATTATGCACTGTAGATGATGATATGTTCAAACTCTTTGCAATTTTATACTGTCGAACTCCTTTCTGATATTGCTCCACTATTTGTTGGCGCAGAATTAGGGGGCTTGGTGATCCTCTTCCCATCTTTACTTCTGAGAGCCGCTGCCACTCCAAGATGCTCTTTTTATACCCAGTCATGTTAATGACCTATTGCCAGTTGACCTAATGAGTTGCAATTTGGTCCTCCAGCTGTTCCTTTTTTGTACCTGTAACTTTTCCAGCCTCTTATTGCCCCTGTCCCAACTTTTTTGAGATGTGTTGCTGTCATGAAATTTCAAATGAGCCAATATTTGGCATGAAATTTCAAAATGTCTCACTTTCGACATTTGATATGTTGTCTATGTTCTGTTGTGAATACAATATCAGTTTTTGAGATTTGTAAATTATTGCATTCCGTTTTTATTTACAATTTGTACTTTGTCCCAACTTTTTTGGAATCGGGGTTGTACATTCAGTGGCAAAGAAAAGCTCCTGAGATGGCATGAGGAAGAAACTCTGAGAGCAACCAGACTCAAAAGGAAACTCATCCTCTTCTGAGGGTGGCACGGTGGTGTAGTGGTTAGCGCTGTCGCCTCACAGCAAGAAGGTCCGGGTTCGAGCCCAGCGGCCAGCGAGGGCCTTTCTGTGTGGAGTTTGCATGTTCTCCCCGTGTCTGCGTGGGTTTCCTCTGGGTGCTCCAGTTTCCCTCACAGTCCAAAGGCATGCAGGTTAGCTTAACTGGTGACTCTAAATTGACCGTAGGTGTGAATGGGAGTGTGAATGGTTGTCTGTGATTATGTGTCAGCCCTGTGATGACCTGGCGACTTGTCCAGGGTGTACCCCGCCTTTCGCCCGTAGTCAGCTGGGATAGGCTCCAGCTTGCCTGTGACCCTCTAGAACAGGATAAAGCAGCTAGAAATAATGAGATGAGATGAGATCCTCTTCTGAGTGACACTGCATTGTGGGATCCTCAAATAATAAGCAATTATTGGACAAGGTTGAACAAAATATTGTCATTTGTTAGTGGCAAGCAAGCAATTAATTGTTTAAATAATTGCTTGCGAGACACTAACAAATCATGATATTTCGTGAAAACAGAGTTAAAAAAATTTTTATCATTCATTTAAAAAAAATACTGATTATATACTGATTATAAAGCCTCACTCACAACCCGCTGTAAGTGTTTTGGACATGCACGGGTCGCATGGTTTGGTAGCTTGCAGCCGTGCCGCAGGGTCATGGTGAACCCGGGGGAAAGTTTGGGAGAGGAGTACAGGCAAAGTACTTGTCAAGTACTTTGTCAGAGTAACTGTGTAACAGAGTAACTGAGTTGGTTGTGGCTCTGAACTGAGTAAAATAGTACAAGAGTTAATTTCAAGACACACTTAATAGAGTCAAATACCAAAATAAAGTCAAATACCAGATAAATGAAGATGTTGTAAAAAGCAGTTTTAGAACTGTGTTGGAATTTGTGAAAAAACATGACCTTACCCATTGTGACTTAATCTGATGGGATTAAGAGTTGGCAGTGGGAGGGGTTTTCCCTCTTCTCATTGAATGGAATGGAATTTTTTACTCTTCTCATTGAATTCCCCTCCTACTGCCAACCCTTTATCCCAAAACAATAGGACATAAATTTTTTGATGGCCAGTTAATTGTCCAAATCAATGGAGCAGATTGAAGTTTTTGTGCTTGATGCATTCCTAAGACTGAACAGAATCCCCTCAAGTGACCAAAACGGTTCATCACAATGGGTAAAGCCTCACTCACAATCCGCCATAAGTGTTTTGGACATGCATGGGTCGCAGGGTTTGGTAGCTCGCAGCCGTGCCGTAGGGTCACGGTGAACTGGGGGGAAGTGTGGGGGAGGAGTACGGGCAAAGTACTTGTCAAGTACAGGTTGCACACCTGACTTTCTTAAGGTGTGAGAAAAATTGTGCCGTTAGCCCGTGGAAGGCGTATATCTGACTCACGTGATCAGTGCGTGTTCAGTGAGTGTGGAGTGTGTGAGACTTGCATTTTATCAGTTTCCTGTGCTCCAAGTTCGGGCCGCACTTGTGAAGCATGTGTGATGCATGTGATTAGCACATTACAATCACTCATAACTTGCGTGTGATGCAAGCCAGGAGTGGGCATAAAACCAGCGTGTCTGCAGCATTCTGCATCTGTCTTTCGGCTGAAAAACATTGGATATTTTGTGGGAAAAATTTAAAAATTTTCAGTTTAAAGTTTAGGAAATGGGACTCAAGAAGAAGCGAGCAAAAGTGAAGTAACCCAGCCTGAAACAGCAGAGGGGGAGGAAGAGGAGGAAGAATTTGATGATGATAGCAGCAGCACTGCCAAGCCCTGCACAGACAGGGAGAAGTATGCCTTCAACCCGGCAGAAGGCAGAGCACCCCACCAGAGGTATTTTCACAGGTAAATACACATGCTTTAAACATTCATTTCAGTATCTATATGCTTATGTAATTAATATTATATATGCTGATTTTCATGTATGTTTCAGCTAACGACGCCCAGAAGTGAGGACATTGCAATCCCATCATCGCTGTCAGGCCATTGTGCCATGCTCAGTGATGAGGACAAGGACATCCCGACACCCCGTCCCACCACTCGGCAGGAGTAGGAGCAGGACAGAAGCTCAGAGTCAAAGTGTGTTTCAGTGCTCAAACCACTGGGCTATTTAGTTGGGATTTTTTACAGTGTAATAAAATGTGTTATTCCCTTATAATCATGTTTTATTATTTGACATTTGAATGGTAAATTAAGCATATACTCAAATAAAAACAGCAAATGAGGTGGTCTTTTTCCTTTCTACAATGCTACACGCTACACGATCGGTTCCTTGGTTCCTCCCCAATATATATACCCAGAGTTTTGCCCCTCGTGTCGCGTGCAGGTCGCGTGCGCTGTGTGCAGGTCGCGTGCGCTGCGTGCACACCACACATAGGGGTAGAAAGTGAGATGTACTTCTGTCTTGCACACCGCACAAATAGCAAGTGTGGAATACTTGTGTAGTATTTCTGAGGCACGTCACTCATACAATGACCGTACGTCACTCATGAGTCTTACTGTCATCGCAAAAAGCCCCTACTAGCCGTGCTGCTGACTTGGTTCAGGCGTACAAAAGGAATACGGGTCCCATACATAGTTTATGCATTCTTGATTTGTCACAAGACCCGTAGAATTTGCATGTGCAGGACCAAAAGTCTCTACGGGCAGTCTGCGACCTTCTACGGCACTGAACACATGCAAGTGTTGCGCAAGTCTCAAGCACGGTTTTGCAAATTTTTTTGACCGTAGACCGCCCATAGCAGCCCGTACAGCGGGTTGTGAGTGAGGCTTTAGTTCGCAAGACAAGTTTTTTGTGCGTTTTCACTGTCTTTACCTGCAATTAAAGAAGCCAACTCATTGTCTGTCAATTTACAGAAGCGAGCCATGTTGACAAAAGTGTGAAGTAACTGTGCATGAGTAGACCGTTATTTATAGGCAGTTATTTGCAGTTTGCTTAGTCAATCAAAATGGTGTAAAAAATAATTTGAAGGATAATACCAGATATCCAATAGAGAAACTCCCCAAATAATCTATAGCGATTAGCCAAGATCACAAAGCAAATCTAGCTACAGTATCTACTATTAGTGAAAATCCCCAAACAGAGTTAACATTCGAGACTCCACAAATAAACTCCCTCACTGATATTACAGAATATCACCAAGAGCTTCAGTTCCACTGCCAGGAAGTATTTGAACAGCCTATATTCTGTCATTTTGTTTAGAGCTTGACAGACTTTTGATTTCATAAAATTGGTGAAATTTAGTTCCCTCTGAAATTTGGTCATTGTGATATATGTTTATTTCTGTAATATCTCAAAAAAAAAAAACCCAGGCCATTCTGTGGCTGGAAAGTTATTTAATTTGAGCAGATTCCCTAGCAAATTATTATGCATGAAATCACTCACTTCACGCAGTCAAGCAGACAGAGGAAGTTTGTGTGCGCATGCGCAGGTTAGCCACCTTCTTCTTCTTTCAGGTTTTACAGCAGCTGGCATCTAGTGTTGCATTACTGCCATCTCCAGGTTTACCTTGACCGTGCACTGACAGTTACATCATTCTGTCGCTAAACGAACAGCTGATCACACCGAGGTGCTCGCTGACCGCTGATATTTATTAGTTTAGTCCTGCGTTTCCTTTCTTTCGCAACACACTTTCATTACTGTAGTCAGTCTTTCACATTTCATTCGCACACTCATGTCCGCCATTTTTTCTCTTCTGTTTCAAATTTGTATCCCACAATGCCTTGTGCAAATGGGGAAAGCCCACCACATCATGCATGACCTAGTATCTTGAATTGGGTCATGGTGAAGCAGGAAAAAATAGCGGAGAATTTAGGGCCATGTGGCCCTAAATTCATTAATTGTTCTATTTTTAAAAAAATAATAAAATTGGAAGTCTGTGATTCAAATTCAGTAGCTTTCGGTCCACTAAACAAAAATAATTGGGTGTCAGGGAAAATTCTTTTTATGACCTAAACTTGAAAAATCTGAAAGTCAGTCTAGCTTTAAATAACCTCATTGTGAATATTCTAAAATGTTAAAAGGAATTTAAAAACCAGTATCCTTGACTTGCAAGTGACGTCGAAGCAAAATAGAAACCCGGATGTCAGCCATGTTGGTGGGTATACAAATGTGGGGTCAAGTGACATTCCATACAAAACATAGTCACGCGTGCGCAACTCTCTTTGTTTTTCCACTGCTTTAAGCGTTCTTTTAGCTCTGCCATAACTTTGTGCTGTATATGGTTATGGTCACAACAGTACTTGTGACCGTGGCACATTCCGATTTTTTAGAATTCCATCCATGATTTGGAAAGAGGGCGAGGAAACTCTGAGGCTTAGTACAGAGAGGAGACAAGCATGGCTGAACAACATCGGCAGGGCTGATCTAACAGAGGCTAAAACCAAAACAGCTTGTGTTTGCAGTAATCATTTTATCTCAGGTGAGATTCAAAAGCTTTCTCAATAATATCATGGAAGAATTTTATTTTGCATTGCTAGAATTTTGTTGTAAAATGAATGTTCTCTCGTTGTAGTTCACTTGGCCATTGTTAAAATTATAACACGTGTATTACCGTACCATTTCACTTCTAGGAACGCCAGCAAAATTATACGATAGAAACAATCCAGACTGGACACCCACTCAGAAAATGGGCTATGATATGTTTTGTCCAAGGTCAGACTTGATTCTTCGGCAGCCAAACTGGATAGAAAACGATATCTGGGTACTGGATGGTCAGTAGAAGCGTCTTATCTTCAGAAAAGTCTGACTTTTTTAAATAATATGGGTCAAAAGCCACACATATCTATCTTCTCTTTGTATTGAATCTTCGCTTGATTGTTCAAATTGTGTTTCTACTGAGAAAATTCAGCGTTGTTTACAGACACGCTTTCAGTGGCTGCCATCCTAGTGGCTTTGTATATCCACCATCATGGCAGACGCTCATGACGTAGCACATTTGATCACGTGGTTGCAAGTCATCTGTAAGTGAATGGAGAAATGCTTCTTGTTAAATGTTCAGTGAACTGGCAAATGTTAGAAATTACTTTAATTGGAACAATCTAGCTCTAATCTAGGAAAGATTAATTCCAGAAAAAAGGCCAAAGTCATTCGTAACATCAGATATCTTTCTTTCTTTCTTTCTTTCTTTCTTTCTTTCTTTCTTTCTTTCTTTCTTTCTTTCAGCTTCATCGTCTGTGTGTGCTTGCCTTTATTAAAGCACTTCTTTACAGTTCCATTTGGATCTGAGAGCAAGCAGTTAATAAAGTTCTACAAAGATTTAGGTTTCCTGATTTAATTGCTATTCTGTATCATTTTATTTCGTCTGCGCCAATGATACTGATTAAACTGTAATAAAACATAAACTCCAGGGTTTCAAAAACATTCACACTGGCAGTGTACCATTAGAAAAAGTCCCAGAACAAAGCTAGTTGGACAATTTTGGAGTAAATCCTCATCATTCTTGGATGTAATATCCTAAAAAATGTATTTCAGCAAATATACTCATATTTGGTATAACAATCTTTGTACATTTTGTACTGTATATGTTCTAAGATTTGCATATGGTATGAGAAATGAACGTAAATATGATTTTACACATATTCTAGTCACTTCATTTTGTATATATTCAGTCTCATCCAGGCTCTGGACTGTGCTGTAAAACATAGCTGCAGGAAACGGACGGAGTTATTGAGCCATTCTGTCCTTAAACTTCAGCAATTGAGTTTTATAATGGACACATCGAATACACACTCTTTAGGAGCCATACTTTAAAAAAAAAAAGTGTATTATGTAACCCTGTTTGTTGCTTTTATTGGATATGTTCAAGGGCACTTGGAAAGATTTTCAAACCTATTTTAAAACACATATAACCTGGACTCAGTTTTTGTAACAGAGTAGAATATTCATCAGTTTGCACTATTTTTTCCTTTTCTACTACTCAGTATAAACCTCAATTAAATATGAAATCATTGATTTAGGGATCATGCTAATTGTCAGGCCCATTTTTTCTACTCTAGCAACAAAGTCTTTCAAACAATAACTCTACTGTATATGACTGCCACCATTTACAGTGTCTTGCAAAAGTATTCATCCCCCTTGGTGTTTGTCCTGTTTTGTTGCATTGCAAGCTGGAATTAAAATGGATGATTGGAGGGTTAGCACCATTTGATTTACACAACATGTCTACCACTTTAAAGGTGAAAATTGTTGTTTTATTGTGACACAAACAATAATTAAGATGAAAAAAAAACAGAAATTTGGAGTGTGCATAAGTATTCACCCCCAAAGTCAATACTTTGTAGAGCCACCTTTTGCTGAAATTACAGCTGCAAGTCTCTTGGGGTATGTCTCTATTAGCTTAGCATATCTAGCCACTGGGATTTTTGCCCATTCCTCAAGGCAAAACTGATGGGTTGCATTGGTGTACAGCAATCTTCAAGTTATGCCACAGATTCTCAATTGGATTGAGGTCTGGGCTTTGATTAGGTCATTCCAAAACATTTAAATATTTCCCTTTAAACCAATCCAGTGTAACTTTAACAGTATGTTTAGGGTCATTGTCCTGCTGGAACATGAACCTTCGTCTCAGTCTCAAACCTCTGGCTGACTCAAACAGGTTTTCCTCCAGAATTACCCTGTATTTAGTGCCATTCATCTTTCCTTCAGTCCTAACCAGCTTTCCTGTCCCTGCAGATGAAAAACATCCCCACAGCATGATGCTGCCACCACCATGCTTCACTGTAGGAATGGTGTTCTCAGGGTGCTGGGTTTGCACCACACATGGCATTTTCCATGATGGCCAAAAAGATCAATTTTAATCTCATTTGACCAGAGAATCTTCTTCCATGTGTTTGAGGAGTCTGCCACATGCTGTTGGGCAAACTGCAAATGTGTTTTCTTAAAGTGCTGATGACATGTTTTTGACATCTTTGGCGATGTTTTATAACATAAAAAGTAATTCCCGATGATCCATATATTAATTCACGAAGGCGCCTATTTTACAAGTTATGATGATAAACGTGGCTATTTGGGCAAATTTGACAGGGCTGCAGCACCAGGAGACGAAGGAGGAGGAGGAGCTATATGACATCAGCGAAAGAACCTTCCTCCTAACTTACCAGTTTGTTGTTGATGCGACAGGTGTTCAGTTTATCATTATTAGTATTTTTATTAGACATTATTATACATTATTATATATATATATATAGTTATTATGCCTTCGCGTTGTGTTGCCGGCTTTTGCTCCAAAACCCACAAGGATGGGGTAAGTTTATTCAAGTTTCCCAGAGATCCCGAGCTGCATGCGAAGTGGGTGAAGCAAGTCAGGTGCACTCGTGACAAGTGGGAGCCCTCACCAACATCCGTCCTGTGCTCTGAACACTTCGATTTGGATTGTTTTGACACCCTTCCCAGCTTAAAAGAATCTCTTGGGTGTTCAGTTCAGCACAAACGTGTGTTACTACCATCAGCAGTGCCTACACAGTGTTGCCAGATTGGGAGGTTTCCCGCCCAGTTGGGCGGTTTCAAGTGCATTTTTTGGTGGGTTTTGAACATATTTTGGGCTGGAAAATGTCAGCAGTATCTGCCAGACACTGCTGAAGTTTTCCAGCCCAAAATATGTTCAAAACCCACCAAAATGCACTTGAAACCGCCCAACTGGGCGGGAAACCTCCCAATCTGGCAACACTGCCAGTATTCCGGAGGGGGTCTACTAGTAGCTATGCCGGATCCAAAGACAGTCCTCCTGTCAGAACATGTGTTGTGAAACGACATAAGATAAAGGTACGTAGAGCTATAGATTCTACATGATAATCATAAATGCAATCATAAAGTCGGCGTGATATCAGTCATGTATTTGCTTGTGAAAGCTTGCGGCTTTCATGTAACTGCCGCCTAGCAACGAGAGGCAAAGGGTAAAGAGGGTAGAGTAGACTATCATAGATTCTATTCGGAAGAGATCAACACAATTCTAGACTCCCAGAAGAGGAAGAGCTAGCACTAGAGAGTTCACTGGCATTTTCATGCACCATTTCCATTGAGTAGAACAGCCAGTGAACTGCAGCATGTTCTTCCGCTGATGTCACAACATGGCCGTGAGCCACAGACCCAGTTTTCTTGCGCTGTGCAATTAAAAGTTGGATATTTGCGTAACAACAGCTTCTTTTCACGTAATTATAACAGAAATCTAACATGGTTGCCATGTTGTATAGTTTATTTAAGAAATTGCATAGAGTCATGTTCGTGTCATCAGCCCTTTAAGCAATGGCTTTTTTTCTGGCCACTCTTCCATAAAGCCCCGCTCTGTAGAGTGTACAACTTAAAGTGGTCCTATCGACAGATACTCCCATCTCCACTGTGGATCTTTGCAGCTCCTTCAGTGTTCTCTTTGATGTCTTTGTTGCATCTCTGATTAATGCCCTCCTTGCCTGGTCTGTGAGTTTTGGTGGGTGGCCTTCTCTTTTCAGGTTTGTAGTGGTGCCATATTCTTTCCATTTTGCTATAATGGATTTAATGGTGCTCCCTGGGATATTCAAAGTTTGGGATATTTTTTATAACCCAACCCTGATCTATACTTCACAATTTTGTCTCTGGCCTGTTTGGAGTGCTCCTTGATTTTCATGTTGCTTGCTTAGTAGTGTTGCAGAGTCAGGGTCATTCCAGAGCAGGTTGATTTATACAGACATCATGTGACAAATCATGTGACACTTTGCACACATAGATCTTAATCAACTAATTATGTGACTTATGAAGTGAATTGGTTGGACCAGCTCTTATTTAGGGGTTTCATACAAAAGGGGGTGAATACCTATGCACACTCCAGATTTCTGTTTTTTTTTTTCATCTTAATTATTGTTTGTGTCACAATAAAACAACAATTTTCACCTTTAAAATTGTAGGCATGCTGTGTCAATGAAATGGTGCTAACCCTCCAAAAATCAATTTTAATTCTAGCTTGTAATGTGACAAAATAGGAAAAATGCCAAGGGGGATGAATACTTTTGCAGGACACTGTAAATAAGAAATAGCTGCATTATATGAAAAATGTTGTTGTTGTTGTTGTTGTTGTTGTTGTTGTTGTTTTTTATAACTAATGGATTGCTCCAGAAATTCCTGACTTAACTCATGACATGTACAATGTACAGAAAATGTAAGAAAGTCCATGCCATATGGAGGTTTTATAAGTAATAAAGCATGATGGGTGTGCAGTTTTAGAAAAATCTGTGATGGGGTGGTGTGTTACTTAAAGAATTACACTTTTATTATTATTATTATTATTATTATTATTATTATTATTATTATTATTATTATTTTACAACTCCAATTCCAAAAATGTTAGGATGCTGTATAAAACATAAATAAAAACAGAATGTGATGATTTGAAAATCATGGAAACTCTAACCTTGCTTAAATCATGGTCTCTAACCTTTAGGCCATAGGGCAGCCATGGCCTAAAGGTTAGAAAGGCAGCCTGGGGCCCAAAGGGTTGGCTGAACCCTCAACTGCTCCCCAGGCACTGGGTATGTGTGTGTACTCGTTGAGTCGTTGCATGTTACTCTTCATAAAAGCGTCTCCTAAATGCCTGTAATGGAAACCCTACATTTCATTGAAAATAGAACAAAGACAATGTATTAAATGTTAATACTGGCAAATTTTATTGTTTTTGAAAAATATATGCTCATTTTGAATTTGATGCCAGCAACATGTTTCAAAAAAGTTGGGACAGGGGCACTATGTTGCGTCACCTCTACTTTTAACAACACTATAAATGTTTGGGAACTACAGCAATTGGGAGACCAATTGCTGTAGTTTTGAACGTGAAATTGTGTCCCATTCTTGCCTGATATACAATTTCAGTTGCTTAACAGTTCAGGGTCTCCTTTGTTGTATTTTGTGCTCCATAATGCACCAAATGTTTTAAATGGGCAACAGGTATGGACTGCAGGCAGGCCAGTTTAGCACCTGGACTCTTTTACTACGAAGCCATGCAGTTTTAATATGTGCAGAAAGCAATTTGGCATTCTCTTGCTAAAATAAGCAAGGACTTCCCGGAAAAAAGATTTCGTCTGGATGGCAGTATGTTGTTCCAAAACCTGTACATACTCAACATTAATGATGCCTTCCCAGATGTGCAAGCTACCCATGCCATGTGCACTAATGCATCCTCATATCATCACAGATGCTAGCTTTTGAACTGTGCACTGATAACAAGCCAGATGGTCCCTCTCTATTTAGCCCAGAGGACATGGTGTGCATGAGGTCATGTAGTTTTATTTTCACACGTGATTTTTTTTTTACAAGATTCATTTATTTTCACATGTGCTTTTTCACTGATGTTCATCTGATTTGTTTAATTGAAATCAATTGTGCAATTTATGCATGAAATGTATGTTCAGATTTTTTCACATGGGATCACATATTACGCACATAATCACAGGTGAAATGTATGTAAGTTTTCTTTACAGATTTTACATATCAGCCACCATGTCAATATTTTTGGGGACGCTGTGAGGCTACTGTGGAAGGATTTTAACAAGCCAAGTCACTGAATTGTAGCATACAGTAATGACTTCACATGTGCAAATTGCAATATTAAATACATTGTCTTGGAACAGAGTAAGGGTTTAGGATCAAATACCCACACATTTAGTCAACATTCCTTGGCTCTTAATTTAAAGTGAATTGGTAATGTCTACATTTACACTTAGATGTAATAAGGCTGAAGGTTTATTAAGTCTCATAAACCAGACCAAGTTCTGTTTCTCTTCCATAATCAAAGCAGGCAGCAGAATGGGGGAAATGAAGTAAAAAGGAACATGTTAAGCAAATCTGCAAAGGCATGGCACATCATAAATGGCCTAAATATAGATCATAATGCAGATGTTTCAGTGTACTAATTTGGCAAGTTATATTTATGGTCCTGTTGGTTATGACTACCAGACAAAGATTATACACAGCTAAAAATACTTAGATCTGAGGAATACAGAAAGAAACTTGAATTAAGATTCATACAACACTAACTGTATGGAAATATTATGAAATAAACATCATTAAGCAAATAATTAATCAAATTAAAGGAGAACTGAAGTCATTTTTATGCCTCTGCCACCTTAAGGTGCAGGAGGCATTATGTTTTCGGGTTGTCCGTCTGTCCGTGCGTGTGTGCGTGCGTCCGTGCGTGCGTCTGTCCCGAAACCTTGTGAACACGATATCTCAAAGGCTAATGAAAAGGAATTTCACCAAACTTTCACCATTTGTGCGCTTTGGGACAAACATGAACTGATTAGATTTTGAGGTTAAAAGGTCTAAGGTCAAGGTCACCGTGAGGTCAAATGTCTGTCCGAAAACATTGTGAATGTAATATCTCCAAGGCAAATGAAAGGAATTTCACCAAAGTTTCACCATTTGTGCATTTGGGGACAAACATGAATTGATTAGATTTTGAGGTTGAAAGGTCTAAGGTCAAGGTCACTGTGAGGTCAAATGTCTGTCCGAAAACCTTGTGAACACAATATCTCCAAGGCAAATGAAAGGAATTTCACCAAACTTTCACCATTTGTGCATTTGGGGACAAACATGAACTGTTTAGATTTTGAGGTTAAAAGGTCACAGGTCAAGATTACTGTGAGGTCAAATGTCCATCACCAAATCACAACTTAATAAGGCATGTAGTCTACCAGGCGGAGGCATCCCCATCAACGCTGTTGGCGTCGAGTTCTATCTAATTTAACTTGCTTTATTTCTTAATTAACATGTGACAAAATAGTGACAAAATAGCTATCAAAAATGTATTCCTATATTTAATAAAATGAGATAAATAGAATTTTGATCATAAAAAAAATTGCCTTCAGTTCTCCTTTAAGTTCAAACAGGAGCTACTGATGAATTAGCTGGTCTAATTTTATAACTATGGTATTTACCTGGTTGAAAAAAAACCCAAGAAGACAGAGTCATCTATTTCCTGCACCCTATATACTGACTATATACCAAGTTTCAAGATATTATTTGTCACATTTTTCAAGTTCTGCTGCAGGAAACCAACCCTACCTCTCAGCAGCCCATGGCATAAGCCCACCAGACCTTTGGTCCAGGTGAGCTAAAAATTAAAATTTCTCATATTTCTTAGTATCAAAAGGCACATATACATTACTTAATCAACACTTATACCAACTTTCAAGACCATACCACTCATAGTTTTCAAGTTCTGCCCCGGAAACAAAACCTACCTACCCCTAAGACTAACCTGAGAGACCAAGTCTGAAATTGTTTCCATGGAAACATGAAAATTTTAAATTTCTCAAATTTCTTAGTATGAAAAGGCAGATCTACAGCACCTTGTTAAGATGCATATCATTTTTCAAATCCGTATCATGAATAGTTTTGGATATATACTCCGGAAACAAACATTGCCCTTAGAAACTAAGTCAAAATCTATTTTTTATGTAAAAATTTTAAAAATACTTTTTTAAAAAAAAAATCCAAAATGGCAAAAGGCACCAGTTCACATGCTGCTTGATATGTATACAAAGTTTCATGAAGATATCTTCAGTAGTTTTAAAGATATGGAAATGAAAACGTGACTGGACGGACAGACGGATGGAAAGACAGAACCCGTTTCTATATCCCCCACCAAACTTCATTTGGGCAGGGGATAATAATCAAGGTATAGCTCTAGTATAGATAATTGCTATACAATAGCATTTTTTGCTGAAAATATATGAACAGTTTTCCTGAGTAATTTATACTGACACTTCTCATATACTAACAGAAGTAGTAATGAATTAGATGCTCAGTTCAAAGCTGGAAAAATGAACCATTTGTAACATAGTACAAGTTTAATTTGATGGCTTAAAAGTTATAATATCTCAAATAAAACAAATGCTGAGGAAATACACATGGTGGTCACCTGATAAACACTGTGCTGTTATAATATTGCTTTGGATTTTGTGAAACTAAAGGTGAAATTAAAATAAAAAGTTAAATTAAGGGTGCTTATTCATTCAGTAGTCTGTTCTTGATCCAAATGTAAGAGTGTTTATGCAAATTAGGAAGTCACAACAGTAGAGAAGAATGTTGCCAAGCTTTCAGCACCATGGACAGTGTCCCAGATAATCACACACAGCTGCTTTAAAAAGAAGGACGTAAGGGGTTACCAGCTCAGCAGCTTACCAGTTACCTTGTAGCAACATTCATTGGCCATTTTATCAGCTCCACCAGCCATTCACTTTGTAGACATACACTGTAAAAAATGATGGGCTGATTTTACTTTAAAAAATTAGTGCAACATTTTTGCATCCATAATTTTATGTAGAAAATTTTGGGATCATTTTTACACATAAAATTAAGCTGACTTTACTTTTAAAAAAATCTGAATTTCACTTCATGTCTTTACTTGAAAATATAGGTTTCTCCAGCCAGTAAAATTAAGCTGTTTCATTTAGACTTTCTTAATATTTTAAGATATATATGTGCAAAATCTTAGTTAAACATTACCACTACGAAAACTATTACTATTACTACTATTGCTACTTCTGCCACAGTGAAAAGCTATAGCACACAGATTTTCTTGTATGACAAATAAATTAACAATCACGATATAATAACAGAACTTTCAAATCATCATGTCCAGAAAACTACATCAACGGTACTGTTAACTAGCAAAAGCACACAGGTGCAAACTTACAGTACATCAATGACCAATTTCACAATATAAACAAATAAAATCCAATAAATTCTAATACGGTTGTATTTAAGAACATCTCTGGTAAAAGACTGAATTAATTATTTGAAAAACTGACCCCACTTAGATTTGCTAATTTATCAGCACTAGCTCCACTTTGCTAGCCTAGGCTGCTTCATGTCCCCTGCCAAGCCAGCCTTGCAGTCAAAACACCTTTTGATGGAGATAAACAACACTGCGTAAAAAATTACATGTCAATTGTTTGAAACAAGCCAACAAAAAAAAACCCTCATAACTATAAACACTTAAAAATTAACATTCTGATGTGCTCTTACGTATGCAATTCTTCCTTTTGGTGTCATGGCAAACAGTCAAATTGCTTCAACGTTGATGGAGTATGGTCTAATGGTGTGGTGTCAGAAGATCTCAAAATATTTAGTTTCGTGTTCCCAAATCTCTTGAACATAGGTATTGCTAAAAATTAGAGACAATGTTTATGCAAAATCTTAAAGGCACTTAACACACAAAATAATGATCTATGCTTATTCTTTTAATTGAGCCAAGTTCAGATAACAGCATTTTAGGTAAAATCTTCTGTTTTTATGAGCAATTTTTACTGGGCTGAAGAATCATTTTTTAGAGTGTACAGTTACTGGAGATGTGAAAAGACTGTAGCTTTGCACCACAGAACAACCACAGACCAGATATTATTTGGCTGGTGGTTCATCCTCATTGCAACAGTTACACTGACATGTAGTTTGTGACACTGATATAAGTGACACCTCAGTGTGATTACTGGGTTGGGAAACAGTCTACTGATAAATCTACAACTAAGTATAACTAAGGACAATTAACACAAATAGCACATGGGGGAAAATGAAGCATTTTGTATGTCTCATCTCATCTCATCTCATCTCATCTCATCTCATCTCATCTCATCTCATCTCATCTCATTATCTCTAGCTGCTTTATCCCGTCCTACAGGGTCGCAGGCAAGCTGGAGCCTATCCCAGCTGACTACGGGCGAAAGGCGGGGTACACCCTGGACAAGTCGCCAGGTCATCACAGGGCTGACACATAGACACAGACAACCATTCACACTCACATTCACACCTACGGTCAATTTAGAGTCACCAGTTAACCTAACCTGCATGTCTTTGGACTGTGGGGGAAACCGGAGCACCCGGAGGAAACCCACGCAGACACGGGGGGAACATGCAAACTCCGCACAGAAAGGCCCTCGCCGGCCACAGGGCTCGAACCCGGACCTTCTTGCTGTGAGGCGACAGCGCTAACCACTACACCACCGTGCTGCCCCCATTTTGTATGTATTTTTAATATTTTTTTATTTTAAAAAATGCACCATAGAGTGGTTAACACTGTCTCCTCACAGCAAGAGGGTTCTGGGTTCAAGCCCAGTGACTGACAGGGGCCTTTCTGTGTGGAGTTTGCACGTTCTCCCCGTGTCTGTGAGGGTTCCCTCTGGGTGCTCTGGTTTCCCCCACAGTCCAAAGACATGCAAGTTAGGCTAATTGGTGACTCTAAATTGACCATAGGTGTGAATGGTTGTGTGTCTCAGCGCTGTGATGATCTGGTTACTTGTCCAGGGTGTACCCTGCCTCTTGCCCGTAGTCAGCTGGGATAGGCTCCAGCTTGCCTGCAACCCTGCACAGGATAAGCGGTTATGGATAATGGATGGATGGATGGATGAATGCACCTTTAAGCAAATAAACAAAATGGCAGAATGCAAAAAAAAAATGTGGCTGCACTTGCAACAAGACAACATGAAAAATCACCTGAAAAAGATTTTAAAGCAGGTTTGACCTGAGACAGACAGACAGATAAACTGACTAACAGGAAGAAAGACAGACAGACAGTTATATAGGCCACAAGCTGTCAAATATTTACTCAAAAACACCTAATTGAAAATAGATTTTTTTTGTGTATGTGTGTGTGGGGGGGGCATTAGCTTTAGTGACATTTAGAACTCATTTTTCATATAATTCGCTTCAGGCTGTGTTTTGAAAATAAAAGTCATCTGTGAACTGCATTTGGCTTGATGAATATCCGCTGAGTCAACCATGAACCTCCTCCTCAGTGTTTGCATATTGACTACAGCAAAAATCAATGCCTTCTCTATAAGTGCTGCCTGGTCACAGCGGGACACTGAGTGAAGGGTAAAACAGAGAAGTAGGTGATGGAAAATGAAATCACATAAGGGAATTGAAAGAGGTAGATGTGTCTTTTTGAAGGTCTAGTAATACATTGATGATAACAGAGACTTTCAAAAGATATCAGAACCCTGTTTTTTTTTTTACAGACATCGAGATTTAAGACAGCATGAAAACCTTTAATATGTCTTTTGAGCAGGGGAACAAGTACACATTTTGACTACCAGACATTTTCTTTTGACTAAGAAAATATGTCTAAATATGTCTATGACTGTATACAAGACAACACACTTCATATGAATAAAAAAGACATGTAGACCTTTTTTGGGTCATGTGACATGTGGATGTGCTTGCATCTGGAGGCAAAAAGTTTGCTGGAGGCATGCTATGAATGATGCAAATGATGTGAACAAAAGAAAAGGTATTTAATATATCTAGAATCTGTATGTGGTGGCACGGTGTAGTGGTTAGCACTGTCACCTCACAGCAAGAAGGTCCTGGGTTTGAGCCCAGTGGCCACCAGGGCCTTTCTGTGTGGAGTTTGCATGTTCTCCCTGTGTCTGCGTGGATTTCCTCTGGGTGCTTTGGTTTCTTCCACAGTCCAAAGACATGCAGGTTAGGCTAATTGGTGGCTCTAAATTGTCCATAGGTGTGAATGTGAATGGTTGAGAGGAGAAAACCTCTATAATAATCCAGTAGAAGGCAACAAGAAACCACTACTGTAATGTTCCTTAGACACTTTGATGGCTGAAGCCGTCAGAGCAGCCACGTCACTGTAGTGATATGCCAAAATGGATGGATGGACCATCTGGCAATCTAAAGACATCATCAGGAATTCCCATGTATATTGTATATCCTATACATGGCCACAAACTACATAAATGTATGCATCTAATGACTGTCTTCAGTTTCTCTTTCATATAGATGCTTTGTTTTTCAACCAGTATATGTCAGGTCATATGACTAAGAAAATATGTCGAAATATGTCTATGACTGTATACAAGACAACACACTTCATATGAATAAAAAAGACATGTAGACTTTTTTTGGGGTCATGTGACATGTGGATGTGCTTGCATCTGGAGGCAAAAAGTTTGCTGGAGGCATGCTATGAATGATGCAAATGATGTGAACAAAAGAAAAGGTATTTAATATATCTAGAATCTGTATGTGGCGGCACGGTGTAGTGGTTAGCACTGTCACCTCACAGCAAGAAGGTCCTGGGTTTGAGCCCAGTGGCCACCAGGGCCTTTCTGTGTGGAGTTTGCATGTTCTCCCTGTGTCTGCGTGGATTTCCTCTGGGTGCTTTGGTTTCTTCCACAGTCCAAAGACATGCAGGTTAGGCTAATTGGTGGCTCTAAATTGTCCATAGGTGTGAATGTGAATGGTTGAGAGGAGAAAACCTCTATAATAATCCAGTAGAAGGCAACAAGAAACCACTACTGTAATGTTCCTTAGACACTTTGATGGCTGAAGCTGTCAGAGCAGCCACGTCACTGTAGTGATATGCCAAAATGGATGGATGGACCATCTGGCAATCCAAAAGCATCATCAAGAATTCCCATGTATATTGTATATCCTATACATGGCCACAAACTACATAAATGTATGCATCTAATGACTGTATTCAGTTTCTCTTTCATATAGATGCTTTGTTTTTCAACCAGATAGCTGTATATGTCAGGTCATATGATGGTATGGGTCACATCGTCAACCTCAACATATATGGATCAGGTAATTTTACACCATTGTTTTGAGTCAGATTTTTTTTACTTTTAAGCAAAGTGACTTTGCATACACTGAAATATCCAACATTGAAACACAAAACAGAAAAAAAGGTCTAAAAGGACTAGACATCTCTGTGGTGTCTCAGAGATGACATGGTGCTTATATTTTAATGAGGAGTGATTAATTTTTAAATAAGGTGTGGCCATCAGTTAATATTTCAAGGCCACGAACTATGTATTGCATGGTCAACAATTATTATATTGTGGTCCCGAGATACCAAAATCATGGCCACAGATTATGTAATTTGAGTCTACAACTTAATATTAGTTAATGGACATCATACTCAATTTTTGGCAGGAATGGGTATAAAAAGCAGAGGTGGACAAAGTACCCAACTTCATTACTTAAGTCAAAGTACAGATCCCACTGGTCAAATGTTACTCCGATACAAGTGAAAGTTGTCCAGTCAAATTTTTACTTAAGTACTGAAGCACTTGCTTTTAAAAATACTTAAGTATTTAAGTGGAGTGAAAAGTATGATATTTGTCTTTCAAATGTAGTGAAGTTAAAGTCATGTTTCCAAAAAAAAAAACCCTCAAAGTACAGATACTCAAAAAATGTACTTAAGTACAATACTCAAGTAAATTTACTTTGTTACTGTCCACCTCTGATAAAAAGTCTACTTACTTTGGGAATTTATGGGGTAACACTACAGACCTATCCATGTTGAACTGTCAGTGACTCCAGTAGGTCATTCATCCAGTAGGTCCTCCATGCTTAGAGCAGCACGTCTCCGGGGTCCGCAGTTCAGTCCTGAACTGACGCGTTCTCTCTACCGTATGTCTGGTTTCATCCAGGTTCTCCTCCCACTTCTCAAAAACATACTGGTAGGTGAATTGGTTACTCAAAATTGCCATTAGGTGTGAATGAGTGTGAATGAGTGATGCCTTGCAAAGCCACAAAATAGATATCAAGGAACTTCACTCATGGACTAATCTTATTACTTTGTGGTCACAACTTACCGTATAACCATGTCTTCTCAGTGCTTCTGTACAGCTCAAAGATGAACCAACTTAAAATAGACTGATAATACATTCTCAGACACTAGAAGGGCAGTCAGTAGAGTCCTGACTGTGTGGAGTTTGCATGTTCTCCCCATGTCTGTGTGGGTTTCCTCTGGGTGCTCCGGTTTCCCCCACAGTCCAAAGACATGTGGTTAGGTTAACTGTCTACTCTAAACTGCCCATGTGTGTAAATGGTTGGGTGGGAACTGCTCTACATCCTCGATGTTCACCCTTGGTAGCTTTCCTGAGTTAGCTAACAAATCTGCAGTCAATAGTAAACTACAGCTGACATACGAGAAGATCATTGATGTAGCTTCATAGATCTATTCTATGAAGCTAACTAAAGGTACATGCTATTCCCATGGTGGCATGGTGGTGTAGTGGTTAGCACTGTTGCCTCACAGCAAGAAGGTTCCGGGTTCGAACCTCATGGACAATGCGGGGGCTTTCTGTGTGGAGTTTGCATGTTCTCCCCATGTCTGCGTGGGTTTCCTCTGGGTGCTCCGGTTTCCCCCACAGTCCAAAGACATGCAGGTAAGGTTAATTGGTGGCTCTAAATTGACCATAGGTGTGAGTGTGAATGGTTGTTTGTCTCTACATGTCAGCCCTGCGATGACTTGTCCAGGGTGTACCCTGTCTCTTGCCCATAGTCAACTGGGATAGGCTCCAGCTTGCACATGACCCTGCACAGGATAAGTGGTAATGGATGGATGCTATTCCCATGTAAAATATACAACCCCGATTCCAAAAAAGTTGGGACAAAGTACAAATTGTAAATAAAAATGGAATGCAATAATTTACAAATCTCAAAAACTGATATTGTATTCACAATAGAACATAGACAACATATCAAATGTCGAAAGTGAGACATTTTGAAATGTCATGCCAAATATTGGCTCATTCGAAATTTCATGACAGCAACACATCTCAAAAACGTTGGGACAGGGGCAATAAGAGGCTGGAAAAGTTAAAGGTACAAAAAAGGAACAGCTGGAGGACCAAATTGCAACTTATTAGGTCAAATGGCAATAGGTCATTAACATGACTGGGTATAAAAAGAGCATCTTGGAGTGGCAGCGGCTCTCAGACGTAAAGATAGGAAGAGGATCACCAATCCCCCTAATTCTGCGCCGACAAATAGTGGAGCAATATCAGAAAGGAGTTTGACAGTGTAAAATTGCAAAGAGTTTGAACATATCATCATCTACAGTGCATAATATCATCAAAAGATTCAAAGAATCTGGAAGAATCTCTGTGCGTGAGGGTCAAGGCTGGAAAACCATACTGGGTGCCCGTGATCTTCGGGCCCTTAGACAGCACTGCATCACATACAGGCATGCTTCTGTATTGGAAATCACAAAATGGGCTCAGGAATATTTCCAGAAAACATTATCTGTGAACACAATTCACCGTGCCATCCGCCGTTGCCAGCTAAAAGTCTATAGTTCAAAGAAGAAGCCATATCTAAACATGATCCAGAAGCGCAGACATCTTCTCTGGGCCAAGGCTCATTTAAAATGGACTGTGGCAAAGTGGAAAACTGTTCTGTGGTCAGATGAATCAAAATTTGAAGTTCTTTATGGAAATCAGGGACGCCGTGTCATTCGGACTAAAGAGGAGAAGGACGACCCAAGTTGTTATCAGCGCTCAGTTCAGAAGCCTGCATCTCTGATGGTATGGGGTTGCATTAGTGTGTGTGGCATGGGCAGCTTACACATCTGGAAAGACACCATCAATGCTGAAAGGTATATCCAGGTTCTAGAGCAACATATGCTCCCATCCAGACGACGTCTCTTTCAGGGAAGACCTTGCATTTTCCAACATGACAATGCCAAACTACATACTGCATCAATTACAGCATCATGGTTGTGTAGAAGAAGGGTCCGGGTACTGAACTGGCCAGCCTGCAGTCCAGATCTTTCACCCATAGAAAACATTTGGCGCATCATAAAACAGAAGATACAACAAAAAAGACCTAAGACAGTTGAGCAACTAGAATCCTACATTAGACAAGAATGGGTTAACATTCCTATCCCTAAACTTGAGCAACTTGTCTCCTCAGTCCCCAGATGTTTACAGACCGTTGTAAAGAGAAAAGGGGATGTCTCACAGTGGTAAACATGGCCTTGTCCCAACTTTTTTGAGATGTGTTGTTGTCATGAAATTTAAAATCACCTAATTTCTCTCTTTAAATGATACATTTTCTCAGTTTAAACATTTGATATGTCATCTATGTTCTATTCTGAATAAAATATGGAATTTTGAAGCTTCCACATCATTGCATTCCATTTTTATTTACAATTTGTACTTTGTCCCAACTTTTTTGGAATCGGGGTTGTACAGCACAAAACGAAGGCCTTTGTTGGTACCACCCCAGCAGCAAAGATCAGGGACAGTTTAGTACCTTTATCTCTGAGAGACAGGCCAAGGAAATGATGGCTATCTCTGGGATGTATTACTGTCAAAGCTGCATTCAAAATCATACACATTTAATGCACCAATGTAGTCTTGTCTTTCTGTTCCCATTTTAAAGTTTGTTTTTTTTCGCTTCTGTTTGCTTTCACATGTTAAGGTTCTGCAGCATGTCATGGGATGCAGTATCGTTTAAACCAACAGCACAACTTCAAGCCTCGAGCTCCATTCTAATGCGTGATATCGTTCTTATCTATTCTGTTGTTGTATTGAAAACAAGGACCCCAGACTGCTAGTACAGAATTAGAAGCATTTGATCACTTGACAATTAGTCTCTCTACACTGGGAAAAGGGCACTGATAACAGCCTAAAGAAAAGTACCATGGTGGAAAAAGGCGCATGTGTGCGTGCAGCTCTTGGTTGACTCTCCCCTCTACAGTGTCCAGGGTTGCCAGGTTGGATCCACTGTGTTCCCCCAAGCCATTGTTTAACAACAAACAAACAAACAAACAACAACAACAACAAATGCACCAGTCCAAAAAGTAAACGTATATGCACATGCAAAACTAAAATACAGTATGACTACCCAAAGACAGGGTGATTAATAAATAAGGATGCATCAATACTGATACTATGTAGTGCTGGGTATTGGTTGGATGCCATGCTTATTTACTCATATCAGTCATGTTTGTAAAAAAAAAAAGTGCAGCCAATACCATGTGATACAATGTGACATAAGCCTAGTGTACACTGTCACGCTCTTCTTCTTTCGACTACTCCCGTTAGGGGTCACCACAGCGGATCTGTTTTGCATATTTGATTTGGCAAGGTTTTTACACCAGATGCCCTTCCTGACACAACTCTCCCCAATCTATCCGGGCTTGGGACCAGCACTGGCTTATGGCTGGGTATTTTTACCTAATTGACATGTCTTTTGAACTGTTGGAGGAAACCAGAGCACTCAGAGTAAACCCACAGGGAGAACATGCAAACTCCACACAGAAAGGGCTCCCCCATCATCCATGAGATTTGAACCTGGAACCTTCTTGCTGTGAGGCGACATTGCTAACCACTGCACCACCATGTCACCCGTACACTGTCACTCTATTAAGCAATATCCTACAAGCAAGAGTGTGGTTATACTGTATATGGCCAGGGGCCATAGCTAATCACAGCTGTACTACTAATCATTATAACCAATCTGCACGATTGCTTATACAACTGTTCTATAAACAAGAACTTAATTTTTGGCCAAATTTTTTTGCTTATTTTTGCTCTGCAAGAGAAAATAGATCCCCAAAAAAAGCTATGCTCACTTTCGAGCCTGTCTGCTAGTTGGCTAGTTAGCTCGTGTTGATTTTCAAATTACTGTTAAAGGTCCTTGAAATTGACTTCCTGTTTCTTTTTCATCTTCATCTGATGAGCTTTCATATTTAAAGTTAAAAGTTACCTTCATGATAAATGTATCGTTTACTATGTCTGATGATGATGTAGCTAATGCTACTTTAGTAGCTGTACTAGTATTTAGTAAATTATCCATAAACACTTGTACTGTGCAGGGTCACGGGCAAGCTGGAGCCTATCCCCGCTGACTATGGGCAAGAGGCAGGGTACACCCTGGACAAGTCACCAGGTCATCGCAGGACTGACACATAGAGACAAACAACCATTCACATTCACACCTACGGTCAATTTAGAGCCACCAATTAGCCTAACCTGCATGTCTTTGGACTGTGGGGGAAACCGGAGCACCCAGAGGAAACCCACACAGGCACGGGGAGAACATGCAAATTCCACACAGAAAGACCCTCGCCGGCCACTGGGCTCAAACCCAGAACCTGCTGTGAGGCGACAGTGCTAACCACTACACCACCGTGACGCCTATTTAGTCAACTAGGAAATAATTTTTTTTTGTGAACACAGATGAAGGAAGTGATAGAAACAAATGAAAACATTTGAAGTACAGTTATACTAAACATAAGCACTTTTGGAGCGCTGCTCATCCAATCAAATTAGTGAACTGGAATTACAGTGCCTTGCAAAAGTATTCATACCCCTTGAACTTTTTCACATTTTTGCACCTTACAACCACGAACTTAAAAGTTTTTTATTGAGATTTTATGTGATAGACCAACAAAGAGTAGCACATAATTGTGAAGTGAAACGGAAATGATAAATGGTCTTCAAATTTTTAAACAAATAAAAATCTGAAAAAAACGTGACGTGCATTAGTATTCAGCCCCCCTGCATCAATACTTTGTAGAGCCACCTTTTGCTGCAATTACAGCTGCAAGTCTTTTGTGGTATGTCTCTACCAGCTTTGCACATCTAGACACTGAAATTTTTGCCCATTCTTCTTTGCAAAATAACTCAAGCTCAGCCAGATTGGATGGAGAGTGTCTGTGAGCAGCAATTTTCAAGTCTTGCCACAGATGCTCAATGGGATTTAGGTCTGGACTTTGATTGGGCCATTCTAACACATGAATATTCTTTGATCTAAACCATTCCATTGTAGCTCTGGCTGTATGTTTAGGGTCATTGTCTTACTGGAAGGTGAATCTCCTTCCCGGTCTCAAGTCTTTTGTAGCTTCCAACAGGTTTTCTTCCAGGATTGCCCTGTATTTAGCTCCATCCATCTTCCCATCAACTCTGACCAGCTTCCCTGTCCCTGCTGAAGAAAAGCATCCCCATAGCATGATGCTGCCACCACCATGTTTCACAGTGGGGATGGTGTGTGCAGGGTGATGAGCAGTGTTAGTTTTCCGCCACACAGCGCTTTGCATTTAGGCCAAAAAGTTCAACTTTGGTCTCATCTGACCAAAGCACCTTCTTCCACATGTTTGTGTTCCCTACATGGCTTCTTATGCCTGTCTTTCAACAATGGCTTTCTTCTTGCCACTCTTCCAAACAGGCCAGATTTGTGGAGTGTACGACTTATAGTTGTCCTGTGCACAGATTCTCCCACCTGAGCTGTGGATTTCTGCAGCTCCTCCAGAGTGATCATGGGCCTCTTGGCTGCTTCTCTGACCAGTGCTCTCCTTGCTCGCTCTGTCAGTTTAGGTGGATGGCCATGTCTTGGTAGGTTTGCAGTTGTGCCATACTTTTTCCATTTTTGAATGATGGATTGAACAGTGCTTCTTGAGATGTTCAGAGCTTGGCATATTTTTTTATAACCTAACCCTGCTTTAAACTTCTCCAGAACTTTATCCCTGACCTGTCTGGTGAGTTCTTTGGTCTTCATGATGCTGTTTGTTCTTCAGTATTCTCTAACAAACCACTGAGGCCTTCACAGAACAAGTGTATTTATGCTGAGAGTAAATTACACACAGTAGGACTCTATTAACTAATTAGATGACTTCTGAAGGTAATTGATTGCACTGGATTGTATTTAAAGGTATCAGAGGACAGGGGGCTGAATACTAATGCACACCACATTTTTCAGATTTTTATTTGTTTAAAATTTTGAAGACCATTTATCATTTTCGTTTCACTTCACAATTATGTGCTACTCTGTGTTGGTCTATCACATACAATCTCAATAAAAAACTTTTAAGTTCGTGGTTGTAAGGTGAAAAAATGTGAAAAAGTTCAAGGGGTATGAATACTTTTGTAAGGCACGGTATCTGTTGAATAACATGTGACAACAGATGACATGACATGACAGCAAACTTTACATATTTCACAAATAATTACAGCAATCAAAGCAAAGCAGACTGCAAACTGTGCTCTGTGGAAATTTCAGGAGGATCTACGATATTTTTCTACAATACAAATAGCCTGATAACAATTATTTAAACTATATGTTTACTCGAGAGCTTAAGGGCTGATGAGTGTGCAGAGCAGTATCAACAAGCATGGTCTTAAAAAATCAACACAAGGTGCTGTGAACTGCCCACACATAATCATATACATGAGCATGAAGCAGTGAAGTGAGCAGGCACAGAGACTCTCCCTTATGAGAGCACTTCAATTCTGCGAGCACTGAGCTCTGAGTCAGGCTTCCTTTCACCATGGTCTACACTTTGCCTAATGACCACAGTCACTGATATCACTCTGCATGCCTTTGCACTCTCTATTAAAGATACTATGGAGCCCTTAAAGTCCTGACAGGTGATTTTTTTTTTTTTTTTGGTGCACACAAGATAATAACTTGTTTTGACAGCAGCTTTTGGAACTTGAAGGGCTCCAGTCTTATCCTCAGTGGGCCATTGTGGGTGCAGGTTTTTATTCCAAACAAGCAGGATCCACAATCCAAATGAAGTAATTAAAAAAGTGGAACCAGTTGCTTGGTTAAAATGAAAGCCTGTATCCACGCTAGCTCTTTTGCTGATAAGATAGCATACAGAAGGTGTTCACAGTAAAAGCAACCAACATAAACAGGGCTATAAAAAAAAAAACTCTCAAACCTCTATGATTCCTTTGAATGCATAATACTAAGAAGGTTACTCGTTTCTATGTCGGTATTTAAGGAAACCAGTTTCTTCCACAGAGAAGAAGTGGTGTAGTGGTTAGCACTGTTGCCTCACAGCAAGAAGGTTCTGGGTTTGAGCCCCGGGCCTTTCTGTGTGGGGTTTGCATGTTCTCCCCGTGTCTGCGTGGGTTTGTGCCGGTTTCTCTGACAGTCCAAAGACATGCAGGTTAGGCTAATTGGTGGCTCTAAATTGATTGTAGGTGTGAGTGTGAATGGTTGTTTGTCTCTATGTGTCAGCCCTGCAATGACTTGTCCAGGGTGTACCCTGCCTCTCACCCATAGTCAGCTGGGATAGGCTCCAGCTTACCTGCAACCCTGCACAGGATAAGCAGTTACGGATAATGAATGGATGGAGTTTCTTCCACCATAACAATAGGAAGGCTTCTCATAATTATGACTTAGGTTTTAATAATAATGACTTACTATCTCATAATTATGATGTACTATCACAGAATGAAATCCTTACTCATGACTTAACATCTCACAGTTTGGACTCAGTATCTCATTATTATGACTTAAGTTTTCATAATAATGACTATCGCATAATAATGAAATCCTATCTCATGACTTAGTATCTCATAGTTAGGATTTAATATCTCATTATTATGACTGCCCTGTGATGACCTGGCGACTTGTCCAGGGTGTACCCCGCCTTTCGCCCATAGTCAGCTGGGATAGGCTCCAGCTTGCCTGCGACCCTGTAGAAGGATAAAGCGGCTAGAGATAATGAGATGAGATGAGATTATTATGACTTAAGTTCTCATAATAATGACTGACTATCTCATAATAATGAAATCCTATCTCATAACTTAGTATCTCATAGTTAGGATTTAGCATCTCATTATTAAGACTTAAGTTCTCATTAATAATCACCTACTGTCTCATAATAATGAAATCCTATCTCATGACTTAGTATCTCATAGTTAGGAGTTAAGTTTTCATAACAATGTCTTACGATCTCATAATTATTATATGCTATTTCATAATGAAATCCTATCTCTTCACTTAGTATCTCATAATTAGGAATTAAGTTCTCATTAATAATGACTTACTGTCACATAATTATGATATGCTATTTCATAATGAAATCCTATCTGTTGACTTAGTATCTCATAATTTGGAATTAAGTTCTCATTAATAATGACTTACTGTCTCATAATAATGAAATCCTATCTCATGACTTAGTATCTCATAGTTAGGAGTTAAGTTTTCATAACAATGTCTTACGATCTCATAATTATTATATGCTATTTCATAATGAAATCCTATCTCTTCACTTAGTATCTCATAATTAGGAATTAAGTTCTCATTAATAATGACTTACTGTCACAAAATTATGATATGCTATTTCATAATGAAATCCTATCTGTTGACTTAGTATCTCATAATTTGGAATTAAGTTCTCATTAATAATGACTTACTATCTCATAATAATGAAATCCTATCTCATGACTTAGTATATCATAGTTAGGAGTTAAGTTTCCATAACAGTGACTTACTATCTCATAATTATGATATGCTATTTCATAATGAAATCCTATCTCATGACTTAGTATCTCATAGTTAGGAGTTAAGTTTTCATAACAATGATTTACTATTTCATAATTATGATATGCTATCTCATAATGAAATCCTATCTCTTGACTTAGTATCTCATAGTTAGGAGTTAAGTTTTCATAACAATGACTTACTATTTCATAATTATGATATGCTATTTCATAATGAAATCCTATCTCTTGACTTAGTATCTCATAATTAGGAATTAAGTTCTCATTAATAATGACCTAGGATTTCATTATTATTATATTTATTCCTAATTATGAGATACTAATTCAAGAGATGGGATTTCATTATTATGAGATCATATCTCATGACTTAGTATCTCATAGTTAGGATTTATTATCTCAATATTATGACTCAAGTTCTCATTAATTATGACTTACTATCGCATAATAATGAAATCCTATCTCATGACTTAGTATCTCATAATTAGGAATTAAGTTCTCATAATAATGACTTACTATCACATAAGTCTATGCTATGTTATAATGAAATCCTATGACTTAGTATCTCATGATTTGGACTTACTATCTTATTATTAAAAAGAAGAAAGAAAAAGAAAGAAAGCACAACTTTATTCATCATACACTTGTGAAATTTCCTCTCTGCATTTAACCCATCTGAAGCAGTGAACACACACATGCACACACACATGAGCAATGAGCACACGCACATACCCAGAGCAGTGGGCAGCCATGCTAACAGCGCCCGGGGAGCAGTTGGGAGTTAGGCGCCTCGCTCAAGGGCACCTCAGCCCAAGGCCATCCCATATTAACCTAACCGCATGTCTTTGGACTGTGGGGGAAACCAGAGCACCCGGAGGAAACCCACACAGACATGCCCCTTTTCCACCAAAGCAGTTCCAGGGCTGGTTCGGGGCCAGTGCTTAGTTTGGAACCGGGTTTTCTGTTTCAAAGAACTGGCTCTGGGGCCAGAAAAACCGGTTCCAGGCTAGCACCAACTCTTTGCTGGGCCAGAGGAAAGAACCGCTTATGTCAGCGGGGGGGCGGAGTTGTTAAGCCCAACAACAATAGCAAGATCGCGAAAGGTCACCATTTTTAAGCGGCGAGAAGCAGCATCTGTACAAACGCGAAGTCATCCATTATTGTTGTTGTTGTTGCTGCTTCTTCTCCGTGTTGTTGTTGCTACGATGTTCGCGCCAAGGTTTATACAAACGCAGCGACGTAACTGACGTATACAGCGATGTAATGACGTGGCTCTGCTTAGCACCCCGAGCTATGGAAAAGCAAACTGGTTCTCAGCTGGCTCGCAAGTTGGGAACCAGCACCAGCACTGGCCCTGAACCAGCCCTGGAACTGATTTGGTGGAAAAGGGGTAACAGAAAGGCCCTCGCCAGGTGCTGGGCTAGAACCCAGAACCTTCTTGCTTATTACTATGACTTACTGTCTCGTAATGATGACAATATTATGAAATTCTCCCACATGCAAACTCCACACAGAAAGGCCCCTGTCGAACGCAGGACCTTTTTGCTGTGAAGCGATAGTGCTAACCACTACACCACCATGCCGCCCACCTAGTATGTCTCATCTCATCTCATTATCTCTAGCCGCTTTATCCTTCTACAGGGTCGCAGGCAAGCTGGAGCCTATCCCAGCTGACTATGGGCGAAAGGCGGGGTACACCCTGGACAAGTCGCCAGGTCATCACAGGGCTGACACATAGACACAGACAACCATTCACACTCACATTCACACCTACGGTCAATTTAGAGTCACCAGTTAACCTAACCTGCATGTCTTTGGACTGTGGGGGAAACCGGAGCACCCGGAGGAAACCCACGCGGACACGGGGAGGACATGCAAACTCCACACAGAAAGGCCCTCGCCGGCCCCGGGGCTCGAACCCAGGACCTTCTTGCTGTGAGGCGACAGTGCTAACCACTACACCACCGTGCCGCCCGCCTAGTATGTCATAAGCATGAAATATAAAGTCATGAGATACGTTCTGGGCGGCACGGTGGTGTAGTGGTTAGCGCTGTCGCCTCACAGCAAGAAGGTCCTGGGTTCGAGCCCCGGGGCCGGCGAGGGCCTTTCTGTGTGGAGTTTGCATGTTCTCCCCGTGTCCGCGTGGGTTTCCTCCGGGTGCTCCGGTTTCCCCCACAGTCCAAAGACATGCAGGTTAGGTTAACTGGTGACTCTAAATTGACCGTAGGTGTGAATGTGAGTGTGAATGGTTGTCTGTGTCTATGTGTCAGCCCTGTGATGACCTGGCGACTTGTCCAGGGTGTACCCCGCCTTTCGCCCGTAGTCAGCTGGGATAGGCTCCAGCTTGCCTGCGACCCTGTAGAAGGATAAAGCGGCTAGAGATAATGTGTGTGTGAATGTGTGAAATAAAGAAATAAATAAATACTCTCAGAGCGGTTCATCTCCATTAGAAACAGAGAGTAAAAGCACACAATCTGGCAACACTGTGTGCCGAGATCCCCCACTCCCACCCCTCGTCTTGCATGTGGAGCGTCTGCTGGCGGTCGGACTTTTCTGCACCAGGGTTCGCGCCACTGCGGGGGGAAAAGCAGCAGCAGCAGCAGCGGCGGCGGGGATGGAGCTGGAGCTGGAGCTGGATTGTTGATATCTGCCTGTCCGGTTTTCATTTCCGTTCCTTTTTTCCCCACCGACGTCATGCTCCACGTCTTTCCATAGTTTTAGCCGAACAAAATGAGGATTTCTTGCCATCAGCTTTTACTGATATTTTCCTGCGTCCGCGGACTCGCCATGGGGGCTTTTCCGAGCAGCGTTCAAATCGGTGAGTTGCGTTCGGGTGGGTCGAAGGTTCCTGGGAGAACCGGGACTCCTTCATCCTTCAGCGATCAGATGCGCATGAATGAACGCGCGTGCAACTTTCGGGGACATGTTTTAAAAGGGAAGCTCAGTGCGTGTGTGTTAAACAGTCGCGTTTGTTCAGTGATGTTCATCGATCAGTGAGAATCCGGCCATCCGTTCACTGTCACGAGCGCCACTGCAGTGCGCCCTGAACCCCGCGAGCCGGGATGCTGTGCTTTTGGATAGAGCGGAAGGGAGATTATTATTATTAATATTATTATTATTATATCCACAGAACAGCGGAATAATAACTTTACAAGCTTTTTTTCTGACACGTTGTTTTTTTATTTTTATTTTTAAAATATATATATATTTATATATTGCGCAGATTCCTTGCTTGGAATTCAGCACGCGCTCGAGCGTTTCCGGCCGGTCCGGTTGCGCGCGCGCTCCTGTGTCACTCCAAAGTGCCTTCCTTCAGTGAACAGTCTCCCAGCACTGCATCAAGCTCAGTGTCATGTTTCTTCCACCCTCCCCTCTTGCTTAATAAATAAATAAATAAATAAATATAGGAATGAATAAATGAATTAAACAGTGTGTTCATGCCAGTCTGTCCCACTGCACCTCTCTGTATCTTGATGTTGTATTCAGCTTCTTGGAATAAAACAAAAAACAGCCACCAATGCTGTTATAATTCAGTTAGAGATCATCAAATCAAATACCCAGCTGTGTTCAATTCGGCATTTGGACCGATTCGGACCTCAGATTTCATTCGGCTCACGTTTTGGATATGTCCAAAAGCCGTAATCGAATAAGAGTCTGCTTGTTTGACACAGAATATAATCTTCGTCTCTGTTTGTCTCTCTGTCTCGTCCCTGCAGGCGGGTTGTTCATCAGAAACACAGATCAGGAGTACACTGCCTTTCGCTTGGCCATATTTCTGCACAACACGAGCCCCAATGCGTCGGAAGCGCCCTTTAACCTGGTGCCCCACGTGGACAACATTGAGACAGCTAACAGCTTCGCCGTCACCAACGCCTGTGAGTCCAAGCTGAAACATATTGTCTATTCCAGCTGCTTAATTGGCCTGGGGAAGAACTGAAGAAGTGGTACTGGGAGGGGTTGGGGTTGGAGGTGTCTTGTCAAAATGTTAGGGGTTGCTCGGAACTGAGCAATTGGACTTGTTAATGAAACACTGGTGTGAATGATAGAGCTGAGGCATATGGGGCAGAATTGCTACCTGAGAGCAGTAGTGGTGGTACGGTGGCAGTACACATGCTGCACTGTGATGAGCCACTTCCTGGCTTCTGGCCAGCCAGTGCTTGCTTGTGCCACTCTGGGAGACCTGTCCTCCGGCCCTTTACTGACACAAATACAGACTAAGTGCACTCACAAACAGTGGCATTACTCTGTGTGCGCACCTATTGCCCAGTTAAATGAAAACACTGCTCTCTGCTGATGTAAGTTCACGCCAACATTTGATTTGCATTGGGTATATTTGTTTTCATTTATAGATGTTTTTCCACTTGTCTTCGTTTAGATGTCAAGCTACATCTAACATGGTTGGTCTGCTGGTGTGACTCGTACTGTACATGCATACTCTAGAAAAGAGAAAATGGTGCGTTGCTAAGAGAGCCGCACCACACCCGGGGGCAGTCTAGGCCAGCAAAGGTCTTTTTTGTGCTGCTTTCACAGCAAGACTCCCCTGCTATCCTCTGCAACATTCAGGCTTTTGTTACTTCCCATCAGGATCAGGCACACTAGCGTAAAGTAAGCTCAGAGCAAGGGCAGCCATCACGTCATCCATCCACAGTCTGCTCTGACCCACGTGTCAGCCTCAGCTTGTGCTTCTTCTTCTTCTTCTTCTTCTTCTTCTTCTTCTGCGCCACACTGAATTTTGCTTGCCTTTTTTCTTTTTACTTCAACTGTAGTAGAATGTTCAGAACTCACGGTAGTCGCAAGCTTTTTGAGTATGTTGGCTGTGGTGTGTAATAGAGGTGAAATTCATGGAGTGGTCTTGTCTGTGTCAATATAACAGACACATTCATTGATCAAAACAAGACTTCTTTATATTGGTACGTGCTTATTGTAGAGATGCTAAAGAAAGGCCCGTCTTGCATACTTGTGTGAACGCAACCAGCAGCATCCAAGCTTGATCAAGGTTGGTTTATGCTTCCTTGTGCAGCCTTCATAAGGTCAGAAAAGAACCTCTTTTGGGAAAACTGAGCAAAGCGGTTCATAAAAGTCACAAAACTCCCCATATTCCTCCCTGCCTCCATACTGATCAGCCACACACACACACACACACACACACACACACACACACACACACACACACACACACACACGTACACTGTTAGTCCACCATTTCTTATCACCTCTCCTCAAATGTGTGCATCTTGTCAAGGTTCCTGCCAGTTCTCACCACCGTCATTGTGATACAACAAAAGCCGACAAATTCTGCTAGGAGACGATAAAGGCTGTGGTAACAGGCCGATGCCTTAAAGGAAGGCAAGGTGGGTTTATTCATAGAGCAATGAGTAGATGGGGGTCCCAAGATGATCCTAGGAAGCAAAAATTGTGCAGGAAAATGGAAATTGTGAGTGCTCCTCTGGATTGTGTTATTTTTTGGCTTTGTTTTCGGTGCCACCATTTTGTTTGAACAGACAACAGCAAAATGCATCCCTACCTTCCGTTTCCCAGTATTGCTGTCAAGTCACTTCACACTGGACAGGGAACCCAGAGCAAGGTGTTCAGGCTACATGAATACATTGGCTGGAGTGGAATAGTTTGAATAATTGTATTTTATTTGAACAAAAAAATACACTTTTTTCCACATCATGCAACATTCATCAGTGTTGTAGTCGAGTCACTAAACCTCGAGTCCGAGTCCAGTCTCGAGTCCCCAGTGTTCAAGTCCAAGTTGTTAAAGAAAATTTCGAGTCGAGTCCACTATTGATCCTTGTCGAGTCTGAGAACAAGACTCCAACCGCACTATTTGACGGTGGCTGTTGCTGCCTTTCTGTGAAAGTGTCTCTGCTACTGTGTTGGACTAATGTTACTGCTTGCCTGCCCCATTTTAGTTAATAGGCTACAGGTAAAAAGCTTGTTCATCGCTCAGCAAGCCACGCCCACTATCAACAGGGCAAATAACATGAGAGAGGGTTAACACTAGCTAGTTCATCGGTCAGCAAGCAAGCCCCGCTATAAACAGGGCAATGAACATAGCATGTCACTTACTTCTCTGGGTGGAGTCTTGCCAAATGATGATTGAAGTTCGAGGTTGTCCCCGTCGTCTCCTCAATAGTTCTTCTACATATGGAACACATACAGTAGCAGTGCATTTTTTCCCACTGCACAAGAAGTCTGTATAAGCAAAGCAAACAATCCTAGGGGTGTTCTCTCCAGGCATTTTAGCGCCATTAACGTTAGTTTGTTCCTGAACATGATGCATGAACAGGTGAATGTGCATTCTCTTGCATGAAATTGGTATAAAATTAATGTAGATATAAATGTCTTATGCCAAATTATTATGACGTGAGAAAAAATAAAGAAAAAATCTGAATCCTTGCGTCCAATTTGCGAGTCCGAATGCAGTTAATGCACGAGTCCGAGTCCAAGTCATGGGTGCTCAAGTCCAAGTCAATTAAAATTAGGGCACGAGTCGGACTCGAGTCCGAGTCCTGGACTCGAATACTATAAGCCTGACTTTCATGCACAGACAGTCTTACACGTCAGGTCTGAAGTCATAAATAGAGCAGAAAGACCATTGAATGTTTGTGTTTTTGTGACAGATTAACAGAAAACATGACATTATCATTCATGATTTCGCAAAAGAAGCGCTCAGGTTTTCAAGGCATGAACATCCGTAAGGATATCGGTATCATATCCAGAATGAGAATATGGGATTGGTACCACCTGACCCATTACCAATTTGTATGTTAAGATAATACACTATGTCGCTTCTTTCCCACCGCTGATCTTCTGTCTTCTGCTTAATACCTTTTATATCTCATGCACTGTCTTCCATTCGTTCAAGGGTCTGTTCATAAAGATAGGATTCCTTCTGGGCAATAGTGACAGATACGTCGGAAATTTATGTGGCCTGTTTAATTTGGTTGTGAGATTAAATGCACATGGTGTGCTATCAGTCATTCATGACAGCCTGATAAGTGCTGGTGTCATTAATGTGTATGAACAATCAGTTTCAGTTAAGCAGATTAGCCGCTCAGTCAATTACTCGCCATTTTGGGACCTATGTAAATCACAGTGGAGAAACAGCAGTGTTTGCTGTGTGAGTGTGATATTCCAGCAGCTGGAATTCCACCTTTCCTCTCTCCTCATTTCCTCTGCTGAGCACGAATCTGCTTGCAGTTTGTTGCACACAAGGGCTTTTATTCCTCACTGGGGAGCTGTGGCTGCCATGGTGGGATGAGCAGAGGGCAGATTATTCGTTTCCGATGATCCCTTTGCCTTCTGCAGTCTGCTCTTCCAATTCTTCCTCAATTTCTTTTCTCGTTGATACTCTCTTATTTCCTTCAATCAATCCAGTCAATGGCTAAATTAAGCAGAGAGTGCTGAGCATGTGCAGTGAGGCGTGCCTGAGAGGCGTTTGACCGCATTACCTCAGTAGCCAGGGTTCCTTTGACCTTCATGGGGAAATCGTCAGATTTGGTCATGGTTGGAGTTGTTTTCTGTGTAATTCGTTTGTATCAGCACTACAGTGCTATCAGTTTGTCTGATAGCATAACCACACTGCTGTTTCCCTCTCTCACCGAGAGCAATGCAATCACAGCATGGGGGAATTGAACTGCTCTTCAAATGGGTGGTTTCAGAGGTCCACTTTAGAGAGAAGTGATATTTGGTTCAAATCAAATATTTTAAGTTCGTTTCTTAGACAAGGATATTTTTTAAGTTTGTTACCTTGTTAACAGTTTCGGCGAGAATCTCCCGCCTTCTTCAGAAACAGTCACCAGATGTCGAGTGGTGACGTGCCTTATCAGCTGATGTTGCGTGCAGGAGGCGTGAACGTCCCGCCCAATTTGACAGGTAGTCCACGCCTCCTGCTGTCAGGTCGCTCCTCCAGGATGGCGCTCCAGGTGTGCGACAGTGCATACGCTCCCTCATCCCGGTTCATCGTCCTCTGCGCCCGCTTGCGTATCTCCACTGCCTCTAAAATCCAACGCTGGAATCTATTCTCTTCAGCGCGAATGACTCTGGCCTCTTCCCAATTCATTATATGATTATGTCGTTTGCAGTGGTCTGAAATGGCTGATTTTAAGTTTTCTTGGTTTGCTTTTTCTTTTTTGGATCTTGTGAGTCTTTTTGTTGTTTCTTTTTCACACTCTATTTGGTGTTCTTTCCTTCGAGTATGGAAGCATCTGCCCGTTTCACCAATATAGACTTTATTACATGAACGGCAAGGGATTTCATAGATGACGTTGCATTTATTGTCCAGTTGTATTTTGTCTTTGGGGTGAACTAGCAGCTGTCGGAGGTTCTTGTATGGTTTGACCGGGGTGTTGATGTGGTATTTCCTCATGGATCGTTGGATGCGTTCTGTGACTCCTTTTATGTACGGTAGTGTGACAAAGCCCCGGTTTGTTTTGTCGGTGTTTTTTCTTGTTTGTTTATTTTCTTTTATTTGTGTCTGTAATTTCCCTTTCCGAATTGCCCACGGTGGATATTGGCAGTTTTTTAATGCCTGTTGGATGTGTTGTTCCTCCTCCTGTCTGTCTTTCTCCTCCGTGATGCTCTGTGCTCGGTCGTATAGTGTTCTGATTACTGACATTTTGTGTGCGATGGGATGTTCAGATGTCCAGAGAAGATATTGGTCGGTGTGTGTAGGTTTTCTGTATGTTGTAATTCTAATGTTCCCTTCTTCTGTGTGGTGTATTTTTAAGTCCAAAAAAGCTATTGTCTTGTCCGTTTCCTCTTCGTGTGTGAATTTGATGTTGCCTGTCTTGTCTATGGAGTTTAGATGATCCGTGAGTTGTTGTGTGTGGCCTGTTTTGGTTATTTCAAGAATGTCATCAACGTATCTTTTCCAGAAGATAGGTTTGCAGTCATCCGGTGCTGTTTCTATGGCTCGGGTTTCCAGATCCTCCATAAAAAAGTTACATAGAGTGGCAGATAGCGGGTCCCCCATTGCAATACCCGAGCCATAGAAACAGCACCGGATGACTGCAAACCTATCTTCTGGAAAAGATACGTTGATGACATTCTTGAAATAACCAAAACAGGCCACACACAACAACTCACGGATCATCTAAACTCCATAGACAAGACAGGCAACATCAAATTCACACACGAAGAGGAAACGGACAAGACAATAGCTTTTTTGGACTTAAAAATACACCACACAGAAGAAGGGAACATTAGAATTACAACATACAGAAAACCTACACACACCGACCAATATCTTCTCTGGACATCTGAACATCCCATCGCACACAAAATGTCAGTAATCAGAACACTATACGACCGAGCACAGAGCATCACGGAGGAGAAAGACAGACAGGAGGAGGAACAACACATCCAACAGGCATTAAAAAACTGCCAATATCCACCGTGGGCAATTCGGAAAGGGAAATTACAGACACAAATAAAAGAAAATAAACAAACAAGAAAAAACACCGACAAAACAAACCGGGGCTTTGTCACACTACCGTACATAAAAGGAGTCACAGAACGCATCCAACGATCCATGAGGAAATACCACATCAACACCCCGGTCAAACCATACAAGAACCTCCGACAGCTGCTAGTTCACCCCAAAGACAAAATACAACTGGACAATAAATGCAACGTCATCTATGAAATCCCTTGCCGTTCATGTAATAAAGTCTATATTGGTGAAACGGGCAGATGCTTCCATACTCGAAGGAAAGAACACCAAATAGAGTGTGAAAAAGAAACAACAAAAAGACTCACAAGATCCAAAAAAGAAAAAGCAAACCAAGAAAACTTAAAATCAGCCATTTCAGACCACTGCAAACGACATAATCATATAATGAATTGGGAAGAGGCCAGAGTCATTCGCGCTGAAGAGAATAGATTCCAGCGTTGGATTTTAGAGGCAGTGGAGATACGCAAGCGGGCGCAGAGGACGATGAACCGGGATGAGGGAGCGTATGCACTGTCGCACACCTGGAGCGCCATCCTGGAGGAGCGACCTGACAGCAGGAGGCGTGGACTACCTGTCAAATTGGGCGGGACGTTCACGCCTCCTGCACGCAACATCAGCTGATAAGGCACGTCACCACTCGACATCTGGTGACTGTTTCTGAAGAAGGCGGGAGATTCTCGCCGAAACTGTTAACAAGGTAACAAACTTAAAAAATATCCTTGTCTAAGAAACGAACTTAAAATATTTGCAATAGTTAGACATAATGAACATCCACTACGTATTGGTTCAAATCATATTCAAGGACCAAAAATCTAAAGCTTTTTTTTTTTTATGTCTTTGGGTTTAGGTTGTTAAATCAGCTAGACTAAATGGAGATCAGCAGGAACCCTGGGTGATTGTCAGTCTCATTTGGACATTCTCATTTGGACTTCTGTGTCTTACGTATATGCCTGGAACCATCTGAAATCTATTGACTTAAAATAGCTAAAATCCTCAATCGTACCTGAATATCAAGGTGGCATCAGATGATGACTCAGCAAGAAGAATGAATTAAAAGACTCAGATTTGCAGTGGGGCGGCACGGTGGTGTAGTGGTTAGCGCTGTCGCCTCACAGCAAGAAGGTCCTGGGTTCGAGCCCCGGGGCCGGCGAGGGCCTTTCTGTGTGGAGTTTGCATGTTCTCCCCGTGTCCGCGTGGGTTTCCTCTGGGTGCTCCGGTTTCCCCCACAGTCCAAAGACATGCAGGTTAGGTTAACTGGTGACTCTAAATTGACCGTAGGTGTGAATGGTTGTCTGTGTCTATGTGTCAGCCCTGTGATGACCTGGCGACTTGTCCAGGGTGTACCCCGCCTTTCGCCCGTAGTCAGCTGGGATAGGCTCCAGCTTGCCTGCGACCCTGTAGAAGGATAAAGCGGCTAGAGATAATGAGATGAGATTTGCAGTGACAAATAAGCCTCAGATTTGTTTCTGACAGTATGACAAAATGTATACAGGAATACAGATTGGAAAGCTCTGCTTCAAGCTCTTTTAGTTGCTCTGTGATGTTTGAAAAATCATGGTTGCTGGATTTTGGCTTTCAAGAGGAAGCACATTAGCCTCCCAGACTGTTAGCTTTTATGCTCTGGGAGAGACCAGTAGTAGCTCGTAGGTGGGAATCTGGAAACGGGAATGGAAAAGAAGACACAGACAAACAAAAAAGCTTAAATTTAATTCTGAAAAAACAATACAGTTCCCGCCATGATTATTTCCACCTCTTGTAAAGATGAGTAAAAAAGGGTTAGAAAAATCCACCTTTTGGTGAAGTCACTTCATCTCACACTGAAAAAATGAGAAAAAGCCAACCTTTTAATTGAACTAAATTTATTCAGAGAAAAACAAATCCCTCATCAAGAAATAATTGTTTTCAACAAAAACACATGTGCCACTATTATTGGCAACCCTGGAAATTAAAGTGAACACAATGTAACTGAAGCATGTTTCCCATTTAAATTATACAGTTTTGAGTTGATTGGAGTGTGAGGAACTTCCAAGCTGTAATCCATGACTTCCTGATTAACTGGGGAACAAATATGAGGTGACACAGAGGCCAAATTCCCTTACCCTGTGTTTGAAATCGCTCACTCATTCACTACTCCCTGCTCCCTGTATAGGGAATTACTATATTGAGGAATATATAGCGAGCTCATTGGTAAAATAAAAAAAAAAAAAACGCTTTCGGACACTAGTCAGTCACGCTGGCATTTACGTCATTACTGTTGCACAATTAAAATGTGCCAGATCAGTCGGCTGGTGGGTTTTCAAAATAATAAATACATGCATGTATTTTTGTGATAAATACATATTATACTGAGCGTATTTCCCACATTAATCAATACAAAGTACCTGCATCTTTCAGTTTTTTTTTTAAAATCAAGGCTTAATAGTTTCTTCTTTGCTGCTGCCTTTTATTAAATCAAATTTGAGACTTTTAATTTGATTTCTTTCAGCGCGACCACAATGCATGATGGGATATATTGCTTTGGTTAGTGACCATCAGTTGTACACTACTTTTCACGATGCATTGTGGGATACGTTGAGTGCACTATATAGGGTGTAAAGAATCCTCACTAAGGTTTTGGACAACACTACAAAATGGCATCCCCACTATGTAGCGCCCTTTATAGACCCCTTCGCATGTTTGTAAACAAACCGACTGTTGCCGGGATGCGTGCGCAGCCTGGACTCAGAAACAATGGCGCTGCCCATAGACCGGCATTATGAGCTGTCAGATTATGCCAAACAATTGTCGTTACAAGATCGAGAATGCTACATAAATAAGTTAACTCTAACAAGTGGACATCGCCTACCGGATCCGCATTTAATTAAAGAGTGGACGGACGATGTTAGTAAGTTCCCTTGTTAGGGTTTTGCTGGGATTCGAACCTGGTTCGTTGGTGTGATAATCCAGCAAACCCCCACTAGGCCACCAGGGGGATGACTCAAATGCAGAGGCGTGAGGCGGAAGTAGAAAAAGAATCAAAAGGTTTATTTAAACTATATACACTATATACAGGGCAAAACAAAAGACAAAAAAAAACCAAAGAGTATAATCCAAAAGAAAAGCAAAGTGCAAAAATTCAAAAGCTAAGAAGATCAAAAAACACAGTACAAAGGAAACTGGAGATAAACATAACAGCACAAAGACTCCGTGACAAGAGGACTGAACTCAGGGGTATAAATAGACAAACTAATTAAGGACACAGGTGAAGATAATTAGGCAATTAACACAAACACAAAACACAGGAACAGTGGCGGCCTCTAGAGGCCAAAATAAACACGACATGAAAAGGAAATAACAGCGGCCTCTAGAGGCCAAAACAGTCCTAGTCCTAACAGGACCCCCCCCTCTAGGAGCGTCTCCTGACGTTCCCAGGGCGATCCGGATGGGCCGAATGGAAGTCCCGACATAGTTCTTTATCAAGGACATCCCGAGCAGGAACCCAGCAGCGCTCCTCAGGACCATAGCCCTCCCAGTCCACCAGATATTGCAACCCGCCGCGGACCCGGCGGGAGTCAAGCAGGCGATTCACAGTGAACACAGTCTGCCCCTGGAAGATGCGGGGGGGTGGGGGGTTCCTAGGGGCAGGGGCATACGTAGACGTCAGTACGGGCCGTAACAGGGAAACATGGAAAGTGGGGTTGATCCTCAGAGTCCGGGGCAACTGGAGCCGGTAGGAGACAGGGTTCACCCTGCGCACCACCTTGAAGGGGCCAATGTAGCGAGGAGCAAGCTTGCGGTTCTCCACCCGCAGTGGAAGGTCCTTAGTGGACAGCCAAACACGCTGCCCAGGGCGGAAAGCGTGTGCAGGTCTTCTATGGCGGTTGGCCTGAGTCTGGTTGGTTCTGGAGGTCTGTATGAGGGTCTTCCTGACCTTGCTCCAGGTCTTGCGACACCGTCTCACATATTGGTTGACCGAGGGCACCCCCGCGTCCTCCTCCTGGTCCGGGAACAGAGGTGGCTGGAACCCGAATTGGCACTGGAATGGCGACAGCTTGGTGGCCGATGACTGCAGGGTGTTGTGGGCGTACTCCGCCCATGGCAGCCAGGTGCTCCACGATGTCGGGTTATCCATAGCCAGGCCTCGCAGGGTGGTTTCCAGGTCCTGGTTGAGCCTCTCCGTCTGACCATTGGACTGTGGGTGAAACCCAGAGGAGAGGCTGGCAGTGGCTCCGATGACCTTGCAGAACCCGTGCCACACTCGGGAGGAGAACTGGGGCCCTCGGTCTGAGACGATGTCCTGTGGAAGACCAAAGACTCGGAAGACATGATTAAACAAAAGTTTCGCAGTTTCAAGAGCAGAGGGGAGTTTGCACAGTGGTATGAAGCGGCAGGCCTTGGAGAATCTGTCAACTAAGACCAAAATGACCGTGTTACCTTGTGACTCAGGGAGACCCGTGATAAAGTCGACTGCCACGTGGGACCAGGGACGCCGGGGAATGGTCAGAGGATGCAGGAGACCCTGGGGACGCTGTCGTGGGTTCTTGGTTCTGGTGCAAACCTCACAGGACAGGACAAATGACCTTACTTCCTTCTCCATGTTAGGCCACCAGAAGCGTCTTTTCAGGAAGTCCAGGGTCCTCCGAGCTCCCGGGTGGGCGGTGAGAGGGGAAGAGTGACCCCACTGGAGAACCTTGGCCCGGGCTTGATGTGGGACGTACAAGAGGCCTGGTGGCCCCGTCCCAGGACCGGGGTCCTGGCGTTGGGCTCGTCGGACAGCCTCCTCAATACCCCAGCGGACAGGGGCCACAATCCGGGACACAGGGATAATAGGCCCGACTTCATTCTCCCTGTTAGTGGCAGAGAACAGTCTGGACAGTGCGTCAGGTTTGGTGTTCTTGGAGCCGGGGCGGTATGAGAGGGTGAAGTCAAACCGACTGAAAAACAGGGCCCACCTAGCCTGTCGAGGGTTCAGTCTCTTGGCTTGCTGGAGGTACTCCAGGTTCTTGTGGTCAGTCCAAACCAGGAATGGATGTTGTGCTCCCTCCAGCCAGTGCCTCCACTCCTCAAGGGCCAGTTTGACCGCTAGCAGTTCTCGATCCCCCACATCGTACCGGGACTCAGCAGGACTCAGGCGGTGGGAGAAGTAAGCGCAGGGGTGCAGCTTTCCTTCCGAACGTTGAGAGAGCACCGCGCCGACACCACTGTCCGAGGCGTCCACCTCCACGATGAATGGTTGGGAGGTGTCCGGGAGAACCAGAATGGGTGCCGTGCAGAAGCGGTCCTTGAGGTCTTTGAACGCCTTTTCTGCCTGAGGAGACCAGCCATAAGATCCACCTGTCCCTTTGGTGAGGTCTGACATGGGTGCTGCCACAGAACTGAAGTTCCTGATGAACTTGCGGTAGAAGTTAGCGAATCCTAAGAACCGCTGAACCTCCTTAACGGACTTGGGAGTAGGCCAATCCCGGACGGCCAGGGTCTTGGCAGGGTCCATTTGGAGTTGGCCTGTCCGTACAATAAATCCCAGAAAGGAGACCTCGGGAACATGAAATTCGCATTTCTGGGCCTTGGCGAACAGATTGTTCTGTAGCAGCCTCTGGAGAACCTGGCGGACATGGTGGCGGTGCTCCTGCACGGTCTTGGAAAAGATAAGGATGTCGTCGAGGTAGACAAAAACGTATAGGTTAATCATGTCCCTTAAGACGTCGTTGATTAGGGCCTGAAAAACAGCTGGTGCGTTGGTGAGTCCGAAGGGCATCACCTGGTATTCGTAGTGCCCAGACGGGGTGTTAAAGGCAGTCTTCCACTCGTCTCCCTGTCGGATACGGATGAGGTGGTATGCGTTCCGTAGGTCCAACTTGGTGAAGACGGTGGCGCCTTGGAGCAGGTCGAAAGCTGTGGACATCAGCGGAAGGGGATATCGGTTGCGCACAGTGATCTTATTCAGGCCCCTGTAATCAATACATGGTCGGAGCCCCCCATCCTTCTTGCCGACAAAGAAGAAGCCGGCTCCAGCAGGTGAAGTGGAGGGTCGAATAAACCCAGAGACCAGGGCATCTTTGAGGTATTCCTCCATGGCCTTGCGTTCTGGCTGAGAGAGTGAAAACAGTCTGCCACGAGGAGGGGTAGTCCCAGGGAGCAAGTCGATGGCACAGTCGTAGGCCCGGTGCGGAGGAAGAACGGCGGCCCTGCTCTTGCTGAATACCTCCTTGAGATCCCAGTACTCTGTGGGAACTTGAGATAACTCGGTGAGATCAGGGGGCTCGGCAGGAGACACAGGAGAGCTAGAGAGCAGACAAGAGGCATGGCATGCAGGGCCCCATTCCACAACCTGGCTTGTTACCCAGTCTATGCGAGGGTTGTGGCGAGTAAGCCAAGGAAGGCCTAGAATAACTGGGAACTCAGGTGAAGGAATTAGGTGCAGGGATATTTCTTCCTTGTGACCTTGAGACTGGAGGAAGACTGGAGAAGTAACTTGAGTGACTCTACCATCACCTAACGCTTGGCCATCGAGGGCAGACACAGACAGAGGGACTTCAAGAGGTGCAGTAGGTATATTGATGCTTTGGGAGAAGTGAATATCCATAAAGTTCCCAGCCGCCCCTGAGTCTATCAAAGCTTGACAAGAGTGGACAGACTCACCCCAGGAGATGGAGACCGGGATGTAGATTCCTTGGCCAGGGAGTCCGGGAGAGAGGGTAGGCCCCGTCACAACCCTCCCTCGGTTGGACGGGGCGGTCCTTTTCCCAAGAGTTCGGGACATGATGCTCGGAAGTGACCAGGCTTGCCACAGTAGATGCAGCACTTGTCCCTCCTTCTGCGCTCCCTCTCAGATGCGGAGAGGCGAGTACGACCCACTTGCATGGGTTCTGGACAGTCACTGAAGGAGGTAGACGGTCTCCAGGTAGAGGTAGGGAGGCTGGGGGGGCTCAAGGCTTGGTGGCGTTCTCTCATCCTGTTGTCCAGACGAATAGCATGTGAGATGAGGGTTTCGAGGTCACTTGGGCATCCAATAGAGGCCAGACCGTCCTTGATGGGGTCAGACAGACCATGGTGGAAGGCTGACACCAGGGCAGTCTCGTTCCATCCACTTACTGCTGCGAGTGTTCGGAACGAGATGGCGTAATCTGCGACGCTTCCTCCTTGCCGGATGGACATGAGCTTTCGGGCTGCGTCGGTACTGATGTCTGCCTGATCGAAGACCCGAAGCATCTCTTCAGAAAACAGCTGGAAATCAAAGCACTCAGGTCCCTGTCTTTGCCAGATAGCAGTAGCCCAGGCTCGCGCCTTACCAGCTAATAAGGTGATCACAAAGGCAATCTTGCGGCGATCCGTAGTGTAGGTGGTAGGCTGAAGCTCAAAGGTGAGTTGACACTGGGTAAGGAACTCTCGGCACTCACTGTGCTTGCCGTCATACCTCTGTGGTGCAGGAAGGCTGGGTTCGCGAGGTGAAGAAGGCAGCATTGCAGGAGGCACTGGAGCAGGAGTGGGAGCTGGATCAGGAGCAGGAACTGGATCAGGAGCAGGAGATGCAGGCAGAGATGTCAGCTGTGCCAGGGTTTTCCCAATTTGCTGAAGCAGTTCCTCGTGGCGAGCGAGGGCCTCACGTTGGCTGGTGAGCGTACGTCCATGAGCGTCCATGGTCGCTCCGAAGCGTGTCAAAGCTGCCATAATTCCCTGAAGGTTGGCCGGGTAGACAGTTGAAGCAGCCTCTGCTGAGTCGGTCATGACGGAGTCTTTCTGTTAGGGTTTTGCTGGGATTCGAACCTGGTTCGTTGGTGTGATAATCCAGCAAACCCCCACTAGGCCACCAGGGGGATGACTCAAATGCAGAGGCGTGAGGCGGAAGTAGAAAAAGAATCAAAAGGTTTATTTAAACTATATACACTATATACAGGGCAAAACAAAAGACAAAAAAAAACCAAAGAGTATAATCCAAAAGAAAAGCAAAGTGCAAAAATTCAAAAGCTAAGAAGATCAAAAAACACAGTACAAAGGAAACTGGAGATAAACATAACAGCACAAAGACTCCGTGACAAGAGGACTGAACTCAGGGGTATAAATAGACAAACTAATTAAGGACACAGGTGAAGATAATTAGGCAATTAACACAAACACAAAACACAGGAACAGTGGCGGCCTCTAGAGGCCAAAATAAACACGACATGAAAAGGAAATAACAGCGGCCTCTAGAGGCCAAAACAGTCCTAGTCCTAACATCCCTGGTATACAATGGCCAGATATATACTCGTACCTTATTGACAAGACTTCAGTGTACACCCACGAAAAACTTCGTGCCTACAAGTCTTTAGACGCATATGATTATGTTATGTGCGGGCACGTACAACTTGATTAACAATGGGACATTCATATTCATTTTGTTTTAATCAAATTATGCCAGTGATGTGATGGCAATGTGACTTTAGCTACAACAGCAAATACCAACACTAAACAGCAATGTGCAGGAGGTAATGGCATGAAAGGAATGATAGTGTAAAGAGTGCAGCTAAGAGAAATCAGAGCTGCGTAAAAAACGAGAGGCAGAGAGCAGAAATGAAACTGAACGGGGCGGGAGCTAGGTTAGAGCAGTCAACGTAAGTTGGCATTTAGAGTGAGGGCACACAATTTTACCTTTCCATCCTTGCTTTAAAATTGTGATTTTCGGCATACACAAATAATGATGGCACAAAATCTGGACTGCTTGAGTCAAGCGAGACCTCTCCTACAAACAAAATTGCATGCAAAGCTAAGTTAACATGCTAACAATATTCATTACATTGTGTAACTATGACCCAGCTAATCAGACAAACGTTACCAAAGTATTTTGCTACATCAATAAACGAAGACTCGTCTCATCTCATCTCATTATCTCTAGCCGCTTTATCCTTCTACAGGGTCGCAGGCAAGCTGGAGCCTATCCCAGCTGACTACGGGCGAAAGGCGGGGTACACCCTGGACAAGTCGCCAGGTCATCACAGGTAAACGAAGACTAGAAAGAATAAAAAAGAAAGATTTAATAAATAGCCTGATCTTACCTGTGATGAAGTGGGCGCTGCAAACCTGCGCATTTTTGATGGTGCTTTCATCCCAGTCTACACGTTTGATGGCTTGTAGCCATAGACGTCGGCGATTTTTTTGGAATGGGTGAGATCCTGCTGGAATTCTGTACATTTTAACCCCATCACTGCTACGATTCTGACACCTGACAACACAACAACTAGGCATTTCTGAGTCTTTTTTGGGTCCAGGCTGCGCGTGCAATTTCTGCTTACGTATGAATGACGTGTACTGCGAAGGGGTCTATAGTGAGTAGGGAGCGATTTCGGACACTGGGTTAGTCATCCATCAACATGGGAAAGGTAAGAAAGCACACAAACCAAATGAGGGAGAAGTGTGTTGACCTCCAAAAGTCAGGGAATGGTTATAAAAAATAGCTACTCACCTGAAAAAATGTATATTTCTACTGTTAGGGCAATAATAAGTAGACTGTTAGTTTGTGGACTGGAACTGTTACATGCTTGCCTGGAAGAGGACCCAAGTTTATTTTGCCCCCATGTACAGTGAGGAGGAGGGTAAGAGAGGAAAAAAAAATCCCCAAGGATCACTGTTGGTGAATTATAAGAGAAAGTAAAATCTTGGGGTTTTCAAGTCTCCAAAACCATCATCAGATGCCACCTCCATGCCAACAGATTAATTGGAAGGTACCGGTATGTCAGAAAAAAAGCCTTTTCTGTCTGTTAATCACAAACATAAGCACCTGATGTTTGTAAAACGCTACTACAACTTTGACTGGAACTGTGCTCTATGGTCTGAAGTAACAAAAATGAAGCTTTTTGGCAATAAACACTCAAGATGGGTTTGGTGTAAAAAGAAGGATGACTATAATGAAAAGAACCCGATCCCGACTGTAAAATATGGTGGAGGTTCTGTGATGTTTTGGGGCTGTTTTTCCCCCAAAGGCCCTGGAAACCTTGTTAGGGTCCATGGCATCATGGACTCCGTGAAATACCAGGACATTTTAAAATCAGAATGTGGCTGCCTCTGGCAGGAAACTAAAACTGGGTCATCACTGGATCTTCTAGCAGGACAATGATCTGAAGCACATGTCCAAATCAACACAAAAATGGTTCATTGACCACAGAATCAAGCTTCTGCCCTGGCCATCTCAGTCCCCTGACCTGAACCCCATTGAAAAGCTGAAGAGGAGAGAGCACAAGACAGGGCCTCGGACCCTGGATGATCTGGAGAGATTGTGTAAAGAGGAATGGTCTTAGATGCCCTGCTCTCTATCTCCAACCTTATAAAGTGTTACAAGAGAAACTCAGTGCTGTTTTGCAGGCAAAGGGAGGTTGCACAAAGTATTAAATGTAGGGATGCTAATAAGAGTGGCACACGTGTTTTTGTTGAAAGTAATTATTATTTGATGAGAGATTTGTTTTTTCTCTGAGTAAATTTATTTCATTTAAAGGTTGGATTTTTCTCATTTTTTCAGTGTGAGATGAAGCTACTTCACCAAAAGGTGAATTTTATCTAACCCTTTTTACTAATCTTTACAAGGGGTGGAAATAATCATGAAGGGCACCGTAGGTGAGAAATAGATAATATTCGATCATTTGATACAAGCAATTCATAATTTGGAAATTTCTTATCTGGATATTGCACTGGATAAGTTTCTTAGCTAGCAATAACCTCCTGTAGTAACTTTATGCTAACTGGAAGCAGCTAGGCAAGTTAGCATATTACAAACCTTCATATACAGTATATCAGACTTTTATAGCTTCCTGTGTTCTTGTGTTACCCTGATTCTTCCTGAGAACATTTTCCCAGGAACGCAGTTCTGGATACCAGTCCTTCCATTTAAAGACTATTTACTTATCTGTTAATGTTGAGGATTGGATGTTAATCCTTTTAATTAATTCTCAGTGTCTCGTAGGTAAATTAAGACAAACTATAATTGCAATGAACACACTGGACTTTCATGTCAGCTATTTTATAAACATAAGAAGAGAAAGATGCATTGAACACCCAAAAGGAATGTGTATTTATAGTAATAATAATATCGGCTGGCTTTTTTTCATGGTATACAGGGTTTTTTCTTGAAAAATTTAGTATGAGGGCGCTCACCATGGCGAGGGAGCGAAGCGACTAAGCGGGGGGATGGTACGGAGGTGTGAAGCCTTTGAAAAATTGAGGCTACAATGGGACATTCTAAGGCTGAGAGGGAAATTGAACACCGAGGCGTTCCCAGGCCAGCCGAGAGACATAGTCCCTCCAGCGTGTCCTGGGTCTTCCCCGGGGCCTCCTCCCGGGGGGACATGCCTGGAACACCTCCCCAGGGAGGCGTCCAGGAGGCATCCGAAAAAGATGCCCGAGCCACCTCAGCTGGTTCCTCTCGATGTGGAGGAGCAGCGGCTCTACTCCGAGCTCCTCCCGAGTGACTGTGCTTCTCACCCTATCTCTAAGGGAGCGCCCAGCCACCCTGCGAAGGAAACTCATTTCAGCCGCTTGTATCCGCGATCTTGTTCTTTCTGTCATTACCCAAAGCTCATGACCATAGGTGAGAGTCGGAACGTAGATCGACCAGTAAATTGAGAGCTTCGCCTTTTGGCTCAGCTCCTTCTTCACCACGACGGACCGGTAAAGCGACCGCATCACTGCGGAGGCTGCACCGATCCGCCTGTCGATCTCACGCTCCATCCTTCCCTCACTCGTGAACAAGATCCCGAGATACTTAAACTCCTCCACTTGAGGCAGGACTTCTCCACCAACCTGGAGAGGGCAAGCCACCCTTTTCCGGTCGAGAACCATGGCCTCGGACTTGGAGGTGCTGATTCTCATCCCAGCCGCTTCACACTCGACTGCAAACCGCCCCAGTGCATGCTGAAGGTCCTGGTTTGAAGAAGCCAACAGGACAACATCATCCGCAAAAAGCAGAGATGAAATCCTGTGGTTCCCAAACAGGATTCCTTCCGGCCCCTGGCTGCACCTAGAAATTCTGTCCATAAAAATTATGAACAGAACCGGTGACAAAGGGCAGCCCTGATGGAGTCCAACATGCACTGGGAACAGGTCTGACTTACTGCCGGCAATGCGAACCAGACTCCTGCTCCGTTCGTACAGGGACCGGACAGCCCTTAGCAAAGAGCCCCGAACCCCATACTCCCGAAGCACCCCCCACAGAATACCACGGGGGACACGGTCGAATGCCTTCTCCAGATCCACAAAGCACATGTGGACTGGTTGGGCAAACTCCCATGAACCCTCGAGCACCCTATGAAGGGTATAGAGCTGGTCCAGTGTTCCGCGACCAGGACGAAAACCGCATTGTTCCTCCTGGATCCGAGGTTCGACTATCGGTCGAATTCTCCTCTCCAGTACCCTGGAGTAAACTTTCCCTGGGAGGCTGAGAAGTGTGATTCCCCTATAATTGGAGCACACTCTCCGGTCCCCTTTCTTAAAAAGAGGGACCACCACCCCAGTCTGCCACTCCAGAGGCACTGTCCCCGACCGCCACGCGATGTTGCAGAGGCATGTCAACCAAGACAGCCCCACAACATCCAGAGACTTGAGATACTCAGGGCGGATCTCATCCACCCCCGGTGCCTTGCCACCGAGGAGCTTGCAAACCACCTCAGTGACTTTGGCTTGGGTAATGGACGAGTCCACCTCTGAGTCATCAGCCTCAGTCTCCTCAGTGGAAGACATGACGGTGGGATTGAGGAGATCCTCAAAGTATTCCTTCCACCGCCCGACAATGTCCCCAGTCGAGGTCAACAGCTCCCCACCCGCACTGTAAACAGTGTTGGCAGAGTACTGCTTCCCCCTCCTGAGGCGCCGGACGGTTTGCCAGAATTTCTTCGAGGCCGACCGATAGTCCTTCTCCATGGCCTCCCCGAACTCCTCCCAGTTCCGAGTTTTTGCCTCTGCAACTGCCCGAGCTGCAGCACGCCTGGCCTGCCGATACCCGTCGGCTGCCTCAGGAGTCCCGGAGGTCAACATGGCCCGATAGGACTCCTTCTTCAGCTTGACGGCATCCCTTACTTCCGGTGTCCACCACCGGGTTCGGGGATTGCCACCACGACAGGCACCGGAGACCTTGCGGCCACAGCTCCGAACAGCTGCGTCCACAATGGAGGTAGAGAACATGGTCCACTCAGACTCAATGTCCCCCGCCTCCCTCGGAAGCTGGGAAAAGCTCTCCCGGAGGTGGGAGTTAAAGACCCCCTCAACAGAGTGCTCGGCCAGACGTTCCCAGCAGACCCTCACCATATGTTTGGGCCTGCCAGGTCTGTCCAGCTTCCTCCTCCGCCAGCGGATCCAACTCACCACCAGGTGGTGATCAGTTGACAACTCAGCCCCTCTCTTCACCCGAGTGTCCAAGACATAGGGTCGGAGATCAGATGACACGACTACAAAGTCGATCATCGACCTCCGACCTAAGGTGTCCTGGTGCCACGTGCACTTATGGACACCCCTATGCTCGAACATGGTGTTCGTTATGGACAAACTGTGACTAGCACAGAAGTCCAATAACAAAACACCACTCGGGTTCAGATCGGGGAGGCCGTTCCTCCCAACCACGCCCCTCCAGGTGTCACTGTCATCGCCCACGTGAGCATTGAAGTCCCCCAGTAGCACAATGGAGTCCCCAGTCTGAGCACCCCTCAGTACCTCTCCCAGGGACTCCAAGAAGGCCGGATACTCTATACTGCTATTTGGCCCGTAGGCACAAACAACAGCAAGGGCCCTCTCCCCAATCCGAAGGCGCAGAGAGGCGACCCTCTCGTTCACTGGGGTAAACTCCAACACATGGCGGCTGAGCTGGGGAGCTATAAGGAAGCCCACACCAGCCCGCCGCCGCTCACCACGGGCGACTCCAGAGAAGTGGAAAGTCCAGCCCCTCTCGAGCCCCTTTCAAATTGAAATTTATAATTCAAATTCAAATGAATCAAACTTACAAAGTATTAAACATTCACCAGAGAAATCTGTTGTTTTCTTATACTAGAATAAGGTAGAGTTAGTTGTTTAAAATGAAAAAAAAAAAATTCCAGAGCAAAATTGTTTTCTTTAAAAGGAAACTAAAAAAGTAAACATTGTAAAGTTGGAATCCAACCCAAATCACATAAAGATTGAAACCATGCAAAAAATGTAAGCGCGCTAAAAAAAAAAAACATACTTGAACTTTTCCTGGAACTCGGCCTTTTTCTCATTTTGCTTTTCCACTGAACACTCGGTGCCTTCATCAGAGCAAGACATCTGGTCTTCGTTCGTCACGGATTCCGCGACGCCGCTGTCACAGCGCTCGGTTGGTGCATCCTTCAATGAGGCCCCGGAACCGGCGACATGGACCGATCCCTCGATTGTCGCAATCTCACCATCGGAAACATCTTTATCCGCTTTGCGACAGAAAAATAAGTCATCTTCTGCTGCCCTGGACAGTCTTTGGCTTTCTTCCGTTTCGTGCAGCGGGATGACATCTTTAAATGCCCAAGTGTCAACAAAAACAACTCGCGAAGTTCTTCTGTCAAAAGCTCCCGTGCCGGTGGGTGAAAGGTCATTCAGTCTCAAGAAATCTCTCTCTACAAGTCAGCTGACCTTGTATGTAACCTATGTCAAATCTCGCGCAAGCAGCTGCGACAAGTAAACAACTAAACAACATGGTGCCTCGGTCTGGAAAACAGCAATTCAGATAGTTTTTGCACTGTCTGACGGTGTATCTACTATGATTGGAATATTTTCTGAGTAATTATAACGTATTTGATGATCAGACACATTGTCACGTGGTGTTGCTGGGATGTTTTCACTGAGAAAAGATCGTTTTGAGAAAGATTGCATGTTGTGCAGTAGCATATAAGTGCATGGCCTAAGTGTGACTTGGGGTTCAATCGACATTTCGGTAAGGGGGCGCACGCCGAGAGTAAGAGGGCGCAGCGCCCCTGTTCCCTGGTTTAGACGAAAGCATGGTATATCAGATATATTCCATTCAGCTACTTGTCTTTGACTCGTTCAATATCATGCTAGCTGAATGGAATATATCTGATATACCACTCAACGTCAGCCAATATTATTTACTTGTTCGATCCACATTCACTAGATATGAGCAACCGCGTGCTCTGATTGGCTACTCTACTACTAGGCTACCAGCTCATATACCATTGAGTAGAGAAAAACAAAAAGGCAGAGCATTTTGCTGAACCAGCCGAGGATGAAATAAAACCTCTACTCAAAAACAAAACCCCAAAAATTGTTAAGTATTATACCGTGAGTAGAGAAAAACAAAATGGCAGACTGCATCAACTCAGATATATCACTTTATCAAATATTTAAAACAAACAGAAATGGCTAAGGGTGGCACGGTGGTGTAGTGGTTAGCGCTGTCGCCTCACAGCAAGAAGGTCCTGGGTTCGAGCCCCGTGGCTGGCGAGGGCCTTTCTGTGTGGAGTTTGCATGTTCTCCCTGATAGTGTGGGTTTCCTCTGGGTGCTCTGGTTTCCCCCACAATCCAAAGACATGCAGGTTAGGTTAACTGGTGACTCTAAATTGACCGTAGGTGTGAATGTGAGTGTGAATGGTTGTCTGTGTCTATGTGTCAGCCCTGTGATGACCTGGCGACTTGTCCAGGGTGTGCCCCGCCTTTCGCCCGTAGTCAGCTGGGATAGGCTCCAGCTTGCCTGCGACCCTGTAGAAGGATAAAGCGGCTAGAGATAATGAGATGAGATGAGAAATGGCTAAAAGAATATAGTTGTCCCCCCAATATTGCCTGTTCCACACTCCAGCCCAGTTGGTGGCAGTAATGCACCTTTAAGTTGGTTTGCCAACCGCCAAAAAACCCTAAAGAAGAAGAAGGAAACCCCCAAAATACAAAAAAGCAACAAAATATGGAATAAAAGTATTTGATGGTAAGAACGTATCTTTTTTATTTTTCAAGAATTATTATTACAGCATTTTGCACAAATTGCTACTGTCATTTCACCAGTTTGTTTACATTCTAAACGGAAATGATTTTGTCAGATGTTTTGTATAAAGTTTTTATTTATCGAATTTGCAAAAAAATAAAAATACTCCGTTTCTCAAAATCCAGTGAACGTGGATAGAATAAAACAGTTATTCCACTCAATCTCGTTGTACATGGCTTATAGCCGACTCGGCGCTACACGCCTTGTTGGCCATCAGCTCATGCATGACTCTTAAATATGTCACTCAGATCCGTGACGTATTTTGTATGAAAAATGCAAGTTTTCAACACGAGAAAATTGACTTCATATCTTCAAGCCAACGTGTGATGTTCTTTTTATTATATAGACACATTCACAAACAAAAGGTACTGAAATTTATCAAAACAATTGATTTCCTCATAAGTGACAAATAAAGAAGTACAGTGGTGCTTGAAAGTTTGTGAACCCTTTAGAAATTTCTATATTTCTGCATAAATATGACCTAAAACTTCATCAGATTTTCACACAAGTCTTAAAAGTAGATAAAGAGAACCCAGTTAAACAAATGAGACAAAAATATTATACTTGATCATTTATTTATTGAGGAAAGTGATCCAATATTGCATATCTGTGAGTGGCAAAAGTATGTGAACCTCTAGGATTAGCAGTTAATTTTAAGGTGAAATTAGAGTCAGGTGTTTTCAATCAATGGGATGACAATCAGGTGTGAGTGGACACCCTGGTTTATTTAAAGAACAGGGATCTATCAAAGTCTGATCTTCACAACACATGTTTGTGGAAGTGTATCATAGCACGAACTAAGGAGATTTCTGAGGACCTCAGAAAAAGCGTTGTTGATGCTCATCAGGCTGGAAAAGGTTACAAAACCATCTCAAAAGAGTTTGGACTCCACCAATCCACAGTCAGACAGATTGTGTACAAATGGAGGAAATTCAAGACCATTGTTCCCCTCCCCAGGAGTGGTCGACCAACAAAGATCACTCCAAGAACAAGGCGTGAAACAGTCGGCGAGGTCACAAAGGACCCCAGGTGAACTTCTAAGCAACTGAAGGCCTCTCTCACATTGGCTAATGTTAATGTTCATGAGTCCACCATCAGGAAAACACTGAACAACAATGGTGTGCATGGCAGGGTTGCAAGGAGAAAGTCACTGCTCTCTAAAAAGAACCTTGCTGCTTGTCTGCACTTTGCTCAAGATCACATGGACAAGCCAGAAGGTTATTGGAAAATGTTTTGTGGATGGATGAGACCAAAATAGAACTTTTTGGTTTAAATGAGAAGCGTTATGTTTGGAGAAAGGAAAACACTGCATTCCAGCATAAGAACCTTATCCCATCTGTGAAACATGGTGGTGGTAGTATCATGGTTTGGGCCTGTTTTGCTGCATCTGGGCCAGGACGGCTTCCCATCATTGATGGAACAATGAATTCTGAATTATACCAGCGAAATCTAAAGGAAAATGTCAGGACATCTGTCCATGAACTGAATCTCAAGAGAAGGTGGGTCATGTAGCAAGACAGCGACCCTAAGCACACAAGTCATTCTACCAAAGAATGGTTAAAGAAGTTAATGTTTTGGAATGGCCAAGTCAAAGTCCTGACCTTAATCCAATCGAAATGTTGTGGAAGGACCTGAAGCGAGCAGTTCATGTGAGGAAACCTACCAACATCCCAGAGTTGAAGCTGTTCTGTATGGAGGAATGGGCTAAAATTCCTCCAAGCCGGTGTGCAGGACTGATCAACAGTTACTGCAAACGTTTAGTTGCAGTTATTGCTGCACAAGGGGGTCACACCAGATACTGAAAGCAAAGGTTCACATACTTTTGCCACTCACAGATATGTAATATTGAATCATTTTCCTCAATAAATAAATTATCAAGCATAATATTTTTGTCTCATTTGTTTAACTGGGTTCTCTTTGTCTACTTTTAGGACTTGTGTGAAAATCTGATGATGTTTTTGGTCATATTTATGCAGAAATATAGAAAATTCTAAAGGGTTCACAAACTTTCAAGCACCACTGTATGTCATGGTTTTGGTTCTCCATGTCCTGGATGTAGATCGTATGAAAAATGAAATGAGCTGTAGGTTTTACTGAGCATCTTGCAGAACCAGCCACAGTTCTTCAGGACACTTTGTCATACTTGCTTCTTAATTTTGCACCAAACCCCAGTCACCTTCATTATGTTTTCTTTTTTTATACCCCTGCTCCGGGTGTGTGTGTGGGTGTGTGTGTGTGTGTGGGGGGGGGGGGGGGGTATACTGGTTTTTTACCTCTATAAAAAAACATATCCGTATCTCCATCCATCCGAAACACCCTTTTTCTCAGTGACCACAAATCATAGCCACTTGGTACTTGGTACCAAACTTCAGCTTGGGGTTCTATACCATGTGTACCGTTTTCAGGTCTGTCCCACATCGACTTCCCGTTTACAGACTGAATGTATTTACGAAATGTATAGCATGGATTTAGAAAATTTTCATAACACTTTTCTCAGCAGCTACAAATCACAACTGCTTGATTTTTGGTACTGAGCTTCAGCTTGGGGTTCTATACCGTGTATACTGTTTTCAGGTCTGTCAAACTTCCTGTTTACCGACTGAATGTATTTATGAAACATATAGGGTGGATTTTGATGCTATTTCAAGAAGCAAAATGCTTTTTCAAAATGACAGTTTACCAGGATGTTATTTGAAATCCCTGGGGAGAACACTGCTCTTTACTTACTTGTTTCAGTGTTAATTATTTGTTGAAGTCAACATTCATAACAAGTGTCCTGTTCCTTCGATTGCTTGCATTCTGATATAAGCAAGAGCAGGGGTATACATAAGTGAGCAGTAGCTCACAGTTGATCTTGTTTAATCTGAAAAGTGGTCTCTTATGTAATATGCTGCTCAGATACAAACTTTTTTTTTTCCTGTAACATTTAATTTTGTGCTGGAAAACGAACGCTTGGAACTCTAAAATGTTTTTGTACTGACTCGATAACGTTGAAGTCATAAAATAGAAATCTATAATAAAGTTTGTATGAAAAAAACCAGGGTGCCTAAGACTGTGTGTGTATGTGTGTGTGAATTCTTCCTTCTAGCATTGGCTGTCTCGTCTGTCTTTTCCTGTGTCCACTGTGCTGAAAAACAGAACTGCACTGTACATGTGTGTACGTTGTGTGTGTGTTTGAAGCCATGACATCCCCTGTGCTGTAGTGCAACTTTTTCTTGTCTTGTATGTGATTTGGTTACCAGAATGTTCACTGCCTGAGGCTTCTGAGCAACTGTTTCTGCAGATATGAACCGCCTGAGAACAGCGTTAGTCTTTTTCTTCTATGATGCAGCAACCTATCTCTCCCGGCCTGTCTGTCCTTTCACGCTTTCATTATTGTGCAGAAATAGTGTGTGCATAAGTCGATGGTAATTCCTCCTTTGACAGTACTATCCTGCACCATCTGCAGTAGGAGTCAGTGGTGATCTGATGCTTTTTGAGGGAGATGAGATATGCAGTGTAGGAGGACAGAAATTGAATGGGGAATTTGATAGACAGGAAACTATCCTTAACTGATTCATCAGCGCTGGTTCATTTCCGCAAATTGTGCAACTTGTGTTGATCATCCGAGCCACCATACTAATAACGACATCATGAATTGTTTATGGGGAAGTAATTTCCTAATAGTTAGAGAAGCAGCTTTGGGGCAAAAAGGTCACCAGTTCGATTCCCTGGACCAGCAGGAATGGCTGAAGTGTCCTTGAGCAAGGCACCTAACCCCCAACTGCTCCCCAGATTGCTCTGGGTATATTGTACTTCGCTCTGGATCAGGGGCTTAGCCAAGACTGGGAAGTTTGGGAATGTTTTTCTGAAAGTAGGGCGTGTAACTTGGTCGTGACCGGGGATGGGCAAATTTTGAAAATTTCATCTTTTTTGGTGCCATCTGGTGACTTCTGGAGCTGCAATTGAGCCTTAAAAAGAAATGAAAGAAAGCATTAATTTTAAGTGTGAATTCTATTTTATTAGGCATTTAACAAAAATTTTATTTACTAACTTAAAGGAGAGCTGAAGGCAAATTTTTTATTATCAAAATTCTATTTATCTCATTTTATTAAATATAGTAATGCATTTTTGATCGCTATTTTGTCACTGCTGTAGCAAGTTATGAGTGTTTGAAATATGCTATGTAATATATCAGTCCATATGTCAAAGCAATGGCCGTAAACGAGATTCGTTGAGACCTGTGCGGGACATTGTAGTACGGAAGTAAAACGTACAGCGGAAATCAAACTGACCAACATCTGCCAACGTTGTCAAAATATGCGTGCACCCTCTTTCGAATGCTGATGTAATCAAGCCGGAAGTCTTCTTTGTTTTGATAGCAATCAGGAAAGTTTGAAAAAAGTAGGCAGTAATCGTCATTTAAACTCGTTTTTGTGCAATATTTCATTTGAAAACAGTTTTCAAAATGGCGGCACTGACACCTGGCTGACACTTCACGTTTTGAAGTCTTGCACAAGTCTTGTGAAGATCGCGCGGATAAGCGACGCCTGCCGTGGACCAAACGAACTAAATTCAACATGGCTAAAAACCGAATAGGCCGATAAGTATAATATTGAATTGCAATTAGTTGCCAATATGAGTCACGATATAAGGTTACTAAACCCGAAAACGTAATTGAATAACATGTTAATTAAGAAATAAAGCAAATGTAAAAATTACTTCAGTTCTCCTTTGATAAAATGTTATAACAAAGTTTTAAATGTAGTTTCTTATTCATTAACCAGAACTTTACAAATTACTGTAATTATCAATAAAATCTTCTACAAATTCCTGCAATAAAAGCAGAAACCTTAAATTATAATTTCTAGTGCACTTAAGACAAAAAAAACAAAATACAAATTGCTGCAATCAAGTCCTATTACACAGAATACATCTTTACTATATACAACAAAGATAACACATGAGATTCAGCCGACTCTGAAGATTAATATTATGAAATATATACAACTGAAAATAATAGATACCTTTAACAAGTTTTGATTTTATGAAATATACAGTGGTGCTTGAAAGTTTGTGAACCCTTTAGAATTTTCTATATTTCTGCATAAATATGACCTAAAACATCATCAGATTTTCACACAAGTCCTAAAAGTAGATAAAGAGAACCCAGTTAAACAAATGAGACAAAAAATATTATACTTGGTCATTTATTTGTTCGTGATTTATATATAATGATTTAGGAATAATTTTGATTCTACTAAAAAGTGTAATAAACAGGAGTTAAAAATAAGTGAAATTAAGTTACAAATAAGATAAGAGAGGAGCTGCTGTAATTGGCTGCCGGTCTCGAGGGGCGCCAGAAGCAGAATTTGAAAGGAAATTTTCCTATAGTTACTAATTACTGGAAACGTAAATACTGTAAACAATAAAAAAAATTCAATAATAATGGTAGTTTATGAAAGTACTATTTAAGATAATGTAAATCTTGGCAAAAGAGAAACCAATCAAAACCGAAAGAGTGAAAGTAATTATCATGCCGTTACCATGGGAACAGTCTTTTTTGAATGCGGAAGTGGACTCTCAGTGTACTGAGTCCGGTGTGACTGAGCAAGGTGACAAGTTTTATGTTTCATCTAATTTAGGTCATTTAAAAACTATAATATTATTTGGCACTGGGCACATAGGAAAGTGTAAAGTATAAAGTTTCTGTCAATATGTTTATCATACTTGTATGATTTAAAAAAAAACTTGCAAAGATATTTATCTAAATACATGACATACTCTTTCTAAACCTGCTGAGCTTCACTGGCGAAGCTCTCAAAACTCGTAGTATTTTGCTTCCATTCAAGCCTCATTTCAAAGTCTGACCAATAAGAACGCTACATTTTTGGCGGTACAGTGTCTTGCAAAAGTATTCATCCCCCTTCGTGTTTGTCCTGTTTTGTCACATTACAAGCTGGAATTAAAATGGATTTTTGGGGGGTTAGCACCATTTGATTTATACAACATGCCTACCACTTTAAAGTTGGAAATTGTTTTATTGTGTCACAAACAATAATTAAGATGAAAAAAAAAACAGAAATCTGGAGTGTGCATAGGTATTCACCCCCCCCAAGTCAATACTTTGTAGAGCCACCCTTTGCTGCAGTTACTGCTGCAAGTATCTTGGAGTATGTCTCTATTAGCTTAGCACATCTAGCCACTGGGATTTTTGCCCATTCCTCAAAGCAAAACTGCTCCAACTGCTTCAATCTTTCCTTTAGTCCTGACTAGCTTTCCTGTCCCTGCAGATGAAGAATATCCCCGCAGCATGATGCTGCCACCACCATGCTTCACTGTAGGAATGGTGTTCTCAGGGTGTTGGGTTTGCACCACACATGGCATCTCCCATGATGGCCAAGAAGATCAATTTTAGTCTCATTTGACCAGAGAATCTTCTTCTATGTGTTTGGGGAGTCTGCCACATGCTGTTGGGCAAACTCCAAGCGTGTTTTCTTAAACAATGACTTTTTTCTGGCCATTCTTTCATAAAGCCCCACTCTGTGGAGTGTACGGCTTAAAGGTCATAGGCAAGGGTCGGAGGTGGAACGTGGAATATCAACTTTATTTTCTAGAAGATCGACCCAAAAAGTGAATTCAATCTTCCTGGTGTCTAATTTCCACCCTAAAATTGAATAAAACGGTTAAAATATACTGGTTTGTGCAAGTTCCGAAGGTTTGTTTACATCTCTCTCACGCGCACTTTTACCACCAGGGGACAGTCATCATGATGTCATTCAAGGCAAACAGACTGGGAGCAATTCTGTGTTTACTTGCGAACCGAGCACATGTGTACGGACTTTGGTTGTGAGAGGTTGTGTAAAATGTCTGAAAGCGATAGCGATTTTGAAGTAGGAACTCTCCAAATTGAATATCGAGAGGTGAAACCATATATGTATGAACCTATGGCCGTTGCGAAGCCATAGTGGATATAGGTAACGATTACTTGACAGTGCGCCGGTAGGCCACATTAGCCTGCCATCCGTGGTATTTCCTGGTGTCGCTATATCAGGCCTGACATCTCATCTCATCTATCAATGATTTTTTTTAAACTACCGAGCATTTAAATGAAAAAGGTAAAAATGTTTACCTCCAATCTTCTCCTTTTTGCTTGAGCGTTGCTGGTCCGTTTCTTCTTTGATTGCTTGATTTTCTGCTCGAATTTTGCCGGAACAGCGTCAGATTTGAGCCTTCTCTGTCCGACACTGACACCTAAACTCTCCAACAGATGGAGATTCTTCAAAAATGAATTGTCGTCGAAGTGATCGGAGCACAGAGTGGCGTATTTACCCGGCTGCCAATCCTCTGGCTTCACGTGCACAATCCACTCTCTCTGCTTCGTCTCCTCTTCCGGAAAAAGCCAACCCTCTCGCTCCGCCTCTTCTCCTCTTTCGGAAAAAGCCAACCCTCTCGCTCCGCCTCTTCTCCTCTTTCGGAAAAAGCCAACCCACTTGCTCCACCTCTTCTCCTCTTTCGGAAAAAGCCAACCCACTCTCTCCACCTCTTTCTCCTCTCTCAGAAAAAGGTAAAAACTTCTTCCTGAACCGGTCCCGTTGTTACAGTTCACTGCACAACAATAAGGCATGGTTTTTCTTTGGAAATTCCCGAACGCACGTCTGCACTCAAGCCGAAGGGCAATGCAAGTAAACGGAAATGGACTCAACTCAAGCGGTTTGTTTGTCTTGAATGACGTCACGCACCAAGTGGTCACGAAAATCACCGAACAGAAATTCGCCGCGATCCGCACTGACTTATTTTAATTATTACTTATTAATAATACTTCTTGGGGCCAGAAGAAAATGACAGGGCTTTTTTAACATATAAAGTTTCAAATGTGCATAAATTGAAAACCTTTGCCTATGACCTTTAAAGTGGTCCTATGGACAGATACTCCCATCTCCGCTGTGGATCTTTGGCAGCTCCTTCAGTGTTATCTTTGGTGTCTTTGTTGCATCTCTGATTAATCTCCTCCTTGCCCGGTCTGTGAGTTTTGGTGGGCGGCCTTCTCTTGTCAGGTTGTTAGTGGTGACATATTCTTTCCATTTTGCTATAATGGATTTAATGGTGCTCCCTGGGATATTCAAAGTTTGGGATATTTTTTATAACCCAACCCTGATCTATACTTCTCCACAACTTTGTCTCTGACCTGTTTGGAGGCTCCTTGGTTCTCATGTTGCTTGCTTAGTAGTGTTGCAGAGTCAGGGTCCTTCCAGAACAGGTTGATTTATACAGACATCATGTGACAGATCATGTGACACTTTGATTGCACACAGGTGGATCTTAATCAACTAATTATGTGACTTATGAAGTGAATTGGTTGGACCAGCTCTTATTTAGGGGTTTCATACGAAAGGGGGTGAATACCTATGCACACTCCAGATTTCTGTTTTTTCATCTTAATTATTATTTGTGTCACAATAAAACAACACTTTTCACCTTTAAAGTTGTTAGCATGTTGTGTCAATCAAATGGTGCCAACCTCCCAAAAATCCATTTTAATTCCATCTCGTAATGCAGCAAAACAGGACAAACACCAAGGAGGATGAATACTTTTGCAAGACACTGTAAATTTGATTTGCTCGATTTAACTTCCATATGTGGCAAGCATGCGCGCCGGGCACGTCCTGGGAAACTGCTGACCGTCGACAAAAATGTCCACAGAAATGCACAAAATTACTTCACAAAATTTAGGTTAGCATGGGTTAGTATAAAATGTATAGGCCATGTTTGGGAATTTATGGCCATGTTTTTTGAGACTTGGCCGTGTAAAACATGGCTGCACGGCCCGCTAGCTAAGCCTGCGCTCTGGATAAGAGCGTCTGCTAAATGTCATTAATGTAATGTTCAACAGCATTTAAGCTTGTTAACGCTTATGAGCTATAACACGCTTAAGTTTGCTGTTATAGGAAAATATTCAGTGACAGGGTGGTGTGATGAAGCAGAGCTCCTGTTACAACCCTCAAGTTGATTATTTTCCAACATCTCAAAGTGTTTTATTATTTTATACCACGGTAATTTGCCAAGAGTTTTTTTTTTTATTCATTAAACAAAGACATATGGTACTTATCTGTTTATAGTTCATATTTAATGATATGGAACCTCCACGAAAGAAGTTAGCTTCTGTTTTCACGTACATTAGAGAAGTTTCAAAGGTCATTAGACTCAAAATGAAGCTTGTACCAAGAAACTGCAGAAGTGCCCTGAAGACTCTTTCCATAGGAGACATTACAGTTTTACCTCTGATAGGTACAAAGCGCTGACACTGGAGGTCCCTTCTAAAAATGCTAAAGAAAGCTCTCTTGAGTCCTTGTGTAAGCTGTTACTATATAGAAATGATAAGATATCCGGACAAAGACATTACGATTAACCTATGATTTGCACCTGGAAATACTGTCAGAGCTGCTGTCACAGGAAATCTGACAATCTGATTTGAGAATTCGATAGCGCAGTTGTATAAGAAAAAGATTTAAAATAAAAATAAAAAAAGCCAGACACGGGCATCTCAGAGTTCCCAGAATTGTGATTAGTCCTGCCAAAATATGACATCAGTTTTATTCTGTATTGAGATCAGTATTGTATTATCATTCTTATCATCTAGACAGAGCCAGCATGTGAGAACTGTAGAAGAAATGGTGTCTAAGCATGTGTCAAGTGCAGAAAAACAAACCACAGTTGTGGTTTTATCTCTCATACTAGAAAAGCACTCGGAGAGCGCAGACCTCCACCAAGAATCCTTTAAAAAAATCCGGGATCCAGAAGGTGACCTGGATCACCGCCAAAATTTAATGGATTGTTACTTGTGCCCAGTCACACCTCTGGAAAAATTTTCAGAGCAATCCATTCATTACTTTTTCCGTAATGTTGCTAACAGACAAACCAACAAACAAACAAACCAACGCTACCGAAAACATAACCTCCTTGGCAGGGGTAATAATAATAACTAGAATGCATTTCCGGAGAAAATGCGAAAGTGTGCTTGCTCAGGTACGCCACCATGGCGACCCGGCAGGAGAGGCGACCACACGCCCACACGACAAGTTTTGTGTCAACACGCGAAAGTTTGGCCAAGACACAAGGTGGATTCTCATATGGAGATGACAGACTGGCAAGGTTCTTTACAGGGACATCCCAGAGCATCACTAACATGAAAATGTAGATGTAATTCTAAATCCGTAAAGAGATATGACCCAAAACACATTTTTGCTCATTGTGGCGCCCCCTAGTGGCCAAATGACAGCAAATTTGATGAGGGTACATGAACTCGTGCTGAAAGTCATCTCAACAAATATGGTCTTGATACGTCAAAGCGTTTCTGAGATATGAGCCAAAATATGTTTTTGTTAATTGTGACGCCCCCTAGTTGCCAAATGACACCATATTTGATGAGGGTAGTTTGGATGGTGTCCAAAATCATGCCACTAAATATGGTCTTGATACGTCAAAGCGTTTCCATGATATGAGCTCACGTCCTGTTTGGTGGCTTCGCCATCGATTTTGATTGGGTGCCACGGGCGAACGCTTTGACGTATGAGAGCGAAACGAATAGCATTCATTATGCATGGACTGGAGATCATGTGTGCCAAGTTTCGTGATGATCGGACAAAACATGTGGCCAGGGTCACTCTACCTTCACTTTGGACAAAATTCAAAATGGCGGAAAATCTAATTAGGCGGAGAATGACGTGATAGGGTGTGTGGGAATCGTCTAGCTCCAAGGATTCCAACGGCACCAGACTTATGAAAATCGGACATACGGATCAAAAGCTATGTGCATGAACGCATGTAAGACTCTGATCAGTTGGTGGCGCTAGATCGTGATACGTACCAACATGAAACTTGATGAAATCAATCAGGGTCCACTCCTCTATCAGTGTACCACGTTTCATGACTTTACACCTTACGGTTTGGCCTACAGAAGGAAAAATCTTTTTTTTTTTGTGTCGTGCGCCCATTCATTTCAATGGGGAAAAAATTAATCCTTTAAAAAAATCCGGGATCCAGAAGGTGATCCGGATCACCACCAACATTTAATGGATTGTTACTTGTGCCCAGTCACACCTCTGGAAAAAATTTCAGAGCAATCCATTCATTACTTTTTCCGTAATGTTGCTAACAGACAAACCAACAAACAAACCAATGCTACCGAAAACATAACCTCCTTGGCGGAGGTAATAAACCAAAAGTATTTAAACAACTCTGCGCTACAGTTGGTAATGCTTGTGTTACGGTACACTGTCTTGTATCTTGCCACGTAAGCGGTGTGTGGGTCAAACGCCAAGAAATGAGACGTATTTTGTCCAAAATTAAAGTTCTGTGACGTACACGGCGTATGTGTGGCGTTACTGTGGTGTATCTGGGGTTTGTATTGGGTTCAAGGAATGTAAAGTTATGGCGTACTGAGGTGTATGCATGGCTATGATGTGTTGCCGTGGCGTAACCGTTTTGTTGGCGTGGCGTTTCGTTCTTACGTGTGATGTTGCTGCTGCATATCTGCGGCGTTCACAGGTGGATATAAAAGGGGGCCCCACGCTGCGTTCGTTGTCATTCGTCAGTCAAGAAAGCATCATGCTAGTGAAGAAGTCAGGACCCAAGAAGGGCAAAGGAAGACATCAGCCGTGTCCACCCAGCCAGCCCCGGAGCCACCATCATCAGACACATCAACTAAAGCGTTCGCACGGTGTAATAGGTGTTCGAGCAACATTCCCACTGCGTCACTGCTGTGTAGCTTTCGTTTTACAGCGTACACGTGACGTATCAAAGCTGCTACGTATGTGCTATGGATTTTTAAGTGCAGACTTAAAAATACGCCGCACCCTGGCGTACAAGGAGATCGTGTTACGCATCCAAGAGTATTAGCTACGTAAGCTGCCGATGCTGTGACGTTCCTTTCTTACTGCCACGTATCTTGATATGCTGTACATACACAAGGCTGAAACGCCAATCTGTGACACAAATGTTCTTAGCTAGTCATAGTATGAGTGGCACAGTGGTGTAGTGGTTAGCACTGTCGCCTCACAGCAAAAAGGTTCTGGGTTCGAGCCCAGTGGCCAATGGGCAGGGATGTGATTGGCCAAGGACAAAAAAGCAGGAAAATATATAGACCCATAATGCGACACGGCAGCAGTGTGGTATAAACAGACAGTTTCAGAGAACTTTACCCATGAGATGTTATAATGACTCAGTACCCCGTTAATGGCCAAATGGAATTCAAGGTGAGCAGTTTAACTCCACACAGAAAGGCCCTTGCCGGCCACGCGGCTCGAACCCAGGACCTTCTTGCTGTGAGGCAACAGTGCTAACCACTACACCACTGTGCAGTCTAATAATAATAATAATAATAATAATTATTATTATTATTATTATTATTATTATATCATATAATTATCATCATGATTATGAACAGGCCAAATCCCAAACGGCTCCTGGTTGGAGATGGAGTGTACTACTGTAGAAGCCTTTTTATACTTTCTGTAGGGCGGTTTTGGAGAGAGCTGGGGGGCATTTGGGATTCAGTTAATTATTATTATTATTATTATTATTATTAACAAAAGAGCAGCTAGCTGCAGCTGAATCCCAAATGCCTCCCAGCTCTCTCCAAAACCGCCCTATAGAAAGTATAAAAAGGCTTCTACAGTAGTGCACTCCGTCTCCAACCAGGAGCTGTTTGGGATTTGGCCTGTTCATACGCATGCGTAATAGCGCTCGTTTATAGATGTGCTACTAACTAACTACAATTTCCAGTGAATTCAAACTGGGACACACTTTAAAACTACTACCTGGAAAACAAAACTGTTGATGAATTAACAAACTGATTAATTCCTAACTTCACTCGTGTGTACTTATGTAAAGTATTAAATTAGTTTGCAACCTAACAGTGTAATGTGTTTCTACATCCAGGCTGCTTTAGCGCACACACACACACACACACACACACACACACACACACACACACACACACACACACCCAACATGGACTGAGAGAGGAATCCCCCACACACACACTCAGACACTCACCCAGAAGTTTCTTCACCTCATCTTCACTCATGTAAACGTTGACACTCGGGTGGTTGTTATGGCTGTTGGTGCTGATTATCCCGCTGGGTCTGGCGAGGCACAGGGCCACCTGGAGCAGCAGGAGCAGCACGCAGCCCCCGAGTGTCCTGAGGGCTGGAAGCGGCCGAGCGCGGAACTCCGTCCGGCGACCCTCAGCGCCCCGCGCCGCTTCCTTTTGCCCCAGCATCGCATCTTCACTCTTCCCTCACACTGCTTTAGCAAACCCTCAGGCTCTACCCTCATCCAAAACTTGAGTGGCCTCCGGTGGGCAGCATTCCTATAGTAGGTGATGATAACGACGCTCACAAAAACCCCGCTTCATCTCCAGCCTGTTGTCCGGTGCTTCCTGGCCGAGCTAACTGTAATGCTAACGACGCCAGCTAACTTTGTTCAAGTCTTCAAGACTCGGGTCACATAAAGGTTACTCTCGCGTTATGCATAATGGGCTTTTTTTTATTATTATTGGTACCGCTTAACCTAGGGTAGGTTATTATGCGCATGCGTGGCTCATTGGAGTTGCCTATGGATAATGTGGTAATGTGGTCCTACCCCCCCCCAAAAAAAAACCAAACAAAAAAAAAGAATTTGCATGATTCACGAGGGTCGCATTTTTATGCCTGAAAATCCGGAATTCCGGAAAAATCTGAAAGAATCACATCCTCGAATGGGGGCCTTTCTATGTGGAGTTCGCATATTCTCCCCATGTCTGTGTGGGTTTCCTCCCACAGTCCAAAGACTTAGGTTAACTGGCTACTCTAAATTGCGCAGAAAGGAACTGGCCACCCTACCGCTCCAGTTCTGGCCAAGTCAACCAGACATGGTTCGTCTCAAGCCTGGATTGGGTTTGGCAGTGATGACAAGAAACTAGATAGTTCTCAAGTCAAGTGAAGAAAAGGTATAGTCACCACCTGTTTATCCACTATGTATGAACAAAACTTTTGGCTTTGTATGCGTTTATGTTCTTACACATGCAGTGCCCGAAATAGTGAGAAATATGAGGTTGTCCAACGGACAACCTCATGACCATTTTAGGTTGTCCGCCAAAATGTTTGGTTGTCCAAAAATATTGATGTCAATATTTGTCATTTAATCTTTTTTATATATGCTTTCTGTTTCAGGGAGGTACATTATAAGTGAATGCAAGTCATAATCACTGAAATCATTGAAAATTAAAAAATATTACACAATAAATCATAAAATGTACAGTATTCCATTTTGTAATATACACAAAAAAATAACTCACCTTGGCCTGGGATTCTTCTCTCACAAAATTGGCACCATTCACACAGTCTTGTCGGAAATCACTGGGAATTACCGAAAATCACCGAGAAATCACACCATCTCGCGGGAGAGAATATAAAAACACGGACGACAGTTGACGGAACTCACCGAAAATCACCGAAAATTACGTCATCTCGCGTGATCTCGCGGTACGCGTAGAAACAACAAAAATGGCGCTGCCCACGCTAGTAGGTGATTTGGGGTAATTTTCACTGGTTGTCCGGCAGGACACACTACAGACTATTTCTTGTTGTCCGGAGGTGTTATGGCTGTGTCTGGGACAACCGGAAACGCCTTATTTCGGACGCTGACATGTATGCCTTGGTTTGGAATCTCCCTTCAATTTCAGTTTATCTGAAAGTCAGAGCATGAGTCTCATGCTGTTTTACACACTCTGCTGAACCGTTTCTTCCCTCACCCCTTGTGGCATGACTCTGAGCAGCCTTAAAGTGGTTGGGATTCTCATCCTGATTAGGGCTCTCTAGTGGCTATGTCTCTGTGGGGTCTAGTCTGAAGTTTGAAAAGGCACAGATCATCTCCGCCTGAGAAGGCTGAGGCTCAGATGAGTCTCTAGAAACCAGAGGTGGAGGTTTGGGTTGTTGAGGACTTGTTGTTGGGATGACTGTGGTGGTACAGTGGTTCTTTCTAATGAGAGATTAATGTGGATAGAAAAGTCACAAGTCCCACAGAGTATTCCCCTTTCCCATTCTCTCTCTCTCTCTCTCTCTCTCTCTCACACGCACACACTCACACAGTTATTTCCACATAGCCAGACAGAAATAAAAATTCATTGGCCATTATTCCCTTCACAGTTGTGGTTTTATTTAAGCCCTTTGTGTTAGCTGTCTATTTTTCCTCTCCTCTAACCCAGCGTGCAGTGATCTTTGTAAAAGAAAAAAAAAAAAAAGCCATATTTCTCCCAGTGATTAAATGCCTCTGGATGCTCTACATAGTTCTCACAATAAATCCTTGAACCATAAGTAAGATATTTTCTATTAATTTTATTCACTGTGCTCCATCGTTTGCCATTTTCAGGCCAGGCGAAGTATCACCACTGATAATGGCCGCCACTGATAAAGTGTAGCTGAGCAGCTGCCTCTGTCATGGTCATATAGGTTTAGTCCACTTAAACCTTCTGAATAAGCTCTCTCCAGGATAGCAAGACTCCTACCAATTGCAACATTCATATTGTCACTGTTGAGAAATCAGCAAGACCTTGCTGAAGTGATGGATTGCCAAAAGGCTACACATAAAGACTGCAGGGAGGAACATAGGTAGCGCCTGCCTTTAGTGTCAATCAAGCTTCCCCTGGCATAACCCATGCTTTGTCTGCTTTCTTTTGTCATTTTTAAATATGAATACACCGATCAGCCATAGTATTATGACCACTGACAGGTGAAGTAAATAACATTGATTATCTTAATACAATGGCACCTTTCAAGGAATGGGGTATATTATGCAGCAAGAGAACAAAGTTGATGTGTTGGAAGCAGGAAAAATGGGCAAGCGTAAAGATCTGAGTGACTTTGACAAGGGCCAAATTCTGATGGCTAGATGACCGGGTCTGAGCATCTCCAAAATGGCACATCTTGTGGGGTGTTCCCGGTATGCAGTGGTTAATACTGACCAAAAGTGGTCCAAGGAAGGACAACCAGTGAACTGGCGACAGGCTCATGGGTGTCAAAGGCTCATTGATTCACATGGGACACGAGGTTAGCCCATATGGTCCAATCCTACAGAAGAGCTCCTGTAGCACAAACTGCTGAAAAAGTTAAAGTTAACACATTTCTGTTTTAGCCAGCATTAACTTTTTCAGCAGTTTGTGCTACAGTAGCTCTTCTGTAGGATTGGACCATATGGGCTAACCTCGTGCCCCATGTGAATCAATGAGCCTTTGACACCCATGACCCTGTCACCGGTTCACCGATTGTCCTTCCTTGGACCACTTTTGTTCTGTACTAACCACTGCATACCAGGAACACCCCATAAGATGTGCCATTTTGGAGATGCTCCGACCCAGTCATCTCATCATCACAATTTGGCCCTTGTCAAAGTTGCTCAGATCCTTACGCTTGCCCATTTTTCCTGCTTCCAGCACATCAGCTTCGAGAACTGATTCTTGTCTTGCTGCCTAATATATCCCACCCCTTGACAGATGCCACTGTTATGAGATAACTAATGTTTTTTTTTTTTTTGTGAAGAACTTGAGATAACTAATGTTTTTCACGTCACCTGTCAGTGGTCATAATGTTATGGCTGATCAGTGTATATGACATTCATTGTCATTGTGCGAGTATAACGAGATTCAGTGAGAAGGGGAACAGTGTTTGCAAATAGATTGAGAGTAGGTACACCAGGCATTTTTTATATATATATATATTAGGGATGTAACGATATGCGTATCGAAATCGAAATCGCGATACGCAGAGCCACGATCCGTATCGCGATACAAGAAGGCAGAATCGCGGTACACCCTTTCAAACTTCTCCTCAGCACAAAAACAGAGGCGCTTCCAAACTTCAATTTATGAATACTTTACTTTTTATTTAAATTACATTTTAAACTTACTTAAATTACTTTTTTTTTTATATCTATTAGTAAGTCATTTTTTCGCCGACCTGTGACAATCTTCTGCGAGTCACGCAACATCCACACTCGCCACTGGCAGAGCATTCATTTCTTTTAAGCGGTTGCCATTCTGGTTGCGACGCGGGGAGCGAATCTGTAAACAAGCAGCTCATTGGCTGGCTAGGTGTGCCACAAGCCAATCACAATCACTTGACCGGAAAGGCATGTCTGCTTGGGCGGAAGCCTTCTGCGGCAGTTACATTTTGACACGCGAGCAATGTTTCACCATAAAAATTCCGTAATTTCCATCTGTTTTCCGCGATCACAGAAAATCATTGGCCCTATGAGAGTGAGACAGTGAGAGAGCCCCCCCCCCCCAAAAAAAAATCTTAACGGATTTACACGATTTAGAAAAATGACTTTTTCAGAACCGAAAAAAACAGAGCTTCCGGCTCAACAGTATTATTTTGAGAAATAAAACAATCTTTGGATATACATTTGTTCATTTTTGCATACATATTACTCATTCTCTGCAGTGGTCTGAATTATTTGTTATTAAATAATTAATGTAAGTAAGTAAATGTTAAGTCAAATTTACTACTTTAAAAAAACATTTTAAAAAAATCGTGGGCGTATCGAATCGTGGGTCAAAAATCGCGATACGAATCGAATCGTGAGTTGGGTGTATCGTTACAGCCCTAATATATATACACACTGTGTATATATCTCATCTCATCTCATTATCTCTAGCCGCTTTATCCTTCTACAGGGTTGCAGGCAAGCTGGAGCCTATCCCAGCTGACTACGGGCGAAAGGCGGGGTACACCCTGGACAAGTCACCAGGTCATCACAGGGCTGACACATAGACACAGACAACCATTCACACTCACACCTACGGTCAATTTAGAGTTACCAGTTAACCTAACCTGCGTGTCTTTGGACTGTGGGGGAAACCGGAGCACCCGGAGGAAACCCACGCGGACACGGGGAGAACATGCAAACTCCACACAGAAAGGCCCTCGCCGGCCCCGGGGCTCGAACCCAGGACCTTCTTGCTGTGAGGCGACAGCGCTAACCACTACACCACCGTGCGTATATATATATATATATATATATATATATATATATATACTGTATATATATATATGCAAAAAAAAAACCTGCCTTTATTCTTGAGTGGAGAGTGTAGCCAAGTCTTGGTAAAATTATGGTGCACAAGTCTTGTGTACTTCCCTTTAAGAAAAACGCAGTCTGCATTTGTCCATTTTGTTTGCGAGAGACTAGGTGTTAACAAGGACAGCACGGTGGTGTAGTGGTTAGCACTGTCGCCTCACAGCAAGAAGGTTCTAAGTTTGAGCCCAGTAACCGACAGGGGTCTTTCTTTGTGGAGTTTGCATGTTCTTCCTGTGTCTGCGTAGGTTTCCTCCCACAGTCCAAAGACGTGGATTAGGTCGTTTGGCTACTCTAAATTGCTCATAGGTATGTATGTGTACCTGCCACCAGATGAGGGTTTGGGTCCCTCTGGTGTGCTATAATCACCCAAGAGAATTCAGGGGAGCTAGTTGATAACTTCCTGGATTGCTGAGACAGGTGTTAACGACAAAGCTCAGAGCAGAGGTTTGTGCAGTGAGCTGCTTAGCTTGTACTTGCCCCACTATTGTTTTCTTTGCATTATGAACAGTGTGGTCATCCTCAGAAGCATTTTGTGGTCTTATCAAAAATAAATATACTTCAAGTTCATTTTATTAAGTATACTCAAGTAAAGTTAAAGTATATTTCTTGAAGTATACTTTTGTGTACCAAGTATACTGATATCGATGTACTTACAGTTTACTTGTAAGTACACTAATCTAATACTTGGGACTAAATTGGCCCACTTTTAGTTTATAAAAAGTATACTTTAAGTCTAAGAGAAGTAAACTTTGAGTATACAACTAGTATTTTTTATTTTGTACTGCAAGTATACAAGTAAACTTGTATACTAATAGTTTACTAGTTCTATACTTGTAGTCCACTCTTCAGTCGACAAAAGCATACTTCATAGTATACTGGAAATATACTATGAGTTTACTTGTTTTATACTTCTAGTCCACTTTTTGGTTTACTAAAGTAAACTTTGTAGTATACTGGAAATATACTACTGGTTTACTCGTTACACACTTCTAGTCCATTTTTTATACTTTATAGCATGTTGGAAATATACTATTAGCAGTGTTGGGCACGTTACTTTCAAAAAGTAATTAGTTATAGTTACTAGTTATTTTTCCCAAAAAGTAACTGAGTTACTTTGTCATAAAAGTAACTAATTACCAGGGAAAGTAATTATTCCGTTACATTTTGTGTTCCCCCCCCCAAAAAAAAATCAAATTCAATTAGTGTAATCATAATAAAAGTGAATGTTAAATGTGTTAAGGTTTGAATTACTGGCGGCGGCACGGTGGTGTAGTGGTTAGCGCTGTTGCCTCACAGCAAGAAAGTCCTGGGTTCGAGCCCCGGGGCCGGCGAGGGCCTTTCTGTGTGGAGTTTGCATGTTCTCCCCGTGTCCGCGTGGGTTTCCTCCGGGTGCTCCGGTTTCCCCCACAGTCCAAAGACATGCAGGTTAGGTTAACTGGTGACTCTAAATTGACCGTAGGTGTGAATGTGAGTGTGAATGGTTGTCTGTGTCTATGTGTCAGCCCTGTGATGACCTGGCGACTTGTCCAGGGTGTACCCCGCCTTTCGCCCATAGTCAGCTGGGATAGGCTCCAGCTTGCCTGCGACCCTGTAGAAGGATAAAGCGGCTACAGATAATGAGATGAGATGAGATTACTGGCCACTGACGAGGACAAACGCTTTGTTCCTCGACATAATGTGCATTGCACGTAGACATTTTTGCCTTTTATTTCAAGTAATGAAAAGTAATGGCTGTATTTCCAATTTGAAAACGCAGTCTTGGGCTGACCGCTCGCCATCGCTGTGTCTTCTGATTGAAAGTGTGTGCAGTAGTGCAGTAGACATAGCCTGCCTACGTATGTTGTCCAAAGCTACTCTGATTGGCTTACTATGCCGTTGTCTCGCATCTCCCCTGCCGCACACTAAAGCAGAGTAAAGAAAGGCTGAACGAGCAGCGTGCCAGATGAAAACAGCTTTAATAAAGTAACTCATAGCATTTTATTGTAAGTAACGGGAATGGCGTTATAACGATGTAAAAAGTAATTAGTTAGATTACTCGTTACTAAAAAAAATAACGCCGTTAGTAACGCCGTTTATTTCTAACGCCGTTATTCCCATCACTGACTATTAGTTACTGGTTATATACATCTAGTCCACGTTTTAGTTTTGAAGTATACTGCAATTACCCTTCTAGGTATACTATTAGTTTTCTAGCTCAAACCCTTACCTAGTACACACTACCAGCAGACAACTTAAGTGTTTTGTACCTTAAGTTACAATGAAGTTATAAAGGTGAGAATTATCAAAATAACAACAGATAGTCAGGATTAAGAACATATTCATTTTCTTTAAAAATCAAAATTTAAAGCAACATTGTATTAAATGCTAAAGTATGAAAACATGGCAATGACAGCTGAAATTGACATCCAAGCTCTAAAGAAAAATAAATAAATAAATAAATAAATAAATAAATAATCCCACTCAGGAGCTGACCACAAACTTATGGTACATGTAGGTTTAAAAGATGGGATTTAAAACATGCTGCCATATATCACAAAGAAGTCAATATTTGTGAAAAAGAAGTATTTTATAGGCTACTATCAAAAGGATAAGCACAACTACAGGACAAGTACCCTTAAATATAAGGCACAAATATTTTAATACTTTATTACACTTTTGTTAAGTATATCTTGATCAAAAGTTTAAGTATAAGCTTAACATACTTAGACTTTTCTCTATACTTTTCAGTGTAAGCCAAGTATACTTATGTAGAACTTTATTAAGTGTATCTCTGATAAGTAAATAAAAAGTAAACTGAAAGCATACGCTCTTATTTTTAGTTTAAAAGAAGTATACTAGAGGCACACTTGAATAAGCTTCTTTTTTGTAAGGGTATGCTTCCTAGGTCTGGTTTTTGACTGCATGTTGTTCAGGTGTATAGCTGTTCCTAATGAGTGTATAATACGTATGCAAATCCCTTATGTATGTGAAAACTCCCATCAAAGAAGTTGAGAATGAAAAGGTAGCTTCAGTTTGGGCAGCCATCTTGAGAAGCCATCTGGACATGCGGCCATCTTGAATGAAAATATCCTTTTAGCTACCAGATTTTACAAACAGCTTTGAGACATGTGTTCCCTTTGAATTAATATATCCAGAGTGGTCCATCATCAGGAGAGGTGAAATTTGAATCTGTCACCAGGCATCCACACAAGCATGATTGGACCTGCTTTTCAGTGCCTGAAGAATGGTCCTGTTGTTTCCTCTGGAGCAGAACAGCTCTTGACAGTCGGGGCAGTATAGAAAAGGGTTGTGTTCAGCTGCAGCATTTATAAAAAGATGCAGTTGCTGATTTCAGGTGTAGCACAAGAAGTACGCATGTATTAGCCTTCTACTAGTCCTTTTGACTGGCAGTTGTTGTGGTTGTTGTGCATTAGCGGTGAAGCCAGGGCTTTGAACCAGAATTTTTTTCCTATTGGTTCGTTCCGAACAGAAACGGAATTTTAACGTTTCCGGTTTTGGGTTCCACCATTAAATAGACGTTCCCGAACCGGTTAGAACAAAAAAATTTCGTTCCCTGTCAGCTGTTGAACGGTTAATTACGTTCCCTGTCAGCTGTTTAACAAATGGCTATAAAATTATGTCTCTGTCTCATCCAGCTTAAGCCAAATGTAGGCTAATTCTATTACAACCTTCATTAAATGAGACAAGAAATAATTCAAAACAATTATTATTTCAAATGTTGGCGATTTGGATTCTCAGTATGTCTTCCCATCTACACAAACAGAAAAAGTGCCAAAAATGAAAGATAATTCGTTTAGTGTGTTACCAAAGGCTAGTCAGGCCCTATAGAGGGCTACTGCATGACGTCACCGCGCCGCGAGATTTTGTTAGGCGCCATATTGGAAGACCAAGTACACATCTATGCAAGTACATACATACATAAAACAAACTACACCTGAAATGTAGCCAGGGCCGGTTCTGCCCTAATCTGGACCCGGGTGCAACATCGCGCAACCCCCCCCCAAAAACAAAAAACAAAACACCAGTCTAAATCAGGACAACCATCACATAACTATAACTATAAACATTTTATATCAACTATTTTAACTAAATGGGCTATAATAAATAAGCCTGCAGGCAGCCACGGCGGGCTGCCTCAGAAAAGTAACCATTCAATGACACAACTGAAAGCCTGCAGCCACGGTGGGCTGCCTCAGAAAAGTAACCATTTGTCCTACCTTAAAACTCGTTTTGCATTTTCTGCCTCCTTTTTTGTATTTTCGACCCTCCGTTTATTTTCTTTCCTTTTCTGAAAACCCAATTTGTGTCCAGACATTTTGTTCTGCTACCAACGAACTAACTCGTCAGGTCTCGTCTCTCGAGCCCGCGATGATTCCCGTGGGAGGGGCAACAATTGATACATTTTTACAAACAGCCAATAGGGAGGTTGCAACGTTCAGGCTCTTCTTTGCTCAGACACTCAGTAATGCAATTACTCACTTTATCATGTGGAGACGTGATAGCAGTCCACCTTCCCGCGCTCTCCATTCAGTTAGCGAACGTCACACAGGAAGTGAACCCCAGTGGGTCATAGAAACTTGCGCAGGAGAAGAATGGCTTTTTTATTTGTAGGCTACGGAAACTTTGAGGAACGAAATAAAAACCGGTATTAACTGGTTACCATTATTTTTAATAAGCGTTTCTGTTCCGGAACATAAAAAATAATAAAGTTTCTGGTTTCGTTTCTGTTCCATGTGAAATAGAAAAAGTTCCCGGTTTTCGTTTTCGTTCCTTGAACCGGTTCAAAGCCCTGGGTGAAGCAGATGTTAAAAAGCAATGACCAATTTGAAAAGAAAACAAATATAAACAAGTTTTATTTGTGGAGCCTCAGTCCAGGAAGGGTTGAATTCAAAATGTAGATGTTGGTTCTCCAATGAAAATTATATCTAAAAGACTTCCTCACCAGACATTTATGGACTGCCTAGATTGTAACTACATCAAACCAGTCTGGACCAGTTAAAATTGACCATTAAAATCTTTTTATGGCATATTTGTAACAAAACTTTTGTATGTGGTAAGTTTGCGCTCGCTAGAAAGTCCATAGATATAAATATGGTAAGTAGACCATGGGTTTGCCTGTGCAGCCAAAAATGGACCTTGAGTCTCTGAACATGATCATGTATGTAACATCGCTGTATGAAAAACAAGAAGCTACTGAAGAAAAACTATTTCTGTCTTTCAAACATTTGACCTTGCTGTAACCTTGACTCTTTGCATCAGTTCTAAAATCTAATCATTTTATCTGCTGGTTGTTATTCAACCATTCGTTCTTGAGAATGCGCAAATGAGAATCTTGGAAGGATGCACGGGTGCACGGACAACATAATGCCTCCACCACTTAGCGGCAGTGGTATAAAAAGATGTCTCTGCAACTTCGTTTTGACATTATATAATATTTCTAGGGATACAGCAATATATCCAATAGCAGCCAGCTATGAATTGAAAAAGAATGGAATTAAATAAAATGTCAAGCGCTGTTTTACTTTTGGGAATCGGAGCTACTTCTCGGCAGCCCTGAGGGTCAAAATATTGATGTTTCTCCTTAAAGTTCATCTAGATTCAGAGTGATATGAGCCCTTGGAAGTCATCTGTTAGGTAATGTCTAAAGCATAAAGCTAATTTAGTTCCTAGCCCACTTCTGAGTGGGTGTTACACTGGGTTTAAAAATGAAGTTGTTTCAAATTTATTTCTATCTAAGGTTCATTATAAATATTGCAGTTTTAATTTTTCGTGGCACAGTGGGGAGTGTAGCAGCCTCACAGCTCCAGGGTTCGGTCCTGATTCCGAGTTACCGCATGATGGAGTTTCAGTGCATGTTCTCCCTGTGTCTCCTTCGTATTCTCCTGGTTTCTTCCGACCTCCCAAAGTCATGCCAAGTAGGAGGACTTGCTAAGATATATTGCCCCAAGTTGTGAATGAGTGTTTTAACCCTTTGGGGTCTGAGGGTATTTTCTGGTACTCTAAGGATTTTGGCATGCTCTGATTTTGTTGTCAATTTCAACAAATCTAAGCAGTATTTTCAGTCATATGACTTTTTTGTATTAAGCACAAGTTCAGCTACAATAATATCTATGTAGTATGCATGTCATGATTGTACTTTAAAAAATACCAGATAAATGAAGATGTTGCAAAAAGCAGTTTTAGAACTGTGTTGGAATGTGTGAAAAAGCATTACCTACCCATTGTGATGAACCGTTTTGGTCACTTGAGGTGATTCTCTTCAGTCTTCAGGCCTTTCAATTACACGAAACCTGCGATGGATAACGTTGTAGGTGCCCAAATTAAAAAGGCGCCCAAATTAAGGTCAAGTGCCCAAAATATGCTACCAAAAGTTAAAAAAACCCTGAAATGTTAATTAAATAAACTTGGCTGCATAAAACCCAATGTCTTGACTTTCTTCTTTAAAAACACAGAAATTAGCGAGAATTAGCATGTATTTCTCATAATTGATGCGAAATCCGCACCATTCCCATGTTGTTCCGGGTTTGGCGAACTAGCCGTAAGCCTCGCGCAGAGCACGAATTCTCCATCAACGGCAATCGGCACGCCATGATTTTGTGGAGGAGCGAGACTCGTGTACCAATGACCAGAGCGGGACTTCCACATTAGGTAAATCTTCTTTCTTCTTCTTTTATTGCGGTTGGCAAACAGCTTTTAGGTGCATTGCCACCACTTCCTGGACTGGAGTGTGAACCAGAACGTTTACTACCCTATTGTGTTAAATTCTCCTAATAATTCCTGTATCATTTAAAAACCTAAAAATAGCCCTACTGTATGTCCCACATTATCTGACCTCAACTGCAATATCTCTCCGATACCTAATTTCATATGATTTAAATCAGGTGAAAGACTGAATAAAAGAGAGCTATTCAGGACACAACTGTGTGTATTTAAGATACAGCTTGCATCTTAAATCCACACAGTTGTGTAAGTGTGGGTGGAATCAGTGACTTGGAGCTTGGTCCTCTTGTTGATGATAGTCTTAGACACTGACCTTTCATTTAAACTAAGATCTTTTACCCGACTACATACTGTGAATTGCACTGCCGATTCTTGTGATGTAACTGAAAAATCTTTTGTGTCACAGGTCTGCTACAGGTTTGTCTCTTTGATGGCAACAGTGCATAACTTGCTTTTTCGTTCACAGGCTCCTTTCCTCCAGGTTCTCCTCAGGCCCCAACACATCTTTTAAATACTAACTAACTGTATTCTAATTATTTTTGTCATGTACATCAAGAGGGATTAATGCTGTAGACATTTTGCAATAAAGGTAAAAATAACATTAATAGATTTCTTTATTTGTTCATAACTTTGTAGCTAAAAAAGCAGCGGCAGGTTTAAGCACAGAGCCCTGGGAAAACAGCACTTTGTGCGTGCAGAAAAGCCCAAATTACCCTGTATCACGACGGAAAAAGCCCAAATTCAGAAATACAGGGTGTAGCCCAAATTATGTAATTGAAAGGCCTGGTCTTAGGAATGTATCAAGCACAAAAACTTAAATCTGCTCCATTGATTTGAACAATTAACTGGCCATCAAAAAAATTATGTCCTATTGTTTTGGGATAAAGGGTTGGCAGTGGGAGGGGCATTCAATGAGAAGAATAAAAAATTCCATTCCATTCAGTGAGAAGAGTGAAAACCCCTCCCACTGCCAACTCTTAATCCCATCAGATTAACTCTTAATCCTATCAGGTCAAGTCACAATGGGTAAGGTAATGTTGTTGTTTTTTTCACACATTCCAACAACATTCTAAAACTGCTTTTTACATCTTCATTTATCTGGTATTTTACTTTATTTTGGTATTTCACTCTTTTCAGTGTGTCTTGAAATTAACTCTTGTACTATTTTACTCAAGGTGGCACGGTGGTGTAGTGGTTAGCGCTGTCGCCTCACAGCAAGAAGGTCTGGGTTCAAGCCCTGTGGCCGACGAGGGCCTTTCTGTGTGGAGTTTGCATGTTCTCCCCATGTCTGCGTGGGTTTCCTCCGGGTGCTCCGGTTTCCCCCACAGCCCAAAGACATGCAGGTTAGGTTAACTGGTGACTCTAAATTGACCGTAGGTGTGAATGTGAGTGTGAATGGTTGTCTGTGTCTATGTGTCAGCCCTGTGATGACCTGGCGACTTGTCCAGGGTGTACCCCGCCTTTCACCCGTAGTCAGCTGGGATAGGCTCCAGGTTGCCTGCGACCCTGTAGAACCGGATAAAGCGGCTAGAGATAATGAGATGAGATGAGACTATTTTACTCAGTTCAGAACAGAGCAAAATTAAGTATTTTTGAGGAAAATAATTTTAACTCTGGAAACACTGCTCAGTCATTTTTCCTGTGTATGCACTACAGTGCATGCATATCGACTGATACACTCATCAGAAATAGAAGAACTATTTACACTTACTCGAGTTGATCTTTGGCTGGCTTGAGTTGAAGTAAAAAAAAATAAAATAAATAAATAAATAAATAAAAATAAGGCACCACTCATCAGTGTTGCAGTTCTCAAGATTGAATTGAATCGCTGTCCTGAATCATCTGAAGCACATAAAATCCATGTACCATCTCGCAACAAGTTTTACCTTCAAATAGCCTAAACTATGGCTGACAGATTTTATCCTGTTTATGGTGGATGTTCCCACCCCAAAAGAGAAACCAATCGAAACCGAAAGAGTGAAAGTGATTATCATGCTGTTACCATGTGGATAGTCTCATGAATGCATAAGTGCACACTCAACACTCTGACTCCGGTGTGACTGAGGAATGTGGCAAGTTTGATGTTTCATCTAATTTAGGTCATTTAAAAACTATAATATTATTTGGCAGTGGGCACATAGGAAAGTGTAAAATATAAAGTTTCTGTCAATATGTTTATCATACTTGTATGATGAAAAACTTGTAAATATATTTATCTAAATACATGACCTACTCATTCTAAACCTGCCGAACTTTGCTGGCGAAGCTCTTGACCCCAGAGGGTTAAAGTGTGTGTGCAGGATTCTCCAGAAAATCTGGTGTAGCAGGCTAAAAAAAAAGTAGTAGGGGCTCTGGAATTCAAAGGCCAAAGGTGCACTAATGCCAGGGAGTTCTGGCAGCATGTCCCTGCAGAAAATTTTGAAATGTACATGCCTTCTGGTGGCTTCTGGTGCATTCTCAGCTAATAAATTACTAACCATTTCCCTGTAAAATACTTGCAAAATATGTATGTAATTTCCCTCCTGTTGGGGATCATGAGCCACACTGGTGGGGATGGCTGAGTGAAATCATCTGCAACAACCACGAACTGTGTCTTTACCGTCGTCTGCTACGGCGTGGTCACATGGGCTGGCTCAGCCAATCGGGGCAAGAGAATCGATCAATAAATATAGCATCACTTCCGGTCATGCTAGACCCGAATCGAAGACAATTTTGTGGTGGAATAATTGGATTTGCAGCAAAATACGGGCAGCGAAGACAATATAAAGCGTGTGAACATTGAAAGGCACGTTTTTATTTTTTTCTGGGATCGAGTAGCCGGCGCAGACCGACTGTGTAAGCGCAGAAAACCGCCTGTTACTGGCGCTTGTGGACATCTCTGTGTGTGGATGATGATCTAGGGATGCCCAGAATAAAGTAGTTACTGAAAGTGAGATAGCGTATTTATTTTTATGTTCAGGGACTCATTTAAGTGTTTTTGCTATGTAGCTTAGATTAGCTATGGTAATTGTCTAATTTCAAGCTTATTGTGCAGTCATTAATTGTCACCTGTGTTATCAGTTCAAATTGTAATACTTTTACTTGCAGTTTGTTACATTTGTGAATTTGTATTGCAACAGCAAAATGAGACCATCAATGACGACGTAGCTCACTCCGGCCCCATCTAGTCCAGAAGGAACAATCTAAAGTAGACCACCTTGTGCAATAAATGTTGCAAGCTATATACACTATTGTAGGGATGGGCTGCCATGCTGTAGCCATAGTAACCAATTCCCTTTCACTGTACAGCATTGAACACACCAATCCCTGTACTCGATGCCATGTTCTATCTCCGCCCATTCTTCTGACTCCCTGTAATGGTATTGGATACAGAGATTATACCAGATACCAAATACAGTGACGTCACGACTGTGCTTAAAACCCGTGGCGAAATCGAAATTCCTTCTCTCTGGTGGTGGGTTTCCACACGTGAAAGAGACGTCGTGCATCTGTGCTACAGGAGAACAAAGGACAAAGAACGAGCTATTGATACCGGACCTTTAGCCAAAGTTCAATGTATTTGATCTTCGCATAGTTGTAATAATAACTGAACCGGTTAGTTACTGCAGCCCATGCAGTATTTTAAAGAGAAAAGGCGATCGGATCCCTTTTCCCTTTTGCAACGTTGACAAACTACAAACAAGATCCCTTCCAGATCATCGGACGACCGACGGGACACCGAAGATCTTCAGCTGACGAGCTCTAAAAGCAAAAGAAACAGAACTGTTTTCTCCCTGGACCTGCGCTCCGCGCTGTCTTCTGAGAACAGACGGCGCACTTTTAGTCGCCAAACAAGAGCGATCTCAAGTAAGGCTGGCATCTGGGCAATTGTTAGTCTTAGTTGTGGCTAGTTAATGTGAAGAGTGTTGTTTATTTGAATTCATTCATGGTTTAAATGTACGCATTTTGATTCACATAAAAGTCGGTCTTAGACGGCGTGTTGTTTGATTTGCTTTGTTTACTATCTGTATTTAGTTAGATTGTGCATGCGTTCTCTCCCTCTCTCTCTTTTTAACTCCCTCCGTTGCACTACACCCCTCAACGTTGGGATTTCAGGAGTAGCTAAGGGTTGAGTAGAAGTTTGGGGTTTAAGGCCTAGCTGGACTAGTTTAAGCTACAGATTCCTTTGTTACTCTCCCACGCGTGCCGCCTCGTTCCCTCCCCCCGTCGTGTGCCTGCGCACGCTCTCTCTCTCCCTAGCTCCTTCTCATCCTGTTAGTGCGCAGCCGCACACACACACACACACACACACACACACACACACACACACACACACACTCTTACGCACGCTTACACACACACACACACACACACACACACACACACACACACACACACACACACACTCTCTCACACAGACACACATAAACACGTGATTTCCCTCTCACATTTGAACATCCACTCGCCCCTACACTGTAAACTTGCATATAGCTATTACTTCTGATCACCATTAGTGCCTTAGTTATCATCATATGCACTACTGAATATTACCTGTGTACATTGTATCACCATTTATATTGAATTATTCCTTGGCTGCTATTGTTGCTATATCTGATCAGTATTAGTTTGCTAATTCGTGTCAACTATTTCAAAAAATGGTATCTTTGGAATAAACTGTGTCCTGTCTATTGCTACAACATTCACTGAGTGCCAACCTCTGCCAAACAAGTATTCTAATTGCCTTCGCCCATTTGGTTGTTACAGTATATGAATGTTATAGATCTAGAGTAAACGTATTACATTAGAGCTACAATACTCACTAAAACTATAGCAACATCACCACTGTTATTCCATTGATTTTAATAGTTTAGCTATAAACTATTAGACACTTGAATTAATGATTAATGAATTTATGAGACTGATCCCTTTTTACATGAGACTGATTTGATAAACCTATTGCACCTACACTATACTGTATACAAGTTTTATATATAGAAGCTATATACACCCTAGGAATACTGACCTATTTGCCAGAAAGAATCCAAAACGGTGAGGAATTGACCAAGAAGAAAGGATTTTTGTTGAACTCATTAAGGCTTAATTAGTCCATAACTTCATTAATAATTGTAATTAAGCAAATCTGGGTAGAAGTTATATGAGTGATTCCACGCTTATGGGTACTGAAATGGGGACATGAACTTATTTTTAAAAATTCACCTAAAACCATTTCTTTTTTTTACCATCAGGTCACAAAACATGTAATCTTTAATGAATGATATGTTAAAAGATAACTTTAATTTTCTGAGATGTAATAAAAACATATCATCATCATCATCATCTCTAGCCGCTTTATCCTTCTACAGGGTCGCAGGCAAGCTGGAGCCTATCCCAGCTGACTACAGGCGAAAGGCGGGGTACACCCTGGACAAGTCGCCAGGTCATCACAGGGCTGACACATAGATACAGACAACCATTCACACTCACATTCACACCTACGGTCAATTTAGAGTCACCAGTTAACCTAACCTGCATGTCTTTGGACTGTGGGGGAAACCGGAGCACCCGGAGGAAACCCACGCGGACACGGGGAGAACATGCAAACTCCACACAGAAAGGCCCTCGCCGGACCCGGGGCTCGAACCCAGGACCTTCTTGCTGTGAGGCGACAGCGCTAACCACTGCACCACCGTGCCGCCCCCATAAAAACATATTTATATGCCAAAGTCAGAACGTAACAGAAGTGTTGTGGACATATATATTCTCAATTTTAACAATGTAGAATTACTTTTTGAAACATAGGGAGGTGATGTTTTAGCAAATATAATTAATAAACATGTGTAGTAGAATAAACATGCACATTCTTTCAATAAGATTAACATGGTATATAGCTAGATTGTAATTAATTTGTAACAGACGCGAGATGGACAATCGTAACAGAAGTAATGTAACAGACATCATTTTGGAACTCATAGGCTTGACTCTGGCATATAAATATGTTTTTATTACATCTCAGAAAATTAAAGTTATCTTTTAACATATCATTCATTAAAGATTACATGTTTTGTGACCTGATGGTAAAAAAAGAAATGGTTTTAGGTGAATTTTTAAAAATAAGTTCATGTCCCCATTTCAGTACCCATAAGCGTGGAATCACTCTTATGCACCCTAGGTACCCCTACCTTCATGCCAGAAAGAATCAAAATTGGTGAAGAACTGAGGGAGAAGAATCAATTTGTATGGAAACTGCTCATTAGGGCTTAATTCCTCCATATCTTCATTATTAATTGCAATTATGCAAATGTGGGTAGAAGCTATGTGCACCCCAGGCAGACCTACCTTCCTGCCAAAAAGAATAAAAATCAGTGAAGAATTGAGAGAGAAGAAGCGATTTTCGTGAAACGTGGGGGACACCAGACGAACGACGGACAACACATGATGGGATAAGCTCATCGCCATATGGCCGGATGAGCTAATAATCATTATTTTTTATGTAGTTTGGTTAGTTGCAGCACATATTATTCCTGACAAAGGATACATGATATGGAAAGGGTTAGATGTCATGTAATCATTCTAACGAAGACATTGTCCTCTGGGGAATCATAATTTGAAGCATAAATCACACACATTCCATTTTCTCCTGTTCCTCTAGTGTTTTTAATTTCAGTCTTAGTCCCAGGTCATCAATAAAATACACCATATGGCCAAATGTTTGTAGACACCTGACCATCATACCCATATGTGCTTTTTGAACATTAAATCCTAGAATTAGTTCCCCATTTGCTGTTATAATAACCTCCACTCTTCTGGGAAGGCTTTCCATGAGCTTTTGGAGTGTGACTGTGGGGATTTGTGCTTATTCAGCCATAAAACCATTCGTGTGGTCAGGTGCTGATGTTTGGTGAGGAGACCTGGGGTGCAGTTGGTGTTCCAGTTCATGCCACAGGCTCTGTGCAGGACATTCAAGTTCTTTCACTATAATCTTGGCAGACCATGTTGCTTTGTGCACAGGGGCATTGTCATGTTGAAACAGGTTTGGGCCTCTTTGTTCCAGTGAAGGTAGATTGTAATGCTACAGCATACAAAGACATTCTAGACAATTGTGTTCTTCCACCTTTGTGGCGAAGACCCACATATGGATGTGATGATCAGTTGGCCATGTATACTTTTAGCCACATATTGTACCAATAACCAGAGGTGGACAAAGTAACCAACTTCATTACTTAAAGGAGTACGCCACCCCCAGGTGAAATTGAGTCAGTCCCTGCAGTCCCTAGAGTTGGATGAGTGAGCCAAAGCGTTTTGTAGCCGACCCAGCCATTGTCCTGATCTAGAAACGCCCTGGTTAGCTTTAGCTTAGCGTAGTCACTGTAATCCGGCGTGTCCAGCTAGCATGTCGTTGCAAAAGTGAATCAAATAACTCAAGATTTTTTATAATTATTTCTCATGACCTGTACATTCCGCTGTCGCCTCACAGCAAGAAGGTCCTGGGTTCGAGCCCCGGGGCCGGCGAGGGCCTTTCTGTGTGGAGTTTGCATGTTCTCCCCGTGTCCGCGTGGGTTTCCTCCAGGTGCTCCGGTTTCCCCCACAGTCCAAAGACATGCAGGTTAGGTTAACTGGTGACTCTAAATTGACCGTAGGTGTGAATGTGAGTGTGAATGGTTGTCTGTGTCTATGTGTCAGCCCTGTGATGACCTGGCGACTTGTCCAGGGTGTACCCCGCCTTTCGCCTGTAGTCAGCTGGGATAGGCTCCAGCTTGCCTGCGACCCTGTAGAAGGATAAAGCGGCTAGAGATAATGAGATGAGATGAGACCTGTACATTCACATCGAGTACACATATCAATGCAAATTAACACGAAGGGATTTACTAGACCAATTTATATATGAAACTATTTTCGGCCACAGCACAGGCAAAGCACCGCTGCAGGCGCAAAGACACCACGCAGCACCACAACTTCCGTCAATACACCAGTGTTACCAGCATGTAGTTGTGGTAAGAGGAGAAGAGAAGAAGTTGTAGTAAGGTTGTTACGTAAGTACAGTAGTTTGAAGTTAGTTTCACATCTACTGAGGAAAAATGGTTATTTGCTGTGTGAAGGGCTGCAATAACAAGCAGAGGACGTACACAAACATAATGTTTCACAGAATTCCAAAACCAGTGGAACGAAGAAATCTTTGGCTTGCAGCCCTTGGCATTCCTGCAACAACACCAGTGGATAAAATCAATCAATATCGTGTTTGTGATGAGCATTTCAAACCGGAGGACTACAAAGAAAAAATGCAGTATGCTACGAGAAAGGTGTTGCTACATCTGAAGGATACGGCCGTTCCATCCATTTTCAGTACAGAGGCAGAACAGAGTTCATCATCCATGCCTGTAAGTATAATTTCTATCCCTCCTTCCTTGGGTTATACATTGCTAACGTTATAACTGAAACTTCCCGTTAGTCTGACTCACATTGTTGCTTCCAGTTTTATTGTATAACTTCATCACCGTTTCACCCTATTGACAATATGACGAGTTTACCTTTTACCGTTACCTGTGGCATGAAATAATTGTGGGGCTTGGTTACAGCATACAATCGCTCTGTTGACTCGCGTGTACTGTAAAGTTTGATAAGAAGGTTGCAAAGAAGTCACTGTTCATGTAAAGTTTATGTAATAGACCATCCAACCAAAGATTTTTACCCAACTGACATAACGTTAGTACATGGGCATTGGTACCAACTCTCAAGACTGTAGGCAAAATCCTCAAATCAGTCCCCAACCAACCTAGCTAATACAGTGGCTAATTTGTAGCGTCCATTCTTCCCATGTCAAAATGAGTGTTTGATCTTTGTTTAGGCTAACATCACATAAACAATACTAATTAGCCTAACCTGTGATACTTCTTTACACTTGCTGTAATGAATGGTAGCTATCCAACAGTACACTGCCTTCCTGTACTTTTCCTGTACTTTATTCAAAAGGTTGTCTTCGTGTTTGCTCTCGTTCTCTCATCCGACTTGCCTTGACTAGTCGCAACGTCCTCTCTTCCCCGATCCAAAGCACGCAACTCCTCTTCAGTGAACTCAGGTTCGAAAAGGTAGGGTCTTGGATCTTGGTAGTCGAAGTCATCATCTTCGTCTGTCGTGTAATCTTCCATATTCATCGCCATTACAACTCGAGAAAGCACACCTGTCAGTGTCAGCCTAGTAGCAGAGAACTTAGTAGTCACGCTGGTGTATTGACGGAAGTTGTTTTCAGGTGCTACGTGGTGTCTTTGCGCCTGCAGCGGTGCATTGCCTGTGCTGTGGCCGAAAATAGTTCCATATATAAATTGGTCTAGTAAATCCCTTCGTGTTAATTTGCATTGATATGTGTACTCGATGTGAATGTACAGGTCATGAGAAATAATTATAAAAAATCTTGAGTTATTTGATTCACTTTTGCAACGACATGCTAGCTGGACACGCCGGATTACAGTGACTACGCTAAACTAAAGCTAACCGGGGCGTTTCTAGATCAGGGCAATGGCTGGGTCGGCTACAAAATGCTTTGGCTCACTCATCCAACTCTAGGGACTGCAGGGACTGACTCAATTTCACCTGGGGGTGGCGTACTCCTTTAAGTCAAAGTACAGATCCCACTGGTCAAATGTTACTCTGATACAAGTGAAAGTTGTACAGTCAAATTTTTACTTAACTTAAAGTACTGAAGTACTACTTGCTTTTAAAAATACTTAAATATTAAAAGTACATTTTCTGTCAACGCATCGTTGTATTATTGCCACAACGCTTACAAAACCTAACACCATTACCAAAAACAGAAATGTGAATTCACAAAATGAACGCATGCCGTGCCAGCATGGTGGTTTAACTTTAAGCTAGCTAGTCACTGAAACTAGCAAACTCTTTTCAAACTCAAAATCACATTGGGTAGCTAAACCTACTAGAAAAGAAATAATTCTGCATTCTATTTATTTGGCAAGATTATGCTAAAACATATTTCTGAAAGGACTTCAGATAAGTTAACGTTATTCATGTTAGCGTAACTCCGTTTTTACATGCTAACTAACAGTGTCCAAGTTAACTAGCTATGTGTAAATGTTAGCCGTGGACAAGGCTATGGCAACTTGGCGGGCAAATCCACAGAAAGTCATTTGACTAACCAGAGTGCACAGCTATTGCAACATTATCGCTAGCTGTAAAAGCACAGACAACTTCGTTGCAAGCTTTTCTTGGAATAAAATGTTTGCATACCTCAGTATGCTTCCGCAGGTTGGACGGTGAGTTTTGTAGGCCGTGATGTGGTTCGTTTTCGGCAAACAAAGCAAACATTTAAAATGAAATTAATCTTTAATCCTTTCAGAAAACTGAAACATGGGTTCGAGGTATGGCCATGAGTACATGCATTCTCCAGAAGAACCGCCTCCTTCCATTCTGCCATCAACTGTTCGTGTTAAATAATGCTGCTGAGAAGTCATTGAACTTGAGTTTATACAGTCTATGGACATGACGTGACCCTAGTGATTACTGACAGGCTGTCTCAGTGTCACCTGCGAAAAAACCAATCACGTTTTAGAAAAGAAAAAAAAACATCCGCTTTCAAAGCTGTTTCGTAGTAAAGTGTAACAAGGACCTTGACAGAAATGTAGTGGAGTGAAAAGTATGATATTTGCCTTTCAAGTGTAGTGAAGTTAGTCATAAGTTTCCAAAAAAAATAATACTCAAGTAAAGTACAGAGATACTCAAAAAGTGTACTTAAGTACACTTTTACACGTTACTGTCCACCTCTGCCAACAACAATGTCAGCACAAATAACATGTTTTATATAAGATTACGAATTCAAATTGCTATGTTGATGTAGTACATCTGCAATGTCCTTGACTTCGAAAGCAGTCATGCAGTGAACACTCCCACCCATCCTGGTGTTTAGCAATGTAGCAAAACTCCTCTGTTGTATCAATCACCCATGTCTGTTTGAGTGATGGCCTGAAGCAGGTTGGAAAGTATTGGATGAAGAATGAGAATGTGGAATGTCAGAAAAAGCTGACACAGGAGCGAGGGTGAATAAAAAGCCTTTGCTGAGGGAGAGTGTGGCTAACCACACTCGACAGGCGTTTGACTCGAGGCGTTGTTTAGAACTGTTCTCTTGTGCGTTTTGAAAGATAAATATTTTTTCTTCATAACACAGCACTGTAGAATTGTCAAATCTTATTGGTTCTTAAATATTGATTAATTTTCTATAACAGCAGCTCTGACAGTATTTCCAGCTGCAAGGTGTTTATTAATGTGCTAATTTTATACAGTATTAATTGAGTTTTTACAGTCCTGCTCACCATTATTGGCACCCCTTCATTTTTTGCATAACCTGTACAATATCTTCAGAAATAAATGGAAATGTACCAAATTTATAGCATCAGGATCTTTTAATTGGAGGTCCAACGAAATTTAACAAAGAAAATTGTTTTTTCAACTTACATATTGTAATTTCAAAGAAGAAACAGAAAAAAACACCATGTGCAGCAATAACGGCACCCCTCTTTAATATTTGGTTGCACACCCTTTGGCAGTGATGACAGCCTCCAAATGTTTCTTGTAGCCATCTACAACCCCGATTCCAAAAAAGTTGGGACAAAGTACAGATTGTAAATAAAAACGGAATGCAATGATGTGGAAGTTTCGAAATTCCATATTTTATTCAGAATAGAACATAGATGACATATCAAATGTTTAAACTGAGAAAATGTATCATTTAAAGAGAAAAATTAGGTGATTTTAAATTTCATGACAACAACACATCTCAAAAAAGTTGGGACAAGGCCATGTTTACCACTGTGAGACATCCCCTTTTCTCTTTACAACAGTCTGTAAACGTCTGGGGACTGAGGAGACAAGTTGCTCAAGTTTAGGGATAGGAATGTTAACCCATTCTTGTCTAATGTAGGATTCTAGTTGCTCAACTGTCTCAGGTTTTTTTTTGTCGTATCTTCCGTTTTATGATGCGCCAAATGTTTTCTATGGGTGAAAGATCTGGACTGCAGGCTGGCCAGTTCAGTACCCGGACCCTTCTACGCAGCCATGATGCTGTAATTGATGCAGTATGTGGTTTGGCATTGTCATGTTGGAAAATGCAAGGTCTTCCCTGAAAGAGACGTCGTCTGGATGGGAGCATATGTTGCTCTAGAACCTGGATATACCTTTCAGCATTGATGGTGTCTTTCCAGATGTGTAAGCTGCCCATGCCACACGCACTAATGCAACCCCATACTGTCAGAGATGCAGGCTTCTGAACTGAGCATTGATAACAACTTGGGTCGTCCTTCTCCTCTTTAGTCCGAATGACATGATGTCCCTGATTTCCATAAAGAACTTCACATTTTGATTCATCTGACCACAGAACAGTTTTCCACTTTGCCACAGTCCATTTTAAATGAGCCTTGGCCCAGAGAAGATGTCTGCGCTTCTGGATCATGTTTAGATACGGCTTCTTCTTTGAACTATGGAGTTTTAGCTGGCAACGGCGGATGGCACGGTGAATTGTGTTCACAGATAATGTTCTCTGGAAATATTCCTGAGCCCATTTTGTGATTTCCAATACAGAAGCATGCCTGTATGTGATGCAGTGCCGTCTAAGGGCCCGAAGATCACAGGCGCCCAGTATGGTTTTCCAGCCTTGACCCTTATGCACTTCCAGATTCTCTGAATCTTTTGATGATATTATGCACTGTAGATGATGATGATATGTTCAAACTCTTTACAATTTTACACTGTCGAACTCTTTCCTGATATTGCTCCACTATTTGTCGGCGCAGAATTAGGGGGATTGGTGATCCTCTTCCCATCTTTACTTCTGAGAGCCGCTGCCACTCCAAGATGCTCTTTTTATACCCAGTCATGTGAATGACCTATTGCCAATTGACCTAATGAGTTGCAATTTGGTCCTTCAGCTGTTCCTTTTTTGTACCTTTAACTTTTCCAGCCTCTTATTGCCCCTGTCCCAACTTTTTTGAGATGTGTTGCTGTCATGAAATTTCAAATGAGCCAATATTTGGCATGAAATTTCAAAATGTCTCACTTTCGACATTTGATATGTTGTCTATGTTCTATTGTGAATACAATATCAGTTTTTGAGATTTGTAAATTATTGCATTCCATTTTTATTTACAATTTGTACTTTGTCCCAACTTTTTTGGAATCGGGGTTGTATAAGCTTCTTGCACTTCTCAGCTGGTATTTTCTCCCACTCTTCCTTTACAATTTGTTCAAGCTCTTGAACGTTTGCAGGGTTCTTTTCCTCAGTGGCAGATTTCAGCTCACCCCAAAGATTTTTGATTGGATTGAGATCATTTTAAAACAGTCCATTTTTTCCCTTTTCAACCATTCCTGCGTGCTTTTGGATGTGTGATTTGGGTCTTTGTCTTGCTGAAGGACCCATGATCTTCGACTCAAACCAAGTTTTCTTACACTGGGTAGGACATTTTCCTCTAAAATATCTTGATAATTCTCTGATTTCATGATTCCTGTGATACGGTCAAGGCCTGCAGTACCAGATGCAGCAAAGCAGCCCCACAGCATTATGGATCCTACACCATGCTTAACTGTTGGTAGGGTGTTCTTTTCCTTGTAGGCTTCATTGCGCCATCTGTAAACAAACTGTTGGTGTGCATTGCCAAAAAGCTCTATTTTTGTTTCATCTGTCCACAGAACATTTTCCCAGAAGGATTGCGGTTTGTCCAGGTACTCTTTGGCAAAGATCAGTCGTTCCTTTTTATGTCTTTTCCTCAGCAATGGTGTCTTCCTTGGCCTTTGCCCATAAAGCCCTGTTTGGTTTGGTGTGCGGCATATGGTACTTGTCGAAATCATGACCCCGGACTGTTCCAGGTTGGCCTTCAGGTCTTTGGATGTTTGACGTGGTGTTTTTTCCACCATTCACACCAACTTTCGAAGACTTCTCTCATCAATTTTGCTCTTCCCCCCATGCCCAGAGAGGTTCTTGACAGTTCCATGCTTGGCAAACTTCTTAATAACATTACGCACTGTTGAAACAGGGATACCAAGGTCTTTGGAGATGGCCTTATACCCTTTGGAGATCTTGTGTATGCTAATAATAGCTCTTCTGATGTCCTCAGACAGCTCCTTTGTCTTCACCGTTGTGACAAAGGAACAGGGAATAATAGGTGGCTTTTTAAAACACAGAAGTCATCATTCATTGGCTGATTCATGTCACATGGGCACAGACAATTTATTACAGATGATTGATTTACCACAGGTGAGTCATAATGTGTTTCCATACTGATTTACAGCAAAGGGTGCCAATATCAGTGACACAGCAAGCTTTAAATTTTTATATTTTTCCCTCATTGTTTATTGTTTTAAATTGTTGTTTATCATTTGCTCTTTTGTATCAAACACGAGTTCTCTATAGAAAAAAGTTGTTTCACTTGATTCATTTTTTTCAGGAGATATTCCACATTATGTACTTAAACTTCATGGGTGCCAATAATGGTGAGCAGGACTGTATATTTATTAGTTTATATCAGTGACACTAATACTGTACTTTATTGTTTATTGTCGTGCAGATCAGGCTTGTAGTATTCAAGTCCAGGACTCGGACTCGAGTCCAACTCGTGCTCTAATTTTAAAGACTCATGACTCGACTCGGACTTGAGCGCTGATGACTCGGACTTGGACTCATGCATTAACTGCATTAGGACACGGAAAATGGAGACAAGGACTTGGATTTTTTCTTTATTTTTTTGATAGCATGCCATAATAATTTGGCATAAGATATTTATATCTACACTACCGTTCAAAAGTTTGGGGTCACCCAGACAATTTTGTGTTTTCCATGAAAAGTCACACTTTTATTTACCACCATAAGTTGTAAAATGAATAGAAAATATAGTCAAGACATTTTTCTGGCCATTTTGAGCATTTAATCGACCCCACAAATGTGATGCTCCAGAAACTCAATCTGCTCAAAGGAAGGTCAGTTTTATAGCTTCTCTAAAGAGCTCAACTGTTTTCAGCTGTGCTAACATGATTGTACAAGGGTTTTCTAATCATCCATTAGCCTTCTGAGGCAATGAGCAAACACATTGTACCATTAGAACACTGGAGTGAGAGTTGCTGGAAATGGGCCTCTATATACCTATGGAGATATTGCACCAAAAACCAGACATTTGCAGCTAGAATAGTCATTTACCACATTAGCAATGTATAGAGTGGATTTCTGATTAGTTTAAAGTGAGCTTCATTGAAAAGAACGGTGCTTTTCTTTCAAAAATAAGGACATTTCAAAGTGACCCCAAACTTTTGAACGGTAGTGTACATTAATTTTGTACTAATTTTGTGTAAGAGTGTCACACCTGCGCACCTTGGCACGTGCATCAGATAGACTCTCGGGCGCACTCCGGATAGCGTGCACACCAAGTGGACTCTCGTGCACGTGCCATAAACGACTCACACCTGCAAAGGATTAATCAGTGCACCTATATAAAAACTGAAAACACACTTACTTTGCAAAGTATTGAGCTGCGTTGCTGACACATTACCGAGCCTTACTTCCTTGTTTGGTTTCCTGATCCCTGATTTCCTGTTTCTCGTCTTTGATTCTGCCTCGTCTACAATAGCCTGTTTGTGCCTCGTTCGACCTGTTGCCTGTTTCACCAGTTTACGATTTTGCCTGCCATTCTGGATTGTTTACCTGTCTTCGCTTGTATTAATAAATACACCTTCTACACTTCCATCCGTCTCCCAACCATCTCTGACAGAATACTTCACACTCCCTGACAAAGAGAAGCACATTCACCTGTTCATACATCATGTTCAGGAACAAACTAACGTTAATGGCGCTAAAACAGCCACCATCAAATGGTGCGGTTGGAGTGTTGGACTCAACTCGGATCAATAGTGGACTCGACTTGGACCCGACTCGAATTTTTTTTTAAATGACTTGGACTTGAAATTGGACTTGAACAGTGGGGACTCGAGTCTGGATTCGCACTTGAAGTTTAGTGACTCAACTACAACACTGGTGCCGATGCGCCCCGTAAACATGCAATTGTTGATTGTGAAGTTTTCTGTATCACAGTATTAATTTAACATTTATCAAAAGGAATCGCCAGTGTCAGTGTTGCCAAAGGAAAATGTTCAGAACAAAGAAGCTTTTCAGTAACGACATACTGCTTTTTGTTATTAACTTCCTATAAGCTGCTATAACATAAGCAATAACAGGAAGTAAGTTGTTTCACACATTTCACAACATTAAAGCTAGACTGCCTTTTGATTTCATAAAATCCATGAAATTTAATTCCCTCTAAAATTTGGTCATTGTGATATACAGTGCTCAGCGTAAATGAGTACACCCCCTTTGAAAAGTAACATTTTAAACAATATCTCAATGAACAGAAATAATTTCCAAAATGTTGACAAGACAAAGTTTAATATAACATCTGTTTAACTTATAACGTGAATGTAAGGTTAATAATATAACTTAGATTACACATTTTTTCAGTTTTACTCAAATTCGGGTGGTGCAAAAATGAGTACACCCCACAACAAAAACTACTACATCTAGTACTTTGTATGGCCTCCATGATTTTTAATGACAGCACCAAGTCTTCTAGGCATGGAATGAACAAGTTGGCGACATTTTGCAACATCAATCTTTTTCCATTCTTCAACAATGACCTCTTTTAGTGACTGGATGCTGGATGGAGAGTGATGCTCAACTTGTCTCTTCAGAATTCCCCAAAGAAAATCATTTCTTTCCACCACAAAGGTGAAGGCTACAAGAAGCTCAGCAAAGCTTTACTTATCAGTCAGAATACTGTAGCAAAAGTGGTACAAAAATTTAAGAAAGATGGAACTGCAACCATCTCACAGACACGTCCAGGTCGTCCACGTAAGTTAACACCTTGACAGGAGCCTCTTCTGATGAGAAGGGTTGAAGAAAATCGGCATGCAAGTTCACTGCAGTTATCTAAAGAAGTAGAAAGCCAAACTGGGGTGACTATTTCCCGTGACACAATACGGCGTACACTGCAGAGGAATGGCATGCATGGATGCTGTCCACGAAAGAAGCCTCTCCTAAAGCTCAGGCACAAAAAAGCCCGCCTAGAGTTTGCCAGGGCCCATGCTGACAAAGATGAAGACTACTGGGACTCTATACTCGGGAGTGATGAGACCAAGATAAATGTTTTTGGAACTGATGGCTTCAAAACTGTATGGCATTGCAAAGGTGAGGAATACAAAGAAAAATGCATGGTGCCTACAGTGAAACATGGTGGTGTCAGTGTCCTTATGTGGGGCTGCATGAGTGCTGCTGGTGTCGGGGAGCTGCATTTCATTGACAGCATCATGAATTCACAGATGTATTGCTCTATACTGAAAGAGAAGATGCTACCATCACTCCGTGCTCTTGGTCGTTGTGCACTTTTCCAACATGACTAAACACATATCTAAGGCCACTGTTGGATTTCTGAAGAAGAACAGGGTGAAAGTGATTCAGTGGCCAAGTATGTCTCCTGATCTGAACCCAATCGAACACCTATGGGGAATTCTGAAGAGACAAGTTGAGCATCACTCTCCATCCAGCATCCAGTCACTAAAAGAGGTCATTGTTGAAGAATGGAAAAAGATCGATGTTGCAAAATGTCGCCATCTTGTTCATTCCCTGCCTAGAAGACTTGGTGCTGTCATTAAAAATCATGGAGGCCATACAAAGTACTAGATGTAGTAGTTTTTGTTGTGGGGTGTACTCATTTTTGCACCACCCGATTTTGAGTAAAACTGAAAAAATGTGTAATCTAAGTTATATTATTAACCTTACATTCACGTTATAAGTTAAACAGATGTTATATTAAACTTTGTCTTGTCAACATTTTGGAAATTGTTTGTGTTCATTGAGATATTGTTTAAAATGTTACTTTTCAAAGGGGGTGTACTCATTTACGCTCAGCACTGTATGTTTATTTCTGTAATATCTCACAAAATATCAGGTCAGGGGCGGCACGGTGGTGTAGTGGTTAGCACTGTCGCCTCACAGCAAGAAGGTCCTGGGTTCGAGCCCTGTGGCCGACGAGGGCCTTTCTGTGTGGAGTTTGCATGTTCTCCCCGTGTCCGCGTGGGTTTCCTCCGGGTGCTCCGGTTTCCCCCCACAGTCCAAAGACATGCAGGTTAGGTTAACTGGTGACTCTAAATTGACCGTAGGTGTGAATGTGAGTGTGAATGGTTGTCTGTGTCTATGTGTCAGCCCTGTGATGACCTGGTGACTTGTCCAGGGTGTACCCCGCCTTTTGCCCATAGTCAGCTGGGATAGGCTCCAGCTTGCCTGCAACACTGTAGAACAGGATAAAGCGGCTAGAGATAATGAGATGAATATCAGGTCATTCTGTGGCTGGGAACTTATTTAATTTGAGGGGATTCCCTAGCAAATAATGTGCATGAAATTGCTCGCTTTGCGCAGTCAAGCAGACAGAAGAAGTCTGTGTGCGCATGCGCAGTTTCACCTTGACCGTGCACTGACAGTTCCATCATTCTGTCGCTAAACGAACAGCTGATCACACCGAGGTGCTTGCTGACTGCCGATATTTATTAGTTTGGTCCTGCGTTTCTTTTCTTTCGCAACAGAACGTCTTTTCTTCTCACTTTCCGTTACTGTACTCGGTCTTTCACGTTTCATTCGTGTCCTCTATTTTCCTCTCCTGTTTCAAATTTGTGTTCCACAATGCCTTACGCCAATGGGGAAAGCCCACCACGTCATACATGACGTAGTATCTTGAATTGGGTCACAGTGAAGCAGGAAAAAATAGTGGAGAATTTAGGGCCATGTGGCCCTAAATTCATGAATTGTTCTCATCTCATCTCATTATCTCTAGCCGCTTTATCCTGTTCTACAGGGTCGCAGGCAAGCTGGAGCCTGTCCCAGCTGACTATGGGCGAGAGATGGGGTACACCCTGGACAAGTCGCCAGGTCATCACAGGGCTGACACATAGACACAGACAACCATTCACACTCACGGTCAATTTAGAGTCACCAGTTAACCTAACCTGCATGTCTTTGGACTGTGGGGGAAACCAGAGCACCCGGAGGAAACCCACGCGGACACGGGGAGAACATGCAAACTCCGCACAGAAAGGCCCTCGCCGGCCACGGGGCTTGAACCCGGACCTTCTTGCTGTGAGGCAACAGCGCTAACCACTACACCACCGTGCTGCCCATGAATTGTTCTATTTAAATAAATAAATATTGAAGTCTGATTCGAATTCAGTAGCTTTCGGTCCACTAAACAAAAATAATTGGGTGTCGGGGAAAATTCTTTTTATGACCTACTCTTGGAAAATCTGAAAGGCAGTCTAACTTTAAATGTAACTAGAAAGTGATAAATATAATTGTTAGCCAATTGCTGTGGTGCAAGAGGAAATGCGCTATTAAAAGAAAATAATCACCATTCAGATGATAACCTTTCTGCTTTATCACAACACACGATCACTGATTAGTTTTTCATTGCTGTACATCCCCAGTGTTTTTATTCCTGTTTTGCCAAGATGGATGAGAAACAGAGAGGGCTCTAAGGTGGGGTTTACATTAGACCGTATCAGCGGATCATCAGATTAACGTTTTTAAAATGATTAGCGTGCACACAACAACGCCAATACACGATTCGCGTGCACACAGCAACGCCAATACACGGATACGCTCGGCTCCGCAGGCATCCTTGCCTCCAAATCACTCCGCCCTGAACAGCGAGTGCCCTCTGGAGGGTGCGCACTCCGGCCCTGCGCAGCTCACAGAGCGCGTGAGTGAAGCGCACGAGCAGTGATTCGGGACTGAGCCGCTGTGTGTGTGATCCTAGTGCATATCGGGCATGCGTGTCACTTACCACTTGCAAGTGGAAGGATGGCAAGCCTAAAGACAATTATAACTACACAATGGGCAGTATTTGCATCAGTATTTGCAGTATTTTCATACTTTTATACTCTTTAATGAAAGGTGATACAAGGCGGAAGTCCGCGCCGTTTTTCAGCAGTCGCGTCACATGACCAACGCCAGCGAATCAGGAAGGTGGATGTCACAGTGACGTTGTCCAATGACGACGCCAGCTAGAGCTCAGCACAGCGTATCCGCGTATCTCAATGTTTACACAGCACCGGACCAGACACGATCTGGATTGAATACGTGGACCCTGGCGGATTCCCGTTTCCCGACGTTTCCAGGCGTTTTAATGTAAACGGATAGTGCATCCGCGAAGAAAACGAGACAGATACGGTCTAATGTAAACTTGGCCTCAGTAGACAAACAGGACAGGCTTAATAAGTAACAGGTGAGAACAATTAACTACCAATTAACTTCCATAGCAACAAGCTACCGAGAACAGGAAACGCTGACCATATAAGGAAGGCAACTATGATAACAGTGCATAAACAGAGACAGAATCAGAGCAGAAGTTATGCAGATGCAGATCACGTATTATTGCATGGCGTAAATAAGGCCTATGTTATATGAGTCACACAAAGCGGCCTGGCGTATTGGGTTGTGAGAATACAGAAGTCAAAGCAGCACAGGTCAAACCCCAGCTCTCGCATCCCCTTTTATGCACAATTGAAAGCAGTTTACTAGGATTGCCTGATTGTTTCTTTCCCCTGCAATAAAATGTTTCACAAAGTGAATCCACACTTCTTTAATGTTTATGGGAAGAAAACAGGGTGAAGAAATGCTGCCAAGAAATGAGCAGAGAAAGACGGTGAGAGAGGGGAATTGGACAGAGATTGATGTGTGGCTGATGCAGACTAATTAAAGTGAAAGAAATTCATAGCAAGAGGTTCATAGTAAGCCTCTGCCCATCTCTGGAACCAGGCCAGGGGATTTAAATGCTAAGGGTCGATGGCAGGTGAAAAGGTATCTGCAAAAACAGGAGCACGGATTGTGCAAAATCAAATCCGACAAAGCAAATACATACTTTTCCAAACATTGTATTTGACAGACCAACTGCCTTGCAATTCCTTTTGTAAATTGGGGCAATTTAGAAAATCTATAATGAGAATTATACAGGAGTGATGAATCTAGAAACAGAATAATTAAGAGGAAAGGGCCGTTAATGGCTTCTGAAAATTGTATTGGAGTATGGATGATGTTGGTCATACTTTATATTGAGTGTCTTTAGGCCTGTGCTGGAAACAGAATCATCTTACACATGTGGACAAATTTGCTGGTACCCTTCCACGAAAAATGAAGAACCCACAAATTTCTTTGAAATTACTTGAAGCTGACAAAATTAATTGCCATCCATCCATTCATCCATTATCCATAACCGCTTGTCCTGTGCAGGGTTGCGGGCAAGTTGGAGCCTATCCCAGCTGACTATGGGCGAGAGACGGGTTACATCCTGGACAAGTCGCCAGATCATCGCAAGGCTGACACATCGAGACAAACAACCATTCACACTCACATTCACACCTACAGTCAATTTAGAGCCACCACTTAATCTAACCTGAATGTCTTTGGACTGTGGGAGAAACCGGAGCACCCGGAGGAAACCCACGCAGACACGGGGAGAACATACAAACTCCACACCAAACCTCAATGCCAGGCATTGCCCGATAACCCGATTTGCCCAACCAAGACACTCGGGCAGAAATATTTTAGCGAGTTAGGCCTGTTCGGGCACACCTATGGTTGGCTTCTTGAAGCACAAACATGATTTTCGAGTTCAGTACAATACAAAAAACAAGATGTATTAACCAGCATCCTTGCTTCCCCTGTGATCAGCATTTTGTTTTTTCTTCCCAATTTGGAACGGCAATTCTGATTGGCTCGCTTCAGGCGTGCGTGCGCATTTGTGCTTTTCATCACTACGAGTGGCCACTGGTGCCCTCTACGTTTTCCCGGGTTGACTTCAGGACGTCCACATATAGACTCCTTGCGCTGACGTCACATTTAATGTACCTAAGCAATCGTCGCTATCCGATGCCTGGGGGGCAAGCAAACTTTGTTCACATACTGAAGCCAAGTGGAAATGTCCGGCATCTGTTGCTGATGTTCGAAAAAAACTACAGCTAAAAAAGCTCTACTACCGGATTACTTGGATAATCTTAGTCAGAAAGAAGTGAAGGATAGCTATACGTGGAAATTAGAGTTTATTAGTGGTTATGATCCGTACAAATTCCTCAAAACGACTGGAGTGATGGTGCAGATTTGTGGCCAAGCGTGAGCATTAGCTACATGTTGGAATATACCTTCTTTTTCCCAAAGAGTCCCGACATGGAAGAAGAGTTAAAAAAAAAACTACAAAAGCAGAAAACCTTCTTTGTGTAAAGACTTTTTCCCGACATCAGCTTTTGGGAACAAAACATTGCGAAAGCCAAAGCATTTACTCTCAAAGGACTCCAACCTGAACTGTGGACTGGATGGTATTCCCACCCCTCCATGTCTCAACAATCCCAAGGACATCTAGGTACAGAGCTATCTGCACTCTATCATTTATAGATTGATGCTTATTATTGTTAAAACAGTATCTGAAGTGTTATTTGTAAAATAACAAAATATCTTGCTCTAGACTTTCAAACAATTTTGTAAGATTTTATTTTAATTTTATCTAATAGTGGATGGTGCAGTAATTACAAACGCTAACAGAACCAGCACATTCCAGTTGTAGCTGTAGTCATATAGTAACTATAATCATTCTTGTAATAATCATTTTAATAAACGGTTACTGTTCAGTTCCCTCTTCATTTATTCTCTATTCAAAGGCACAACTGAGTCACAGGTTGATCTGTGTGTAACAGACAGTAACAATTTTATCCAAAATAATTTTTCCTGCCTTAGTCGATTTATTTCCGTTTAACATGCATGCAGCTGTTGTAATGTTCAGTGTGTGTGTGTGTGTAGAACTCTCTCAGACTCTAGGTTCATTTCTACACTGTGGCTCCATGGTGACATTTTGCACAGGACTGGGTTCCTTTGATAACAGAAACAAAGCTCCAGCGCTCTCCGCTCTTAATCTTTTCTGTTCTTTCAGGATATATCGTGCATGTTGCTCCTCATTTATTTATATTTTTCAACTGAGCTATGTCCGAATTGTTTGAAACCAATCTGGGTTTTCTGTGTCGAATAAGGAAGCTGCTTCACCTGTAAGAAATTCAAACACTTTCATGAAGAAGCTAACTTGAATGTGAACAGAAAAAAATAAAATGAGATTCTTAAGCAAACTCTTCCATACTCACTTCCGACTTTCTGTTATTTAAAAATACATTTTAAATACAATCACAAATTTCTCTGGAGTTTTCAGGCTTAGCTCCTCTCATTGTATTCTCTTTAAATCACTAATTTCTTCGTTGTTCTTGAAGCATGTGCTTCTCTTTGTTAACATTTTTCTTGATAGCAGGGAGATGGTAATACCTTTCATCTATTTCTCGATTTGAACAACCAAAAACAGTGCAAAAATGAACCATATTGAAGACAGATTAAGCCTTGCTTACATGAAAGACAGTGCCTGTTTGACTCCCAGATGTAAATATTATGTGGTGCAAGGGGTCTATATATGTAAAAAAGCTAGTGGTAAGTACATTCAATGAATGGAAAGACGTGCTTTTGTGTCTCAAATAGTAAACCACTCCCTCTACAGTAAATATATATGATTTACACGGTAAATTATCCCAGAGATAAATATATCTTACCTCATTTATCATTTGACATTGGCCCATCATGCATGTGAAGATGAAGAGGACAGGTTGTTTAATTTCCTCTTACAGGTAAATGCAATGGCAAACTGAATGATAAGACACTACTGCAGTACAGACCAGGGCTTTGAACCGGTTCAAGGAACGAAAACGAAAACCGGGAACTTTTTCTATTTCACATGGAACAGAAACGAAATCAGAAACTTTATTATTTTTTATGTTCCGGAACAGAAACGCTTATTAAAAATAATGGTAACCGGTTAATACCGGTTTTTATTTCGTTCCTCAAAGTTTCTGTAGCCTACAAATAAAAAAGTCATTCTTCTCCTGCGCAAGTTTCTATGACCCGCTGGGGTTCACTTCCTGTGTGACGTTCGCTGACTGAATGGAGAGAGCGGGAAGGTGGACTACTATCATGTCTCCACGTGATAATAAGTGAGTAATTGCATTACTGAGTGTCTGAGCAAAGAAGAGCCTGAACGTTGCAACCTCCCTATTGGCTGTTTGTAAAAATGTATCAATTGTTGCCCTTCCCACGGGAATCATCGCGGGCTCGAGAGACGAGACCTGACGAGTTAGTTCGTTGGTAGCAGAACAAAATGTCTGGACACAAATCGGGTTTTCAGAAAAGGAAAGAAAAATAAACGGAGGGTCGAAAATACAAAAAAGGAGGCAGAAAATGCAAAACGAGTTTTAAGGTAGGACAAATGGTTACTTTTCTGAGGCAGCCCGCCGTGGCTGCAGGCTTTCAGTTGTGTCATTGAATGGTTACTTTTCTGAGGCAGCCCGCCGTGGCTGCCTGCAGGCTTATTTATTATAGCCCATTTAGTTAAAATAGTTGATATAAAATGTTTATAGTTATAGTTATGTGATGGTTGTCCTGATTTAGACTGGTTTTTTTGGGGGGGGGGGTTGCGCGATGTTGCACCTGGGTCCAGATTAGGGCAGAACCGGCCCTGGCTACATTTCAGGTGTAGTTTGTTTTATGTATGTATGTACTTGCATAGATGTGTACTTGGTCTTCCAATATGGCACCTAACAAAATCTCGCGGCGCGGTGATGTCATGCGGTAGCCCTCTATAGGGCCTGACTAGCCTTTGGTAACACACTAAACGAATTATCTTTCATTTTTGGCACTTTTTCTGTTTGTGTAGATGGGAAGACATACTGAGAATCCAAATCGCCAACATTTGAAATAATAATTGTTTTGAATTATTTCTTGTAATAGAATTAGCCTACATTTGGCTTAAGCTGGATGAGACAGAGACATAATTTTATAGCCATTTGTTAAACAGCTGACAGGGAACATAATTAACCGTTCCGGGAATGAAATTTTTTTGTTCTAACCGGTTCGGGAACTTCTATTTAATGGTGGAACCCAAAACCGGAAACGTTAAAATTCCGTTTCTGTTCGGAACGAACCGATAGGAAAAAAATTCTGGTTCAAAGCCCTGGTACAGACTTGTGTTTTATAATGTTTTTAGTTTTATAATTCATCTTTGCAATATTGCTAGTCATTGTTATAGGCAAAACAAAGTATGTTTTGTGTCCTAAACTCTATATAAAAAGATGCATTACGTACTAGTACCATACATAAGTCTTACATATATGATATTGATTTATGTTTCATGTTTTCAGGGCTTGTCTTGTTCTTCTGTTGCAGAAATAAATGTTGTTTTTAAAAATAAATGTTATATTTAAAAAAAATGTACTTTTGTCTAAATAACTCAATTATACCCCTAGAAAACATATCAGTATTGCTTTGAACCGTATACTTGAAAACTTGCTGAAATACCACAAAATTTTAGGACAAAAGGAAATTCAAGGGGGGGGGGGGGGGCAAAAAATTTGAGGCCATAAGGTGTCAGAAGTTAAAGGAATACTCCGGAGTGAAATGCTTTTTAGGTCTATTTTCGCATTATTGGGAGTGCATACGTTGAGTTGCTACCACAATCACATCAATCGGATGTGTTTTGAGAAAATTAGTTTTTTGTGATTTCAACCAGAAAGCGCTAAGACGGCAGTGTGCAGGGCATGTCTTTTTGCTGATACAAAACGCTAGTTTTAAAACCATTACAAAGCTCAAAACAACATGACAGTTCTGTGGAAGTGAGTAGAGGGTTCCTACAAACAAAACGAAGTGTCCCGAGCTCTGCAAGTGCACGGACAGAGTGTGTAGAAGAGTAAATACAAAGCCAGTGACCTTACCTGAAGTTGGTCTTTCTCAGACGTCATCTTCATGAGACAATCCGTAAAAGTCGAGTGCCGAGTGCAGAGCCCATCCCGCTGGAAATGCATTTCCATTTCCACTGGACCTCCTGTGCACATCCCTCTTCAAATCATTCAATGACTGGGCCATTCCAAAACATTGATCATCTTCTGATGCCGTTTCTTTGTTGACTTGGATTTGTGCTTTGTTATGCCAGAAAGTGAAATTTCGCTTCATCTTCAGCTGTCTAACAGAGACTTGCAGATTTTGTACCAAAATACAATTTGGAGCTATTCATAATTCCTTCTATCATGACTAGAGCCACAGTTCCTTCTGAAGAGAAGCAGCCCCAGAGCACGATGCTGCCACCACCATGCTTCACAGTGGGTATGGCTTTTTTATGTTTTGTGCCAAACATGTCTTTTAGAATTATTTCCAGAAAGTCCTGCTTTGGGCTTATCATACTATAACACATTTTGCCACATGGTTTTTGGTGATCTACGCAGGCTTGGATTTTTTTTTTCCCCATGAGAAAGGGCTTGCATCTAGCAACCCTTCTTCATAGCTTAGACATGTGAAGAATAAGAAAGACTTGTCAGATGCAGGTTGTGACCATCACTTGTCAGTTTTCCTTTAATTATACTGTAGGTCTCTTGGAAGCCTCCCTGGGCCATTTCCTTATGTTCTTTTGTGTATTTTGGAAGGACACCCTCTTCTTGATGATGTCACTGTGGTGCCATATTTTATCCAGTGGCACTTGATGATTGCCTTCATGGTGCTCCATGGTACAGCTATGTAATGTCCTTTACCCCCTCTCCCCCATCCAATACCTTTCAACAATGAGATCCTGAGCTCTTTGTGGACCATGGTTTTGATAGTCGGCTGATATCAAGAAAATCAAAACAGCTGATCATTATTTGGGATTAATCTGAATCACTTCATTGAAGATAAGTATATGATAAGTCAGTGTTGTAGTCGAGTCACTAAACCTCGAGTCCGAGTTCAGTCTCGAGTCCTCAATGTTCAAGTCCAAGTCATTAGAGAAAATTTTGAGTCGAGTCCAAGAACAAGACTCCAACCGCACCATTTGACAGTGGCTGTTGCTGCCTTTATGTGAAAGTGTCTCTGCTACTGTGTTGGACTAATGTTACTGCTTGACTGCCCCATTTTAGTTAATAGGCTACAGATAAAAAGTTTGTTCATCACTCAGCAAGCCCCGCCCACTATCAACAGGGCAAATAACATGAGAGAGGGTTAAAACTAGCTAGTTCATCAGTCAGCAAGCAAACCCTATTATCAACAGGGCAATGAACATAGCGTGTTACTTCCTTCTCTGGGTGGAGTCTTGCCAAATGACGATTGAAGTTCGAGGTTGTCCCTGTCGTCTCCTCGATAGTTCTTCTACATATGGAACACATACAGTAGCGGTGCATTTTTTCCCACTGTACGAGAAGTCTGTATAAGCAAAGCAGCCAATCCTAGGGGCTTCTCTCCAGGCATTTTAGCGCCATTAACGTTAGTTTATTCCTGAACATGATGTATGAACAGGTGAATGTGCATTCTCTTGCACGAAATTAGTATAAAATTAATGTAGATATAAATATGTTATTACAAATTATTATGGCATGTTACAAAATATAAAGAAAAAATCTGAGTCCTCGTCTCCAATTTTCGAGTCCGAATGCAGTTAATGCACGAGTCTGAGTCCAAGTCATCAATGCTCAAGTCCAAGTCAAGCCACGAGTCCTTAAAATTAGGGTATGAGTCAGACTCAAGTACTATAAGCCTGTGATAATTACTTTTGTCAATTAATCTCAATGTGATTGGTGCTTTCTGAGCACAGTCGCATGCCCCATTATGAATGTTTAACAAACATAAACACATTTGTATAACCAGGATATTGTAAGTTTTTTTTAAACATAGTTAAACATTTCTGTTTGTTTTTCCCTTGAATTTTGCTGGTTGATATCACTTTAAAGGTGGGAAAAGCTCTGACAAGATTTATCTTGTTTTCATTTTTTGCATCATAATAACCTGTCATTTTAACAGGGGTTTGAAGACTTTTTGTATCCATCATATATTGGAAGAATATTAATTTAAAAAAAAATTCAACTCACTTTTTCTGCTGTAGTTCATTTGATCTCCGTGAACTTGACTTGTGAGCGAGGGGGAAAGGAAGCGCAAGTCTCATTGCATAGTCCTCAGAGAATTGAAGTGCTCTCACACTCGACAGTTTCTCTGCATGCTCGCTTCACTGCTCCTTACTCATGAATACTTTTTGTGTGCATGCAGTTCATGGCACTTTGCCCTCGTTTTTAACAAATCACACTTGCAAATACTGCTCTGGCGTCTCGGGTTGGCCACTCTTGTGCTCTCCATCAGATGTTTAAACATCATACCCCGAGTTTTAAGAACCGACAGAGATCTGCAAAGTTATTGTTTTTAAAATATATTTTTACTATAATCACATACAGTAACCTAGGTTACATAGACATAGGCTAGGATAGTGCCCTTCCTCCCAGGAACTTTCAACCAGCACAGCTCAAGAGCTACATTTCTCGAACAATCTTGGTACATTAAAGGGACTGACTGCAAGGTCATTTGAATTTGTATTTTTTATTTTTTTTATTGTGCATGGCATTTTCCTATGTCTCACAAGAACAATATCATGCAGACGAGATGTGTCACTTTGATGTGCTGAGGGTCGCTTTCTTCCATTTTGGGACCGAATATCTTACATCTTGGAGCCAAACAGTACGGCCCCACGAAAACAGCTGAAAGCGGGGAGCTTGAACTAATTAGCATAACTATGAAACTGGGTCACACCAAGACGGTGACGTGCGGAAAACATCGTGACTCTGCATCGACCTCGGAGAGTTTTGAGTCGCAGGTATGTAATTTGTGGTTGACATTCACAAATAGATCCGTGAAACAAAAGATGAATATACAGTTGTGGTCAGAAATTTACATACAGTGACATGAATGTCATCTTGGATATAATTATCATGGCAATATTTGGACTTTCAGTAATTTTTTTGAACTGTTCTTTTTCTGTGGCATAATGATTGTACAGCATACATCTTTAATTAAAAAAAAACAAAACAAAACTATAATTTGGTGCACAAGTTTTAATTTTCTTTGGGTTTTCTGAAATCAACACAGGGTCAAAAATTTACATACGCTCACTTAGATTATTAATTCAGAGGTGCTGAAACTTCCAAAATGTCTCTTATCTTGCCAAGGCTGAGGTCTCTTAACTTCCTGTTAGTGATCATGATTGACTACAGCTGGTAGCTTTTCTGTGCCTTCATAAAAAGGGTTTGTTCACAGCACTCATTGGATTGACCAACACACAGTAAAATGGGAAAGTCCAAAGAGCTCAGTGCAGATCTGAGAAAGAGGATCGCAGATATACACAACTCCAGAATGTCTCTTGGAGCCATTTCTAAACAACTGCAAATTCCAAGATCAGTTCAAACAATTGTATTCAAGTTATTGTGCGATGTAGTCACTTTGCCAAGCCACTTTGCTTCAAGAAAACCCAAACTGTCACCCTCAGATGACAGGAAATTGGTTTGGATGGTCAGGAACAACCTGGGAACCACCATGGCACAGCCCTGCCATGAACTGGAAGCTGATGGATCACTGTCTACAGTTCAGATCACCATGGCCTAAGAGGCTGCTATCAAAGAAATAACCCCCTGCTCCAAAATCGACACCTTCAAGCTTAACTAAAGTTTGCAACTGACCTTATGGACAAAGAAAAAGCCTTCTGGAGGAAAGCTGTATGGTCAGATGAGATAAAGATTGAGTTGTTTGTCCACAGTGACCACCATGTACAGAGGGACAGAGGGACAGTGGTGGTGATGGTGGTAGGATCATCATGCTCTGGGGCTCTTTTGCTGCCAGTGGAACTGGTTCATTGCACAAAGTGGATGGAATAATGAAGGAGGACTACCTCAGAATTCTTCAGCATAACCTCAAACCATTGGAAACTTGAACATGATTGGGAGTCGCAACAGGACAATGAACCCAAACACACATCAGAGCTGGTTGTGGAGGATAAAGCAGGCTAACATTAAGCTTAAAACAAGTCCTGACTTCAACCCTATTGAAAATATATGGATTGTTCTTATAAATTGAGTCCATGCCAAGAAAAAAAAATAATTGAACTCTGTCAATTCTACCATGAAGAGTTGTGAAATATCCAACCAGAATTCTGCCAGAAGCTTGTTCATGGTTAACAAAAATGTCAAGGTGAATCTTGCAAAGAGACATTTTACCCAAATGTTAGGTGTGCTGTACAGTATGTATATTTTTGACCTTGTATGTATAATTTTGACCGTGTTGATTTCAGAAAACCCAAAGAAAATTAAAACTTGTGCACCAAATTCTAGTGGGTTTTTTATTATTAAAGATGTATGCTGTACATTCTGCCACAGAAAAAGAACAGTTCAAAGAAATTACTGAAAGCCCAAATACTGCCATGACATTCATATCAAAGATGACATTCATGTCATTGTATGTAAACTTCTGACCACAACTGTATCTTTTCTCTGTTACTGCTTTTGTGTTATTGTTTCTTTCTCTGTAAGATCAAAATGTTAGGTGTATACTGTAACTCCATACTCAGACTCACCAATCCAAGACGAGCACTGCAAATTCTTCATCAGATTTCATGTCTGTTTCATCCTTTAGTCCGGTGTTTCTCAATCTATGGGCCGTGGACCGGTACCGGTCCGTGAGAAGATTACCGTCGGTCCGCAAGCCTGCCTCTGCACTAGTAGTCAGTATTATAATTTCAAACTACTGGTCACTGTCAATCAGATTATGTAGAAGAGCGATTGGCTGGCTCTGCTCTCAGTGCTTTTGTCACTGTGTGCCACGTAGCATAAGTCCCACCCCCCATTCTAGAAGGTTAAGCGTTCCCGCCCACGCGAGGTTGCACACTTGCACTTATTTATTCATTCTGTCCCAAGTCCAGTCATTCACGCACACACGCTTTATGAGAGCAATATCATGGCATGTTCAAAGCAAGCTACTCTTGACTCTTTCTTTGGAAAGCGCCCATCTGACACTGCAGATACACAACATGAGCCAGAGGCAAAAAAATATCGCCCATTCACTTGCAATTACGACCCTTCATACATACAATTCGGCTTTATTTCAAGTGATAGTTGTCCCCCGAAACCAATCTGTGTTATCTGCCAAACCATGCTAAGCAACGAAGCTATGAAGCCATCCAAATTACGCCGGCATTTGGAAACTAAATCAATTAGAGGGTTTTTTCAGAGGAAAACGTGATGAATTGGCCACCCAAACTAAAGTGTTGAAAAGTAATTTGACCGAGAATGAAAAGCTAACAAAGGCATCATACATGATTTCACACCACATTTCCAAATGTCAGGCACCCTTCACAGTTGGGGAGAAGCTAATTATGCCTTTGATTGTTACTGTTTGTAGTGAGGTGTTGGGTCTGGCTGCTGCAGCCAAAGTAAAAGAGATTCCTCTGTCAAATGACACGGTCTGTCGTTGAATTGACGATATGGCGGCAGACATCGAAATGCAAATTTTAGAAAGGGCGAAGTCATCTGACTGGTTTGCCATTCAATTGGATGAGACCACAGATCTCTCTAACTTGGCTATGCTTCTGGTCTACATCAGATATGCTCATGAGGGCCGGTTTCATGAAGATTTTTTGTTTTGTAAGGTGCTTCCAGGGACCACAACCGCTGGAGAAATATTCCGTATGCTTGATGGGTACATCTCTGGGCATGGGTTGATATGGGGGCGTTGCGTTGGTGTCTGCACAGATGGGGCAGCGGCTATGACCGGCAGGCACAATGGAGTTGTTGCTCGGGTAAAAGCTGTTTCACCATCAATGCAGGCAACGCACTGTGTTATTCATCTAGAGGTACTTGCCTCTAAACACCTGTCCACAGAGCTTCATGAAGTTTTAAATCAAGTGGTCAAAATAGTGAACTTCATGAAGGCCAATCCGACAAATTCCCATCTATTTACAGCTCTGTATGATGAGATGGGTGCAGATCATGTTCATCTGCTCTTGCACTCTGAGGTTTCTTGGCTGTCACGGGATAAAGTGGTGAACAGAGTGTACGAGTTGAGGCATGAGGTTGAGGCATTCTTGACAAATAAACAGCCCAATCTTGCTGATCACCTGCGAGATCAGTCTTGGCTTATAAAGGTAGCTTATCTTTCTGACATCCTGGACCATTTCAATATGCTAAACCTGTCGATCCAAGGCCAAGTGTGTGACATTTTTCAAGCCAATGATAAAATCATGGCTTTCAAAAAGAAGCTCTCAGTCTGGACCAACAGAGTTAATAGAGGTGTGTTTGACATGTTCGGCTGTCTGTCGTCTCTGGCTGATGAAGGTGTGGATTTGGGGCAGGTGCCGGCAGTGATCGCGCAAAGCCTTACCAAAACACTGCGTTATTTTGATTCATACTTCCCCTCAAAATCCCCTCTCACGGAAAAGCAATGGGTAAGAGATCCGTTCACCAACCCAGAAACGAGCGCTCTGCCACCTGTGGTGCAGGATAAACTTCTGGAGCTTTCATGCGATGCTGGTCTGCAGTCGAGATTTGGTCGACTTTCTCTGTCTGAATTCTGGCTGTCATGCTGCAATGAATATCCCCAGCTGAGTGAGATGGCCGTGAAAACACTGATGCCTTTCCATTCAACATACCTCTGCGAGACCGCATTTTCACTTTTGACAGCCACAAAGACAAAATACCGAAACAGGCTCAACTCAGAAAACGCGCTCCAAGTGGCCTTGTCACCCTGTCTTCCTCGTTTCGACCTGTTAGTGGCGAGAAAGCAGGCACATCCTTTGCATTAGAATGCTGACTTTTCTTTTACCAAATCTCTGTGGGTGACTGGGCCTGTCATTTGAGGTTAAAAGTCAGCACGTAGCCTACGTTCAGTTCTCCCTTCTTCATACTGGGACTGTGTAATCAGTCAGTATTAGGGCTACAGTGGGTCTTTAGGTTTCTCGGTTTGAGGTCCCATGTTTCTGGTAGACCTTTTTATAAGTGTGTGTATGTTACTGAGGCACTGTTTGGCAGTGCTTCAAGTTCAAAGGTGTAGTTTAAAAAAAAAATCTAAAACACAAAAGTAAAAAAAAAAAATCTTGGTTTAATGGTTCTTACGCAAATGGTAATAATAGGTTAATAATAATAATAATAATAATAATAATAATAATAATAATAATAATAATAATAAAATTATTGGGCCTACATATCAGTACATTTATGTAATTTGGCAATAATCTCAAAGCCAAAGCACTTCTGTTAGTTTCCCTTGTTTAATAATAGTTTAGGCCTAAGCAATAATAATAATAATAATAATAATAATAATAATAATAATAATAATAATAATAGGCCTACTACTACCACTACTACTACTACTACTACTAATAATAATAATAATAATAATAATAATAATAATAATAATAATAATTAATATTATTATTATTATTATTATTATTATTATTATTATAATGGCATATCTTTGGACAGTTACTAGTCATTTGGCAATTTTCTACAATTCTGCCAATGCACTCCTGTTAGGTCTTATTTAGCCAAAATACTGTTATGCTGGTATAAGCCTGCTACTTGTAACAAGTACTACTAACAAAAAATAAATAAATAAATAATAATAATAATAATAAACTATGTATGTATGTATGTATGTATGTATGTATGTATGTATGTATGTATCTATCTATCTATCTATCTATCTATCTATGGAGGCGCACACGATGTGTGTGTGTGTGTGTGGGGGGGGGGGGAGTCAGGGGGCGCACAGAGGCATAGGCCTATGCAGGGCCTTGCAGCACTAAGGCCTAACATTACTGGGCCCCAGAGCAAAGAAGTTTGAGAATCCCTGCTTTAGTCGATTCCAGCGGTCGATCTGTCCCTTCATGAAAATTCTTGCAGACGATCTTTTGGTTCCCATCACTTTTCTGGCATGCTTTCTAGCTGATTCACTTTCATATTTTCCTTTTCTTTTCTGCTGGCTTTTAGCTCGCGGGAGAGCAGAGTCCACCATGCTTGCTCATACCGACTTGTTTTGGTTAAAAGTAGGTCAAACACGAGCCACGGTGGTCATGTGTTATTGTTGTTCACTTGCTTTGGCAAGCTCCAGAATCGTAAAATGTGGGACGCACTGTATCTCAGCAAAACATTCATACATAGGATACACGGTGTGCGCAGCAGCGAAACATCTTGAAACTTCAACAGCAATAGAAATAAAAGATTTTTCCCAGAATTCAACTTTGCAGCCAGAGCCTTTAAATTTGGTATTAACCCTCTGGGGTCTAGAGCTTCGCCGGTGAAGCTCAGCAGGTTTAGAATGAGTAGGTCATGTATTTAGATAAGTATCTTCGCGAGTTTTTCATCATACAAGCATGAGAAACATATTGACAAACTTTATACTTTACACTTTCTTATGTGCCCACTGCCAAATAATATTATATTTTTTAAATTACGAAATTAGATGAAACATAAAACTTGTCACCCTACTCAGTCACACCGGAGTCAGAGCACTGAGCGCCCACTTATGCATTCATAAAAGACTATTCACATGGTAACAGCGTGATAATCACTTTCACTCTTTCGGTTTTGATTGGTTTCTCTTTTGCGGTGAGAACACCCACCGTTAACAGCATAAAATCTGTCAGACAAAGTTTAGGCTATTTGGAGGTAAAACTTGTTGTGAGATGGCACGCGGATTTTATGCGATTCGGATGATTCAGGACAGCGATTCAATTCATGATTCATTTCATGATTCAGAAGAGCGATTCAATTCAATCTTGAGAACTGTGACACTGATGATGAGCGTTGCTTCTTCTTCTTTTTTTTTTTTTTACTTCGACTCAATCCACCAAAGATTAACTTGAGTAAGTGTAAATATTCCTTTTATTCCTGATCAGCAGATCGGTTGATATGTGTGCGCTGTAGTGCATACACAGGAAAAATGACTGAGCAGTTTTTTTCCAGAGTTAAAAGTATTTTCCTCAAAAATAGTTAATTTTGCTCTACTTTGAGTTCAGAGAGTAAACTTTGGACTTGGAGTGGGAGCAAAATTACAGAGTAACTATGTAACAGAGTAACTGAGTTGGTTGTGGCTCTGAACTGAGTAAAATAGTACAAGAGTTAATTTCAAGACACACTTAATAGAGTCAAATACCAAAATAAAGTCAAATACCAGATAAATGAAGATGTTGTAAAAAGCAGTTTTAGAACTGTGTTGGAATTTGTGAAAAAACATGACCTTACCCATTGTGACTTAATCTGATGGGATTAAGAGTTGGCAGTGGGAGGGGTTTTCCCTCTTCTCATTGAATGGAATGGAATTTTTTACTCTTCTCATTGAATTCCCCTCCTACTGCCAACCCTTTATCCCAAAACAATAGGACATAATTTTTTTGATGGCCAGTTAATTGTCCAAATCAATGGAGCAGATTGAAGTTTTTGTGCTTGATGCATTCCTAAGACTGAACAGAATCCCTTCAAGTGACCAAAACGGTTCATCACAATGGATAAAGCCTCACTCACAATCCGCCGTAAGTGTTTTGGACACGCATGGGTCGCAGGGTTTGGTAGCTCACAGCCGTGCCGTAGGGTCGCGGTGAACTGGGGGGAAAGTGTGGGGGAGGAGTACGGGCAAAGTACTTGTCAAGTACAGGTTGCACACCTGACTTTCTCAAGGTGTGAGAAAAATTGTGCCGTTAGCCCGTGGAAGGCGTATATCTGACGCATGTGATCAGTGCGTGTTCAGTGAGTGTGGAGTGTGTGAGACTTGCATTTTATCAGTTTCCTGCGCTCCAAGTTCGGGCCGCACTTGTGAAGCATGTGTGATGCATGTGATTAGCACATTACAATCACTCATAACTTGCGTGTGATGCAAGCCAGGAGTGGGCATAAAACCAGTGTGTCTGCAGCATTCTGCATCTGTCTTTCAGCTGAAAACATTGGATATTTTGTGGGAAAAATTTTAAAAATTTCAGTTTAAAGTTTAGAAAATGGGACCCAAGAAGAAGCGAGCAAAAGTGAAGTAACCCAGCCTGAAACAGCAGAGGGGGAGGAGGAGGAGGAAGAATTTGATGATGATAGCAGCAGCACTGGCAAGCCTTGCACAGACAGGGAGAAGTATGCCTTCAACCCGGCAGAAGGCACAGCACCCCACCAGAGGTATTTTCACAGGTAAATACACATGCTTTAAACATTCATTTCAGTATCTATATGCTTATGTAATTAATATTATATATGCTGATTTTCATGTATGTTTCAGCTAATGATGCCCAGAAGTCAGGACATTGCAATCCCATCATCGCTGTCAGGCCATTGTGCCATGCTCAGTGATGAGGACAAGGACATCCCGACACCCCGTCCCACCACCCAGAAGGAGTAGGAGCAGGACAGCAGCTCCGAGTCAAAGTGTGTTTCAGTGCCCAAACTGTTCGGCTATTTAGTTGGGATTTTTTAGTGTAACAAAATGTGTTATTCCCTTATGCTCATGTTTTATTATTTGATGTTTACTTGGTAAATTAAACATATACTCAAATAAAAACAGCAAATGAGGTGGTATTCTTCCTTTCTACAATGTCCTATGCTACATGATCGGTTCCTTGGTTCCTCCCCAATATATATACCCAGAGTCTTGTCCCTTGTGTCATGTGCGCTGCCTGCAGGTCGTGTGCGCTGCGCGCACACCACACATAGGGGTAGAAAGTGAGATGCACTTCTGTCTTGCGCGCCGCACAAATCGTAAGTGTGGAATACTTGTGTAGTATTTCTGAGACACGTCACTCAAACAATGACCATGCATCACTCATGAGTCTTACTGTCATCTCAAAAAGCCCCTACTAGCCGCGCTGCTGATTTGGTTCAGGTGTACAAAAGGAATACGGGTCCTGTACGTAGTGTATGCGTTCTTGATTTGTCGCATTTGTTGCATGTGCAGGACCAAAAGTCTCCATGGGCAGTCTGCAACCTTCTACGGCGCTGAACACACGCAATTGTCGCACAAGTCTTAAGCATGGTTTTGCCAAATTTTTTACCGTAGACCGCCTGTAGCAGCACGTACGGCGAGCTGTGAGTGAGGCTTAAGGTCATGCTTTTTCACACATTCCAACACAGTTCTAAAACTGCTTTTTACAACACCTTCATTTATCTGGTATTTTTTTACATGGATATTATTGTAGTTGAACTTGTGCTGAATACAAAAAAGTCATATGACTTTGAGAATACTGCTTAGATGTGTTGAAATTGGCAACAAAATCAGAGCATGCCAAAATCATTAGAGTGCCAGAAAATACCTTCAGGCTGGGCAATATAGCTGAAAAAGTTATCATGATAAAATGTTTCATTTCAGTCAATATTGAAAATTGTTGATAATTTTTAATATCCTATTTTTAATAATTACCAAGGGGGAAAAAATTTTAATTTTACCACTTTTTTTTTTAATTTAAACACCTTACAGTTATCAACAATTTCCTCATCATCTGCACAAGGTTTCCCCACACATAGACTTTACCTGGGCAGGCCACCCAAAATATTTGCTAAAATCTATATGAACAACAAGAATGTTCTGTGAGCAAAAGATAAATTATAATGAATATAATGTAGCCTACTGCATTTGCTAAAATGAACGGTGTTGTACTGGAACAATCGGCCAAATAGCTGACCACATGAACGGAGCACTTTCATGCTGGAGACAATCTTAATGAGTGTGCACACTGCATGTTATTGTCAACATTACCATGGCAGCATGGAGTGCTTGAGTCCAGTCAGTGTATTCAGCTTTTTAATAGCGCCTTTTTCCTAGAAAGATTAACTGGTTATTAAAAATACACTAACAGTCCGTGTACATTTGATTGTTCAATTTTTGTGTCAGTTACATAAATTAATAGGTAGTTTTTATCCTCCGCTGGCCGAAAGGCCCGACGGGGGATTATGTCATGGCGATGTCTGTCTGTCTGTCCCGGGAAAGGGTGCTCACCTTCTGAAATCAACTCCTCTCACAATTTTTGGAGGAATTTCACGAAACTTGGCAAAAGGCTTTGTTATAGGACAGTAATACTCATATTGCAGTTTTGTTTGCAATATATTGTTGCAGGGGATATTGTGCTCTCAGAGCACTCTTGTTGTTTGCTATTATCAGAACTTGCAGATACAAAATTTAAAATCAACCTGTAGTTGTCGCTGGTAGATAATACGCATGATTTACTAAGCAGCGCGAGTGGAGCAAATTCCAGTCCGCATGAGCGGAGTGAATACCAAGGTGAGCTGAAAGATCATTTTTGTGCCGGCAGGTAATACCAGGCAGCACGGTGGTGTAGCGGTTAGCACTGTCGCCTCACAGCAAGAAGGTCCTGGGTTCGAGCCCAGTGGCTGACAGGGGCCTTTCTGTGTGGTGTAGCGGTTGAAGACATGCAGTTAGGTTAACATGACATGGCCTTGAACTGAAGTGCCCTTGAGCAAGCCACCTAATCCCCAACTGTAGCATAGCTGCTCACTGCTCTGAGTATGTGTGCATGCTCATTGCTCACATATGTGGCTGACAGGGTTCTCCCTGTGCCTGCGTGGGTTTCCTCCAGGTGCTCCGGTTTCCCCCACAGTCCAAAGACATGCAAGTTAGGCTAATTGGTGGCTCTAAATTTACAGTCAGTGTGAATGGTTGGTTGTCTCTATGTGTTGGCCCTGCGATGATCTGGTGACTTATCCAGGGTGTACCCTGCCTTTTGCCAATAGTCAGCTGGAATAGGCTCCAGCTTGCCCGTGACCCTGCACAGGATAAACGGTTATGGATAATGGATGGATGGATGGATGGATGCTGCATTCAGCTTGCCATCAATTTTGAATAAATTCCCTGTGCCTTTGTAGCTCACACACCACCAAAACATCAGAAACCAACCTCCATGCTTCATAGTAGAGAGGGTGCACTTTTCATCATTGGCCTCGTTGACTCCTCTCCAAACACAGCATTTATGGTTGTGACCATAAAGTTCAATTTTGGTCTCATCACAACACCTGACTTTGTTAGGTGCTGTTTGGCATGTTGTAAGTGTGCTGTTTTGTGGCACTGGCACAATAATGGCTTTTTTCTGGCAACCTGAACATGCAGCCCATGTTTGTTCAAGTGCCTCCTGAGTGTGGATCTTGAAAAAGTCACACCACTTTCTTGCAGTGAAGCCTGTATTTCAGCTGAAGTAGCTTGAGGGTTTTTCTTTGCATCCCAACCAATCTTCCTGGCAGTTGAGGCTGAAATCTTTGTCGGTCTGCCTTGGTATCAACAGAACCACTAACTCTCCACTTCTTTCTCAGAATTTGAACACTACTGACCGGCAAACTGTTGGATAGCTTTTTATATCCTTTTCCTGATATATACAGCTCAACTACCTTTTCTTGCAGATCTTTTGACAGCTCTTTTGCTTTTTCCCTGGCTCAGTAGCCAGCAAAGTCAGTGCAGCCCTGTATGAAATGCGCAGGCGTCTCACAAGAGCTACGAAACTCATTTACTATTTATACACAGGCACTAATTACAATCAAACATGTCACAGGTGTGGAAACTTACCCTTAATAGCCAATTAAACCTGGGTGTGTTTAACAGGCCAAACATTCAAGGGGATGTAAACTTTTGATTAAGGCCATTTAGGTGGTTTCAGTTATCGTTATTATTTAAAAAGGGAACACACAATTATGTGGTAATAAATGGCCTCACCTGACCACTATCACTAATTATTATACATACAGGACACTTTTTCCATGGAATAAAAACATTTATTTTTTCATGGTCCGGTTTCCATCAAATCCTGCGCTCTGATTGCCTGGCGAGCAGGTCCGTATCCTACGATACAGACCCCAGTTATGGACCCCAGTTATGGACCTCTGGCGACTCGCTCGTTCACAACAACAACAAACATAGTAGCATTTTTTGTCAACATTTACCTTTATTTAATAAGATTTATTTATAAGATTATCAAAAATCTTATACATTATTGCCAGCATTTCTCAGGAGAATAGCATTAATTTTACATCATGGATAGTGATAACAACAGTCTTCACAGCAAAAGCGAGTTTTACTACCCTGAGGAAGAAGAAATAAAAGAAAACATTTCAGGAGAAAGCTAAAAACATGTAACTGTTGCTAATGCCGAGCAAAAACATGGCTGAATCCTGAATGACTCAATTTTGTATAAATCAGGGACTACATAGGCGGCAAAATGTAGTTTTTTTCCTGCCATGGAAGTACACTTGTATACCGAGGAGGAAGCAATTTGCATTACAACCGTGAATGAGGATTCAAAATGGCGGCTCGCCTCTGCTCGGTTTTCCCTTTCGGGCGCTCTCGTTTTCTGTTAGAATTTGGTAAAGAAAAAAAATATATTATTTACCAGCTTAAGGTTGGTCCATATGGTGAAATACCGTGACCTCGGCCTTGAATACTGACCTCGGCCCAGAGGGCCTCGGTCAATACTTTCAAGACTTCGGTCACGGTATTTCACGATACGGACCTCCCAGCTGGTAAATAACATATATGTATTCTATTCCCTTTTAGTGGGTTTATTGATGACATGCAATATTGTTATCATGTCACTTATCCTCCGTGTATTATGTCACTCTCCCCAATGCAGAATGAGCATGCAATATTGTAACAATATTGCACATTGTCAAAACGACATGATGTCACATGTCAGAGACGTAAAACTTGACAGTGACAATTTGAAAACAAACATGGCCGCAAGGTTTGCTTCGTTAAAAACAGAAGATTTTGAGAGAATGTTGGTTGCCAGATAGCTTTGTTGTGTGTAGCTGTCACTGTTGATTTTAAAGGTAACTAAGTAAATTACACGGCGAAAATAATAATAATAATAATAATTGGCTTGACTGTGCTAGCCTTGGCCTTCGCTCACACTACACTGGCTAGAAGATAACTGGACTGCCACTCTAACAGCACGAAGTTGCGGGTAAGCTAGCGTTGGCCTTCTCTAACACTGCTGCTACACCAGCTGGAAGGTAACTGGACTGCTGCGCTAACAGCACCGAGTCCCGGGTAAGCTAGCGTTGGCCTTCACTAATGCTACTGCTACACCGGCTGGAAGATAACTGGACTACCACACTAACAGCACCGAGTTGCAGGTAAACTAGCGTTGGCCTTCGCTAACGCTGCTGCTACACTGGCTGGAAGGTAACTGGACTGCTGCGCTAATAGCACCGAGTCACGGGTAAGCTAGCGCTGGCCTTTGAGAACGCTGATATGAAGTGTGTGTATAATAATAATATTGGCTGGCTTTTTGTTGTGGTCTATCAGATATATTCCATTCAGCTAGCATGATATTGAACTCATCTTCGACTCATTCAATATCATGCTAGCTGAATGGAATATATCTGATGGACCACTCAAAGCCAGCCAAAATTATTTAAATAAAAGGTTTTATGCATGATCAGTTATATTTTCCAAAAAACTGGCCAAACCTTCAGAAATCCTGCTTCTGTTGTTGTCACATGTCAATTATGCAACCGAATAATACACTTGTTAAATGCATGGCTATTTGTGTGTCACTTGCAGCATGCTACATTATCAAAGGATATGATAATCTGTGTATAAGACAGGGAGGGAGCATGCTTGGGGTTTGTTCATGCAACTGAACTTTAGATATTCATGATGTGTTTTTCTTTCAGATTGCATTTGATACGTCTAAGTGAAATTATTGAACATTCTATCGAACAATTTTCTTTTTGCTATTGATGAAGTGTCTACCGACGGTACATATCGCTATTGTTTTATCACCCAGGCCTAATTAATGTACCATATCACATCATCCAGCATAGTTAAAAGCATAATTATCTTCATATGTGCTGTCGGATTATTTTATCCCTCAAGATTACTGTTTAGTGTGCTGTAGTGCTTCAAAATGTATTGAGATTTCTGTTTCTGTAGCCACGGTTATTTTTGTGGCAGGCTGTCTGTGATACAAGGGTCAACAGGTCAAACTGTGGAATGTGTTTTTGTTAGGCACAAAGGTGCATTAGCCTGCTACCAATATTTTTGTAAGGTCATTCAAAAATTATGTTGTATTACTTAACCTGAATTTATGATATTCTACTTCGGGGGTTTTCTGTCACTAGGATATTAGCTGAGCCTTGGAACAGTTTATGAGTTTAAATATTTCGAGGATCTCGTGTCTAACCACGATTGTGTTTTCTTTACTGCTGATTTATTATTATAGGAGCGTTTAACTAGTAAACACAGACTTGCTGTTGTGTAGTTGAAATACGGTGACCAGATTTCTGAGAAGAAAACCGGGGACATTTTCGGTTCAGCGGTGAAAATATCATTAAAACATCTTATTTTTTCATCTTTGTAATGGGGGGGGGGCATTTCTGGTTTTCATGTATTTTGATCGTGCATTGCATAAAAAGTGAGATTTTCCTCACTGAGTGCATTGTAGGCCAATTCTGCAATTGTTTTAGTCCTTCCTGCACCAGGCCCTGGTCTTCCCAGGCAGTCTCCTGTCCCGGTACTAACCAGACCCTTGAGGCACATGGGTGTGGCACCAATTTCCGCTTCCAGAGCCCTTGACCTCTTGCCTACACAGCTAGGGTTACAGTGGGGGGCTGGTCCTCTCGTAACTGCGAAAGTTTGATTCCCCATTCGCATCTATATTGCAGCATGCCTTGCCAGACGGCAGTAGGTACCATTTTTATGATGGTCTTTGGTATGACCCAACCGCAAGCAGAACTCCTGATCTCCCGATCAAAAGGCAGACATGCTAACCACTAGGCCAGCTTGTAGCCTGAAACTGCTTTAGGTTAAAGGAGAACTGAAGTCATTTTTAATATTGCTTTATTTCTTAATTAACGTGTTATTCAATTACGTTTACGGTTCTAGTAACCTTAAATCGTGACTCGTATTGGCAACTAATTGCAATTAACTATTATACTTATCGGCCTATTCGGTTTTTAGCCATGTTGAATTTAGTTTGTTTGGTCCACGGCAGGCGTTGCTTATCCGCGCGATCTTCACGAGACTTGTGCGAGACTTCGAAACGTGAAGTGTCAGCCAGGTGTCAGTGCTGCCATTTTGAAAACTGTTTTCCAAGCGAAACGTTGCACAAAAACAAGTTTAAATGATGATTACTGCCTACTTTTTTCAAACTTTCCTGATTGCTATCAAAACAAACAAAACTTCCAGCTTGATTACATCAGCATTTGAAAGAGGGCGCGCACGTCTTTTGACAATGTTGGCAGATGTTGGTTACTTTGATTTCCGCTGTACATTTTACTTCTGTCCTACGATGTCTCGCACAGGTCTCAACGAATCTCGTTTACGGCCATTGCTTTGACATATGGACTGATATATTACATAGCATATTTCAAACACTCATAACTTGCTATAGCAGCAACAAAATAGCTATCGAAAATGCATTCCTTATATTTAATAAAATGAGATAAATAGAATTTTGATAATAAAAAATTTGCCTTCAGTTCTCCTTTGACATTAATTAAAAACAATATAAAAATCTCTGGTATGGGTACATTGTTTAGATTTATAGACTCTGAAATAGATGTTTTAATTAAATTAATTACCATATATGCCACTAGTGGTGGGACGGTGGTGTAGTGGTTAGCACTGTCGCCTCACAACAAGAAGGTCCTGGGTTTGAGCCCAGCAGTCGACGAGGGCCTTTCTGTGTGGAGTTTGCATGTTCTCCCCGTTTCTGTGTGGGTTTCCTCCGGGTGCTCCGGTTTAATCGGTGGCTCTAAATTGACCGTAGATGTGAATGTGAGTGTGAATGGTTGTTTGTCTCTGTGTCAGCCCTGAGGTGATCTGGTGACTTGTCCAGGTTGTACCCCGCCTCTCACCCATAGTCAGCTCTTCTGCTCCTCGGACCTGCCTGGTCCATCCTGGTGCCCTGTGTCTGGTTGGAGTCTCATTGCATCGCTCCTGTGGAGGGCGGCCCCATGTGGACAGTTGGGGGTCGCACCTGGAGGACACTCTGGACTCTTGCAGTGGTGTTTTTGTGGCTGGGGACTGCAGTTGACTTGCTGACTTTAGGACTGCAGTTGACTTGCTGACTTTGGGACTGCGGTTGTCGTAAACAATTTTGCACTCGGGTTTCCGTTGGTGGGGGGTTTATAGCATCAACGAAGCTGACTTTGTTAGGACTGTTAATGTTATAGTCATGTTGTCTGTTGTTGCCCGGATGGGGGTGGGTTCCCTTTTGAGTCTGGTTCCTCTCGAGGTTTCTTCCTCATGTTGTCTGAGGGAGTTTTTCCTTGCCACCATCGCCACAGGCATGCTCGTTGGGGATAGATTGGGGATAAAATGAGCTCATATTTTAAGTCGTTCAAATTCTGTAAAGCTGCTTTGCAACAATGTTTATTGTTAAAAGCGCTATACAAATAAACTTGACCTGACTTGACTTGATAGGCTCCAGCTTGCCTGCGACCCTGCACAGGATAAGCGGTAATGGATGGATATGCTACTAGTAATGGACAATCTCATCTCATTATCTCTAGCCACTTTATTCTGTTCTGCAGGGTCGCAAGCAAGCTGGAGCCTATCCCAGCTGACTACGGGCGAAAGGCGGGGTACACCCTGGACAAGTCGCCAGGTCATCACAGGGCCGACACATTGACACAGACAACCATTCACACTCACATTCACACCTACGCTCAATTTAGAGTCACCAGTTAACCTAACCTGCATGTCTTTGGACTGTGGGGGAAACCGGAGCACCCGGAGGAAACCCACGCAGACACGGGGAGAACATGCAAACTCCGCACAGAAAGGCCCTCGTCGGCCACGGGGCTCAAACCCGGACCTTCTTGCTGTGAGGCGACAGCGCTAACCACTACACCACCGTGCCGCCCGTATGGTAACATTATTATTATTATTGAGGATACAAATGATTCGTGATCTCCCATAGCCTAAATTGTAGCCATAGCTGAATTGACGACCGAGCCTAAATGAGTAGCCTTAATCAAAACGTGTAGTCCGCAACACATCACAACAAATTATACAGATTAATGACACTTTGGTAACATTACCATCAGCCTACAGCTTTACACAGCCAGTTACTCTGTGGGATGATAACACCAATTTGTGTGTAAGTTAGCTTATGCTGTTGAATTGTTACAATTTACCTCAGCTGGATTTCTTTTTCAGCAATGCTACATCTAGCAACAACTTCGGCTGACTAATTGGCTCTGCACTGAGCTTTCTCCTGCTAGCACTGGCTTCAGTAGGCTACGGTTTGTTAGGTCAACTGCTACATCTCAATGCAGTGTGACAAGCAATGTTATGTCATATACTGTACAACATCGCAAAATGTAGCTTACACATTTCAAGGCTAAATAACATTGATGACAAACAGTGTCACTTAGGCCTACAAGAAAAGACTATGGTTCACCTGTCCAGGAGCGGACGAAGCGATCTGTCAAAACTGAATGAATGACTTTAGTTTAGGCAAAAGTTCTAGCGCAGGGGCAGATACAGCAAAATGGGAAAGGGGTGGCGCGTCAACCTAGTAAGGCCGGGGATTATTATAATGATATACAGTGGTGCTTGAAAGTTTGTGAACCCTTTAGAATGTTCTATATTTCTGCATAAATATGACCTAAAACATTATCAGATTTTCACACAAGTCCTAAAAGTAGATAAAGAGAACCCAGTTAAACAAATGAGACAAAAATATTATACTTGGTCATTTATTTATTGAGGAAAATGATCCAATATTACATATCTGTGAGTGGCAAAAGTATGTGAACCTCTAGGATTAGCAGTTAATGGGATGACAATCAGGTGTGAGTGGGCACCCTGCTTTATTTAAAGAACAGGGATCTATCAAAGTCTGATCTTCACAACACATGTTTGTGGAAGTGTATCATGGCATGAACAAAGGAGATTTCTGAGGACCTCAGAAAAAGCGTTGTTGATGCTCATCAGGCTGGAAAAGGTTACAAAACCATCTCTAGAGTTTGGATTCCACCAATCCACAGTCAGACAGATTGTGTACAAATGGAGGGAAATTCAAGACCATTGTTCCCCTCCCCAGGAGTGGTCGACCAACAAAGATCACTCCAAGAGCAAGGTGTGTAATAGTTGGTGAGGTCACAAAGGACCCTAGGGTCACTTCTAAGCAACTGAAGGCTACTCTCACATTGGCCAATGTTAATGTTCATGAGTCCATCATCAGGAGAACACTGAACAACAATGGTGTGCATGGCAGGGTTGCAAGGAGAAAGCCACTGCTCTCCAAAAAGAACATTGCTGCTCATCTGTAGTTTGCTAAAGATCACATGGACAAGCCAGAAGGCTACTGGAAAAAATGTTTTGTGGACGGATGAGACCAAAATAGAACTTTTTGGTTTAAATGAGAAGCGTTATGTTTGGAGAAAGGAAAACACTGCATTCCAGCATAAGAACCTTATCCCATCTGTGAAACATGGTGGTGGTAGCATCATGGTTTGGGCCTGTTTTGCTGCATCTGGGCCAGGACGGCTTGGCATCATTGATGGAACAATTAATTCTGAATTATACCAGCGAATTCTGAAGGAAAATGTCAGAACATCTGTCCATGAACTGAACGTCAAGAGAAGGTGGGTCATGCAACAAGAAAACTACCCTAAGCACACAGGTTGTTCTACCAAAGAATGATTAAAGGAGAATAAAGTTAATGTTTTGGAATAGCCAAGTCAAAGTCCTGATCTTAAGCCAATCAAAATGTTGTGGAAGGACCTTAAGCGAGCAGTTGATGTGAGGAAACCCACCAACATCCCAGAGTTGAAGCTGTTCTGTACGGAGGAATGGGCTAAAATTCCTCCAAGCCAGTGTGCAGGACTGATCAACAGTTACCGGAAACATTTAGTTGCAGTTATTGCTGCACAAGGGGGTCACACCAGATACTGAAAGCAAAGGTTCCCATACTTTTGCCACTCACAGATATGTAATACTGGATCATTTTCCTCAATAAACAAATGACCAAGTATAATATTTTTGTCTCATTTGTTTAACTGGGTTCTGTTTATCTACTTTTAGGACTTGTGTGAAAATCTGATGTTTTAGGTCATATTTATGCAGAAATATAGAAAATTCTAAAGGGTTCACAAACTTTCAAGCACCACTGTATAGACCACTCGAAAATAAACTTCATATATTTGTGCAACCATATAATGTCCTTTATATATGTGAGTTTTTTCTGAGGTGATATTTGATTTTTATTTTAGTATTATTTTGGCTGTGAGTGGATTTTGCAATTATCAGCATATCTTGAGAAAGAGCACATTTGTCCTAATATGTACTGAATATTAAATGACCAATTACTAAACAAACAAGGACGAAGTGTATTAATGACTGAACGGGGCAAGTGAGTCATGGGTGCACACGCCATCTCAGTCAATACTCACAAGTGACACATTATGCATAGGGAACGTTTATCAGGACCAATTTTCACCGATGTGTGACCAAGTTGTTTTCAGCAGAAACATTCCCACAACAAATTGTTTAACGAGCAATTAATATTGCTAATTTCTTTTTAACTTTGGGAGGACACACTGCACACTTGGCATATTAACATGATTAAAACTATCCTAAGTCGCAATTATTATTTTTTCTCAGAATTTCAGTTATTTCATTACCAATGTGCAATGAATCAGCAATTCAAATTGCAGATGGACCATCATTCACAAAGATCCACAAGGAATATGCTCCCACACGCTATCATTCTCATCTCATTATCTCTAGCCGCTTTATCCTTCTACAGGGTCGCAGGCAAGCTGGTGCCTATCCCAGCTGACTACGGGCGAAAGGCGGGGTACACCCTGGACAAGTCGCCAGGTCATCACAGGGCTGACACATAGACACAGACAACCATTCACACTCACATTCACACCTACAGTCAATTTAGAGTCACCAGTTAACCTAACCTGCATGCCTTTGGACTGTGGGGGAAACCGGAGCACCCGGAGGAAACCCACGCAGACACGGGGAGAACATGCAAACTCCACACAGAAAGGCCCTCGCCGGCCACGGGGCTCGAACCCGGACCTTCTTGCTGTGAGGCGACAGCGCTAACCACTACACCACTGTGCCGCCCCCCCCCCCCCCCCCCCCCCCCCCCCCACACGCTATGATATACGTAAATTATTGGAGTACAAAATGTTGCTGGAACAACAACTCCCCTGAAGATCACTGCAGTGAAACACTCTTGCATTCCTTCCCCCACTTCCCACGGTCGCCGCTTTTTACCCCCAGTGTGATAAGCGGGTGCTTGACCAGCACCATCATGGCTGCAGGAACGGATGGCTGCTTGCTTGCGCTGGGTTACCTCCACCCCTCCGCCCCCCTCCCCCCTCAAGTCCCGAGTTTTCATGTTGTAAAGTGTACTTATTTTGTGCTTATGTGCTGAGGTGTTTTTTAAATGTTCCCACACTGTACTCCCCACAGGAGCATAGTGTGGGGGTTCCTTTTTCTCCTCCCCTCTCCTCATGTTACTCTGTAATTTTCTTTCCATCCCTGTCTTCCTGTCCTGTCTACTCCCCCTCTGTTAATTGTATGTATGTGTATATGTACGGACGGGTTGATGGCCAATTTCGCTGGTACTTGTGACTAGTGGCAATAAAGGGTTCATTCATCATTAAGTTACTATATGTGTCCTATTAAAAGAAATTAGAAGGGTACTTGGGGAAGCCATGGCCTAATGGATAGAGATGCAGCTTTGGGATCAAAAGGTTGCTGGTTTGATTCCCTGGAAGCAGCAGGAGGCTAAAGTGCCCTTGAGTAAGGCACCTCACCTCAGGCTGCTCTGTGTATGTTGTACGTCACTCTGGAGAAGAGCATTTGGTAAATGCTGTTAATGTTATGTTACATATTATCAAAATCAAATCACTCGAACCTAGGATAATACTAAAGCTATACACCAAATTTCATCCAAATCCATTCATTACCTCGACCGTGACGGAGTAAGCGGAGTGAGGTATTGTAATCAGTGCAGTTTGTTTGTGCCTTTTAACAATCTAGCATCTAGACGGTTGCACCGATTGACTTCATATTTTCAGGGTAGGTGGGCAATGGTCCATAGATTACCTGATTAAATTGTGGGGGTAATCGGGACAAGGTCACCGGAAAGGTCAACCTTTCGGTCAAAATAACATATTTTCCATTATAACTCAAAAACAGTTATGAGCATATAGGAACACCCATATGGCCTTTCATTTGGCATCATGATCTTCGACCTTGAAAGGTCAAACTCAATGTCAGGGATTTTCAGAGGTCTGTAACTTGAAAATGGTTGATGGTAGACAGATATTTACCATTATCAACTTATAGGAAGTGCCATATGGGCTTTCATTTGGCACCATGATCTTTGACCTTGAATAACTCTGAAATGTCAAACTCAAGGTCATATGGATTTTCATAGGACTATAACCTGACAGCTGATGATTGAGAAATATTACCATTATCAACATATAGGTATAATATAAGTGCTGCCGGGTGAGGTTTGTTTTGTCTGGCAACACTTGTTACATTTTGAGTTGTGTTGGGAAAAGTAAAAGAAAAAATCCTGGATCTACATACATATCCAGATTTGGATCAAAATCTAATCAGTTGTTCCTTGGCCCATGGTCCACCTTTCCTCATAATTTCATCAAAATCCGTTCACTACTTTTTGAGTTATGCTGAGAAAAGGCAAACAAACAAACGGAGGGGAAAACGTAACCAACCAACTATCCATCCATCCATCCATCCATCCATCCATTTTCTTTCACTTATCTGAAGTTGGGTCGCGGTGGCAGCAGGCTAAGCAGGGTATTTCAGGCGTCCCTGTCCCCAGCAATGCTTTCCAGTTCCTCCTGGGGGATCCCAAGGCACTCCCAGGCCAGATGAGGTATATTATCTCTCCAGTGTGTTCTGGGTCTACCCTGAGGTCTCCTCCCAGTTGAATATGCCTGGAAAACCTCCAAAGGAAGGCGCCCAGGAAGCATCCTAATCAGACGCCCGAACCATCTCCAACAAAGTTGGCAGAGCTAAAAATCACAGGATGTAATGGATTAGATCAGAGAGTATAAAAATTGGACCTGATATCAGTCTACCATTTAAGACCAAATTGGTTTGATATTGACCATTTGATGTTGACCAATATTATCCCCCGCCCAAGTGAAGTTTGGTGGGGGATATAGAAACAGGTTCCGTCCGTCCGGTCACGTTTTCATTTCTGGGCCATATCTTTAAAACTACTGAAGACATCTTCATGAAACTTTGTATACATATCAAGCAACATGTGAACTGGTGCCTTTTCCTATTTGGGATTTTTGAAAAAAAAATAATTTTTAAAATTTTTACATAAAAATTAAATTTTAGCTTAGTTTCTAAGAACATAAGAACAATGTTTGTTTCCGGAGCATATATCCAAAACTATTCATGATACGGATTTGAAACTTGGTATACATGTTAACAAGGTGATATAGATGTGTCTTTTCATACTAAGAAATTTGAGAAATTTTAATTTTTCATGTTTCCATGGAAGCAATTTCAGACTTAGTCTCTCAGGTTAGTCTTAGGGGTAGGTTTTGTTTCTGGAGCAGAACTTGAAAACTATGAGTGGTATGATCTTGAAAGGTGGCATCTGTGTTGATTAAATAATGTATATGTGCCTTTTGATACTAAGAAATATGAGAAATTTTAATCTTTAACTCACCTGGACCAAAGGTCTGGTGGGCTTATGCCATGGGCTGCTGAGGTCAGTGTAAAGCGGTAGGGTTGGTCTCCTGCAGCAGAACTTGAAAAATGTGACAGATAATATCTTGAAACTTGGTATATTAGTTGGTATATAGGGCAGGGGATATAGATGACTCTATCTTCTTGTTCAGTATTGATCTGGTTTTTAAAGAGTCTACACTGCAGTTTACTTTGCTTACATGACACAAAACTCATCAGAGAATACAAAGTAAATTGCATTTTCCAATGCAGGAGGCTTTAAGCACATTTTGATTACTTCACATTTGATATTAACAGGCAGTGCGTGAAATTAAGCATTCACGTAATCTCTACTGAGTCGGAGGGCTTCAGTATAACACACTGAGGATTTATTGATTGTTTTGATTAAACAAAACCAAAGAGATATCGCAGAGATACTGGAGATGTTGGTTTGAATGAGGTACTTGTAAAAATGTAGAAAAATATTGATTGAGTGACTAAGCATTAAGCCTTTGTTTGCACCTTGCGTTAATGTGGTGTTTTTGTGTGATCTTCAACCAGGCATCAGTGCAGTCTGTACAGTGTGATTTCATCTGACTGGCATTAGGGAGAAAGGCCGTGGTTATGGGATATAACATCATCAAACTTCAAAATTTCCACAGTCAGATCCATAAATATTTGGACATTGACAAAGTTATTATTTTATTATTTTAGGGTGGCACGGTGGTGTAGTGGTTAGCACTGTCGCCTCACAGCAAGAAGGTTCTGGGTTTGAGCCCAGCGGCTGACGAGGACCTTTCTGTCTGGAGTTTGTATGTTCTCCCCGTATCTGCGTGGTTTCCCCGGGTGCTCCAGTTTCCCCCACAGTCCAAAGACATGCAGGTTAGGCTAATTGGTGGCTCTAAATTGACCGTCGGTGTGAATGGTTTGTCTCTATGTGTCAGCCCTGCGATAACCTGGCGACTTGTCCAGGGTGTACCCCACCTCTCGCCCATAGTCAGTTGGGATAGGCGCTCCAGCTTGCCCGTGACCCTACACAGGATAAGCAGTTATGGATAATGTACATGAGCTCAAAGTGCAGACCTCAGCTTTAATTCAAGGGTAGTTGAATCCAAATTGGGTGGGTGGTGTCGGAATTACAGGACTTTTCCTACGTGGTCCCCTCCTTCAAGGAACTAAAAGTAACTGGACAAAATAGGATGCAAAATAGGGTCAAGGGTGCAAACAGGTGATTATCTACTAACTTAAAGATGCAGGAACTTGCCATCTGTAAAAATTACAGACATGACTTGATTCAGATTGGACCAAAATCCCAGAGACTCTATGGTTATTAGCTCATCCGGCCGACAGGCGATGAGCTTATGCCATCATGTGTTGTCCGTCGTCCGTCTGGCGTCGTCTACATTTCACGTAAATTACTTCTTCTTTCTCAATTCTTCACCAATTTTTATTCTTTTTGGCAGGAAGGTAGGTCTGCCTGGGGTGCACATAGCTTCTACCCACATTTGCATAATTGCAATTAATAATGAAGATATGGAGTAATTAAGCCCTAACAAGCAGTTTCCACACAAATTGCTTCTTCTTTCTCAGTTCTTCACATATTTTGACTCTTTCTGGCATGAAGGTAGGGGTACCTAGGGTGCATATAACTTCTACACAGATTTGCTTAATCACAATTATTAATGAAGTTATGGACTAATTAAAACTTAATGAGCAGTTCAACAAAAATGGCTTCTTCTCGGTCAATTCCTCTCCATTTTGGATTCTTTCTGGCAAATAGGTAGGTATTCCTAGGCTGTATATAGCTTCTATATATCACTTGTATATAGTGTATATAGCTTGCAACATTGTGCAAGATGGCCCACTTTAGATCGTTCCTTCTGGACTAGACAGGGCCGGAGCGAGCTATGCCGTCATTGATGGTCTCATAATTGCATTACTCCACCTCCCCATGTAAAAATAGTCCAGTCTAAATAGGGCTTTACATTGAGGCTTGCTTTGGCTGAAAAACAGAGGAAAGAAATTAAATTAAATTAAAAGAACAGGATAAAACAACAACAACAACAACAACGAATTTTCACATTTTCCAATGTAGCCAAGCTGTGTTTGGTGTCCAATTATTGGTTTAGTAGGTGTTTTATTTTCTTTTATTTTTTACTAGACTATGCATTTAATGTACTGTGTAGTACATACTGCTGCAACTCTAGTGCAAAACTAAAGAGACCAACGTTGGTCATAAAATACGTCTTAGCTGAATAACTACATCTGGGGTAAGTGGAAAACTGTAAATGAGATTTTTAAAAACTATTTTAAATAATGAATGTTAACAGTGGATAAAGATTTATCTTGCAGTAGGACACACAGTTTTACATTTCACAGCACTTCATGATATGCCCTGGGTTACATAGCAAGGTATTGATCTCCAACTCATTATTAGTCATTATTAGTGCCAGACTGAATTAAACTTTTGACCTCTGCTTTGTTTCACTCTCAGCCACAGACTTCTCACCGGCAGCTCATTTTCTCTGATTTCGTGCTGCATATCTTAAAAAGTTCTGGAGCTCATAAGGTTTTACTGCTGTGTCATCGCTTACACATCCAACTGTATTTCCTGTGCAGTTGTTATGTCTGCCTGCTGCTTTTCAATTCAGCACGGGCTGTATTGAAACACTGACCTCCAATTTCATCACCCAAATGTCATTTTGGAAGATAGTAGCTGTGTTATTTATGAACTGTCTCATGAATTTTTTTTCCTCAGCCATCTCTCTCTCTCTCTCTCTCTCTCTCTCTCTCTCTCTCTCAATACTTATCTGTGAGGTATTTTTGTAACTGTATCTCACTGTTATTATGCCTCTTTATGCAGCTGATGACTGAAAGGGCTTCTGAACATTGCATTTTTGAAAAGTATACAAAGTGTAATTTAGTTAAATAAATTTTGGTTTGAGCTGTCAACTTTAGCCCTGAGTCATGCCATATTTATCCTCCATCCTTCACCAACACCTCATGGCAATAAGGAGAAGCCTTTATTAGCTCAGGCTCGAGGTCTAACTGGATCGACTTTTCCCCAGAGCGTTGAAGGAAGTACTATATTATCTGAAGAACAAATCATTTCCCTGGGGAATGTATCTAAAAAAAAAAAAAAAAACTTCTACTTTTCATTACATTTCATTGCAAACCTTTCATATTACATTTCATTTCAGTATCCTTGCTTGTATCCATATTGTTTCTTATTCTATGATAAAATGGTATCAGTCCTAACACTATTGAATGAACAGTGTCATACTATTCAGAAAAGATAAAACCAGTGTTATCATCAAGTCACTAAACCTCGAGTCAAGTCTGAGTCAAGTCCAAGTCATTAAAGAAAATTTCGACTGGAGTCCACTATTGATCCGAGTCGAGTCTGAGAACAAGACTCCAACCACACCATTTGACGGTGGCTGTTTTAGCGCCATTAACGTTAGTTTGTTCCTGAACATGACGTATGAACAGGTGAATGTGCATTCTCTTTGTCCGGGAGTGTGAAGTATTCTGTCAGAGATGGTTGGGAGACAGATGTAAGTGCAGAAGGTGTGTTTATTAATACAAGTGAAAACAGGTAAACAATCCAGAACGGCAGGCAAAATCGTAAATTGGTGAAACAGGCAACAGGTCGAGCGAGGCACAAACAGGCTACTGTAGACTCGGCAGAATCAAAGACGAGAAACAGGAAATTAGATCAGGAAACCAAACAAGGAAATAAGGCTCGGTAATATGTCAGCAACGCCACTCAATACTTCGCAAAGTAAGTGTGTTTTCAGAGTTTTTATATAGACGTGCTGTTTGCGCCTTAATCCTGTGCAGGTGCGAGTCATTTACGGCGCGTGTGCAAGAGTCCGCTTGGCGTGCGTGCTATCCGGAGTACGCCCGAGAGTCTATCTGATGCGCGCGCCAAGGCATGCAGGTGTGACACTCTTGCACAAAATTAGTACAAAATTAATATAGATATAAAGATCTTATGCCAAATTATTATGGCACGTTACCAAAAAATAAATAAAAAACCCGAGTCCTCGTCTCCATTTTCTGAGTCTGAATGCAGTTAATGCACAAGTCCAAGTCCGGGTCATCAGTGTTCAAGTCCAAGTCAAGTCACAAGTCCTTAAAATTAGGGCGCGAGTCAGACTTGAGTCAGAGTCTACTACTGAGCCACATGTCATACTAATCAGAGCATAGTTTGACGCCAGATGCCTTCCATGCTAGCGAGCGACTGTGACAATTTGTAAACAAACATGGCCGCCAGGTTTGCTTTGTTAAATATAGAAGATTTTGAGAGAATTTTGAAAGAGAAATGAACATGTATGCATAATAATAATAATAATAATAATAATAATATTGGCTGGCTTTTTTCGTGGTATATCAGATATATTCCATTCAGCTACTCATCTTCGACTCGTTCAATATCATGCTAGCTGAATGGAATATATCTGATATAACACGAAAAAAAAGCCAGCCAATATTATTTAAACATATGACCCACAATATGACACACAGTATTTCACACAGCATTTATATGTCAACCAAAGACATATCTATGTAGCCTATGATGCCCTAAAAAATCAATGTATGGCATTTATGAACTGCTGTATTAATTCCAGTGTTTAGAAGCTGAGTAAGAGAAAAATACTCAAGGGTACTGGAGGTTGGAACAGTAGTTCTGCTACTATACAGCAGACCACTAGTGCCTGATCTACCGGTATCCATCCATCCATCCATTATCTATATTGCTTATCCGTCAGGGTCATGGGGGAAGCTGGAGCCAATCCAAGCTGACTTCAGATGAGGTACACCCTGAGTAGGTTGCCAGTCTATTACAGGGTTAACACAGAGATGAACAACCGCTCACACCTACAGTATAGGCAATTTAGAGTAGCCAGTTGACCTAATCTACATGTCTTTGGACTGTAGGTGGAAACCGGAGAACCTGGAGGAAACTCACACAGGCATGAGGAGAATATGCAAACTCCACACAGAAAAGCCCAAGTCAGGCCACGAGGTCAGAACCTTGAACCTTCTTGCTGTGAGGCAGGCTTGTAGTATTCGAGTCCAGGACTCAGACTCAAGTCCAACCCATGTCCTAATTTTAAGGACTTGGATTTGAGCACTGATGACTCGGACTTGGACTTGTGCATTAACTGCATTCGGACTCATAAATTAGAGACAAGGACTCTGATTTTTTCATTATTTTCTGTAACATGCCATAATAATTTCACATATGATATTTATATGGGCAGCACGGTGGTGTAGTGGTTAGCAAGGTCGCCTCACAGCAAGAAGGTTCTGGGTTTGAACCCAGTGGCTGGCGAGGGCCTTTCTGTGTGGAGTTTGCATGTCCTCCCCGTGTCCGCGTAGGTTTCCTCCGGGTGCTCCGGTTTCCCCCACAGTCCAAAGACATGCAGGTTAGGTTAACGTGGGGCGGCCTTGGGCTGAAGTGCCCTTGAGCAAGGTACCTAGCCCCTGACTGCTCCCCGGGCGCTCTAGTGTGGCTGCCCACTGCTCTGGGTGTGTGTGCGTGTGTGTTCACTGCTTCAGATGGGTTAAATGCAGAGGATGAATTTCACTGTGCTTGAAGTGTGCATGTGACAAATAAAGGTTTCTTCTATATCTATGTTAACTTTATACTAATTTCGTGCAAGAGAATGCGCATTCACCTGTTCATACATCATGTTCAGGAATAAACTAACATTAAAGGCGCTAAAACGCCTGGAGAGAACACCCCTAGGATTGTCCGCTTTGCTTATACAGACTTCTCGTGCAGTGGGGAAAAATGCACTGCTATGTGCTCCATATGTAGAAGAACTATCGAGGAGACGACGGAGACAACCTCAAACTTCAGTCGTCATTTGGCAAGACTCCACCCAGAGAAGTAAGTGACACGCTATGTTCGTTGCTCTGTTGATAGCGGGGCTTGCTTGCTGACCGATGAACTAGCTAGTGTTAACCCTCTCTCATGTTATTTGCCCTGTTGATAGTGGGCGGGGCTTGCTGAGCGATGAACAAGCTTTTTATCTGTAGTCTATTAAATAAAATGGGGCAGTCAAGCAGTAACATTAGTCCAACACAATAACAGAGATGCTTTCACATAAAGGCAGCAACAGCCACCGTCAAATGGTGTGGTTGGAGTCTTGTTCTCGGACTCGACTCAAAATTTTCTTTCATGACTTGGACTTGAACACTGGGGACTCACGACTGGACTCGGACTCGAGGTTTAGTGACTCAACTACAACACTGCTGTGAGGTGACAGTGCTAACCACTGCACCACCCTGCCACCTCCCTAGTGCCTGATCTTTAAACATAAACGTGGATTACTGTCTCTACTATCTTTCGTTCAGTGTTCACTCATTGCAGTGGAAGTTGGGGAACAGCTGCTGTAAGAGGCCTATATGTCACACGACACACAGCATACTTTCAATTATATGGGCCGCAGGCAGAGCACCGGGCTGTGCACATATGCGTGCTTTCCAATTACACGGCTGGCTCTTCTTCAGTGTGAATGGAGTGAGCAGGGAGGAGCCCACACACACACACACACACACACACTCACATGCTCTTACACGAGCTGGCACACAAGAGAGCCATGAGAAACTTACAGAACTGCTTTTATTGGATGTGTGCAACAAAACAAATATGTTTTCCTTTCCTGCTTTCATATCTTGTTCCTTCTTTATTGTTTTCTTTTCTAATTTGACATTCTCTTGATTTCCCTTTTGCTTGTTCTCCTTTTCTGTCTTTCCCATAAGGGGAGTCAGCGTTTTGTTAAATGAGGCATACCCAGTCTACCAGATGATGCTTACTGGGTAAAAAGTCACATGCTTTCAGTCTCTGACTTTAGGAAATTACGATTTTAGGGGACACGGTGGTGCAGCAGTTAATGTATTCCTGTCTTACACCCAGTGTTCCTGGGATAGGCCTTGGTTCCACCACAACCCTGACCAGGATAAAGCTCTTCGTGAAGATGAGTGAGTTTCTGATTGTGTGTCCAAATCTACTAGATCAGTGTTTCTCAACCACTGGGCCGCAAAACGCCATCTAGTGGGCCGCAAATTTTTTTCAAGTTGAAGCTCATTTTTACTCATAGTAGGGTACAATTGCTGGGTTGTATCTGACGTCACATCCGCCTCATGAAGCTACGGTCACTCTACAGCTCACGATGCTTTGCGATGGGTTATCAATGAAAATGAGGTGTTGAGGTGGCAATGTGTGGCAATATACATGTGAGCTAAAAGTTGTGGTCACACAGCAGGCGAACACTTGACTGTCATGCCTTTGCGTGCTTGAGTCTGGTGCAGCTCGAGTGGCCGTGCTCACTCACAGAGTGTGTTGTGTGCGCTCTTGGGACCTCGTCGTTTTGGGAAACACCTGATACTGATTTGAGAGCCATCAGCACGCGCATATAAGGACGCTGTTTTCACAGAGGCTTCATGAAGTATTACCATTGTCACATTTGTCTCTAGTCATAACACTGTTTAAATACTCTGCTTTATGATTCGGCTTTCTGTTTTGCTTTCTTTTTTGTAAATATGCCTGCTAATAAACGCTCTTCCTGCACTTAGATCTGTCTACTGCCATCTGTCTTGTAGTGTCCTGATCCCCAGATCTTTAACACAGCCACATATAAAAAGTTGTACTCCTCCATGCTCTTCCAGGTTTTCATCTGTGTGTCCATGTAGAATGATGTCTGCAGCACCAGGTAGATTGAGATGTCAGGGAACTCAACGGATGGATCATTTTCTAATTCATAGGAAAAATCCTTCTTTCCCTGGTGAAAAATAAATGTGCTAAGTGTACTGAAATTTAGCATACTTTTGTGTACTTGAAGCCACACTAATCATCAATATACTTCAAGTGTGTTTATGATTAGTTAACTTGAGGCATGCTATTTTGGAACAACTAATTTTGTACTAAATATATTTTAATTGTAATTAAATTGTAGAAAAGTGCAACTTGAACTGTATTTAGTGTACGTTTATGTGCTAAAGTGGAACAACTTAAAGTATGTTTTGTATACTTGAAGTATATGACTTTATATGTACTAATATATGCTTAATTAGTACTTTGTTTGTATTATAAGTACCTTAAAAATTAGTACACTTTAGAAATTACACATAACTTTCACTTAAAATATATTTTAGTATAATATGTTTCTATGAAGTGTAATATAGTATAATTATTTTAAAGTGTGTTAAAAGTGTTAGTGTGAAAGCGTGATGTTAGTATACTTTTTATATATTTACAAAAAAAGTACAATTTGTGTAAGTACATTTTCAATATACTATTGAAACTATGAATATACTTTAAATACAATAAAGTACTTTTTTCGGCAGGGTTGTTAGCATCTAAGGATCTATCCCGTTGAGTGGTTTCTATATCCACTTCTTTTGAGTGTACTTCTTGGTTTTAATAACTTGCTTGTTTGCTGTACACAAGCATGGCAATAAGTTCTTGTGTTAATGGACCAGATTCCACTTTTGGATCCTTAATCCCTTTTGACTGAGAACGACCTGCATGCATGGTTTGGCTAATGGCACAACCATATACCGTAGTTTTAAATTCAATACCTACAACTAAAAACAGTTTGTTTTTATTTCATTTATTTAATTCCTGGGCTCCCATCTGTAATGTTGCATCCCATTAATACACTTTACAATAGATTATTAGATCCTAATAGAACAGATAAGTCAAAATAGTCGGAGATCGTTTTTTTTAATGGGCCCTGACTCGTTACAAGTATGAATAGGTGGGCCTCAAAGCAGAAAAGGTTGAGAACCCCTGTACTAAAAGACCTTTAGGAAAAGCTAAGCAAGCCTTATGCCAGGATGATTTTTACTGAAGTTAATCAAACTTTTACATGGAGGTAAATGGCAGCAGTGGTTTCAGGAAACATTTGATGATATCACAATTGTAGAGGAAAACACACATAATGAAGCGTTTTCATTATGCATTCTGGAGATGAGACCTTTTCAGCTTTCGTGTCAGTTGCTGTCAGTTGAAGAGGGCACGGCAGGGTAAAGATACAGTCTTTCTTCAGCTCTCTTCCCTCTTTGCCCTCAGGCTATAGCTGTCAGTCAGAGGCCTTTTAATATGCGTTTGCACTCATCTGCTTGACCTGTGGGTTGCAGCCTTCTGTATGCTTCCCGCGTGACTCACCGTCATCTTCCTGCTCGTCAGAAATGACCCCGGTGTGTACAACAGCCAGTGTAAGTGAAGAGGGCACAACTGGTCATGCTTTCTTTTATATGACCATGCCATTAACACATTTTTCTTGCGTCACAACAAGTTAGAGGATAAAACACAACGAGGTATGTTATTATAGGAAAATAGTCAAAGATTGGGTGCTGTTATGTAACCCAATGTGAAGCCAAGTTACTGTTAGTACTTGGAATATGATTATTCTCTTATAACAATACGTCCTGACTTGCTTTATTCCTCTTATTAGGTATATCAGGTGAAAATTCATATTCAATCCAAATTGCTTGAAATTGCTCTCATTTAATTCGGAAATGAATACAGAACAACATACTTTTTACAGAATTAAAATATGTTTATCCGTTCTTGAGATATTACAAATCAAAGATTGAAAAAATGGTTTAATTTTTAGAAAGCTAATGTAATATTACAGTATGTAACAGGATCGCATGGTCCAAAATGGGCCTCATAAACGAATGAGATCAAATGTTTTTTTCTTAATAACTTTTTTTCTAATTTTTTAAAGATATTTACATAGAAATTAGCAGGCACATAGATGGTTGTATACTGAATACAAAGTTTGAAAAATTAGTAAAAACCAATTATGAAAATTCACATTTAATTAGGAGAAATTATGCTAATTAGTTAAAACCATTAAATCGATACACTTTCTTCATAGTTTCACCAAATGGCTTTATTTGTGCAATATAAAGCTGATCTTAACTCTCATTTATACATCACAAAGAAGGAGAAATCAGTATTAATTATAAAATCTGCATAAATAAGCATTGAATGTTATTCATATCTACCATTCTCTATCAAAATAAAAAAGTAATAAGATTATTTCTAATACCCTCTTTGTGCTCTGTAGGCCTTTGTATTTCTAAGTAGGGCCTACTAGTGTTTATATGAAAGGATATAAATAATTATTTCAATTAATATTCACAGCTTTCAAGGTGAACCTCGAAAAAACTGTGTAAGCCACATCCAATAAACAATTCCAATTAATTGAATTGAAATTGACACTCGTGTTTCTGACTTCTGGTTTTTAAAAATATCATTCCGACCACTAAGCTCTCAATATTTTTCATCAAAACAACTAGTTATATTCTAAAATAGTTATTTGTTTACATGAATCGGTTTGATTTGAAAAAACAAGTAGGTAAAGCTATGAAAACTCACCTCAAAGTCTCCTGTGAATCATAACGTCAAAACTAGCAGATGGAAAATTTTGCTGAATACTGCATCAGAAACAGTGAGCGCTAGAGAACATCCCTATGAAAGTTATCTGATTGATATTTACGAGTAATCCAGTTGGAAACCGATCAGAAGAGAGAAAGCCTGACCACTTGCCCGTGACTCAAAAAGCACCGGCAGTTTCCTGACGTCACACGAGCAGAGAGTGAACTCTGTTGTACCAAATTCAACCTGCTGTTACTTCCAAAGTACTGAACAGATCTTAACGAGATACATTTCTTTGGAAAGCAGAAATTATAAGCTTTTAAATGATAGTATTCATTACAGAAAATATTCAAGAGTTAAGCAATGACAGATTTGGAGACTTAGATGAGCATCTGCATGCACAATTTTCACAGCACGGCTAGCAAGCGTCTGGTATGCCTACTCTTAAACCACAGCATTTTGCCAATGATTTCCATGTTTTTATTTATTAAAGAATGATGGAATGTATGTTTGATCTGCTTATAGTTACATTTATAGGGATGATGATTGTCAATTCCTTTTTGTGATTTTGCCAGTTGCTTTTTTTTCCTCTCTCTTTTTCGTTTTTTGTAATAAGAGATAGGAAAAAGTTTCCATGTACCAATGATACAGTTTTGGAGTCCTGAAATCAATAAAAACAACTTGAGCAATACATTTTTTATTCAATTTTGATATAATTATCGACTTTCAGGTTCAAATTGGGAGAGTGAGAGAAAGAAGCTGAAGAAATGCATGGTATCACCTCTGCTGAGAGACATCAAAATGAAATATAAGACATCATGTCAGGGCTCGACGTTAACTTTTTAATCCACCCGTCCAGTCAGACAAGCAGGCAAGATTTTTCACTTGTCCTGACTGTAACCTTTTTATTAATATGTACTAGTAGTTTTTGGCCGTGAACCTGATGTCCTCTGAATGGCCCAGTGGAGAGTTGAGTGGACACATGTGATATGTGTTTTCACTGTGTTCTGTCAAAATGACGTACCGTAAATCGCTCTTCACATCTCCTTAGTAACGCAGACTCAGCCCTAGCGGAAGTCTCCGGCGAGGAGCGCTGATTGCGAGGTCCTGTCCAGTCGAAACTCTCAGGCGAATTGGGGAGGGGATTCACTAGGCTGCACACAGTGTGTTAGCGTGAGCATGTAGCCTACAGGAAATTAATAGTGTCTTGGATAGCACTAATCCCATGTTTTGGAAAATCAAACATGATGTCTTGGGCCCCTCTGAGGTGTCACCAATCCATGTGCAAAGTATGGAGTATGTGCGTCTAGCCGTGTTGAATTGCATAGGTGAACAGACAGACAGACAGACAGACAGCCTTCCATTAGTAGTATAGATTTACTAATTCAGTGAAAGGAAAGTGGTTAACAAAAGTAAGTTTATCAGAAAGCGTGTATAGTTATGAAAATCATTATGCTTTAATGATTTATAATTTTTCAATAAAACTCAAACTTTAACTGTAACAGTAAAGGTCAAACTCAAGGTCATGGATTTTCAGAGGGCTGTAACTTGAAAACGGTTGATGGTCGACATATATTCACCATTATCAACATATAAGAAGTCTCATGTGGGCTTCCAGTTGCCATCATGACCTTTGACCTTGAATGACTTTGAAATGTCAAACTCAAGGTCATGCATTTTCATAGGACTATAACCTGACAGCTGATGCTTGAGAAATATTACCATTATCAACATATAGGTATAAAATAAGTGCTGTCGGGTGAGGTTTGTTTTGCCTGGCAACAGTTGTTCATGGATCATTCTAGTTCAGCGATCCAGATCAGCACCAAAAGTCATAGCAACTTAATTCAGCCCAGAGGTATTCTGCATGCGAAATTTGGTGAGGATTGGTTGAAAACTGAGAGAGAAATAGCATCCTAAAAAACGTTAAGAGGATAATAATAAGAAGAAGAGAAAGTAGAAAGATCCTGAGTGAGAGTAACAATTTGTGCCAACGCTGCTAGCACAAATTAATGAACAGATTTTGATGAAAATTTGAGGAAAGGTGACCCATGGGCCGAGGAACAATTGATTAGGTTTTGATGCAAATCCACATATGTGGCTTGGCAGAAGTATGTGCTACACCAAGTGCCCTTCTAGTTGTTTATGTAGCCTTTCACGGTTTCAACATAAGTTAGAAAGGCCCAATATACATTTTATCGTGTCATCAATAAATAAAATGCTCTTTCTGGTGATTTAGAGCAGATGTTTTCAGCCAAAATGTGTGAGGTTCTAGTTGCATACAACACTTTACTTAGAAAGGTCTGAATAATCAGTGGACATGAGTGAATGGTGACAACAGTTTCCTTTTAATGTTTAACCATTAATAATTAGTTCCTGGCTATAAAATAAATATCAGTTAAAAGTAGTTATGTTTTGTTTCACACTGGAGCTTCACATTACCAGTTTGGGCTTGTGCCATGGACTCTGAACAGATGAGACAGCTGTTTTCAGCTTAAAAAGGAGTAATAATAAGTGCATATTTCTCTGTCCAATCATCTTTAAGCATTCTGTTTTTGTCATTTTTTTTGATAACTCATACTAGTCAGATGAAGTAAATAATGAAGGGTAAATGAAGTAAAAAAAAAAAAATCTACACAATGTGGCCAAAAGTTTGTGGAGACCTGACCATCACACTCATATGTAAGCTTCCCTGTTTGTTGCCAAAGAGTTGGAAGCACACAGCTGTCCAGGATGTCTTTGTATGCTAGAGCAGGGGTCCCCAACCTTTTCAGCACTAGGGACCGGTTTGGTTCAGCATTGTTTTGCTGCGGCCCGGTGTGTGTGTGTGTGGGGGGGGGCGTGGTCTCACACACGCGAGCTGGGGGGCGGGGTGTCTACGTTTAGCAGACACTGGGAGAATGCATTTAGCTGACGCTTTTACAAATTAGAATAATTGATTATTTGAACTGGAGGACAATTTTGGTGATCGTTTTGGTTCCATATCTGGTGTTGTGCATGCGTTAAAAGTAGCGAACTTCAGCTATGAACAGTAAGTAAAACTGAATCAGGAACATAAACTTGAACGACAAAATTGAACTAGGAACATGAAAACAACATGCACAACACAATAGGAATAGGTGCTGAAACAAATTAAAGGCCTAATTTTATTATGGCATAAGCCGATTAAATTTTAATGTGAGCCCTGTGCTTGTTTCCCTGCAGCTAGAATGTCCCATCTGGGGGTGATGTTGGACAGTGACACTCTTAATGTATTTGAAATATCCAATCGGTTTCTCAGTTTTGTTTTGGTCACTGTCATTGCGGAAAACCCGGCCTCGCAAAGATAAGTAGTTGGGAAGGGCAGCAACGTTTTGAGCGCTTTTACGGCTATTTCCGGATATTCCCGTTTGGCGTTTACCCAGAACGCAGGCAGAGAGTTTGTTTGGTCAAATTTAGTCTTAAGACCACCGTCATTTGCCAGCTCGATCAGCTGCGCTTCCTCCTGAACGGACAGGTGGTCAGGAATTCTTGCAAATGGATTGCGGATCCATTCATTCTTATCACGCGGATCTTGGGAGGCTGGGAAGTAGCGGTCGAATTCTTTCGACAGCCCAACGAGATGGTCACGAACCAACTGTGATAGAGCTGGCGCTGGCTCCGTTTCCCCCAATAGCCCCACTAATAAATGAAACATGTCAAATACACCCTTGTCTACGCGACGCCCCCACTGATCCAGCTTTGCTTTAAATGCAGCGACTTTGTCTGCTACTTTAAAGACAGTCGTCATTCTCCCCTGAAGTGTCAGGTTGAGCTCATTAAGCAAAGCAAAAATGTCACAGAGGTAGGCGAGTTTTGACACCCAGTGTTCATCACTGAAATGCGCAGCCAGATCAGACTGTTTTCCTGCCAGAAATGCCTGCAGAGGCTCTCTCAACTCGAACACTCTGGCCAGTGACTTCCCCCTCGACAGCCACCTGACCTCTGCGTGCAAGAGAAGGCGTTTGTGCTCTGCATTCATTTCTTCGCAGAGCTGCTCAAACAACCGGGTGTTGAGTGCGTGTGCTTTGATGAAGTTGACCATTTTAACGACATCGTTCAATACAGCATTCAACTCCGGTGACAATTTACGGCTGGCCAGCATTTCTCTGTGAATGACAGTGTGTTCGCAGTCAGGTGCAACCTCGCTCAGCCTCGCAGTGAAACCAGACAGCCGCCCAGTCATCGCCGCAGCCCCATCAGTACATACACCGATGCAGAAGGACCAGTCTAATTTCCCTGACACGTAACCATCCAACGCCCGAAACAACTCTGCACCTGTGGTGTTTGTTGGAAGGGAGAGCACACACAACAGATCCTCCTCAACATCCTCCTCAAAAATGTACCGCACGAAAACGAGAAGTATTGCCCTGTTTTCCACATCAGTGGACTCATCTACCTGAATTGCAAACCACGGCGACCCTTTTAGCCTCTGCAACAACTGCACCTCAATATCCTCCGCTATATCATTAATGCGCCTCTGCACAGTACTGGCAGAAAGAGGTACCGAGCCTATCTTTTTGGCTGCTGCCTCCCCAAGCACTTCGTCGCACATGTCTTGGGCAGAAGGCAGAATTAGCTCTTCTCCAATAGTGAATGGTTTCTTTGACTTAGCTATTTGACATGCCACTCTGTACGAGGCTTTTAGCAAAGCCACGTTCACAGAAGTAGTTGTCTTTAGCATGAGTTTTTGTGAATCTTGCTCTTGCTTTTTGCGCTCAAAGAATTCAAGAGGTTTATTTTTAAGTGTGGGGTGTTTAGTTTCAAGGTGTCGAATGAGCTTTGATGGCTTCATAGACTCATTCGACAGCTTGTCCCCGCACACCACACACAACGGATTAGGAGCATGCGAGTCACCGGTCTGTGTAAAGCCGAATTTTAGGTAGGAATCATCATATCTCCTATTGAAAGATCCCTTCTTTTTCTTTGGGTTGCTTCCGGGATCATTATTGTCATCGATGCTGGACCTCTTTTCACCCTTACCCAAACCAAAGAAACTTTCTAAGGACATTTGCTGCTTCTTGCTCATTGTAGCTAATATACACTGTCGCTGACCGTGAGAACTGAGCTGATCTGAGGCAGCGCTGTGGGAAAATAGCCTACGTGTTGAGGGCGGGTAAGACAGTCATCATGATTGAAAAAAATAAAATGTGCTATCGGCCTCCGAATGCAATAGGCTATGCAGCGTCCACGCATACTTATCTAACGTGAAATGAACCCATGTTTTATTTACACCTCTCTCTCTCTCTTTTATATATAAAAAATCCCCCCCTTTTTTTGGCATTTCCCCCCAATGTCACGACCCGGTTCGGAATGTCTCGCGGACCGGTACCGGTCCGCGGACCGGTGGTTGCGGACCGCTGTGCTAGAGGATTAAGAGTCCCTTCACTGGAACTAAGGTGGCCAGTCATGTTCCAGCATGACAATGCCCCTGTGCACAAAGCGTACTCTATGAAGACATGGGCTGTGTCCACAACTCTGTACTGGTGAACTATACAGTACACTGCATATTGGCCCAGTATACACTATGTACTGCACACTACTCCCCGCACTAGGATATGGTATAGTATGCAGGTATGACATCTTCTATGTGGTGTACTGTAGAATAGTAGTACATCCGTGTTGTCATAGTCTCCATCATACACGGAGCTAGTTGGAGACTTATGCTGCATCTAAGAACTTTTGACTTCTGAAAAATTTGCATTCGCTTGATCAACTCCGAAAATGTCATCTTATCTGCATGGCAGGGTTCTCCAGCAAATCTGAAGTAGCCAGCTAAAAAAAGTAGTAGGCGTCTCTGGAATTTGCAGCGGCAAAGTTGCTATGGTGTGTCAATGGCACGGGGGGTCTGGGGCTATGCCCCCCCCAGAACATTTTGAAATTTACATGCCTTCTGGTGCATTCTTAGTTAATAAATTACTAACCATTTCCCTGTAAAATATTTGCAAAATATGTATGAAATTTCCCTCCAGATGCAGGGTTTCCCATACATAGACCATTGTGTGGCGCAGCGCCACACGATGGATTCCTATCGCCACACAATCAGACTCATGATTTTGAAAAAAAAAAAATTCCGTTGCGTATCGTTCTGTTCATTCATAGTGCTCTTTCTTCTTGTTCACGCGCGCGCGCACACACCCACAAACAGAGAGAGAGACGGAGAGGCGTGTACACAGGCCTGCCGTTGCGCATATACCTGGACTGCAAGTAGGCCTGTTAGGCTAATTAAAAATAACGTAGCCTTCCTGATTCGCCTTCCGACCCCTTATTTTAAAAGGTAGCCTACGTCGTGCTCGTGATGAGCTTTATCATAGCCTTCTTGGCTTACATGAAACGGACATCCCTGAGTCAGGCTATAAACCAATTTTGATGCATACAGTAGCAGCTTGACGCGAGGAACCGGCCTTATTGCATTATCCCGTTTATCCCGCTTCAGCATTCATGCAAGTTATTAATAATGGCTTGACATTCACAATAAATAAGGATTTCCCACTAGCCTAAATAAAATGTTGTTATACTCGCGGGGATGCCTAGTTGATGCTATCTGAAGCATAAAATCTGAATATTTTAAGAAACATCTTTATTAGCTTTATTGGCGAAGTAGATAGACCATCATTGATACGCACACACACTGGCAGCTGATTTGCCCACTCCTCCTCTCCACGCATACTGCTCGAGGGCTATCAAGAGGAAAACCCAATGCTCCATGATATTTAGCACAGAGAAGATGGTCAACGATATCTGGAGTCTACCAAAGGTTAGTATGATGTACTGTGCTCAAACACCTGTCCAGTATGCAACTCAGAAAAGGTAGCCTTATGCTAGCTTTATGAACTGCTAGCCTTATAACATTATCAATATTGAACATCCAGCTGTCAGCCTATAACGTTGGAAATGCAGCAAACAATGTGATAAAGATAAAATGCGGTAGTTGAGATAAGCTACTGTAGGATGCCCATAGGCTAATAATAACAACTTCGTATTTATTTGACTATTATAATTTCATTGACTCTCAATGTTTGCTGCTTTAACCCAGATGAGTATTGAACCTCCAGCTTGTTTTTTGTAATTTATTCCTTGAACGTCAACTAAAGAATGATTGAAAGATTGCCACCAAAAAGGCAAAAAACTAAGGTAAAAACTAAACTTTAACTTCAATTTTGGTGAGTAATTTTCATAAATTTAAAAGACAGGTTTTCCACCAACATCAAGCCCAGCAAACTAATGGCCTGCCCTGTAATGTAAAGTTGGGTCGAGGATTGAAACCAGGCAGGGTTCTGGTAAAAATTTTTTAGCTGTCTTCTCTTAAAGAACTTAAAAGAATTTAGATTGAATTGAATAATCTCAAATGCTTCTTGTAGCTTTAAAATAGTCCCAGCAGGTGACTCTGAAGAAAAATACTGTGTGTTTGAACACCGCCCGCTGTAAACACTTTGCATACACCCCAATGACCGACTCCACCAACCGCCATGACACCACCGCGCACGATTCCCTCATCAGCACAGTGGAGCACCACAAATTGCTACCTGGTCTGTGGGAAACACTGAGATGTACAATATGTTGTGTTTGGCTTTCTCAGTTACCCTTTGTAGTACGCTGCCTGGCTCTGGAGCATAACTACATGGTGTAACACAAGTACATATGCTACAGTGTGGTCACGTAGTCCGGCTCAGCCAATCAGAGCGCGAGAATTGATCAACAAATATGGCGTTGCATCCGGTCATGTTAGACCCGAATTGAAGACCATTTTGTGGTGGATTTGCAGCAAATTATGGGCAGGGGAGCTGATATAAATCGCTTGAACATTGAAAGGCAAGTTTTATTTTTTTCTGGGACTGAGTAGCCAGCGCAGACCATCTATGTAGGTGGAGAAAACCGCTGGTCTCCAGCGCTTGTGGACATCTCTGGCACGGTCTCTGAAGTATGTTAACTTTTAATACTCATACAATTATTAATAGTACACTTATTTACACTACATTATAGTAATTAGTTATAATTATAACATTCTTGGGTGGCACGGTGGTGTAGTGGTTAGCACTATCGCCTCACAGCAAGAAGGTCCTGCATTCAAGCCCAGTGGCCAACGAGGGCCTTTCTGTGTGGAGTTTGCATGTTCTCCTCATGTCTGCATGGGTTTCCTCCAGGTGCTCTGGTTTCTCCCACAGTCCAAAGACGTAGGCTAGGTTAATTGGTGGCTCTAAATTGACCATAGGTGTGAATGTGAGTGTGAATGGTTGTTTGTCTCTGTGTCAGCCCTGTGATGACCTGGCGACTTGTCCAGGGTGTACCCCGCCTCTCACCCATAATCAGCTGGGATAGGCTCCAGTTTGCCTGCAACCCTGCACAGGATTAGTGGCTACAGATAACGGATGGATGGATATAATATTCTTATGATATTATAATATTTAATTATTTATCTTATCTTTTATCTTCTGCATTATGACTTGGAAGTCCATCGTTTTTGATGAGGACATCAGTGTTTCTTTAGGTGTGAGCGCAGCCCAAAGTCCGATGCGCAGATGCGGCCACAGTGTGGGAATGCTACAGAAGAAGTTGGGTCAGGTCTTCTCTGCTTGTGGGTCTGTTGCTTCTGGTCCAGATCTTGCAGATGTTTCTCCTCAAAGGCCTGCACTCTCTTGTGGATGGCAAGACACCAGGCACTGCAGTTGGTGGCAGTGGCCTCCCAGTCATGTAGGGGGATACTACAGACTTCTAGGGATGTTTTTAGACAGTCTTTGAATTGTTTGAGTGGCCGTCCGATATTCCTTGCACCAAAAGCAAGCTCTGAGAAGAAGACAATCTTTGGAAGTCGTGTGTTGTCCATTCAAACTACATATCCAACCCAGCTAAGTTGAGCTTTCATTATGAATTCTTCGATGCCAGGCATATTTGCCCGGCGAAGAACTTCTGTTTTGGAAACTCTGTCCTCCCAAGAGATGCCCATGAGCTTACGCAGGCAGCGGAGGTGAAACTGATCGAGAGTTTTCAGCTGTTTTCTGTACACTGTCCACGTCTTGCAACTGTAGAGGAGGGTAGTGATGACTACTGTCCTGTAGACTGCCAGTTTGGTGCGTAGTTTGATGCCACGTTCCCCCCCACACTTGTGTCTGAAGCCTTCCAATAGAAGTACTTGCCTTAGCAAGCCTGTTTGAGACTTTTGTCCATACTGCAGGTTGCAATCAAGGTACTTCCCAAGTAGATGAAACTCTCCACATGGTTCAGCTTTGTTCCATCAATTGTGACAGAGTTTTCTGGGGGGGCAAGGCAGGGTGCAGGCTGAAGCATTACTTCCATTTTCCGCAGACTGATGGTCAAGCCGAAGGCTTTGGTTGCTGTTGACAGGCAGTTGGCGAGTTCCTGCAGATCTTGCTTGTTTAGTGCAGCAAGGGCACAGTCATCTGCAAAGAGGAAATCTCTCATTAGGGCCTCAAGGACTTTGGTTTTTGCTTTTAGGTGCCTCGGATCAAAGAAGCAACCATCACGTCTGTAGCGGACAGTGATCCCTGCATCTGTCGAGGAGAGTGCTGTGAGCAGCATGGTGGCAAACATAAGGCTGAAGAGTCTAGGTGCCAATATGCAGCCTTGTTTCACACCATTAGTGATAGGAAAGGGGTTGGACATGGAGCCATTTTCCACAGTGCGAGCCATCATGGAATGATCTGATGATGTTAACGAACTTTGGTGGACAACCCAGCTTGGACAGGATGGCCCACAGGCCCTCACGACTCACGGTATCAAAAGCCTTTGTCAGGTGTACTATGTATATGTTTGGTTACACTGCATATATTATATTTTGTCTGAGTCAGAGTTTGTATTGTCCCAGTTTCTGATGCAGCATTGCATGCAAAATTCCCAACTTTGAAGTCATCCTGTTGCATCATCGGATGCAGTAGCCTTCGACATGAGCCCTGGCTGTATACTAGAAATTGTCACCAGAGTAGTACATCATCCAGGTTACTGTTGTGTACTGCAGCATTTTTATTTTTCATATGCTGTATACTAGGGCTGGGTATCACCAGATACCTCACGATACGATACTATGGCGATATTTTGCCCACTATAACGATAATATCACGGTACAGCGATTCTGCGATAATCGATATATTGCAAGAAATTTCAACCACATCACGATATCTGTGTCACTGAAGAAAATCAGAATTTATTGACCACTGTAAAATTACATTTCACATACATAACTACACACTCTTGCCAGACATATATTTGTCTCTATTCCACTGCTGGCAAAACCAAGAGTTGCTTCACTACAACATACAGAAAATTCCCATTTCTGTGCTAGTATTATCAACTTTTCTGTAAGCATGGACACATCAGTGCTGCTTAACAAGCAGAATCAAATTGTTTTATGAAAACTTAAAACTTGCACTGCAGACTGCACATACATTTCAGTGCTAACACTAATATCAATTTGTTCTTTGTAAACTTGAGAACATATACCTGAGAACATTTAACTTGTGCTTATTTTGCAGGAACAACACACTGTCTGAAACACATTGAAAAGTGCAGTGTGCAGCTTAGTCTCCCTGAGCACAATTATGAAACAAAGTGCAGTGTGGGTCAGTGTCCACACACTGAAACTGAACTGAAACCTCAGTGAATCATGTTTCTTCTGAACTTAGAGTAAATACTCAAAATAAAATGCAGTGTCTCACACACACTAAAATTGAAAATGCAAGATAAAGTGCAGCTTCTTGCCTTTGGCCTTAAATGACAAAATTAAGTTCACAGTGACAGTAAGTCACACATCACTGAAGTAGACGGGAGGACTTTGGCGCTGTCCAGTGTAGTTTGCTTCGGGTCAGGTTTCAGCGGCTCCGGCTGAGCTAATATGTCGGGGTGGTGTCGTGCTAAGTAAGTTCGCAAGTTTGTTTTGTTACCTGAATATCTAATTGGAGCGAAACAGGTTTTGCAGAGTGCATACTCTTTGTCCGGCTCACTGTTTTTTTCTCCTTTCCTTTGGAATCCAAAGTGCCTCCAAACATCTGCCTTAAAGTTCGGCGGCGTCTCTAGGTTTACGTTAACAGCCATGCTTGCTTTGTTTTTTTTTCCTCACTGCAACCGCCGGGGAAAAAAAGAGAAGATGAAGAGTGCCTTGCAGTGAGGGAGCGGCACAGCGACACCTCGCGGAGCAGAGGTGCGGAAGTCGTACTGGATTTACAGCCCGTCTGAAACATGATTTATTATTTGAAAAAATATCGATATTCAAATTTTGAGTATCGATATTGAATTGGAAGACAAAGTATCGCGATATATCGCCGTATCGATATTTTTGCACACCCCTACTGTATACGACGTACTACTTTTCCGCCAAGATCAGTATACGAGCAGTATCGAGGATGGAGTTTCAGACACAGACATGGTGTGCCAAGGTGGGAGTGGAAGTGACCTGCACAGAGCCCTAACCTCAACCCTACTGAACACCTTCGGGATGAACTAGAACGCTGACTGCTCGCCTTTTTACCTGACATCAGTGCCTGATCTCACTAATGCTTTTGGCTGAATGAGCACAAATCCTCACAGCTATGCTGCAAAATCGAGTAGAAAGCCTTCCCTGGAAGAGTGGAGGTTATACAGCAAAAAGGGAATTAAATCTGGAATAAGATGTTCCAAAAAGCACATAGGTGTGATGGTCAGGCAGTTTTTGGCAATATAGTGTATGTAAGCGTGAAGACTGCTCACTTGTTTTGATGAGATGCCTTCAGCTACATAATTTCCATAAAGGCATGTGATTAGCCACAACATAGGATCTGCTACAGAAGCCAAGATCGCTTCAACCTGCTGATGTATTTTGGCTACTCATCCAGAGGGCGGTCTACCAGCTGATGACCCCTGATTTAGCATGAGGTCCGATTACATTAAAAATGACACATGACAAGGAAATGTGTGCTACACCAGACTAAACCTAGAACATCTGAAAATTCTAGTGAAGATGTTTTGCTTTTTAATGTGAAAATCCAAATAGTATTTGAACAGTAAAATTTGTTCTGTCAGCTCCAATTCACTTATTTTATATCCTGCTGAGTGCAAGTTTGTTGTGATTTAACCCGAGGCTTGAAACAGCAAAACATGCTCAGAAAATTAAAAAAGAAAAAAAAAATCCCCAAACATTTTTCACTTATTCTTTTCTGGGAATTCTGGAAAATTGATTTTAAATGAAAAGCGGGTTTGTTTACTTCAATTACTTCTATTCCCAATACAACAGCAGTGTAAGCTTTGCTGATATTGATACAGCCCCTAAGGTTGTGTGGGGCAAGAGCTTATTTGGTGCAGAAAATACATAATACAGGTGATAGCGTCTCTCTAATTTGAGTCACTGAATGCTGTGGAGCTGTTTGTGTTCTTTTGAGATAATACTCACAGCAGGGACAGCAAAATACATCGGTGTTAATTAATTCCTAATAAATAAATAAATAACCACCAAAATATAAAGTACAAACTACTGTAGTGGATATGGAAATTTTAATGATCATTTAATTTGCTAACACTGACTCTAGACATCCTTCTGAAACCACACTGGTGGTCTGCATTAAAGATTTAAATAATATTGGCTGGCATTGAGTGGTCTATCCGATATGTTCCATTCAGCTAGCATGATATTGAAGAGTTGAAGACAGTATATCTGATATACCAAGAAAAAATGCCAGCCAATATATTATTATTATTATTATTATTATTATTATTATTATTATTATACATTCCTTTCGGGTGTTCAATGCGTCTTTCTCTTTCAAAATTCTCTCAAAATCTTCCGTATTTAACAAAGCAAACCTGGCAGCCATGTTTGTTTACAAATTGTCACAGTTGCTCGCTAGTGTGGAAGTAAACGATATGCTAACAATATTGCATGCTATCAAACCAAATGAATGAAACCCACTAGAAGGGAATAGAACACATGGTTTTATTCAATCAAAAAAGTGTCCTGTATGTATAATATTACACAATGACTCATTATTACTGATTCTTTCTTTCTTTCTTTCTTTCTTTCTTTCTTTCTTTCTTTCTTTTCTAAACATTTTGAATATTAAACTGCCACTACATTTAATTTTTTGTTTTAAGTAAATCTGTCAATATTTCACACAAATATGTTTAAAAATGAAAAAGTTTCCAGACATACAATACATGAGCAGCATGATTTCAGAGTTGTACATTTTCGTAACAAATTGCATGATTTAATGTACAACCCTCAATCAGAAACAGTTGGGATGGTATGAAAAATGCAAATAAAAAAAGAAAGCCATGATTTCTAAATTTACTTTGACTTGTACTTTAATTGCAGACAGTATAAACCCAAGATAGTTCATGTTTTGTCTGGTCAACTTCAGTTAATTTGTTAATATGAATCCATTCCTGTATTTCAGACCTGCAATACTTTCCAAAAAAAAAAAGTTGGGATGGGGGCAATTTAGGGCTAGTAATGAGTTAAAACAATGAAATAATGATGTGATTTGAAACAGGTGATATCAACAGGTGATTGTAATCATGACTTGGTACAAAAATCAGTATCCAGGAAAGGCCTAGTTTTTGAGGAGTAAAGATGGGCCGAGGATCTCCAGTTTATCAACAAATGCATAAGAAAATTATTGACATGCTTAAAAACAATGTTCCTCAAAAACTATAGGAAGGGATTTGGATATTTCACCCTCTACGGTGCATAAAATCATTAAACGATTTTTGTATGTAAAGGGCAAGGGCGCAAGCCTAAGCTGAACACCCATGATCTCTGATCCCTCAGACGGCACTACATCAAGAACCGTAATTATATCACCTATATGGGCTTGGGATTACTTTGGCAAACCTTTGTCAAGTACAATATGGAGTTACGTCCACAAACGCCAGTTAAAACTTTACTGTGTAAAAAGGAAGCCTGATGTTAACTGTGTCCAGAAGCACCATCCACTTCTCTAGGCTTGGTGGCATCTGGGATGGACCATCACACACTGGAAATGTATATTGTGGTCAGAGGAATCAGTATTCCAGTTCTTTTTTGGAAGAAATGGGCGCCATGTGCTCTGGACCAAAGATGAAAAGGACCATCCCGACTGTTACCAGTAACAAGTCCAAAATCTGTCATGGTATGGGGTTGGGTCAGTGCCCTTGGCAAAGGTAACTTACACACTAACGTACACTTACACACATTGAGATTTTGGAGCACCATACACTGCCTTCAAGACAACATCTTTTCCAGGGATATTTCAACAAGACAATGCAGAACCACATTCTGCTCCCATTACAAAGGCATGGCTGTGGAAGGAGATGGTGCCTGTGCTCTCTGTCCCCAATAGAGAGTGTGTGGTGAATTTTGAAATGAAAAGTAAGGCTTGTTTGCAGGAAGAATGGGACAAAAGAACACCTGAAACGTTTCATCACTTGGTGTCTTCAGTCCCTAAACACCTTTTAATGTTGTGAGAAGGAATGAAACATTACAAAGTGGCAAATGCTTTACTGTCCCAACTTTTTTAAAAAAATGTTTTTGTAGAACCTGAGCAGGTGGGTGGAGCACAGAAGCACGGCAGGCCAGAACTGAGTTCTTATAAAACTTTTTATTTTCTCGCTTTTCAGTGTTCAACATTCACTCTCCCAGCCACACACGCACGCACACCAGTGTCCGGGTTGGGGGAGAGCTCCCTTTCTCTGCTCTCCCTCTCCTCTTATAGGGCGCGGTCACTGGGGAAGACAAACAAACACCAGTTAATTCCCATCAGGTGCAGTGATTCTACCACTTACCTTCCCTGACTCCGCCCTCCATTCACAGACCGACACTTGACCACGCCCCCGCTGCCACATACCCCCACCGCCCAACTCAGGCCGGGGAGCCATCTGGCCTGTAGCCGACTCCCCCCCCTTGACAGGAGAGGAAATCTGCCATGACCATCTGCGTCCCAGGCCTGTGGACCACCTCGAACTTAAATGGCTGGAGTGCCAGATACCAATGGGTGATCCGCGCGTTGGCATCCTTCATGTGGTGGAGCCACTGCAGGGGCACGTGGTCCGAACAGAGGGTGAAAGGGCGCCCCAGCAGGTAGTAGCAGAGGGCGAGGACCACCCACTTGATGGCGAGGCATTCCTTTTCTATCATGCCATACCGGCCCTCACGCACCGACAGCTTCCGGCTGATGTACAGCAGGGACATTCCTCTTCCTCCACCGCCTGGGACAGAACTGCCTCCAGCCCCCTGTCCGACGCGTCCGTCTGCAAAATAAAGGGGAGAGAAAGTCAGGGGAGTGTAACAGTGGTCTCCCACACAGTGCAGCCTTTACCTCAGAGAAAGCCCGCTGGCATTGCTCCGTCCACTGGACCGGATCTGGTGCTCCCTTTTTAGTGAGATCAGTTAGCGGGCTGGTGACGTCCGAATAATTAGGTATAAACCTACGATAGTAGCCAGCCAGCCCCAGGAACTGTCTCACCCCCTTTTTGGTCTTGGGCCTCGGGCAGGCCGCAATCGCTGCTGTCTTATTAATTTGGGGACGCACCTGCCCGTTGCCCAAGTGGAAACCCAGATGCCGTACTTCCACCCACCCAATTGCACACTTCTTCGGGTTGGCTGTGAGACCCGCTCACCTCAGTGACCTAAGGATGGCCCTCAGGTGTTCCAGGTGCCGCGGCCAGTCATTACTGTAAATAATGATATTGTCTAAGTAGGTGGCCGCGTAGGTGTCATGGGGGCGGAGGACCCTGTCCATAAGCCGCTGGAACGTAGTGGGCACCCCAAACAGCCCAAAAGGAAGTGTGATGAACTGGTGTAAAGCAAACGGTGTGGAAAAGGCCATTTTCTCTTGGGATAGAGGAGTCAAGGGGATCTGCCAATATCCCTTTGTCAAATCTAGTGTCGAATAAAAATGAGCCGTGCCTAGTCGATTGAGCAACTCATCAATACGAGGCATTGGGTACGCGTCAAATTTAGACACCACGTTGACTTTTCTATAAAGTGCTGCTCCAGTCACTGTGGGACTCCTCGACGATGCCCATTTCGAGCATGGCCTCGAGTTCTTCCCGAACCACCTTTTTTTTTGTGCTCAGGCAGTCGGTAAGGGCGGCTGCGCACTACTACCCCCGGGGGCGTCTCAATGTGGTGTTCTATGAAGTGGGTGTGGTCGGGCAGGGGCGAGAACACGTCAGAAAATTCTGTCTGCAACTGGGCGACCTCCGTGAGCTGGGTCGGGGAGAGGTGGTCTCCACAGGGGACCGGAATAGTGGGCAATGTCAGTTTTCCTTTTTGAACCTCCGGCCCCAGCTCTGCCTTCTCCGGAACCACCGACACCAACGCCACGGGGACCTCCTCGTTCCAACATTTTAGCAGATTAAGGTGGTAAATCTGTAACGCCCCACCCCTGTCCGTTCGCCTCACCTCATAGTCGACGTCCCCGACTTGCCGTGTGACCTCAAAGGGTCCTTGCCACTTGGCAATCAATTTGGAGCTCGACATGGGCAACAACACGAGTACCTTATCTCCCAGTGTGAACTCTCTAAGGCATGTGCCCCTGTTGTACAGACGGACTTGACGTTCTTGGGCCTGCCGCAAATTCTCCTGGGTTAGGTGCGTGAGTGTGTGGAGTTTGGTGCGCAGGTCGATAACATATTGAATTTCGTTTTTACTGGTTGAAGGTCCCTCCTCCCAGTTTTCACATAGCACATCCAAAATGCCACGTGGCTTACGCCCGTATAATAATTAGGACGGGGAGAACCCCGTGGAGGCTTGCAGGACCTTTCGCACTGCGAATAACAGGGGCTTGAGCCATTTATCCCAGTTACATGCGTCTTCGCTTACAAATTTTCTAATTATATTCTTGAGGGTACGATTAAACTGTTCAACTAAGCCATATGTTTGTGGGTGATAAACGCTGTTGCGGATAGGCTTAATTCCCAGTAACCCATACAGTTCGTGCAGTGTGCGTGACATAAACGTAGTGCCTTGATCAGTCAGAATCTCTTTGGGGATTCTGACTCAGGAGATGACGCGGAAGAGCGCTTTTGCAATACTACATGCTGAGATATTGCGAAGAGGCACTCCTTCCGGATATCGTGTTGCATAGTCCACCAGAACTAAATTAAAGCGATATCCTCGTGCTGACCGATCTAATGGCCCGACGAGATCCATCCCAATTCTTTCGAACGGGGTCTCAATTAACAGCAGAGGGCGCAAAGGTGCTTTTGGAATGGCCACGGGATTTACTAACTGGCATTCGCGACATGCTGTACACCACCTACGGACATCGCCGCGAATCCCTGGCCAATAGAACCGGGCCATTATTCGGGCTAGTGTCTTATCCTGCCCCAAGTGTCCGGCCATAGGATTAAAGTGAGCCACCTGGAATATGAATTCCTGGCAGCTCTTTGGGATTAAAAGCTGTGTTATTGGTTCCTTAGTCTGAATGTCCTGTGTCACTCAGTATAATCTATCCTTAATAATGGAAAAATAGGGGAAGGACGGTGTGGCATTTGGCTGGAGAGTTTGACCATCAATTACTCTCACTTGGTCAAATGCATGCCGCAGAGTCTCATCTCGTGACTGCTCTAATGGGAAATTCGCAAGGGAATCCCCGAGAGAGGGAGGAGGAGCAGGCTGCTCCTCACTCTGATGTGGTGATGACATAGACGGCTCTGTGACAGCCACTCCCACCAATGCCACTCTGGGACCTCCCCTCGCTAAACTATGGCAGGCCCCACTCTTCACTAAATGCGCCATTAATTCCCTAAAACCCGGCCAGTCAGTCCCCAGAATTATCGAGTGGGTAAGGCGAGGATTAACCACCTCATTTACTCTAAATGTTTCCCCTCGAAATAGAATGTGGACCGACACTAAAGGGTAGTTGTGAACATCCCCGTGCACACACAATACCTTCACCAATTGTACTCTCCCCAATGCCTCGTCTTGCACCAGGCTTTGGTGGATTGAGGTCTGATTACAGCTGGAGTCCACCAAAGCCTGATACGTATCCCCTTGGATACTCACCGGTATGCGATATGCTCCGGCCCGATCGAGGGCAGTCCCTGGCGCATCGGGGATCCGGACCACCGCACCCACCTCCATCGCTGAGCACTGATGCTGGAGGTGCCCCGGTTCCCCACAGCGCCAGCATACCGGCCCAGGCTCTCCCTCTGCACCGGTGTTCTGGACATCACACCCCTGAGGGGGAGAAGACACAGACAAGGAAGTAGGAAACGGTAGGGCACCGCGGGTGCGGTGAGCCGGCTGGGGTGGAGCCGGCCCCCGCCTCCGTGGTGGGAGAATGGGGCGAGGACGGGGAGCAGAGGGAGAGAGGGAAGAGAGGGGAGAAGAGGAGACATGCTGTCCTGCCGTTGGAACGGCCGCCATATGGTCCTCCGCCAGCTCAATCGCCTGATCCAGCGACGCCGGGCGATGGCACTGGACCCACTCCACTGTTCCTTCTGGAAATTGGGCGATGAATTGTTCCAGTGCCACCAGGTCGATGATTCCCTCGGCATCGGGGTTGTCAGCCCTCAGCCACCGCTGGCAGGCGTCCCGAAGTTGCTGGCCAAATGCGAACGGCCGGCCAACCTCCTCTAGGCGCAGCGCACGGAAGCGTTGCCGTTGCTGTTCTGGGGTGCGACCAACACGTTGGAGGATGGCCCTGCGGGGGTCCGTGTAGACCAGCCGGCTGTCGGCGGGGAGCTGCAGCACGGCCAGCTGCGCCTCGCCCATTAGCAGGGGGAGGAGGCGCACCGCTTGCTGTTCCACCAGCCAACCCCACGCTTCTGCTGCCTGCTCAAAGAGAGTGAGGAAGGCCTCGGGGTCATCATGCGGACCCATCTTCATTAGGGTGAGGTGGGGAGGGTCCACGGCGGTGGTGGTGGTGGACCCCGCCAACGCGACAGGTGCCGGAACACCTGGCAGTCTTCCTGCTGTGCCAGCACCAGGGCTTTGAACCATTGTTCCTGCTCCTTCCAGAGGGCGATTAGCGCCTGGTGCTGGCTCTGTTGGGCCGTGGCGAGGGCATGGACCAAGTCCTTGAAGGGGGAGGACTCCATGGGGCTGTTCTCTTCTGCACTCCGAATCCCGGGTTTCAGCACCACTATAGAATCTGAGCAGGTGGGTGGAGCACAGAAGCACAGCAGGCCAGAACTGAGTTCTTATAAAACTCTTTATTTTCTTGCTTTTCAGCATTCAACATTCACTCTCCCAGCCACACACGCACGCACACCAGTGTTCGGGTTGGGGGAGAGCTCCCTTTCTCTGCTCTCCCTCTCCTCTTATAGGGCGTGGTCACTGGGGAAGACACACAAACACAGGTTAATTCCCATCAGGTGCAGTGATTCTACCACTTACCTTCCCTGACTCCGCCCTCCATTCACAGACTGACGCTTGACCACGCCCCCGCTGCCACAGTTTTGTTTGAAAAAAAGCAATACAGTACAGTGAATGAGGTAAAACCTCAAATAACGTGTTGGTGTATTGTTTTGAGTGCAATGCTGGTTAAAGATTATTTACAAATCATTGCTTTCAGTTTTAATTTCAATTTCATCATACCGTCCCAACTTTTTCTGATTTGGGTTTGTAAATGATGCCACAGTGATGATTCTTGCATCTGACTGGTCAGAAGGTGTGGCTATATTTTCTATAACAGCACTTTTGACAGTAGTGCAACTACAAGACACAGGTTTATGTTAAATGTGCCTGTTCTAATACATTACCATTTCTATGCTAGCAACTAGAACATCTATTGATGTATATTTAGGATGTTAGTTGTTACTTGATAACATGACAAGCTGCATTTTTTAATCTTTATTAACTTCAAGAGAGAGAAAAAAGAGGCTTTTGAGGGAACGATTGCTTATAACTGCTATAACATAAGCAGTTACATGACTCAACTTGTTACACGGACATTCCATAATATTAATTGTAACTATAAGCTGAAAAAAGTATGTACATCGCTCTTATTCATACGCATAGTTAGCTTGTTTACCTTTTTTGATTACTTCATTCTTATAACATGAAATAAGTTTGTATCCATCTTGAATTGTCTGAATTTCTCATGAGATTAGGTTGTTCAGGGCTGTTTAGATCTCAACTGTTTTTGATGCATGTTTCATGCATTTAACCCTGGATGTATAGCTATTATATTCTAGCTATATGCAAGACACCCAATTTAACACGGATCAAAAATGTAACCCTATTTTTGGACCAGATGAAAAATAATAGCTATTATTCTATCCACATTCACTAGATATGAGCAATCACGCGCTCTGATTGGCTACTCTACTACTAGGCTATCAGCTCATATACCATGAATAGAGAAAAACAAAATGGTGGCACGTGTTGCTGAACCAACCAAGGATGAAATAAAAACTTTAACTTGAAAACAACATCCCAAAAAATACAAAAAAGCAACAAAATATGGAATTAAAGTATTTGATAATAAGAACATATCCTTTTTTATTTTTCAAGAATTATTATTATCACCTTTTTCACAAATTGCTCATGTCATTTCGCTGGTTTGTTTACATTCTTCATCTTTAAGCATTAAAATATGTTGAATTTTTTTTAGACTGGTTCAAAAGTTCAATGAAGTTTGAAAATTACATAACTGACATGTCCAATGAAGAATTAAATAAATATCTAAAGTTATTCTTTACCTCGGCACGACAACAAGACGGCACTTTCTACAAAAAATCAACAACAGTAATGTCAATTTTTGCAGCCATTGACAGGTTTTTAAGAAGTCCGACTTGTGGAAATGGTTTTGTCGGATGTTTTGTATAAAGTTTTTATTTATCGAATTTGCAAACAAATAAAAATATTCTGCTTCTCTAAATCCAGTGAATGTGGATAGAATAAAACCGTTATTCCACTCAATCTCGTCGTACATGGCTTATAGCCAATGTGGCGATACGTGCCTCATCGGCTATTAGCTCATGTATGACTCGATTTTGTGGAATAACTGTTAATTACACAATACCAATCAAAAGTTTGGACACCCCTACTCATTCATAGGGTTTTCTGTATTTTGACCGTTTTGTGGAAGTCAGTAAAGCCATTGAGAACGACAGCACTAGCCAAACTACAAGCATGGACACACAGAACTACAACTCCCAGAAAGCACAACACCCCGTCACCCGCTTCTTGATGTCAGCTGTCGTTCATTCACTAACTCATCAGTCACGCTACTTAAGCCTCTCACTCACACACCTTCAGTGCGAAGTATTGTTTTGTGTTTCTCCAGTCCATACCAAGCCTTTTGTTCTCTGCCTGCCTCTCGTATTTCTGACCCTCACTTTATCTCTTTGTTTATGTTACGTCTCTTGCCTCTATTGCCCTGTTTACTGATCAACCGACCCTTGCCTGCTCTCTGACTACGCTTCCTATCTTACGATTTGGCTTTGTTTCCAGTTTGCGCGCCACTCTCCCCTGCACATACATTCATAAGTCTCTGCACTCTGTCAAGAACAATACTGAAGACATCAAAACTATGAAATATGAAATAACATATGGAACATATATGGGATTATATGGTAAACGAAAAAATAAAAACAAAAAACAAAATATGTTTCATATTTTAGATTCTTCAAAGTAGCCACCGTTTACCTTGATGACACTTTACACACTATTAGCATTATCTTAACCAGCTTCGTGAGGTAGTCACCTGGAATGCTTTTCAGTTAACAGGTATGTCTCGTCAAAAGTTAATTAGTGCAATTTCTTGCCTTCTTAATGGGTTTGATCTCAAACAGTAAATAATAAAAATACAGTAAATAGCCCTATTCCACAATTGTAGTAATCCATAATGTTGACAACTGCTCAACTAAGTAAAGAGAAACAACATCATCATTACTTTAAGACAAAGTGTAAAGAAAAGCCACTGAATTAATTAGAAGAAGACATGTCCAAACTTTTGACTGGTACTGTAGATTGATAATATTTTATAATAATAATAATAATAATAATAATAATAATAATAATAATAATTTATGAGCTAATTTACTGTATGTTGGGATAGTAATGGATGTCCATGGACGTTGTTAGTCCTACTGTTCACATTGCTATAATGTGAGTGTGTATCCGTATCTGTGTTCAGTGTACATACAAGTTTGGCATTTACAGGTGATACAAGAGTCTGAACAAGCCTTAACAGTTTATACTGTTACCATGGAGATAAGGTCATTTATCCAGGCTGGTAGAGGAAGTAGTACGCTAGTGGGCTGGCTAGGTCATACTTGTGGACCTTTGTGCCTGAGGTGATCATACACAGCATTTTGTACTTGAATAGCTTTAGTCATGCGTCATGCTCAGTATCTCCACTGATGCATGCGCATGTGTGTGTCTGTCTCCTGTAATAACTTTAAATAACCCATTCTCCTCGCTGGGCCATCTCCAAAATTTCAATCTAAGGTTGATGAAGATGTGGTGTGCAAATTTGTCCTCTTTCCCATCCTGGCTAGTAGTAATCTCTCAAGGCTGTGTGTGATCAAGGTTTATTTTTAGACCTGCCGGCTCAGTTTAGACGGAGGGAAAGGCCATTTGGTATAGTGTATAGTTTCGTTAAATCAGGATTTACAAAACAAAATGAGCTTGGGCAGGGATGAATGCTCCGCTGTGGGCTTTTTTTTGTTGAGTTTAGGGAATTGCGTACAATAACTCCACAGAGCTCCTGTAAACGTTATTGTACTCTCTGCCTTGTGTTGTAGAGGGTGTCCGTGTGAATGGAGAGACATAAATTCCAGGCCCAAGCAGTGTCGATAATGCTCATTATAGTCCATAATGAGGTCACAAGCGCACTATCTCGCTCTGATAGAGATTTATAGAGGCTCTGACACACTGGAGTGCTCCGTGTGAAGGGCCACCGCATACCATCCTGTTGGACACACACACGCTGGGGTGAGATGATTTTGGTGGAAGTGCTGGGTTTCACTGCAGCTTCCACTGTGCTATGTGGCTGCGCCGAGAGTGTTTCTCTTCCTTTTTGACAATACACAGAAGCGCCAACACCTACGATTTAGCCGTAACATCAATGATTTTTGACCCATCGCTACAGGCAACACCTGAAAAGGGGATCAGGACACTGTCCAATGGCCGTTTCGTCCAATAGTTGAGACATTTCGTCCAAAGCCTTTTTCATATGCACTATCGACTATTTTATATGTGGTGACAATATGTGTGACAAGCTCGAGATATAAACAAAACATAAAATTTTGGAAATAAAACATTTTGTACACTGATGCCTCTTGATCATATGCAGGTAAGCCTCATTAACAGCGCGCGTGCAAGAGTCCGCTCGGCGCACATGCAGTCCGGAACGCGCCCAAGAGTCCTTCAGGTCCAAAGCACACAGGACTGACACCCACATAATAGTTGGGGCCTCAAAAAAGGATATCTGGCAAGTGTGAGTATAGATTTTCTGTGTAATTTGGTCTAATAAAAACGATGCTCCCCCACAAGCAGCCCCAGCCGAACACACCTGAATTTGACACTCACTGATTCCCATCGTTTCTGGTTTCGTTTTCATTTTGCAATGGATGCCCCCAACATGCACGAGGAAGGAGTTTTTGTCGAATATTTCTTGGATTTTACATGAATACTAGGTAGGAACCCATTGTTTTGACCACAGTAGGTGAGAAAGGCGAGTCTGGGGCGATCTTAACTCGCCATTGGATTTCACAACTTGCATTTGGTGAGTGGCGGGTGGTTAAACTACACACTGAAAAATGTGTTTTGCTTCGGTCAAATTCCGTTGAGAATTCCTCCTTTTTTCGAATAAACAAATACCTGAAATATAAAATAATTGATAGTGCGTATGAAAAAGACTTTGGACGAAATGTCTTAACTGTTGGACGAAAAGGCATTGGACAAAATGCTCATTGGACGAAATGACCTGTATCCCTGAAAAGTGTGCTTTTCTGCTTTTTCAGTTAAAGCAGCAGTCAGTCTAATGCAAGTACAAGTTGATTGATGCACTTAAGAAAGTAAGGAGAGTAGGAAAGGGTGTGGGGATATGAAAAATGCATTTGCTTCTTGTTGTGGTTGTTTTCCCTTCATGCCAACTTTATCTAGGTGAACTTTGAATTCACTAATAAGCGCCATATGAACTGCAAACAGTTATAGCACAGCTTGTTCTTCTCTTCTCGCTTTTCTTTCTCCATTTCTCATAAAGTTTGATCCTCTTCTCATTGTGACTGTCCCACATGACGCACACCAGCTCTATCCATCTTTGCCTATTCTCTACAGCAGCTTTCCATTGATTTAATACATGGGCACCCTTCAAGGCATTTTTGTAAGTGTCTTTAAACCTCAATTTCAGTCAGCCTTGGGGCTGAGTTCCCCAAGATAGTTCACCATATAGAAGCAGGCTTGTAGTACTCGAGTCCGACTCGTGCCCTAATTTTAAGGACTCGTGACTTGACTTGGACTTGAGCACCGATGACTTGGACTCGTGTATTAACTGCATTCGGACTTGTAAACTGGAGACGAGGACTTGGATTTTTTCTTTATTTTTTGTAACATGCCATAATAATTTGGCATAAAATATTTATATCTACATTAATTTTTAGACTAATTTCGTGCAAGAGAATGCACATTCACCTGTTCATACATCATGTTCAGGAACAAACTAATGTTAATGGCATTAAAATGCCTGGAGAGAAGCCCCTAGGATTGTCCACTTTACTTATACAGACTTCTCGTGCAGTGGGAAAAAAATGCACTGCTATGTGTTCCATATATAAAAGAACAATCGAGGAGACGACGGGGACAACCTCGAACTTCAATCATCATTTGGCAAGACTCCACCCAGAGAAGTAAGTGACACGCTATGTTCATTGCTCTGTTGCTAACCGATGAACTAGCTAGTGTTAACCCTCTCTCATGTTATTTGCCCTGTTGATAGTGGGCGGGGCTTGCTGAGCAATGAACAAGCTTTTTATCTGTAGCCTATTAACTAAAATGGGGCAGTCAAGCAGTAACGTTAGTCCAACACAGTAGCAGAGATGCTTTCATAGAAAGGCAGCAACAGCCACCGTCAAATGGTGCAGTTGGAGTCTTGTTCTCGGACTTGACTTTGATCAATAGTGGACTCGACTGGGACTCGAATAAATATTTTCTTTAATGACTTGAACACTGGGGACTCGAGACTGGACTCAGACTCGAGGTTTAGGCCCTGTCCACACAGCAACGGATTCAGGTGAATCTGATAAAATTGTTTATCGTTTCGGCCTGGCGTCCACACGGCACCGGCGTTTTGGGTGCCCCAAAACGAAATCTTTTGAGAACGGGTTCCAGAGTGGAAAAATCTGGCAATGGAGCCGTTGCGAAGTCGTCTGGATGAGTAGAACGGATTTGTTTACGATGACGTCACAACTACATGACAATCCCGCCAGCAAAAATAGGGATAAAAAAGGAGCGATCTCACCTCTTCAGATGTTGGTTTAAGTCCGACAATACATTCCTCAAAAAGGGTGTAGAAGAACAAAGTAATCCATCAACGTGTAGCATTCAATTTATTCCAGACCATTAAAGAATTCTGGAGGATCTCAGAATGTTGGCGTACCGGCTTCTATCTACCCCCGTTCATTCCTCTCTCTCTCCATCTACCCCCGTTCATTCCTCTTTCCGCGTCTCCATTCAAAAAACGAGCACGTGATTTAAAGGGACTATAGCCATAGGACAGGGAGTGAGAAGGTGTGCTCGTGTGACAGTGACAGGGAAGAACCTAGGCTCATGCTCGCCCTGAATTTCTCTTAAAGTGAAGGCAGAAGAATGTTCAGCGCCTGGCCAGGCTTTCTATGTATTAATTTACATAGATGTTTTAATATGAAATATAAATAAGTGTCTTAGACAATAGATACTATTTTACACTACTGACTAATAATCAAAACTTTATGTGGCTAATGCTACAGAAGAAGGGGTTTATGCGCATGCGTCTACTTCTTCTATTGTTCTGGTGTCTCCGATGGGACCGTCTTACAGCGCACGTAGAGGTGTGGCATGTGTATTGCATCGTTTTCAGCAAGCGTTGCGTTGCCATATGAACCTGATATTTTACTGATCCGTTGCCCATGTGGACGCAATATTTTTAAAAAAAAATCTCGTTGCTGTTGTCGTGTGGATGTAGCCTTAGTGACTCGACTCCAACACTGTATCAAAGTGCTTTTACAGGTCTGTCATCATCCATCCTGCAAACATCATCCGTCCTGCAAACCAGCGAAGGAGATTTCTAATCAACTTCAGTTCTATGTCTTCAGCACCTGCATGTGTTCAGACTTCCTCTTTGCTAACGTACTGGTCCGATTTGATATTCATAATAAGACGAAGGTGACGTTGCTGGATGGTACATAGTGGTCTGACTTCCTGCTGGTATAAGGTCCATGTTTCACTTCCATACATTCCAAGAAATTTAAATGTTTCCTTTTAAACCATTCCAGTGTAGCTTTAGCAGTATGTTTAGGGTTATTGTCTTGCTGAAATGTGAATCTTCATTACAGTCTCAAACCTCTGGCTGACTCAAACAGGCTTTTCTTCCAGAATTGCCCTGTATTTAGTGCCATCCATCTTTCCTCCAGTCCTGACCAGCTTTCCTGTCCCTGCAAATGAAAAACATCCCCACAGCATGATGCTGCCACCACCATGCTTCACTGTAGGAATGGTGTTCTCAAGGTGTTGGGTTTGCGCCACACATGGCATTTCCCATGATGGCCAAAAAGATCAATTTTAGTCTCATTTGACTAGAGAATCTTCTTCCATGTGTTTGGGGAGTCTGCCACATGCTGTTGGACAAACTGCAAACATGTTTTCTTCAACAATGACTATTTTTTGGCCACTCTTCCATAAAGCCCCACTCTGTGGAGTATACAACTTAAAGTGGTCCTATGGACAGATACTTCCATCTCCGCTGTGGCTCTTTGCAGCTCTTTCATTGTTATCTTTGATGTGTTTGTTGCATCTCTGATTAATGCCCTCCTTGCCCGGTCTGTGAGTTTTGGTGGGCGGCCTTTTCTTGTCAGGTTTGTAGTGGCGACATATCCTTTCCATTTTGCTATAATGGATTTAATGGTGCTCCCTGGGATATTCAAAGTTTGGGATATTTTTTATAACCCAACCCTGATCTATACTTCTCCACAACTTTGTCTCTGACCTGTTTGGAGGCTCCTTGGTTCTCATGTTGCTTGCTTAGTAGTGTTGCAGAGTCAGGGTCCTTCCAGAACAGGTTGATTTATACAGACGTCATGTGACAGATCATGTGACACTTAGATTGCACACAGGTGGCTCTTAATCAACTAATTATGTGACTTATGAAGTGAATTGGTTGGACCAGCTCTTATTTAGGGGGTTTCAAAGAAAAGGGGGTGAATACCTATGTATACTCGAGATTTCGGTTTTTCATCTTAATTATTGTTTGTGTCACAATAAAACAGAAATTTTCACCTTTAAAGTGGTAGGCATGTTGTGTAAATCAAATGGTGCCAACCCTCCAAAAACCCATTTTAATTCCAGCTTGTAATGCGACAAAACAGGACAAACACCAATGGGGATAAATACTTTTGCAAGACACTGTAGATGATTTCATTCACTTTTGTCTTTCTGGCTTTTTTTAATTTTTATTATATATATATATATATATATATATATATATATATATATATATATATATATATATATATTTTTTTTTTATTGAAGTTTGGCTCACATCTGAAAAGAAAAGTCATGTTTTGCACCAGATAAAGGATAACGTGCTTACTGAAGAATGAATGAATGATAGCAATGTTGGCACCTCTGCAATATGATATGTGTCTTGATTTGTGATTAACGACACAATGTATGAAAGCTACAAAGCAATTTCTAGCTTTTTCAATATGATATTTTTGATGATTCATGGTCATGCAAAGACTTCTGCTTTAAGTTGACAGTATTTTTCAGGGATAGACAAATCATAAATTTAATAGCATGCTCACTGGGCAAAGAAGAGCTCCATTGTGCTGTTGCGTGTTTTTGTTGCCCAGAATCCTCACTAATTCAGCAAAATAGTGGTAGCAAAAGTAATGCAATGACATCTGTATGTATCATATACTGTATAGTGTGACATATGTATATCACATATATTCTATCCACATTCACTGAATATGAGCAATCATGTGCTCTGATTGGCTACTCTACTACTAGGATATCAACTCCTATACCATGAGTAGAGAAAAACAAAATGGCAGAGCATGTTGCTGAACCAACCAAGGATGAAATAAAAACTCTACTTAAAAATAAAACCCCAAAAATCATCAAGTATTTAAAAGAAACAGAAATAGCTAAAAGAATATAGTCCCCCCCGCCCAATATCTCCTGTTCCACACTCCAGCCCAGTCGGTGGTGGTAATGCACCTTTAAGGTGCTTTGCCAATCGCCAAAGAAACCTTAAGAAGAAAATAGAAGAGCATGTTGCTGACCTAACCGAAGATAAAACTATTTGAAATTAAAAATAAAAACTCAAAAACAAAACCTCAAAAAATAAAAAAAGCAACAAAATGTTTCTCAAAATCCAGTGAATGTGGATAGAATAAAACAATGATTCGACTCAGTCTCGTCATAGATGGATTATAGCCAACTCTACTACGTGTCTCATCGGCTGTCAGCTCATGTACGATTTGATTTCGTGGAATAACTTTTAAATATTGTATATTATCTAGAGCAGTGGTTCTCAACCACTGGGCTGCGGCCCATTAGTGGGCTATGAAGCGCCATCTAGTGAACCACAATTTTTTTTTCAAGTTGAAGCTCATTTTTACTCGTAGTAGGGTACAATTGCTGAGTTGTATCTGAAGTCACAGCCGCCTCATTAAGTTACGGTCACACTACAGCTCGCGATGCTTTATTGATGAAAATGAGGCATTTTGGTGGCGATATACATGTGAGCTAAAAGTTATGGTCACACAGCATACGAACACTTGAATGTCGCACCTTTGCGCGCTTGAGTCTGGCGCAGCTCAAGCAGCTGTGCTCACTCACGGACTGCGTTATGTGCGTGCTTGGGACCCAATCATTATGGAAAACGCCAGATACGATTTGAGTGCAATCAGCACGTGCAGATACGAACAGTATTATCCCAGAGGCTTTGTGAAGCATTATCATTATCACTGTCACGTTTGTTTCTAGTCATGTTTATAACGCTGTTTAAATACTCTGCTTTATGGTTCTGCTTTGCTTTCATTTGTGTTTTGTTTTTGTAAATATGACGCCTGCTAATAACCAGTCTTCCTGCACTTAGATCCGTCTACCACTGTCTTTCTTGTAGTGTCCTGATCCCCAGATCTTTAGCCCAGCCACATATAAAAAGCTGTACTCCTCCATACTCTTCCAGGTTTTCATCTGTGTGTCCGTGTAGAACGATGTCTGCAGCACCAGGTAGTTTGAGATGTCGGGGAACTCAACGGATGGAAAATTTTCCAACTCCTAGGAAAAAAAATATTTCTTTGCTAATGTGTAAGGATCTATCACACCGCGTGGTTTCTATATCCACTTCTTTTGAGTGGACTTCTTGGTTTTAATAACTTTCTTGTTTGCTGTACACAAACATGGCAATAAGTTCTTGTGTTAATCGACCAGACTCCACTTTTGGATCATTAATCCCTTTTGACTGAGAATGCCCTGCATGCATGGCTTTATGTTGGCTTCTGGCACATCCATATAGTTTTAAATACAATACCTACCATTAAAAACAGTTTGTTTTTATTGCATTTATTTAATTCCTGGGCTCCCGTCTGTAACAGGGAGTGATGTTGCATCCCATTAATACACTTTACAATAGATTGTTAGTTTCTAATAGAATAGATGAGCCAAAATAATTGGGGACCTTTTTTAATGGGCCCCGACTCATTACAAGTATGAATAGGTGGGCCGTAAAGTAGAAAAGGTTGAGAACCCTTGTTCTAGATGAAAAACAATGTGAGTTGAATCTGTGAATCTTTCCAGCTTTTATGTGTCCCACTATCTCTGTGATCTCAGAGCTTTGCCTGTGCTGTGAGAGAACTCTTTTTGGAAGCCAGGCTCAGGTGGAGGGTGTCTGATTTAGATGAAATTGTTCATTCTCACAATCTTCATTACTGAAATAAAAGTGAATCCCTAGAACAGGTTAAAAAAAAAACCCCAAAAACCTTTTGAGAGTCTTAATTGTATCTCAGCGTAAAAGGCTGCATAATGTTTCTTGGAAGAAAGACAAAATCTTGTTCTCTGTCCCCATGAGACACTGAGGTTTGTCATGTCAGCGTCATTCCTTGATTTTCTGCAAGAACAGTCAGTTCCATGCACGTGTTTTTAGCACAAGCACATTGCCGCAGTACTGCTACTAAGGTGTTTTTCTTAGCCAGTGCAGAAATAAAGCTTTATAAATGTGACTGCCTGAAACAAATTTGAACAGCTAGTCTGTTTTCTTTTCTTTTTTTTTTCTGTAAATGATGCATTTTTTTTGCAGAGGAAGAGCCCTGAGCTGAGAAGAGTGGCATTGTGCAACGTTGAGAGATGCCTTCTCTCCCAGCTGGAGCAACCAGCAGGAGGAAACACACCCAATTATTCAGCCATGGGCCAAACCTGCTGTTGTGTGTGGAAATCAATCATGATAGCACGCTACTCTTACAAACGTGTGCACACGAACAGCTCACACACACAGAAGCAATTATTTACACACCAGTACACACATAACACAAATCCACAAGGGGAAAAATATTCTATTTGAGGATTTGCATGAACTAAGGGTGAGAACTGATGAAACGAGTGTAAGGGAGCAGGGGGAGACTTGGGACAAGTTTTCAGCTTTTGTTGATTGTTCTTTGAAGGTAACAGTCACATTCATATTGCATTAGAGAGGATTTACTATGCCCACTTGCCACAACATTAGTTCCTCAGCTTGTCACATGTACTGGCCTTCAGGCTTCACTTTTTCTGTCATTATATTTGGTGGGGAGACATAAGACATTGAGGGGAGACATGAGACATTATGTTGGGAGACTTAAGACATAGTAGGGAGACCTGGAACAAAATACCTAGCCCTACATGTTTAATTTTTATTTATTATCAAATCTTGTAACATACCGTATGAACTGTTTGAACACAGAATGCTGATACAACAATTTTGGTGAGCCAAAACAAGAAAATACAAAGCTTGGTAAGGTCAGACACAGGGTACAGAGCGTATACTTCACAAAGTCTGTGTGCGAGGAGAGTCCTTATATGCACATGCTGTGATTGTGCTCTGATCAGCAGCAGGTGCATGGTAATTAGTCCTAATGAGCTTGAACACAGCCCTTCACATGCATAGCAGTTCGAGGTGCTCACTGCACGCTCCTTATGCAACAGCACGTGGATGTGACAGAACACCCCCCAAAGGAGCTCTCTCTGGGAGCTGAAAACCTCCTTGGTTGGCCCTGGAGCTGGATGAAGTCCCCTCAGAGCTCCGCTCTGGCTTTGGAAAGATGTGGCACAGAAACCTGAGCTCAGGCAGAGGCTTGGGTTCAGGCTTGGCTTAATACAGAGGTGTGGATGCAGGTGGAGGCTTGGATTCATACAAAGGTATTGGTTTCGACATGGATATTGGTTTGAACATGGGCATGGACCCTGGTGTCAGCATGGGCATGGACTTGAGCATAGGCATGGACTCAGGCATCAGCATGGGAATGGACTCTGGCATGGGCATGGACCCTGGCATCAGCATGGGCAAGGACTTGAACATGGGCATGAACTCTGGCCTAGACTCTGACCTTGGCATGGGATCTGGCATCAGCATGGGCTCAAACAAGGACATGGGCTTGGACTCTGGTTTAGACTCTGATATTGGTATGAACTCTGGCATGAGCATCAGCATGGGCATGGGCTCAGACAAGTACATGGGCTTGGACCCTGGCTTAGACTGACATTGGCATGGACTCTGGCATGAGCATGGGCATGGGTTCTGGCATAGGCAGGGATTTGGGCCTCCTATGCTTTGAAAGACTGTTTTAGCACTACACACTTGGACATTTTCAAAGAAGCAGCCACTTACAATGACCACATCGACTTAGAGGAATACACCGAGGCCGTCACAGCATACATCTTGCACTGATGATGTCACTCACTGCAAAACCATCACTGTTCGTGCTAACCAGAAGCCTTGGCTGACAGGAGAGGTTCACAGGCTCCTGCGGGCTTGGGACGCGGCCTTTAGGGCGGGTGACACCACAGGTCTAACAACAGCCAGAGCCAACCTGTCCCGCGGCATCAGGGAGGCAAAATGTCAGTACAGCAATAAAATATCTGGACACTTCAGCAACACCAGAGATGCACAGTCTCTCTGGCATGGCATTCAAACCCTCACAAACTACAAACCCCACCATGGACCTGTGAGAGTGACATCATATTGCTAAACTGCCTAAATGACTTCTTTGGATGCTTTGAAACACAAAACAACACACCAGCACAGAAGACCACTCCTCCCTCGGATGAACAGGCCATATGTCTGGCTCCAGCCAGTGTGGAGGAGACCCTCTCCAGGATCAACCCATGTAAGGCAGCTGGACCAGACAACATATCTGGTCGTGTTTTGAAGGCCTGTGCCATGGAGCTCAAGGATGTCCTCGCTGACATCTTTAACATCTCCCTGAACCAAGCTGTTGTCCTCACATGTTTCAAAGCTACAACCATAATACCAGTACCAAAGAAGCCCCTCCCATCCAGCTATAACGACTATCGGCCCGTAGCACTGACTTCCATCATCATGAAGTGCTTTGAGCGACTGATCATGCAGAACATCAAGTCCATCCTCCCTCCCTCTCATGACCTGTTCCAGTTTGCATATAGGTCAAACAGGTCCATAGAGAACACTATCTCCGCTGCTCTTCACCCAGCCCTGACTCACCTGGACTCAAAGAACACCTATGTGCGAATGCTGTTCTTGGATTACAGTTCGGCATTCAACACAATCATTCCCCAGCAGCTAATACAAAAACTCGGACATTTGGGACTCAACACCTCTCTTTGTAACTGGGTGCTAGATTTTCTTACAGGGAGGCCACAGAACGTTTGGGTCGGCAGTAACACTTCCAGGACCATCATGCTGAGCACAGGGGCCCCATAAGGGTGTGTGCTCAGCCCGCTGCTCTTCACCCTGCTGACCCATGACTGTGTACCAATCTACAGCACCAACCACATCATCAAGTTTGCGGATGACACGACTGTGGTGGGCCTCATCACTAACAACGATGAAGCCAACTACAGGAATGAGGTGAGCCAACTGGTCCAGTGGAGTAAAGACAACAATCTCTTCCTGAACGTGAAGACCAAAGAGATTGTAGTCGACTTCAGGAGAGGTCACTCACAGCATCCCCCTCTGACCATCGATGGTGCTGCAGTGGAGAGGGTGAACAGCACCAAATTCCTAGGGGTGCACATCGCTGAGGACCTCTCCTGGTCCAACAACACCGCATCGCTGGCCAAGAAGGCTCAAACTCGCCTCTACTTCCTCCACAAACTGAGGAGTGCACGAGTCCCGCCCCCCCATCATGTGCTCATTCTACAGGGGCACCATTGAGAGTGTCCTCACTGGCTGCATCACTGCGTGGTACGGAGGCTGCAGTGCCTCCTGCCGGAAGACTCTGCAACGCATAGTGAACACAGCCAGCAAGATCATTGGTATCCCTCAGCCCTCCCTTACGGACATCTATCACTCCTGTCTCACCCGCAGAGCCATCAGCATTGCTGGTGACACCTCCCACCCTTCACACTCACTCTTCAACCTCCTGCCCTCAGGGAAAAGGTACCGGAGTCTCCGGGCCCGCTCCACAAGACTGCTGAACAGTTTCATCCACCAGGCTGTCAGGATGCTGAACTCTGCCACATGCCACATGCACTAACGCAACCCCATACCATCAGAGATGCAGGCTTCTGAACTGAGCGCTGATAACAACTTGGGTCGTCCTTCTCCTCTTTAGTCCGAATGACACGGCGTCCCTGATTTCCATAAAGAACTTCAAATTTTGATTCGTCTGACCACAGAACAGTTTTCCACTTTGCCACAGTCCATTTTAAATGAGCCTTGGCCCAGAGAAGACATCTGCGCTTCTGGATCATGTTTAGATACGGCTTCTTCTTTGAACTATAGAGTTTTAGCTGGCAACGGCGGATGGCACGGTGAATTGTGTTCACAGATAATGTTCTCTGGAAATATTCCTGAGCCCATTTTGTGATTTCCAATAGAGAAGCATGCCTGTATGTGATGCAGTGCCGTCTAAGGACCCAAAGATCACGGGCACCCAGTATGGTTTTCCAGCCTTGACCCTTACGCACAGAGATTCTTCCAGATTCTCTGAATCTTTTGATGATATTATGCACTGTAGATGATATGTTCAAACTCTTTGCAATTTTATACTGTCGAACTCCTTTCTGATATTGCTCCACTATTTGTCAGCGCAGAATTGGGGGGATTGGTGATCCTCTTCCCATCTTTACTTCTGAGAGCCACTGCCACTCCAAGATGCTCTTTTTATACCCAGTCATGTTAATGACCTATTGCCAATTGACCTAATGAGTTGCAATTTGGTCCTCCAGCTGTTCCTTTTTTGTACCTTTAACTTTTCCAGCCTCTTATTGCCCCTGTCCCAACTTTTTTGAGATGTGTTGCTGTCATGAAATTTCAAAATGTCTCACTTTTGACATTTGATATGTTGTCTATGTTCCGTTGTGAATACAATATCAGTTTTTGATATTTGTAAATTATTGCATTCCGTTTTTATTTGCAATTTGTACTTTGTCCCAACTTTTTTGGAATCGGGGTTGTATATTGTTTTTCTTAAAACGGGGTTTTTTGTAATCTTTATCTGTTTTTACAAGTAAGGAGAGAGAGAAACGGCATTTCGATTCTCCTATATGTCCTGGATATATAGTGAATTGACAATAAAAAATCTTTGAATCTTTGAATCTAACTGACAGATATGAGCTTGATTTTAGTAACGGTGTCCTCACTGAAGCCTGGCGGCAGAGTGACAACGCCCTCCCTGGAACCTGGGGCTGGAGCGACGGCATCCTCCCTGTAGCCTGGAGGCAGAGTGAAGACATTTTTAAAGCTAGGCAGAGGAGCGAGTACAGGAATGCAGGTTGCCTTGTCAGCCTCTTGTGCGAGCTCTGGAGCAAAGGCCTCCCCGTCTGCCACTGTATCAGCCTCTGTATCCAACACCCCCCCCAAATAAATAAATAAATAAATAAATAGGGTTTTCCCCCTCTCTAACTCTACACTGTCAGAAATAAGAGTACAGTAGGAATCCATTTCAGTTCCCCAAGGTACAGTCTACACTAATGTACCCCCTAGGGCTCATTATTGGACCTCAGGGTAACTATGTATACCTTTTTAGGGCCAAAATGTTACATATATATTTCCAAGCAGTATATAAAGGGAACAAATAAGTACCTTAGAGCAGGGGTGGGCAATTATTTTTTCCATGGGGCCACATGAGAAACAGAAAATTTTGTGGCGGGCCGGACCAAAAGGCTGAACTAAATTCTGCATAATATTAATTGTATTTCTTTATATAAAGCAGTAAATAACATTGTTTTTACAAGCTGCTAAGACTGGTAAGAGTATGGAAAAAACGAGGTTGCCTTACAAAAAATGTCATTTATTCAATCAAATTTCCCAAAGCAATGGTTAACAAAATATGAATGTTTGTACCATTTTTTTTTCAGTCACATTCAGCCCAAAACACAATAAAGACATCACAATATTGTCTTTCTACTCCAAATATCAAGCAAGATACATCATATTATAATAATGATGCCCACATTTGTAGTCTAATCACCTCATTTGGTGTTTTTCGGATCTGCTCTCCACAAACTAAACACACGGCTTTATCTCTGACTTCAGTAAATAAATACTTAGCAGTCCGTGTTTTGTTGAAAGCCCTGCATTCGGCATCTACCTTTCTTCTTTTTGCGGACATTTTGGGGGCTAAAGTCTTCTTGTGACCTGCTCGCAACAATGTCGATTCGGTGTAGGTATCAGATCTACAGATCGGCTCGGGCTCCGGCACCTGCTGGTGACGTCACGCTATGTGATTGGCTGGACCGTTTGAAGGATGACGTACAAGTTTGTGGTTGGTCTGGACAAATTACGGAAGTAGTTATCGCGGAATTAGGTTTCGTGGGATTTCATGTCATGTTCATGTCGCGCGCATTGCGTTTTTGTTGAACACAACTTCAAAATAAAAGCAATGCACATTCAGTCCATGCATGAGGTAAAATTAGAAAATATGTTTATTTTGTAATTTCTAATTAACCTTACGCGGGCCGGTCAGAATGAACCAAAGGGCCGGATGCGGCCCGCGGGCCGTAAAATGCCCAGGTCTGCCTTAGAGGGTCCCGCCCCAGTGACAAGCCAGTGTACCGCTAGAGGTACAATGATGCACTTTATTTTCTGAGAGTGTAGCATGGCATGACAGTGCTCAGCATGCCTTCTGTCTTTTGCTACATCCATTTTGTAGGTGAAGTATTCTGTCAGGTAATGGGCGATAGTTGGATATACCGTAAGTGCAGGAAGATACTTTCTTGAAATACACTGGCAAACAGATTCAAAACTTTGGATAAAAGCAGAGTCAAGAAACAGGCAATGGTCAAGTGAGGCTCAGACAGGATAACAGAGGTAAAGACGAACAGCAAAATTCAAGAACATAAACGCGAGTCAAATCCAGGAAATACAAAATACAAAGCTTGGCAAGATCAGACACAGGGTACAGAGCATATACTTCACAAAGTCTGTGTGCGAGGAGATTCCTTATGTGCGCATGCTGTGATTGTGCTCTGATCAGCAGCAGGTGCATGGTAATTAGTCCTAATGAGCTTGAGCGCAGTGCTTCACAAGCATAGCAGTCTGAGGCCCGCACGGACATGACAAAAACCTGTAACATGAACTGTCCCAACTCTCCCCATCTGGCCATTTTGAAAAAAAATCCTTAAATATTTGCCCCCAGCATTTCCATTTAATAAATAATACTAGATATGGTAACTCTAGGCTACATACTTTAATTCCTAACAAATCCTGAATTCACCAGTGTACATTACACCACAGGATGGAGGTGGAGGCGAAGTAGAAAATACAAGTTTTGGTTGACAAAAAAAAAAAATTAACTGCACAAACCATGGTTCCAAAGGAAGTCAGTTACTCTAAGGGCCAACATCTAACTTCTGATGTGATCTAAAACCTGATTGGTTGAAATTCATTTATGGGAATACAAACTGTGAATATAAAAAAATTGAGTACATCCTGAAGCATTTTATTGCGATTTGCCAACAGGTACACATTTTTAAAAATTTACTAAAGAAAGACTTCTCACATTTTTATCTATTTATAGTTATTATTTCATGTTGTGGGACATCCATAAAACAAGTTAGTTCATGTTAATTATATTACAGCAGCTATAAACAGTTATTCCCACAAAGTGTCAGAAAACTTGAAGTTGGCACTGGAGACTCCTTCAACAATATACTGTAAGTATCTGAAGAAATTATACTTTTTTCTTTGTTAAAAAAACCACAGTTTTTAAATCTTTTTTTAAATTAGACTTTTAAATAATATTGATTGGCTTTGAGTGGTCTATCAGATATATTCCATTCAGCTAGCATGATATTGAATGAGTCGAAGACAAGTAGCTGAATGGAATATATCTGATAGACCAGACCTGGGCATTTTACGGCCCGCGGGCCGCATCCGGCCCTTTGGTTCATTCTGACCGGCCCGTGTAAGGTTAATGAGAAATTACAAAATAAACGTATTTTCTAATTTTACCTCATGCATGGACTGAATGTGCATTGCTTTTATTTTGAAGTTGTGTTCAACAAAAACGCAATGCGCGCGACATGAAAATGACATGAAATCCCACGAAACCTAATCCCGCGATAACTACTTCCGTAATTTGTCCAGACCAACCACAAACTTGTACGTCATCCTTCAAACGGTCCAGCCAATCACATAGTGTGACGTCACCAGCAGGCGCCGGAGCCGATCTCCGGCGAAAAGCACCAAATGAGGTGATTAGACTACAAATGTGGGCATCATTATTATAATATGATGTATCTTGCTTGATATTTGGAGTAGAAAGACAATATTGTGATGTCTTTATTGTGTTTTGGGGTGAATGTGACTGAAAAAAATGATACAAACGTTCACATTTTGTTAACAATTGTTTTGGGAAATTTGATTGAATAAATGACATTTTTTGTAAGGCAACCTCGTTTTTTCCATACTCTTACCAGTCTTAGCAGCTTGTAAAAACAATGTTATTTATTGCTTTATATAAAGAAATACAATTAATATTATGCAGAATTTAGTTCAGCCTTTTGGTCCGGCCCTCCACAAAATTTTCTGTTTCTCATGTGGCCCCATGGAAAAAATAATTGCCCACCCCTGTGATAGACCATGAAAATAAGCCAGCCAATATTATTATTATTATTATTATTATTATACATACACACTCTCTTCATATCAGCATTCTCGAAGTCCAATGCTAGCTTACCCGCCACTCGGTGCTGTTAGCATAGCAGTCCAGTTAGCTTCCAGCCAATGTAGCAGTAGCGTTAGCAAAGGCCGATGCTAGTTTACTCGGGACTCAGTGCTGTTAGCGTGGCAGTCTAATTACCTTCCAGCCGGTGTAGTGTTAGCAAAGGCCAATGCTAGTGCAGTCAAGTAGAATATTAGTATTATTATTTTCCCTGTGTAATTTACTTAGTTACGTTTAAAATCAACATCAACAGCTACACACAACAGAGCTATCTGGCAAACAACATTCCTTCAAAATCTTCCATTTCTAACGGAGCAAACCTGGCAGCCATGTTTGTTTACAAATTGTCACTGTCGCTTGCTGATGCGGAAGTTTTACATCTCTGATGTGTGACGTCATGTTGTCTTGACAATATGCAATATTGTAACAATATTGTACGCTCATTCTCCATTGGGGAGAGTGACGTAATACATGGAGGATAAGCTAACAATATTGCATGCTATCAATAAACCTGCTAGAAGGGTGTAGAATGCATGTTTTTATTCCATGGAAAAAGTGTCCCGTATGTATAATAATTTATTATATTACATGATAAAGCTCTTATTGAAGATTGAGTTGCACAGTAGTCGAAGTGGTCATTGTGTAGGGATAATGTGCAAAGTGTGCACTCTGAGATGTAGCCATACGCCTGAGCACAAATTTCAATTTGTGTGCTGTCACCCCAGGTGTGTGACAGAAGTTGAGTTCCTGTAGAAGTTCTCTAAAGGGCAGCTCGGAGCTCACTCTGAGACATGGTGATAATAGATAAGGGATTGCTACGATCGCAGCCATATCAGTCTTTAGTGATTTCATTTCGTCAGCACACATCTTGAGAACAAAAGTGTCATTTTTCACATTTTAAGAGTCTTGTAATTCACAAAGGGACCATAAAAGCCCTTAAAAGATCTGAGAGCTTTTTTCCACCCTTCGTTAAGGCACAAGGAGATTATATCTTTCCTTGACATTTAAGGCAACTTGAAAAAATTGCCTGGCTGCTGTATTTATGGAATGTACAGCTTTCGGTGCGTTTTCATTTGACTGGAGAGCTGGATATAGGCCTCTCACTCGCTCATGTGTAACACATCCCAGCTCATTAGGACCACACTCTGTCAATAATGTGCCTTCACTGGCTGAGGTAAAAGGGTCAGTGTCAATGTTGTGGCTGCTCCAGTTCCAGCTTGTCAACCTCTGTCAAATGAGTATGGTGTCTGCATTATTATTATTATTATTATTATTATTATTGGATATTAGTCTATTGTATTATCGGAGACGTGTTTAACTCTGTCATATCAGTTTTATTGATTTAAATGCCTGATATCAGCAGCTGTACTCCACCAATAGGTTGTATTCAGTCACATTTAAAGGAACAGTCCACCGTACTTCCATAATGAAATATGCTCTTATCTGAATTGAGACGAGCTGCTCCGTACCTCTCCGAGCTTTGCGCGACCTCCCAGTCAGTCAGACGCAGTCAGACGCGCTGCCACTCCTGTTAGCAATGTAGCTAGGCTCAGCATGGCCAATGGTATTTTTTGGGGCTGTAGTTAGATGCGACCAAACTCTTCTGCGTTTTTCCTGTTTACAGAGGTTTATATGACCAGTGATATGAAACAAGTTCAGTTACACAAATTGAAACGTAGCGATTTTCTATGCTATGGAAAGTCCGCACTATAATGACAGGCGTACTAACACCTTCTGCGCGCTTCGGCAGCGCATTGATATCTGAGCTCCGTATCAATGCGCTGCCGAAGCGCGCAGAAGGTGCTAGTATGCCTGTCATTATAGTGCGGACTTTCCATAGCATAGAAAATCGCTACGTTTCAATTTGTGTAACTGAACTTGTTTCATATCACTGGTCATATAAACCTATGTAAACAGGAAAAACGCGGAAGAGTTTGGTCGCATCTAACTACAGCCCCAAAAAATACCATTGGCCATACTGAGCCTAGCTACATTGCTAACAGGAGTGACAGCGCGTCTGACTGCGTCTGACTGACTGGGAGGTCGCGCAAAGCTTGGATAGGTACGGAGCAGCTCGTCTCAATTCAGATAAGAGCATATTTCATTATGGAAGTACGGTGGACTGTTCCTTTAACTTTTGCTTGCAAGTTTACTTCCAGTGAATGACGTGGTGGTCAGGCAAACCAATTTGGCTGCCATTATGTGAAGAGCTAGTGACACCGTCTCTAACTATTTTCGCAGTTTAGATGCCAATGCACGATCAAGATACCTTCAGAAAGTTGCTCTTTGCAATACGATCGATACTTACATGCTAGCAAAGAAGGATTTTTCCTATGAGTTGGAAAATTATCCATCCGTTGAGTTCCCTGACATCTCAAACTACCTGGTGCTGCAGCCATCATTCTACACAGACACACAGATGAAAACCTGGAAGAGCATGGAGGTGTACAACTTTTTATATGTGGCTGGGTTAACGATCTGTGGATCAGGACACTACAAGATAAATCCTGTGTTGTTTATGCCCAGGTAAGTAGGGATTTTGGGGCTTTTTGTATGCGTCTTTTCGATGTTTGCTAGGACGCTATAAGTTTTCGTATCAGGTGTAAACAAACCACAGCCGCTCAATTCTCAGTCCTCCCTGCTCTTCTCTTCCAGGTAAATAATTCACAAAGATCTACAGAAACACCTTTAAAGACCTGGGTATTGGTGAAACAGGATGGCTCACAGTAACCGCATGGCCGGGGAGGCAGTTTCGTGCTGTTAACTCGTGAGCTTTGCTTTTGTGTTTACGTGGATCGTCTCAATTACTGTATCTCATCTATCTAGTTCAGTGTAGGAGCCCAATCTACATCATCAACCTTTTAAAGATTGCAAGGACATCCTGATAAATAAAGTGAAAACATACGCGTTAGTTTACAATATGGTGGCCATGATCAAACAGTAAACAAAAACACATGAGGACTTAAGCGTCTCCTGAACTTCAGAACATCGCAAAATAACAGAAAATGGTGAGAAAGTTGATTTGTGAATCCAAACAAAATAAATCAGAGGAATTTACAAATGTTTCACAAAGTGATCAGTGCAAACTTGAGTGTTCTTCAACTTTGACTTCGACTTCCAGCGCAGTGAAAGGTTCAAGAGCCACCTTTCTCATCATCTTTTGGTAAAAGCCTTTGCTCTTTCACCCTTTTTATCACTTCACGGAGAATCCGGAAGAAACTTTTATCAGTTTCACGGTTTGATTGATTCGAACAGCGCAAAACAATGCAAGCATAGGGCATTTTAATGACTAGCAAGGCACCCCAGTGATAGTAACGCTTTGTGAGCTTAGCTGACCACCGCTTCATGTCTTGCATATCTAATAAGGTGGATGTGACGTCGGATGCAACCCACCTATACAAGAACAGCACTTTTAATATCTGTATAGAGTTGAAGGTGGCTGTTGAAACCTAACAGGACATCAAGTTTGCTTGGGTTCAGATGATCCTCAAATATTTACCAGGTACTGCTTGGGTTCGGAATTCATGTTGGATTTCTCACAACCTGTTTATTCCTTAGTTCTTTTTTAACCCCATTTTCTCTGAATTTTTTCTCACTTGTTAATTCCCAATCACTAGCTAGTGCTCCGTTATCTCACGATAGCTACCAACCGAGGATGATGATGGCTAGCACGTGCTTCTGCCGAGACACATAAAGCCAAAAGCCACTGCATGTTTTTGAACTGTGGCTCATGCTACATCACAGGGCACTTAGAGGAAAGTGCTGTCTGTCCTCACAGATATATACCATTGATTAATGTGGCTTTGTTTGACAGGGGAGAGAGAAACACCACCCCCATACAGAGAGCATGGCCCTTTACGCTCCTTTGGGCTCCTGGCCATGGATGACTGTGTCATTGTTTGGATTTGAACTCTAAAGGCCTCTGCATGCTCTTGCGACAAGGCTTTCGCAGATAGCTTTTCGCAGATAGTTGTAATTTATCGTTGAGTGGGGAGTAATAGGCGTGTGCGATGTTATTCACCGCCACAACGCAAGGGGGCGCGAAATCGCTAGGAGTAGTTGGTGGGTGTGGTTAGTGGAGTGTTTATCCTCCGGTTACTTATAATGACTAGAACTGGAGTCGTATAGATGTACGCACTTCCTCACTTCCTCGATCAACCGCTCTTCGTGCTGCTCCATCTTCGCTCGTGTTTTTAAAAATGGCGGTCGTGAAAACAAACCAAACCGGGAAAGTAGGGAAGCGGAAGTGCGTGTACAGCGGATGTAGAGTGGACCAATCAGAGCCCTCTTGTCTGCGACGCTGTCTGCGAGGCTGTCTGTGGTGGTCACAATTTTTGGGAGGTGCGCACAGAGCGTCTGCGAAGGGGGGGGCTTCACAGACGCCATCTGCGACGCCATCTGCGAGGACTGTGTTGTCAGCATAAATTGGCCTTTAGTCCCCTGAAGATAGCGTGAATCTTTGAACAAGTGCATTCTACACACTCAGCTACTGTACGGTAGCTACTTGGTTATGCCAATGTGCTGTGATTTATCTTGGAAATCATTCATATTTTCTGGATGGATATGACTGACATTAAAAACTCGTTTCAAGTTTGTTTATATTTAACAGTTATTCCACAAAATCGAGTTGTACATGAACTGATAGCAGACGAGGCGCGCGTAGCACCGTGTTGGCTATAAACCATGTACAACGAGATTGAGTGGAATAACTGTTTTATTCTATCTACACTCAGTGGATTTTGAAAAACGGAGCATTTTTATATTTATTTTTTGCAAATTTGATAAATAAAAACTTTATACAAAACGTCCGACAAAGTCATTTCCGCTTAGAATGTAAACAAACTGACGAAATGACAGGAGCAATTTGTGAAAAATGCTATAATAATAATAATTCTTGAAAAATAAAGTTACGTTCTTACCATCAAATACTTTTATTCCATATTTTTTTGCTTTTTTTATTTTTTGGGGGTTTTGTTTTCAAGTTGAGCTTTTATTTCATCCTCCATTGGTTCAGCAACACGCTACGCCATTTTCTTCTTCTTCTTCAGGGTTTTTTGATGGTGAGCAAACCAACTTAAAGGTGCATTACCGCCACCGACTGGGCTGGAGTGTGGAACAGGAAATATTGTGGGTGGGGGAAACTATAATCTTTTTTGCTATTTCTGTTTCTATTAAATACTTGATAAAGTGATAAATCTGACTTGGTGTGCTCTGCCATTTTGTTTTTCTCTACTCACAGTATATGAGCTGATATCCTAGTAGTAGAGTAGCCAATCAGAGCACGTGAATGTGGATAGAATAATCAGTAATATTCCAATGCTGTTATTATCAGGTTTTGTTTTATTCAGTTGCTGGTTGGTAGTGGTTGAATTTGGAGAAAATTGACTCAGACTTTGGGTCTTTTCTTGTCTTTTTTTTTTTTTACTTGGCACTGACTCAGCCTCAGACAGAATGTTCTTGAATTATTGATAGAGATATTTGTTTAGCATGCTTGCAACCTGTTTTGGCTAGTTTCAGTTAAATCCTTGAAACTTATCTTCGTTCACACACTTATTCCCTATTTTTCATAAGGCTATCCTGATCAGTAATTCTCCATCACCCGTTGAAGCAAACCTATCACACTCAGACAACTCGACTTCCTGACACATCTTCCATTCATCTAGCTACACCACTCTTGTATGTGGATGTATACTCACATTTGTCTTCCAGTAAACTGAGAAACATCTCTGAACAGCTGTGTCCGTGTCCATGAATGTCGCTGCTAGATATCCGTGAGGCAGAATTTTCTAGGCGGCAGAGGACTATATTTCTAGATCATACTTTGTTAGTTCAAATTTCTTCAGTAGAGACAAATCAAAACCTATCAATTATGGTGAGATGGGGTTCGAATTTTGAAGCGCAAGACCTGCTTACAAGTATTACATTAAGGTATTTAGCACATGCTCTTATCCATACAGATGTTGGGGGTTCAGTACCTTGCTCAAGGGCACTTCAGCCATTCCTGCTAGTCCAGGGAATTGAACCGGCAACCTTATGGTCCCAAAGCTGCTTCTCTAACCAGTAGGCCATGGCGTTTATAACACTTATCTGTAATATTTTTTTTCTTTGAAAGCTGGGGGGTGGGGGTCATAACCCTGCTAGAACATTGGGACCAGCTGCTCCTTCCCAAATCTCTAACCCATGAGATGCTTTACAACATGGAATAGCTCACTTTTCCATTGTGTCTGAAACACAATGAGTTGTCTCCACCTCCTGGACTTTTGCTTTGACTCCACCCAAATAGAAGGAGCTGGATAATGTCCAACTCTACTTCTTGGACTTTTGGTTCTGCAGCAAGGAGTACTTTTTATTAAATGTTTACACTCATCCACTATTTGTTACTAGGCTATGACATACGACATTTACAACACATGCGTAATAGTTTCTTAAAAAGGTGGTTCTCTGAACTGTCGCTGTCTCCAGCACGAGCACTGAAGAGATGGAGAAGCAATATGAAAGGAATTACTATAAAGCAGTACTATTATATCCTCTGGGTTGAGCAGAGTGTTCATTGCCGTCTTCTAATTTCTTTCTGAAAAGCAATTTATCCATGCACAGAAGTGATGAAGCATCTGAAATTCAGCTCATGCTAAATCACTTCTAGATCAGTTATCTAATCAAAGGCAGTTGATTATTAGTGTGAGTTGGGTAAACTGAATGATGATGAACATTTGAGCCAGCATCTACTCAGGCTATTGAAAAAAAACAAAAAACGCTGTACTAATCATGCTGCGTGAATGTGCAGAGTGATCACATGGGTTTGAAGAGCAGCAGGCTGTGAATGGGCCTGTAATGATCCGCACAGGAAGTGTGAGAGACTGTACTGGGAAGTTTTTAATGCAACTAAAGCTGGCCATCATCATTATGTTGTCTCTGTTGCCTCTGTTATAAACAGACGTGGACAGTAACAAAGTACATTTACTTGAGTACTGTACTTAAGTACACTTTTTGAGTATCTGCACTTTACTTGAGTATTAATTTTTTTTGGCAACTTATGACTTTAACTTCACTACATTTGAAAGACAAATATCATACTTTTTACTCCACTACATTTCTATCAAGGTCCTCGTTACCCGTTACTATGAAGTGGCTTTGCAAGCGGATGTTTATTTCTTTTCTTTTTTAAAACATGATTGGTTTCTTCGCAGGTGACACTGAGACAGCCGATCAGTAATCACTAGGGTCACGTCACGTCCATAGCCTGTATAAAGTCAAGATCAATGATTTCACCGCAGCATTGTTTAACATGATCAGTTGATGGCAGAATGGAAGGAGGCGGTTCTTCTGGGGAATGCACGCACTCATGGCTATAGCTAGAACCCATGTTTCAGTTTTCTGAAAGGAATAAAGAGTCATTTTGTTTTAAATGTTTGCTTTGTTTGCCTAAAACGGAGCAAATCACAGCCTACAAAAACTTGCCGTCCGACCTGCGGAAGCATATTGAGGTATGTAAATGTTTTATTCCAAGAGAAAGCTTGCAATGACATTTTATATGCTTTTAGAGCTAGCGATAACATTGCAATAGCTATGCAGTCTGGCTAATCAAATTACTTTCTATGGATTTACCCACCAAATTGCCATCGCCTTGTTCACGGCTAACATTTACACATAGCTAGTTAACTTGGACACTGTTAGTTAGCATGTAAAAACAGTTACGCTAACATGAATAATGTTATCTTATCTGAAGTGGTTTCACAAATGTTTTAGCATAATCTTGCCAAATAAACAAAATGTAGAAATCTTTCTTTTCTAGTAATGTTAGCTACCCAGTATGATTTTGAGTTTGAAAAGATTTTGCTAGCATGTCAGGTGGAGCTTTACTGACTAGCTAGCTTAACATTAAACCACTTCGATTCCACAGGCAGAGTCATACGTGCACAAATATACACACACGCGCATGCACGCATGAGTGCATACACGCACACGAGACCTGTGAGATGGACAGTATTGAACTATTCACAACAAATTGCTGGAATTTTTTGTTTTGATGTCAGATGATGGTCTAGCATTATTTATTTATTTATTCATCTTGCTTAAAGCAGTGTTGCTGTTGGGCAGTTATTAAGCTCGAGGTGTGGACCTGGGTTTTAATCAGGTTGGATTGTCATTTTTATTTTCTGAGCAAGCTGCATTTACAGCTATTCCACTGTCGTCCTGATTAGCATACACATACATGTGTGCACACACTGCCAGAGCTGGGTCAGAACACTACCATGCTGCTTTGTGGAGGTGGGGAGGAGTGTTCGCATCTCATCTCATTATCTCTAGCCGCTTTATCCTTCTACAGGGTCGCAGGCAAGCTGGAGCCTATCCCAGCTGACTACAGGCGAAAGGCGGGGTACACCCTGGACAAGTCGCCAGGTCATCACAGGGCTGACACATAGACACAGACAACCATTCACACTCACATTCACACCTACGGTCAATTTAGTGTCACCAGTTAGCCTAACCTGCATGTCTTTGGACTGTGGGGGAAACCGGAGCACCCGGAGGAAACCCATGCGGACACGGGGAGAACATGCAAACTCCGCACAGAAAGGCCCTCGCCAGCCACGGGGCTCGAACCCGGACCTTCTTGCTGTGAGGCGACAGTGCTAACCACTACACCACCGTGCCGCCGGGAGGAGTGTTACAATAAAAAAAAAATGAAAATGACAGTGGTTCTTTTTCAGTTCAGTTGTGTTTCATTTTGTAACATTCTACCAGGTGTTTTATTCTACAGGTTCTACAAGCGAGTCAGTAAATCCAGCTGATTGTTTCAGAGGCGTTAGGTTTTGTAAGTGTTGTGGCAATAATACAACAATGCGTTGACAGAAAATGCACTTTTAATACTTAAGTATTTTTAAAAGCAAGTACTTCAGTACTTTAACTTAAGTAAAAATTTGACTGGACAAGTTTCACTTGTATCAGAGTATTGACCAGTGGGATCTGTACTTTGACTTAAGTAATGAAGTTGGATACTTTGTCCATCTCTAGTTATAAAAACACACATGAGACAGAGCCCACTGTATTACAGAGCTCCAAGTGGCCAGAATGTTGGACATGTTGAACACACGTGAAAATATAGAGAGAGAGACACGATGGGGGGGCAGAAAGAATTTGACAGTAATGGGCCTGGGCTTATAAACAGAGCGTTGGAGCCTAGCTCAGAGCCCGCATCAAAAATGCTTTACGCCTCTTTGTTGTTGGTTTTTGGCTTTATAAATAATCACAGCATTGTGCTGTTTGGATTCAAAACTAATTACTGTGACTGTAATTAGTGTGAAATCAAACAGAAAACTCTGGATTTATGTGAATTATGGACTCAAAACCAAAATGAATCCACCTGCTTGTATGTCTGAATAAAGACAGCTGAATCAAGACTTATCACTATCTTATACGATAATGATGTTAACAAAAGATTGCGATTTTAAAGATAAGATGCTTGTTATTGCTTGTTGTAGCTCCTGACCTGATTAGACCCGTATTAGCATGTTCGTGATGCTGGTTGTCTTCTATTTATTTAAATGCTTTTACCAAAAAAGAAAGAAAGAAAGAAAGGAAGAAAGAAAACAGGAAATTCTCTACTGCTGATGTGTTTCTCGTTATAATTAATGTTTTGTATATGCTGAGGTGGCTGAATATTCAATTCATTTTTATCTGTATAGCGCTTTTAACAATAGACATTGTCACAAAGCAGCTTTATAGATATCTGGATGTAGATTCATAATGAAGACGCCAGCAGCAAGAGTGGCAAAGAATATCTGGTAATCTGTCCTCTTTTTGGTGACACTGGTTAGTGGGACTATAAATCATTACAGTATACAGGTGTAGAAAAGTAACGGCAGAGAGTATTAAGGGTGGGGAATAAGAGTCATAGATTGAGCACAGAACAGTCTTTATGATTACAGCAGCAGCTCTTCAGCAGGTAAGAAAAAAAATGATAATATGAAGGTGAGATTATCCTCTGAAGCAAAGGTGAGATTTGGGCATAAACTGTTTGGGAAGTGCATGTGCCATTTGGTGCCAGATGTGCTTTATTTTTCCATATGAGATGGTTCATAGGGCTGTTGTGAAACAGTACTGCAGGATTTGCAGCAATAGTGAAGTCATTAAAGCTAGACTGCCTTTCAGATTTTTCAAGTTTAGGTCATAAAAAGAATTTCCCTAACACCCAATTATTTTTGTTTAGTTGACTGAAAGCTACTGAATTCGAATCACAGACTTCCAATTTTATTAGTTTTTTTTTTTTTTTCTTTTTTATCAGACATCTAATTTTTGGGTTTGTTTACCTGACATGTTTCGACGTACAACTTCCGTCTTCCTCAGAGTGTCACCGGATGTTAATTGGTGACGCATCTTTTATCAGCTGCTATTTCTGAAGGCGTGGCCTTCCTGTCTGGTTTGACAGGTCGGTCACGCCTTATACTGTCTGTTCGTCCCCTGCAAGATGTCACTCCAGGTATGGGAGAGCATGTATGCTCCCTCATCCCGGTTGATGGTCCTCGGGCTTCGCTTACGGATCTCCATGGCCTCCCTGATCCAGCGCTGATGTTTGTTATCTTCTGTGCGGATGACTCTGGCATTCCCCCAGTCCATAATGTGATTTTCCCTTTTACAGTGATCTGTTATAGCTGACTTATAATTTTCCTGTTGTGCCTTTTCTTTTATTGTTCGGGTTTGTCTTGTAGCTGTCTCCTTTTCGCACTCTTTCTTATGTTCATGTTTTCTTGTGTTGAAACTCCTTCCTGTCTCCCCAATATAAGTTTTATTGCATAATTTACATGGAATCTCATATATGGTGTTGCATCTGTTGTCCGGATGTATTCTGTCTTTGGGATGAACCAGGATCTGACGGAGTGTTGTGTATGGTTTGACAGGTGTGTTAATGTTGTGTTTCCTCATTACTCTTTGAATGCGTTCAGTTATTCCCCTGATGTATGGTAATGTAACTACTCCCCTGTGTTCTTGTTTGTTAGTTTGTTTTTTCTCTTTCTTCTGTGTTTTTATAAGGCGTGACCGACCTGTCAAACCAGACAGGAAGGCCACGCCTTCAGAAACAGCAGCTGATAAAAGATGCGTCACCAATTAACATCCGGTGACACTCTGAGGAAGACGGAAGTTGTACGTCGAAACATGTCAGGTAAACAAACCCAAAAATTAGATGTCTGATAAAAAAGAAAAAAAAAACTAACTATATTTAATATAAGACATAATGAACGTAATCGAAAGATTAAGAATTAGTTACGGAGACGAAAGCATCAAGGAGTTTCGCCGCCTAGAGCAATTGACACGGAAACGGGCACGCTACAGGAATCACCTGAGATTCAATCTGCGCTGCCGGGATGAGGAAGTCGTACCAGCCAGCCTGAACATCAAGAACCCGATTCCAACCAGAAACGCGGAAAAGATGATCAGGAAAGTGCGGATGACTCTGGTAAAAGAACGGATACGGTGCACAACGGATAAACTAAATAACATCAACAGCGAACTACACAGGGAGACGGAAACTTTCAAACACCGGTTTCCCCAGAACAAGGAAATGGAAATAGCAATACACGGACACTTGGCAGACATACACGAACAGGAATTCACAGAGACAAAAACCCGACAAATACGAAAACTGGACAAACTCATCGCACAGAAAAAGAAGGCAGAACCGGAGCACGCACACATCAACGACAAATGGATTCATAACATATCAAGGTACAAACTCTCACAAGCAGAACGCAGTATACTAGCAAAAGGACTCAACTACGCTGTCACACCGCACAACATACCACATGACGAATTCATTCTGGCAACTGAATTAGCATGTGAGAAAATACAGGATCACGGACAAAAAGCAGCACTAAGAAACGCAATAGCTGGTATATTGAAAACGGCCAAACCACCACCCAGTAACATCACAAAACAGGAAGCCAAAGCCATGAGAACATTAGCTAAAAATAAAGATATCACAATCCTCCCAGCAGATAAAGGCAGAACAACAGTTATTATGGACACTGATGAATATGAACGAAAAATTAATGAATTACTCAGCGACAACGCATTTGAAATATTAAAAAAAGACCCAACAGAAGACAAGAAAAAGAAACTTAAAGCACTACTAAAACCACTACTCAATGAAAATAAAATAGATAAGCAGGATTACAATCATTTAGTACCCACAGCCAATGTCATCCCCAGGATTTACGGTACACCAAAAATACACAAACCAGGAACACCATTACGCCCCATAGTAGATAGCATTGGTTCAGTCACATACAACTTATCAAAAGCACTCACCGAAATAATTAAACCATTACTAGGACTCACAGACCAACACTGCAAAAATTCAAAACATCTGGCAGAAGAACTAAAAAACATCAAAATGCAGCAAGATGAAGCTTTCATTTCACATGATGTCATATCTCTTTTCACCAGAACACCCACGGAAGCCACCATACAGATAGTACAAGACAAATTAAAAACAGACAGGACGCTCAAGAAACGCACAAACCTCACCGTACAAGACATCACTCAGCTCCTTCAATTCATCGCCACGTCCACATACTTTCAGTTCAGGAATACAATCTACAGACAGAAGGAAGGTTTTGCCATGGGAGACCCACTATCAGCCATCATGTGCGGTTTTTTCATGGAGGATCTGGAGCAGAAAGCACTCACTACAATACCAGCGGAATACAGACCAACACTCTGGAAACGGTATGTGGACGACATATTGGAAAAAGTAAAGAGAGGACACACTCAACAACTCACCGACCATCTCAACACCATAGACAATACCGGCAATATAAAATTCACACATGAAGAAGAAACGGAGCAGTCGATAGCATTTTTGGATTTAAAAATACATCACACAGAAGATGGGGACATCAAAATAAAAGTACACAGAAAACCCACACATACCGACCAATATTTAAACTGGACTTCCGAACACCCCATAATGCACAAAATATCCGTAGTTAGAACATTACATGAACGCACAGCAATAATTACAGATCCACAGGACAAAGAACAGGAGGAACAACATATACAACACGCACTGAAGGCATGTCAATATCCACAATGGGCAATATCCAAAGGGGTGGAACAGGTTAAGAACAACAAAACACAGAAGAAAGAGAAAAAACAAACTAACAAACAAGAACACAGGGGAGTAGTTACATTACCATACATCAGGGGAATAACTGAACGCATTCAAAGAGTAATGAGGAAACACAACATTAACACACCTGTCAAACCATACACAACACTCCGTCAGATCCTGGTTCATCCCAAAGACAGAATACATCCGGACAACAGATGCAACACCATATATGAGATTCCATGTAAATTATGCAATAAAACTTATATTGGGGAGACAGGAAGGAGTTTCAACACAAGAAAACATGAACATAAGAAAGAGTGCGAAAAGGAGACAGCTACAAGACAAACCCGAACAATAAAAGAAAAGGCACAACAGGAAAATTATAAGTCAGCTATAACAGATCACTGTAAAAGGGAAAATCACATTATGGACTGGGGGAATGCCAGAGTCATCCGCACAGAAGATAACAAACATCAGCGCTGGATCAGGGAGGCCATGGAGATCCGTAAGCGAAGCCCGAGGACCATCAACCGGGATGAGGGAGCATACATGCTCTCCCATACCTGGAGTGACATCTTGCAGGGGACGAACAGACAGTATAAGGCGTGACCGACCTGTCAAACCAGACAGGAAGGCCACGCCTTCAGAAACAGCAGCTGAAAAAAGATGCGTCACCAATTAACATCCGGTGACACTCTGAGGAAGACGGAAGTTGTACGTCGAAACATGTCAGGTAAACAAACCCAAAAATTAGATGTCTGATAAAAAAGAAAAAAAAAAACTAACTATATTTAATATAAGACATAATGAACGTAATCGAAAGATCCAATTTTATTAGTTTTTTTTTTTTAAACAGAGCAATTAATGAATTTAGGGCCACGTGGCCCTAAATTCTCCGCTATTTTTTCCTGCTTCACCATGACCCAATTCAAAATACTACGTCATGCATGACGTGGTGGACTTTCCCCGTTCGCACAAGGCATTGTGGGGTACAAATTTGAAACAGGAGAGAAAAATGGAGGACGTGAACGAAACGTGAAAGACTAACTACAGTAACGGAAAGTGAGAAGAAAAGACGTCATGTTGCGAAGGAAAGGAAACGCAGGACCAAACTAATAAATATCGTCGGTCAGCGAGCACCTTGGTGTGATCAGCTGTTCGTTTAGCGACAGAATGATGTAACTGTCAGTGCACGGTCAAGGTAAACCTGTAGATGGCAGTAATGCAACACTGTGGATGCCAACTGCTGTCAAACCCAGAAGAAGAAGAACATAAACCTGCGCATGCGCACACAGACTTCCTCTGTCTGCTTGACTGCGTGAAGTGAGCAATTTCATGCACGTTATTTGCTCAGGAATCCCCTCAAATTAAATAACTTCCCAGCCACAGCATGGCCTGATTTTTTTTAAGATATTACAGAAATAAACATATATCACAATGACCACATTTCAGAGGGAATTAAATTTCACCGATGTTATGAAATCAAAAGGCTGTCTAGCTTTAAATGTCCTATTTTTTCCATTTTCATGTTTCCCAATTTAAATGCAAATATTTGAATATTTGCACTTGTTTAAAAAAAAAAAGAACATTCGCAGAAAATACGTCACAGTCCTGTCTATAAATATTAAAACTAAATATTTAGAATAGTCCAGTTCATGATCAAAAAAATGGTCGCACACATTTTAGTTTGTATTTTTTTCCTCCGGGTGCTCCGGTTTCCCCCACAGTCCAAAGACATGCAGGTTAGGTTAACTGGTGACTCTAAATTGACCGTGAGTGCGAATGTGAGTGTGAATGGTTGTCTGTGTCTATGTGTCAGCCCTGTGATGACCTGGCGACTTGTCCAGGGTGTACCCCGCCTCTCGCCCGTAGTCAGCTGGGATAGGCTTCAGTTTGCCTGCAACCCTGCATAGGATAAGCGGCTACAGATAATGGATGGATGGATAGTGATGACATCAAAACTATGAAATAACATACAGAACATATATGGAATTATGTGGTAAACAAAAAAGTGTTAAAATATGTTTCATATTTTAGATTCTTCAAAATAGCCACCGTTTACCTTGATGATGCTTTGCACACTATTGGCATTATCTTAATCAGCTTCATGAGGTCGTCACCTGGAATGCTTTTCAATTAACAGGGAGTTAATTAGTGGAATTTCTTGCCTTCATAATGCATTTTAGTTCATCATACATAAATAGTAAATAATAAAAATACAGTAAATCGCCCTATTCAACAACTATAGTAATCCATATTATGTCAAGAACCGCTCAACTAAATCAAGAGACACGACATCCATCATTACTTTAAAGGTCCCATGGCATGGTGGTTTGTTGATGCTTTAAATGGGCTCGTGGAGGTTTCTGGATGTTATATCCGCAGCCTTTCTCGAAATGAACCCTCGGCACGTAGATATAGCCTCCTGGGAGAAAGCCCCATTTCAGCGCTTTTCCCAGTGCGTCGTTTTGCTAATGAGAAGCAGGAGGCGGGGAAGGGTAGAGGGTGGGGGCGGGTCTTATTAATATTCATGACATGTAAACGTGTTACCTCTGATTGGCTAACAGCACTGTGACGCTACCTCCAGTGGGTCAGAACAAGCGGATGTGGGTGTCTTACTATGGTGAGAGAGAAGGAACAAACCGCGAAGGGAAAAATACCGCGCGCTGATATTAAGGTGCGACGCGAGGAAATAAAATAAATTCAACAAATGTTTGGGTTTTTACTGAACAAACAAACAAATAAAATGAACGAGTGACTTAAAAAAAAGAACGTGGGTGTCTTTGTAAAAATTGTTTTGATTGGCTATTATAACAGAGCATGCTGCATGCTTTTTGGTTTTGTAGCGCAGAGTACCTGGCTAACTGCAGGAAGCGGTTAGCTGCACAGCTAATGTAGCCATTGCAAGGCTAACGTGGCACTGATTTTAAAACACGGCAAAACGACTTAACAGTTATACACTTACTTGTTCGGTGTTTGTGGCTGATGCGGCAGGGATGCTTGGTACGGACCCAGGCTTCAGTGACAGTTGATGTGCAAAACCTGCCCTGTACTGTCCCAAGTTGTGGAAACATTCATCAGGAAAATGCTTCCGACAAACATACACCGTCTTAGATAGACTCGACGGCGTATTATTGGAGTAAATAAAATTAAGCCACTGTGTCTTCAGGGGCTCTCCCGTCGGCAGTAAAAACAGACTCCGTTCTGTGTTGTCACATCCATGTACAGCGCGACTTCCATGTTTGGTGGCAACTTTTGAGCTGGGCGGGCAATCCATACAGTGGGTGGGAATCCAGAGGGGGGGCATGGGGATCATCTCCCTTGCTGACGTAGGCAAGGGAAGAGTTTATCAACGCGCCGTTTTGACGCGCCATTCTCAAATGTTGGGCATAGTTTGGTTTACACATTATGAAATTTCTAGCCACTGGGGTGACTTAAGAAGGTCAGAGGAACTCATTTTAACGTTAAAAAACCTCAGAAAGTGAAAATTTCATGCCATGGGACCTTTAAGACATGAAGTAACTTTTAATTCATAAAAAACAAAGAAAAACCATTGAATTAGGAGGCATATCCAAACTTTTGACTGGTACTGTAAGCTCAGACAAAGTCCTTCACTTCACTTATTTATATGAATGGGGAAAAAAAATCCATCTACCAGAAAAGGATTGATAAGATGAAGTTTCAAACACGGATTTGAAATAGCTGAGAGCTACCAATGAGCAAAATAGTTTGCTGGATGTGTTGGTCTCTTCAAGGTGAAAAATAGGAGACAGAGAAGACATATGCATATAAAGGGGGTGTATAAGGATGGATGTGTATGACGCAGATAGGAGATTGGTCTCAAACAGAGTTTTCTGTTTACCGCAGGAAAGAGGGAAAGTGGGATCTGTTCAAGCCTGAAGCCTATTCTGTGTTAGTGGAATTTAGATCGTCTAAAACAGCATGGGAACAATCAGTGGCGTATGTGGTAATCTAAATAACACAAAACATGGCAGGTAGTGTTAACAAAAACCACAGGACAAAGCATGTCCCCAGAGAACACAGCGCTGCTGGGCCAGGGAGGAAGCAGTTGTGTTACAGAATGAGTAGACAAGCTTGCTGCAGTGTTATCACAGAACAAGATGGACATGTGAACTGGAATCAGAGGATGGCTCTTCTGATGGCCTCCTCCGAGCACCTTGGGGAGCTCTGATTAATTCCACCCACGCTTAAATTAAATCTAAAATGAGGGCGGAGGAAGCTGGTCTGTGCAGCAGTGTTAGACACACACACACACACACACACACACATTCTGAAGACTCCTGTATAAGAGGATGATGGGTTTTTTCAGCATAAGCTGTCAGATGTAGTCAAGCTCATAGATGCAAGCCCTCACAACGCATGCACACACATACACACCATTCCTAAAACACTGCAGAGGAGAGAAATGTCAGGGTAAGGATGCAGCATTTGGAAAGAGAATATTGTACTCATCTGTTAAGCTATTAAAAAACAGACTTGAAGCATTCTTGTTGGTAAAATCACTAAACGCTGCCCTCATAAGCACATTTTGGCATTCATCTGAAAATATATCTGATATAGTTGATATCTGATATTATTTTTGTGGCTACTGCCTCACATAGAAGCTGTAGCCACTATGTCATCATGTTGTAAGAATGAGTGTAACAATCGCGCACTGCGCATACGCATACAGGTGTTCCTATTAAAATGGCCTATGAGTGTATACGATTCGAAATAAATGGAATAGACTAAAGAAATCGCTTTCAGACATGTTTATGCTTATTACCGAGGGAAAGTGCGTTCCTATTTTATACTCAAGGTTGTCCCCCTTTCCTCGCCTTCTTCGGCCAGTGTGATGTAGATGTGATGCACTTCTGAGTTGTTACGGGAAGTTGTCAAAAAGAGTATTGAGACCATTGAGCTCTAGTGCCGGGCCATTTCCGGGAAATAAGAGTTTCGGTCATGGCAACAGCGTGTGTATGTCAGCCTCGGTTCGGAGGTTTCAGTTTCGAAAACTGTAAGAGGTAAGAGTAGAATAATATAAAGTACAGGACACTTGGTATATTTTACTTCTGTGATTTTTAAATTGTTCATTTTTGGATTACGCTTAATTTTTGTGGCTACTGCCTCAGAGAGTAAATATAAGTACTGTATATGCTGTATTTACTGTATGGACATGGTATCAGAAAACAATTGTATTTATAAGCAGTAGCTACATGTACCCATAGGGTACCTATTTTTTTTTTTTTAATCTGGCTACAAAACTCATTCAGACATGGATATTTGTTAACTGAAACTATTATGATGCTTGATTTGTTATAAAATTATACTACTACAAAATAAACAATGCTCTTTAGGTTAGTAACATAGAAATGTCTATAATAATAATATTGCTTTTACTTTTCCAAAAGCAACGTGCTTTTGAAAAACATTAATTCAATAAATTATTCATTAATACTAAATTTGGAATGGAAAAAAAAATTAGATATGTGGTCTGCTAATTAACTGCTATGTCATGCTTTCAGGTAGTTTATAAAACCTGCAGTGGAAAATTCCTTGAGAAAATTTATTCACTGGGCTCGAACCCAGGACCTTCTTGCTGTGAGGCGACAGTGCTATGTCTTCATTATTGCTCTACAGTGTAAAATTAGTCAAAATACAGAAAAAACCTATGAATGAGTAAGGGTGTCCAAACTTTTTACTGGTACTGTACATGTAATGCTCCTCAGATCAGTCTTATGAAAGTCTCTGTTTTCAACAGACCAATCTCATGGTTTGTAGAAATTGTATTGGAACAGCAGTGATGGACAGAATTCATACAAAAGAAATCACAGTGTAACAGTATTTTGGGTTTCAGTGGAAAAAAAAAGAAGAATGTTGCATGAAAACGTTAGTAAAATGGCTAGTCCCACATAGCATTCAACAGGTAGCAACTCATCCTGCTAATTTTCTAGGGGGAAAAAGATTTGTCAGTGTTCACAGTAGCCAACTTGTTATCCTACTGTGATGTTGTCAGGTATGCGAGGGAGGCAGATGTAAGTGCAGAAGTTTCAGTTTAATAAAGTGCAGAATAATATATAGTACGCATCTACACACAAGCGTGTAAAACACACACAGGCAGACAGTTCAAATTGGCAGGCAAGATCAAAAACATAACAAGCAAAAGGGTCGGGTGAGGCGCAAACAGGATATCAGAGGCAAGGCGAGAACGGGAACAAGAAACAGGCACAGGAATCAAGAAACCAGGAAATCAAGAACACAGGTAGAAAAGCTCGGTAATGCGTACTAACGTAACATAATACTTTGCGATGAACGTGTATCAGCACAGTCCTTAAGTAGGTACACACAGTTACTTAATTGCGTTCAGGTGCGCATAGTTCACAGCGCGCGTGCTGGAGTCCACTCGGCGCGCGCACAGCCTGAGGCGTGTCTTCAGGTGCACGCACCACAGCGTGCAGGACTGACAGATGTTAGCTAAGTACATTTAAGCTCACTATAAGTACTATGGAAACCAAATTTTTACAATTTAATCTGTTTGGCTAGTTAATATATCGGACTCTCAGACTAACACTAGTTTGATAGTGTTTCACTTTTTATAGCTAGCAGTAAGTGAAAGTGATTTTTAAACAAGTGACTAACATAAGAATATCTTATGTGAGAGATTTAACAAAACATGGCTACATTTTGAGCCCATGTTTTACTTTCAGTTATTTCTGTGCAACAGCTAGACAGTGGATACTAGTGTTTAGTCAAGACCACTTAATCCAAGACCAGGTCATGACCAAGACTTTGAGGGGTTGAGATCAAGTCAAGACCAAGACCGAGGCAGGATGAGACCAAGTCAAGAGTAGAATCAGACCAGAGAGTGTGGCGGAGGGTGGGGGGTGACAGCCTTTAACTGGAAAAACAATTTAAAATTAGCAATGGGCCATGTTATTGGTTGTATCTGAAGCAGGAAATTTTACATCCAATCATAGTAATGATGTTAACAAATAAATCCATCCATCCATTATCTGAGCCGCTTATCCTGTTCTACAGGGTCGCAGGCAAGCTGGAGCCTATCCCAGCTGACTATGGGCGGGAGGCGGGGTACACCCTGGACAAGACGCCAGGTCATTGCAGGGCTGACACAAAGACAAACAACCATTCACATTCACATGTACCGGTACGATCAATTTAGAGCCACCAGTTAACTTAACCTGCATGTCTTTGGACTGTGGGGGAAACCGGAGCACCCGGAGGAAACCCACGTGGACACGGGGAGAACATGCAAACTCCGCATAGAAAGGCCCTTGCTGGCCACTGGGCTTGAACCCAGGACTTTCTTGCTGTGAGGTGACAGTGGTAGCCACTACACCACCGTTGCCGCCCCGTCAGATGATACATAGGCAATTTAGTGAAATCCCTGTAGTTAAAATAAAAATAATAAGCTTAACTTATATAGCAGGTGGCATGGTGGTGTAGTGGTTAGCACTGTTGCCTCACAGCAAGAAGGTTCTGAGTTTGAGCCCAGTGGCTGACTGGGGCCTTTCCATGTGGAGTTTGCATGTTCTCCCCGTGTCTGTGTGGGTTTCCTCCGGGTGCTCTGGTTTCCCCCACAGTCCAAAGACATGCAGGTTAGGCTAAGGTGGCTCTAAATTGACCGTAGATGTGAATGGCTGCGTGTCTCTGTGTGTCAGCCCTGTGATGATCTGGCGACTTGTCTAGGGTGTACTCCGCCTCTCACCCATAGTCGGCTCGATAGGCTCCGGCTTGCCTATGACCCTGCACAGGATAAGCAGTTATGGATAATGGATGGAAGGAACTTGTATAGCACCTTTTTCACACCCAAGGTCACTTTACAATTACTATAAATAAATAAAATAAAAAAGTCCACCAACAGAGGGTCAGGATGTAATTCCAATGGCATAGCTACCCACAGTCCCACAAAAAGGTGCACGAAGCTATGTCCCACACTGCCTGCACAGCCGCCGTGATGCCATTGGGCAACATCGCTCGGAATACCGCACCATTGGTCCACAAAGCGAGCACAGAAGCACCGCCACACAGAGTGCTGGTATGTCCCAAACCGCCTGCATAGCCACTGCGACACCACCAGGCAACATTGCTTGGAACACCACACGAAGCACAGAAGCACCACTACACAGAGCACTGGACAACCCCGATGTTAAAAGAGCAACAGGCTCACTGCAGTCCATAGCAAGGAGCACAGGTATCACCCATGGTGGGCGAAGGCCTGAGGAAACCAATGCCCAAAACTGGGTCTGGAGCTACTCCACAACTGGCAGACAAAACATTCAAAGAATGAACAAACATCAAACTACAGAAACACAAAAAGAAAAACAAATGGGGGAAAGAAGAAAAACAAAAATCTCTGATGAGAAGTGGCAATTGTGGTCTTGACTGGTCTTGAAATAAAAATCACAAAATAAAAGTCCTCTTTTGCAGTCGATTCTGAGATGAGACTGAGATCTTCAAAAAGTGGTCTTGAGACCAAGACCACCCTTAAGTACCACAACACGAGTGGACACCATTTTGTCAGACAGTCTAATACTAGCTCCATGTAGTTGATGATCCTACTAAAGTTGCATTGAAACCTGAGTGCATAAAAGCTGTTGCTCTTTGCTCAGGCTCTTTTGCAAAGTGAATATAAAGTGAATATAAAATATTAAAGGACTCAGCGTATTTTATGAATGAAAATTATGGAGTTGCAGAGGAAACAAACATTGTAGAGAGGTTTCGCTTGCCTTTTGGTGGTGCACATAGCAGCTGGGTGATGGTGGACAAACACGTGACATGGCCATCCCTGTGATTGGTTACAAAGCCAATTCATTCCCAGACAAATTACTTTGTCAAACAGCAATCTTCTTGCTGTTCTTTGATGAATTGTCAGGAAATTTAATTACGCCACCTCCAGTCCTGGAGCACTTGTACACAACATCCAACACAGAACCACCCAAGCTTTTAAGCTTGTGAAGGTGGTTTCATTTTTGCGTAACCCTTACAGATATTAGGCTGAAACCTTAACCCTCTAAGAGCTGTGCTGGCGAAGCTCGACAGATTTAGAATGAGTAGGTCATGTATTTAGATAAATATCTTTGCAAGTTTTTCATACAACCATGATAAACATATTGACAGAAACTTTACACTTTCCTATGTGCCCACTGCCAAATAATATCTCATCTCATTATCTCTAGCCGCTTTATCCTGTTCTACAGGGTCGCAGGCAAGCTGGAGCCTATCCCAGCTGACTATGGGCGAAAGGCGGGATACACCCTGGACAAGTCGCCAGGCCATCACAGGGCTGGCACATAGACACAGACAACCATTCACACCTACGGTCAATTTAGAGTCACCAGTTAACCTAACCTGCATGTCTTTGGACTGTGGGGGAAACCGGAGCACCCGGAGGAAACCCACGGGGACACGGGGAGAACATGCAAACTCCGCACAGAAAGGCCCTCGCCGGCCATGGGGATCGAACCCGGACCTTCTTGCTGTGAGGCAACAGTGCTAACCACTACACCACCGTGCCGCCCCCCAAATAATATTATATATTTTTTAAATTACCTAAATTAGATGAAACATAAAACTTGGCACCTTAGTCACATCGGAGTCGGAGTGCTGAGCGTGCACTTACGCATTCAAAAAACACTATTCACATGGTAACAGCATGATAATCACTTTCACTCTTTCGGTTTTGATTGGTTTCACTTTCGCCATGGGGACACCCACCGTAAACAGAATAAAATCTGTCAGCTATAGTTTAGGCTATTTGGAGGTAAACTTGTTGCAAGATGGCACACAGATTTTATGCGCTTCAGATGATTCAGGACAGCGATTCGATTCATGATTCAGGACAGCGATTCAATTCAATCGTGAGAACTGCGACACTGATGATGAGCGGTGGCCCTTTTTTTTTTTAAACTTAGACTCAATCCAGCCGAAGATCAACTTGAGTAAGTGTAAATATTTCTTCCATTTATTATGAGCAGATCGGTTGATATGCGTGTGCTGTTGTGCATAGACAGGAAAAATGACTGAGCAATTTTTCCAGGGTTAACAGTATTTTCCTCAAAAATAGTTAATTTTGCTCGACTTTGATTTTAGAAAGTAAAATTTGGAGTTGGAGCAATATTACAGAGTAATTGTGTAACAGAGTAAGAGAGTTGGTTGTGGCTTTGAACTGAGTAAAATAGTACAAGAGTTAATAGTACAAGAGTTTCAAGACACACTGAAAAGAGTCAAATACCAGATAAATGAAGCTGTTGTAAAAAGCAGTTTTAGAACAGTGTTGGAATGTGTGAGAAAACAACAACAACATTACCTTACCCATTGTGATGAACTGTTTTGATCACTTGACCTGGTGGGATTAAGAGATGGCAGTGGGAGGGGTTTTCACTCTTCTCATTGAATGTAATGGAATTTTTTACTCTTCTCATTGAATACCCCTCCCACTGCCAACCCTTTATCCCAAAACAATAGGACATAAATTTTTTGATGGCCAGTTAATTGTCCAAATCAGTGGAGCAGATTTAAGTTTTTGTGCTTGATACATTCCTAAGACTGAACAGGATCACCTCAAGTGATCAAAACGGTTCGTCACAATGGGTAAGGTCATGTTTTTTCACACAGTCCAGCACAGTTCTCAAACTGCTTTTCATAACATCTTCATTTATCTGGTATTTTTTAAAAAAGTACAGTCATGACATACATACTATATACCGTAGATATTATTGTAGCTGAACTTGTGCTTAATACGAAAAATGTCATATGACTTTGAAAATCCTGTTTAGATCTGTTGAAATTGACAACAAAATCAGAGCATGCCAAAATCATTAGAGTGCCAGAAAATACCCTCAGACCCCAAAGGGTTAAGCCTTAACAGAGAGCAAGAAGGGGAGGGAGAGGAACATTATACAAAGAACCCAGGCATACAGAAAAGGCAAAGAAGAACAATACGTCAAAGAAAGATAGAGCGTAAAAAAATGGCATCGTGAAGAAAGAGATGGAAGGAGATGATAAGAGGCTAAAAGGCATGCAGTGAATAAAAATGAGAGATGGAAACACAAAGCCCAGCGATAGAAAGACTAAGACTAGAGCAGAGATTAGAGCAAAGGTTTTGCCTTACGAAAGAGAAGCAAGAATGAGAGAAATAGAGGGCAAGGCTGGATGAAAGAAAGTGGTGTGTGTGTGTGAGTGGTGTGTGTTTTGTCTGTGTGAGTATGTGAGAGAGAAATGGGCCAGTCTTTCCCTGCAAGGCACACCCTGTCATTCTGTCGTTTGGGAAAGCATTAGGGATGTTGAACCACAGAGAAGAGTGTTTGTTATAAACTGAGGAAATAATGTCAGGATTTAAAAAAAAAGAAAGAAAAGAAAGTGATGAAAGGGATGACAGACTGGCGAGTCAGCGTAGTGCGCTTAATGAGGTGCCTTTTAAGAACTTGGTGAGAAATGGAAATGCCGCCACTTCCGCTTCTGTTTATACTAGTTCAGAGGGAATATGAATATGTATCATCTGATTATGAAGGCAAACAACAACGCACTGATGATCCACTTATTTCAGGATTGGCTGCGATGACGCTGAACAGCACACACATTTACGTTTATTAAAATAAGAAGGCAGATCAACAGATGAGTGCTTGTATGGATAACCAGACAGGCTAATTAATCTCTATGATTCACAGCTACATTTGAATATGGCATTAAAATCTTTGTGCTTAGGACTTTTTTTTGCTATGCACAAGCAAAAAGGTTGTGTTTTTCTTTTATTTTCTTTTTTCCTGACAAGTACAAATACAACCCCAATTCCAAAAAAAGTTGGGATGCTGTGTAAACTGTAAATAAAAAAAGAATGCGATAATTTGCAAATCATGGAAACCCTATATTTCATTAAAATGGTACAAAGACGCCATACCAAATGTTGAAACAGAGATTTTATTGTTTTTTGAAAAATATATGCTCATTTTGTATTTGATGTCAGCAACAGGTTTTAAAATCGTTGGGACAGGGCCATGTTTACCACTGTGTTGCATCACCTCTACTTTTAACAACATTCTGTAAATGTTTGGAAACTGAGGAGACCAATTGCTGTAGTTTTGAAAGAGAAATGTTGTCCCATTCTTGCCTGATATACAATTTTAGTTGCTCAACATTTTGGGCTCTCCTTTGTTGTATTTGCGCTTCATAATGCACCAAATGTTTTAAATGGAGAAAACATTTAATGGAGAAAACAGGTCTGGACTGCAGGCAGGCCAGTTTAACACCTGGACTCTGTTACTGTGGAGCCATGCAGTTTTAATATGTGCAGAAAGCGGTTTGGCATTGTCTTGCTGAAAGAAGGAAGGCCTTCCCTGAAAAAGATTTTGTCTGGATGACAGCATCTTGCTCTGAAACGTGTATATATCATTCAGCATTAATGATGCCTTCCCAGATGTACAAGCTACCCATGTCATGTGCACTAATGCACCCTCATACCTCACAGATGCTGGCTTTTGAACTGTGCACTGATAACAAGCTGGATGGTCCCTCTCCTCTTTAGCCTGGAGGACGTGGTGTCCATGATTTCTAAAAAGAATTTCTACTTTTGATTTGTCAGACCTCGGGACAATTTTCCACTTCGACTCAGTCCACTGTAAAAGAGCTCGGGCCCAGAGAAGGTGGCGGTGCTTCTGGATATTGTTTATATCTGGTTTTAACTTGTATTTGTGGATGCAGTGATTAACTGTTTTCACAGACGATGGTTTTCTGAAGTGTTCTTGAGCCCATACAGTGATTTCCACTACAGACACGTGTCTGCTTTTAACGCAGTGTCTCCTGAAGATCACAGGCATCCAATGTCAGTTTTCAGCCTTGTCTCTTGCATACAGAAATTTCCCCAGATTTTCTGAATCTTTTAATGATATTATGTACCAAAGATGATGTAACCCCCAAATTCTTTGCAATTTTACATTGAGGAACGTTATTCTTAAATTGTTGTACTGTTTGCCCACGTAGTCTTTCACAGAGCGGTGAACCCCTCCCCATCTTTACTTCTGAGAGACTCCGGCTCTCTGGGATGCTCTTTTTATACCCAGTCATGTTACTGACCTGTTGCTAAGTAATCAAATTAGGTTTTTTTTAGCATTACACAACTTTTTCAGTGTTTTATTGACCCTGTCCCAACTTTTCTGAAACATGTTGCTGATATCAAATTCAAAATGAGCATATATTTTTCATAAAACATTTTAATTTTTCAGTTTCAACATTTGATATGTTGTCTTTGTACTTTTTTCAATTAAATATATGGTTTTCATGATTTGCAAATCTTCACGTTTTGTTTTTATTTATGTTTTACACAGTGTCCCAACTTTTTTGCAGTTGGGGTTGTACCAGTCTTGTGTAATGTTCTTGTTGACCAAATTTCTCATCTCATCTCATTATCTCTAGCCGCTTTATCCTTCTACAGGGTCGCAGGCGAGCTGGAGCCTATCCCAGCTGACTACGGGCGAAAGGCGGGGTACACCCTGGACAAGTCGCCAGGTCATCACAGGGCTTGACCAAATTTATTATAGATTTTCTGGTAATGATTTCATTTCGGAGAACTAAAAACCAGGTGGATATGTTCCTGATTACAACATAGCATAAGACACATCTGTTTAAAGTTTACTGTAGGTGTATGAAGAGTTTCTTTCTAAAATACAGTCAATGCATTTTTGGTACTGGTGGTAATCAAGGACTTTTAAAATTAGCCCCGTATCATATTCCTTATCATATTCTTTATGTTGTTGTTGTTTTTTTAAGTTTCATTATGTGAGAATTGGTATTTTTCTGCTCTCCAGCTCCCCCTACAGTTGCAGAGTGTAATTCCCTTTTACACCACTGACATAAATACAGTGTCTTGCAAAAGTATTCATCCCCCGTAGTGTTTGTCCTGTTTTGTCGCATTACAAGATGGAATTAAAATTGATTTGGGGGGGTTAGCACCATTTGATTTACACAACATGCCTTCCACTTTAAAGGTACAATTTTTTTTTTTTTTTATTGTGACACAAACAATAATTAAGATGAAAAAACAGAAATATGGAGTGTGCATAGGTATTCACCCCCCAAAGTCAATACTTTGCAGAGCCACCTTTTGCTGCAATTACATCTGCAAGTCTCTTGGGGTATGTCTCTATTAGCTTAGCACATCTAGCCACTGGGATTTTTGTCTATTCCACAAGGCAAAACTGCTCCAACTCTTTCAAGTTAGATGGGATGCATTGGTGTATAGCAATTTTCAAGTTATGCCACAGATTCTCGATTGGATTGAGGTCTGGGCTTTGATTAGGCCATTCCAAGACATTTAAATGTTTCTCTTTAAACCATTCCAGTGTAGCTTTAGCAGTATGTTTAGGGTCATTGTCCTGCTGGAACGTGAATTTTCATCCCAGTCTCAACCCTCCAGAATTGCCCTGTATTTAGCGCCATCTATCTTTCCTTCAGTCCTGACCAGCTTTCCTGTCCCTGCAGATGAAAAACATCCCCACAACTTGATGCTGCCACCACCATGCTTCACTGTAGGAATGGTGTTCTCAAGGTGTTGGGTTTGCACCACACATGGCATTTCCCATGATGGCCAAAAAGTTCAATTTTAGTCTCATTTGACCAGAGAATCTTCTTCCATGTGTTTGGGGAGTCTGTCACATGCTGTTGGGCAAACTCCAAACATGTTTTCTTTTCTTTTTCTTTAAAGCAATGACTTTTTTCTAGCCACTCTTCCATAAAGCCCCGCTCTGTGGAGTGTACGGCTTTAAGTGGTCCTATGGACAGATACTCCCATCTCCACTGTGGATCTTTGCAGCTCCTTCAGTGCTATCTTTGGTGTTTTTGTTGCATCTCTGATTAATGCCCTCCTTGCCCGGTCTGTGAGTTTTGGTGGACGGCCTTCTCTTGTCAGGTTTGTAGTGGTGCCATATTCTTTTCATTTTGCTATAATGGATTTAATGGTGCTCCCTGGGATATTCAAAGTTTGGGATATTTTTTATAACCCAACCCTGATGTATACTTCTCCACAACTTTGTCTCTGACCTGTTTGGAGGCTCCTTGGTTTTCATGTTGCTTTGCTTAGTAGTGCTGCAGAGTCAGGGTCCTTCCAGAACAGGTTGCTTTATACAGACGTCATGTGACAGATCATGTGACACTTTGATTGGACACAGGTGGATCTTAATCAACTAATTATGTGACTTATGAAGTGAATTGGTTGGACCAGCTCTTATTTAGGGGTTTCATACGAAAGGGGGTGAATACCTATGCACACTCCAGATTTCTGTTTTTTCATCTTAATTATTGTTTGTGTCACAATAAAACAACAATTTTCACCTTTAAAGTTGTAGGCATTTTGTGTAAATCAAATGGTGCTAACTCTCCAAAAATCCATTTTAATTCCAGCTTGTAATGCGATAAAACAGGACAAACACTAAGGGGGATGAATACTTTTGCAAGACATTGTACAAGTCATGCTTTGAGTTTGATGGCTAGTAGTTCTTTCCGTCTGCCAAGTTACAGGTTACTTAAAATTTTTTCTCTCACATGACCTTATTTTGACACGTTACATTCAAGACGACTCTCAAACGAAAAACCAATGATCTAATCTCTCTTCAGCATGCATTTGGAGCACTGTAAATGTCACCACTATGTACTTTTATAAGGCAGAAAAATTCAAACAGTAGAGCTACAAGGTCTGCCCTAATAGGAGACTGTGTAGTCTCTCTTACACTACCGTTCAAAAGTTTGGGGTCACTTTGAAATGTCCTTATTTTTGAAAGAAAAGCACTGTTCTTTTCAATGAAGATCACTTTAAACTAATCAGAAATCCACTCTATACATTGCTAATGTGGTAAATGACTATTCTAGCTGCAAATGTCTGGTTTTTGGTGCAATATCTCCATAGGTGTATAGAGGCCCATTTCCAGCAACTCTCACTCCAGTGTTCTAATGGTACAATGTGTTTGCTCATTGCCTCAGAAGGCTAATGGATGATTAGAAAACCCTTGTACAATCATGTTAGCACAGCTGAAAACAGTTGAGCTCTTTAGAGAAGCTATAAAACTGACCTTCCTTTGAGCAGATTGAGTTTCTGGAGCATCACATTTGTGGGGTCGATTAAATGCTCAAAATGGCCAGAAAAATGTCTTGACTATATTTTCTATTCATTTTACAACTTATGGTGGTAAATAAAAGTGTGACTTTTCATGGAAAACACAAAATTGTCTGGGTGACCCCAAACTTTTGAACGGTAGTGTAGGTCCAGTTCCTTTCGTCAACTATGTTTCTCTGTAAGAGCTTCACATTCGTGGAACACATTACCAACTGAGATAAGAAATTACACTTCCTACTCCACATTCACTCATCTTCTTAAGGACTGGCTTCTTAGCAGTCAGAAATGTGAGCACTTTTAACTATAATTCAATTATATTTTACCACTGTGGACACTGGCATCCTACCTGCTGCTAATTTCTGCCATGTCATCTGCCTGTTGCCAAGAGTGTCTGTTGGTGTTTGATTGGTTTCTGCTGCACTTGTGGTGGTTTTGTTTTATGGTTTATGGTTTTGTGTCAGCCAATATCAGGCCTCCACGTTAACTTTTGACACCTTTTGCTCTGCAGGGCAAATGGCCTCAAAAAATTTTTGCTCCCCTTGAATTTCCCTTTGCCCTAAAATTTTGTGGTATTTCGGCAAGTTTTCAAGTACACGTTTCAAAGCAATACTGATGTTTTATAGGGGTATAATTAAGTTATTTAGACAAAAATACATGTTTTTTTATTTTTAAAAAAACAACATTTATTTCTGCAGCAGAAGAACAAGACAAGCCCTGAAAACATTGAAACATAAAGCAATATCATATTTGTAAGACATGTACGGTACTAGTACATAATACATCTTTTTATATAGAGTTTAGGACACAAAACACACTTTGTTTTGCCTATACCAATGACTAGCGATATTGCAAAGATGAATTATAAAACTAATAACATTATAAAACAGGAGTCTGTAGTGTCTTATCATTCAGTTTGCCGTTGCATTTAGGAGGAAATTAAACAACCTGTCTTCCTCATCTTCACATGCATGATGGGCCAATGTCAAATGATAAATGGGGTAAGATATATTTATCTGTGGGATAATTCACTGTGTAAATCATATATATTTACTTTATTGGGTGTGGTTTACTATTTGAGACACAAAAGCATGTCTTTCCATTCATTGAATGTACTTACCACTCACTTTTTTTTACATGTATATGTGGACGTCCTGAAGTCAACCTGGGAAAACGTACCGTAGAGGGCACCAGTGACCACTCATAGTGATGAAAACCACACATGCACTTGAAGCAAGCCAATCAGAATCACCGTTACAAATCAGGAAGAAAAAAACAAAATGGCGATCATAGGGGAGGGGAGGATGCTGGTTAATACGTCTTGTTTTTTGTAATGTACTCGCTCGAAAATCATTTTTGTGCTTAAAGAAGTCAACCATAGGTGTGCCCGAACAGGCCTAACTCGCTAAAATATTTCTGCCCGAGCGTCTTGGTCAGGCAAATCGGGCATTCAGGCAATGCTTGGCGTTGAGGCTTGACTATGGTTGTTGTCTAGTCTTCATGTTGTTGCTGTCTTTTTATAATGTCCTGTCATATCCTGTTGTTTTTGTTTTTTTATTTACATTTTTATTTTTAAATTTGGCTTTAAAGAACTAATCAGTGGTCATCAAAACATCTTGCCAAAGGACTACAGTTGAAAATTAGCCTTTTGGCTAACACTCGTACATTTACAGAAATGTTGATTAATGTGTGCTGTCCTTATAAATAAATAAATTAAATTAAATGTTTTAAGGTTTAAATATTTTATGCTGACAGCTGATATAGAGCGTTAGCTAGATTAAAGCTATACGACCTTTTGATTTCATAAAATCGGTGAAATTTAGTTCCCTCTGAAATTTGGTCATTGTGATATACAATATATTTATTTCTGTAATATCTCAAAAACCCAGGCCATCCTGTGGCTGGGAAGTTATTTAATTTGAGGGGATTCCCAAGCAAGGGGCGGCACAGTAGTGTAGTGGTTAGCACTGTCGCCTCACAGCAAGAAGGTCCTGGGTTCGAGCCCAGCGGCCGGCGAGGGCCTTTCTGTGTGGAGTCTGCATACTCTCCCCGTGTCCACATGGGTTTCCTCTGGGTGCTCCAGTTTCCCCCAAAGGCATGCAGGTTAGGCTAATTGGTGGCTCTAAATTGACCGTAGGTGTGAATGTGAGCGTGAATGGTTGTCTGTGTCTCTATCTGTCAGCCCTGCGATGACCTGGCCACTTGTCCAGGGTGTACCCCGCCTCTGGCCCATAGTCAGCTGGGATAGGCTCCAGCTTGCCTGCGACCCTGTAGAACAGGATAAGTGGCTACAGATAATGGATGGATGGATTCCCGAGCAAATAATGTGCATGAAATTGCTTGCTTCATGCAGTCAAGCAGACAGAGGAAGTCCGTTGTGCGCTGTCCGTTGTTCTTCTTTTGGGTTTTAAGGCAGCTGGCATCCAGTGTTGCATTACTTCCTCATCTCATCTCAGGTAGTTTTTCCTTGCCACCATCACCTTCTGGCTCGCTCATTAGGGATAAATTTATAAATTAATTTATGTAAAACTTATATTCAGAATTTACACTTGCTGGCCATTTTATTAGGTACACCCATCCACCTGCTGCTTTATGCAGTTCTCTAATCAGCCAATCCCTTGACAGCAGCACAATGCATCAAATCATGCAGATACAAATCAAGAGCTTCAGTTCATGTTCACTTCAAACATCAGAATGGGTAATATTGTGATTTCTGTGACTTTCACTGTGGCATGAGTCTTGGTGCCAGATGGACTGGGTTGAGTATTTCAGAAACTGCTGATCTCCTGGGGTTTTCACACATAACAGTCTGGTGCGAAAAACACTGAGTGAGCAACAAGGGTGGAAACGCCTTGTTGGTAAGAGAGGTCAGAGGAAAATGGCCAGATTGGTTCGAGTTGCCAGAAAGGATATAGCAACTCATAGCAACTCTTTACAACTGTAGTGAGCAGAAAAGCATCTCAGCATGTAACAGCAGAAGGTCACATTGGGTTCCACTCCTGCCATTCTTGATCTATTAACTATTCAAGTGGCCAGTGAGTGTATATACTTATGTAAAGCTTCTTTGTGACAATGTCTACTGTTAAATACGCTATACAAATAAAATTGAATACCTTTTTTTTTTAAATCACCGTCACTTTGATAATGCTAATTTCTGATAGCACTGATATCTATGCGCATTTTAGTGTTATGCAATCTCCAAGCTTGATCATAGCAGTCCATCTATGAATCATTCTGTTACGGCTGGAGAGGCACACCTGCTGTACAAACACGAACAAATGGATATGGGTTACATCGAGAGTGAAAATGTCCTTATTTTCCTGTCGATGCTGAGCACTGTAGTTCTTGCTACATGTAGTGGTGATCACTACACCACTCTGCGGTCCAGCTTTCCATCTCATCGCTGCCTCTCTCTTGCCTCCTGGATTATTTGTTCTGCACTGCCAAGGCTGGCTGCACTCCCACTCCCACCAATTGCACACGCATTAAAGATGTTTTTTGCATAATGTCTTTTAAAGCGATGGCAGTGGTAAGAAAGAGATTGAGGTGACTGTGACATTTAACAGTCAGACATAGAAGAGTGGAGGTTGGAAGGGCTATGGCAGAGCTGATGTGTACAGGTGTTCTCACAATGCTTTATTGACGTCTTTCTTTCATCCTCCCTCCCACCTCATACACACACTCTTCTCATCTCCTCTCTCGCCATTAATGCCTGTGATGACAAAATTTCCAAATGCCACTGACAGAGCATTCATTTATTCATTTGTGAGCTGGAATTAGTCACACTGAATGTCTGAGTAAGCCAAAGTAGAGTGATGTTTGGCAGATTTATTGACTTTCTCCTCTTGGTCTGTATTCTCTCAACATTTAATGGTTCTGTGGTTCTCTGCTTTCTGACAGTTTGCTGGAAGAAGGAACCGATGTAAATTAGACGTGAGTGGTGGGCGATACTGCCAAAATTTTGTCGTGTGATTCTTCAAACCTTGGATGATCACGGCAGTGTGCCGTGCGATATGGAAACGCAGTGTCTGTAGTGTGAAATTATTAATCTGGCAGGTTTTTCCACAAATGTTCATTAGTTTAGATCACTTTCCTATTCTTGAGAGAAATTTGAGTGATTAGGTAAACATTGCATAATTAATTCATGAAGTAGACTTCTTTCTAGCACTGGAAACAAGCTCACCCTATCATATGGAGATCATGAGTTTGAATTCCAACGATACTGCAGACATTCATGGCTGGGTATCCAAGAGAGCAAAAGTGTCCATGCTCTCAGGGAGGAAGGTGTGGACATACCCCCCCAGGGTTTCCCCTAGAAAAACTGGAAAGTGTAGTGCCCCCATCCTGAGCGTAGTGAGGTGCAAAGGGGGGCCTAGGGCATGCTCCCCTGGAAAATTTTGAAGTATAAGGGTTCATTTCATGGCTTCTAGAGCTGATTTTTACCATTTCAACATGTTGGGGAAAAGGCTAGATTTTACTTATAATTTTATTGAATTTCCATCCTAAAAACAACAACAAAAAAAAAAACCCCAAAGTCAATACAATACTCACTTGCATCTCACAGGCAGTGTCCTGTTCCAAAAAAGACTCCAGTTTATTTCACATCAATCAAAGTGAATGGTGATGCAACATGGCATGAGTTGTTCAAAATATTGATCATTAAATTTTGGCAATAGTGCGGAAATCGAGACGACTGCAGTCAGTGCGATCTCTCTGAAATTATTAAAAATGTATTTTATAGCAGCAGATTGCGTTACATTCAAAAGCTGAAACATGCAGGCATCATAGATCCATATAATTTACCCACAAATGTATTTATTTATTATTCTGCACATCTCTCTCTCTCTCTCTCTCTCTCTCTCTCTCTCTGTGCCTATATGTGTGTGTGTGCGCGCGTGTGTGCACGCGCACATGTTCACAGCTTCAGATGGGTAAAATGCAGAGGAGGAATTTCACTGTACTTGAGTTTACATTAGACAAAAAAAAAAAAAGGCTTCTTCTTCTTAATTTACCCTCAAATGTTTTTATTCCACTTGAAAAGTGTTTGGTAAACCTACTACCGGATTTGGGACACTACGACATTCTGAACTATTTAGTATTTGGGGACTTCGAAATACACCAGCGATGCTAAAGGCTTCCAAGAGTGCAGGTGCTTACCAATAGGCAGGTTTTGTGTTGGAATGTTATGGGAAATTCCCGATAAAGAAAAATACTTTATTGTGACAAAGGTAAGCTCAAATGTGGACTTATAACAGTAATAAACAAGCCAGAGCCTAGAGCTCACATATTTATGGTGTTTAGCCTTGTCTACATTATCAGTACATAAACATGTTGCTAGTCGAGCCAAGCATTAGGTCTAATAAAATATATCGCATCCAAAGCCCACATCCAGATATCTGCAGTTGCCATGACGTCACATGAAAGTGACCACGATGCTGTGACCTTTTCTTGTTCTGTTCACTTTTGCTTTCTTTGTTAAACAGCATGATCTAACAGATTTGGCAAGGCAATCAGGAAAAATTCAAGTAGGAGCCCTGCGTCCCGGGACTCATTACAATTCTGAACATGCATTTTTTGGCATTTTTGTGCTAAAAAAAAAAATGCATGATTTCTGCGTTAATGTGATCCTTGATAGGTCAAATTGTAAGCGTTGTGGCAACGGTTTAATTGGTAGCGGCATGTCACTAAGCATATCAGTCAATAAATTAAGCATAGCAGGGCTGCTATGCTATGACACTTTATGGGAAATCCTGTCCCCCTATCAATCACAGTGACACTAGCCAAGCGTGGGTGTCTGTGAGCTCATCCATGCAGCAGTAGGCGGATAGCATTTTCCTCTGAGTCTGTTACACCATCCCCTGACTTTGCATCAGCAGCAGTTCAGAAAAATTCAGTTGGCTGGATTCACATGTTTTGCCCTCTCTAGTTGGTACCTGTCATGTGATAGGGTACAACTGCTTTAACTACGTTATTGTCTTTTTACTTAATGTTATTATAGTAGTAACAGGATAGCAATCTCTCTCATCTCTCATTATCTGTAGCCGCTTTATCCTGTTCTACAGGGTCGCAGGCAAGCTGGAGGCTATCCCAGCTGACTACGGGCGAAAGGCGGGGTACACCCTGGACAAGTCGCCAGGTCATCACAGGGCTGACACATAGACACAGACAACCATTCACACTCACATTCACACCTACGGTCAATTTAGAGTCACCAGTTAACCTAACCTGCATGTCTTTGGACTGTGGGGGAAACCGGAGCACCCGGAGGAAACCCACGCGGACACGGGGAGAACATGCAAACTCCACACAGAAAGGCCCTTGTCGGCCACGGGGCTCGAACTCGGACCTTCTTGCTGTGAGGCGACAGCGCTAACCACTACACCACCGTGCCGCTGTGGCTACTGCTTATAAATAAAATTGTTTTCTGATCCCATGTCTATACAGTAAATACAGCATATACGTATATTTACTCTATGAGGCAGTAGCCATAAAAATGAAGCGTAATCCAAAAATGAACAATTTAAAAATCACAGAAGTAAAATATACCAAGTGTCCTGTACTTTATATTATTCTACTCTTACCTCTTACAGTTTTCGAAACTGAAACCTCCGAACTGAGGCTGACATACACACGCTGTTGCCATGACCGAAACTCTTATTTCCCAGAAATGGTCCGGCACTAGAGCTCAGTGGAACGCACTTTCCCTCTGTAATAAGCATAAATATGTCTGAAAGCGATTTCTTTAGTCTAGTCCATTTATTTCGAATGGTGAACCAAATTGTATATACTCACCAGCCATTTTAATCGGAACACGTGTATGCGCAGTGCACGATTCTTACAGCGCGATGGCGTAGTGGCTAGCACCTGTATATGAGGCAGTAGCCACAACAAAAACAATTTTGACCTTTTTGGTGACCTTGACTGAATGACCCTCAAAATGTTGGAGGTTCTACAGTATTTGAGACCAATGCTCATCTATCCTGAAAGTTTCATGAAGATGGATCCAGCCGTTTTCCCGTAATATCGTTAACAACAACAACAACAAAAAATAGACCAAAAACAATACCTCACCCTGCTTATTCTGTAATGGGCGAGGTAATAAATGTAACACGAGTAGTCAGGCAGGAAGTCAGAAGGCTTGGTATGATCAGGTACGGAGACACAGAACAATACTTCGCAAAGGGTGTTTGTGACTGCTGAGCTTATATAGGGAAGTGATTACGGGCCATTCGGAAACAGGTGCACTTCCTAGTGTTCCGGAGATGAGGGGCGCTGTGGTGCTTGGGAGTTGTAGTCCAGAGCGTCCATGTTTGGAAGCTGCTCCAAACTCAAGTTTTCCCAGGGAGTCCTGTTACTGACAATTGGAGATATCTATCTGATATCTATCTATCAACTATATCTATCTGAATATCCCCAGATAGAGTTTGAAAAAGCTGGTCCAATAGTTTGGTCAATTAGAAAGCTAATATTAAAGGAACAGTCCACCGTACTTCCATAATGAAATATGCTCTTACCTGAATTGAGACGAGTTGCTCCGTACCTCTCCGAGCTTTGCGCGACCTCCCAGTCAGTCAGACGCAGTCAGACGCACTGTCACTCCTGTTAGCAATGTAGCTAGGCTCAGTATGGCCAATGGTATTTTTTGGGGCTGTAGTTAGATGCGACCAAACTCTTCCGCGTTTTTCCTGTTTACATAGGTTTATATGACCAGTGACATGAAACAAGTTCAGTTACACAAATTGAAACATAGCAATTTTCTATGCTATGGAAAGTCCGCACTATAATGACAGGTGTACTAACACCTTCTGCGCGCTTCGGCAGCGCATTGATACGGAGCTCAGATATCAATGCGCTGCCGAAGCGCGCAGAAGGTGTTAGTACGCCTGTCATTATAGTGCGGACTTTCCATAGCATAGAAAATCGCTACGTTTCAATTTGTGTAACTGAACTTGTTTCATGTCACTGGTCATATAAACCTATGTAAACAGGAAAAACGTGGAAGAGTTTGGTCGCATCTAACTACAGCCCCAAAAAATACCATTGGCCATACTGAGCCTAGCTACATTGCTAACAGGAGTGACAGCGCGTCTGACTGACTGGGAGGTCACGCAAAGCTCGGAGAGGTACGGAGCAGCTTGTCTCAATTCAGATAAGAGCATATTTCATTATGGACGTACGGTGGACTGTTCCTTTAAGACTTTCCTTAACTCTCTTGATCAACTATGCTAGCTAGTCAAGTACAAGCCATCAGTATAATCTGTGGTTGGTTGAAGAGAGCAACTGGACTTGCTTGAAGATTCTTGAAAACGTTTCGCCTCTCATCCTAAAGGCTTCCTCAGTTCTGTCTGACTAATAGGGAGTATCCAGTATTTATCCTCTCATGGATCATCATAGAATCCGAACCAGAATTCTGATGGCTACATTGTAGGTGGCTGATAAAAGATGTCATAGACACCCACCTCTGTTCAATGATGGTCGTTCCAGGTTGACAAAAATGAATGATCCTCTCTGGCTAAGATGTCTGCCAGTTTTCTGGAAGTCCTCTCATACTCCTGCACCAGTCGAAGGGATCTCATCCCAAAGTGCGTAGAAACATATCTGTGAAGAATCTCAGTCATCCAGGTACATAGTAATCTGTGGTTGGTTGAAGAGAGCAACTGGACTTACTTGAAGATTCTTGAAAACGTTTCGCCTCTCATCCTAAAGGCTTCCTCAGTTCTGTCTGACTAATAGGGAGTATCCAGTATTTATCCTCTCATGGATCATCATAGAATCCGAATCAGAATGCTGATGGCTGCATTGTAGGTGGCTGATAAAAGATGTCTTAGACACCCACCTCTGTTCAATGATGGTCGTTCCAGGTTGACAAAAATGAACGATCCTCTCTGGCTAAGATGTCTGCCATCAATATACTACTTTCTTCCTTTTTCTGGCAAAATAATTGCCACAACTTCTAGGCAGTAATATCCAGCAAATGGGGAACACTTATACGACTGCACTACACCTGCTTATTGAAAAATGCCCACTTTTGTAATAACTTAAAGACCCAAAAGACAGCAAACACTTATTTATACTGAAATCTCTAGCAGTGAAAGTGCTACAGCCAAGAAACTCCTCACATAGTACGCTATACTGTGATCTGTAGAGAAACCTGCAGACATCTATCAACACACATCCTATCCCATAAGTGTAGTTTAGTTTTATTTCCTTGAAAAGGCAGGGTTGCTCTTCAGTCTCTGCAGCCTTGCTGTGAGACAAAACAACAAAAACCTCACCTCACCATCATACATTAGCAGTCAGCCAAAGGCACAGTCTCTCTATTTTTTCCCATTGAAGCTTTATGAAACTAAGCCATTCTCTCACCGCATATGTCCTCCGCACTGCCATGACTGTTTTTATATCATAATCTTTAAGATTGTGTCTCAAAGGAGGAGCATGGTGGAAAGGGGATGCCTCCCAGAGGCATGTGGGAAATGAAGTCATGTGCATGTGAGTGAGGTTTTCAGCGGCACTGATGCATGAAGTGCAAAGTAGGGCCTGTTTTCCTGCATTTTATAGTTTACACAGAATCAGAGAGCAAAATAGCCCTCACTTATTCCCCTTATGTTCACCAGACTGTCAAGCCCATTGACCACAGAAAGGAAGCAGGGGGCATTAAAGGAGAACTGAACTCATTTTTAAACTTGCTTTATTTCTTAATTAACGTGTTATTCAGTTACATTTTTGGCTTTAGTAACCTTATATCGTGACTCGTATTGGCAACTATTTGCAATTAAGTATTATACTTATCGGCCTATTCGGTTTTTAGCCATGTTGAATTTAGTTCGTTTGGTCCACGGCAGGCGTCGCTTATCCGCCTGATCTTCACGAGACTTGTGCGAGACTTCGAAACGTGAAGTGTCAGCCAGGTGTCAGTGCCGCCATTTTGAAAACTGTTTTCCAAACTAAATGTTGCACAAAAACGAGTTTAAATGGCGATTACCGCCTACTTTTTTCAAACTTTCCTGATTGCTCTCAAAACAAATAAAACTTCCGGCTTGATTACATCAGTATTCGAAAGAGGGCGCGCGCGTCTTTTGACAACGTTCGCAGATGTTGGTCACTTTGATTTCCGCTGTATGTTTTACTTCTGTCCTATGATGTCTCGCACAGGTCTCAACGAATCTCGTTTATGGCCATTGCTTTGACATATGGACTGATATATTACAGAGCATATTTCAAACAGGCGGCACGGTGGTGTAGTGGTTAGCGCTGTCGCCTCACAGCAAGAAGGTCCAGGTTCAAGCCCCGTGGCCGGCGAGGGCCTTTCTCTGCGGAGTTTGCATGTTCTCCCTGTGTCCGCGTGGGTTTCCTCCGGGTGCTCCGGTTTCCCCCAAAGACATGCAGGTTAGGTTAACTGGTGACTCTAAATTGACCGTAGGTGTGAATGTGAGTGTGAATGGTTGTCTGTGTCTATGTGTCAGCCCTGTGATGACCTGGCGACTTGTCCAGGGTGTACCCCGCCTTTCGCCCGTAGTCAGCTGGGATAGGCTCCAGCTTGCCTGCAACCCTGTAGAACAGGATAAAGCGGCTAGAGATATTGAGATGAGATGAGATATTTCAAACACTCATAACTTGCTATAGCAGTGACAAAATAGCTATCAAAAATGCGTTCGTATATTTAATAAAATTAGATAAATAGAATTTTGATAATAAAAAAATTGCCTTCAGTTCTCCTTTAAGGGACAGGAAACCAATAGCAAAACACTCTGGGTCATATGTATTATTTTTGCCACTAATATACAATACTAGTCAAAAATTTGTACACCCCTACTCACTCATAGGTTTCTGTATTTTGACTATTTTCTACATTGTAGAATGTTACTGAAGACATCAAAACTATGATAACATATGGAACATATGTGGAATTATGTGGTAAACACAAAAAAAAGTGTTAAAAAACAAAATACTTTTCATATTTTAGATTCTTCAAAGTAGCCACCTTGATGATGCTTTGCACACTATTGGCATTATCTTAACCAGCTTCATGAGGTAGTCACCTGGAATGCTTTTCAATTAACAGCTTTGCCTCGTCAAAATTTAATTAGTGCAATTTCTTGCCTTCTTAATGCGTTTGAGATCAAACAGTAAATAATAAATAATAAAAATACAGTAAATAGCCCTGTTTAACAACTACAATAATTCATGTTATTTTATCCACATTCACTGGATATTAGCAATCGCGTGCTCCGATTGGCTACTCTACTACTAGGCTATCAGCTCATATACTGTGAGTAGAGAAAAACAAAATGGTGGCACATGTTGCTGAACCAACCGAGGACAAAATAAAAACTCTCCTTGAAAACAAAACCCCCAAAAAATACAAAAAAAGGAACAAAATATGGAAAAGTATTTGATGGTACGAACATATCTTTGTTTTAAATTATTTTTCAAGAATTATTCTTATAGCATTTTTCACAAATCGCTACTGTCATTTCGCTGGTTTGTTTACATTCTAAGCATTGTAGTCGAGTCACTAAACCTCGAGTCGGAGTTCAGTCTTGAGTCCCCAGTGTTCAAGTCCAAGTCATTAAAAAAAAAAATTGAGTTGAGTCCGAGTTGAGTCCACTTGATCCGAGTCAAGTCCAACACTCCAACCGCACCATTTGACGGTGGCTGTTTTAGCGCCATTACCATTAGTTTGTTCCTGAACATGACGTATGAACAGGTGAATGTGCATTCTCTTTGTCAGGGAGTGCGAAGTATTCTGTCAGAGATGGTTGGGAGATGGATGTAAGTGCAGAAGGTGTGTTTATTAATACAAGTGAAGACAGGTAAACAATCCAGAACGGCAGGCAAAATCGTAAAACACTGAAACAGGCAATAGGTCAAGCGAGGCACAAACAGGCTATCGTAGACTCGGCAGAATCAAAGACGAGAAACAAGAAAACAGGGATCAGGAAACCAAACAAGGAAATAAGGCTTGGTAATGTATCAGCAACGCAACTCAATACTTTGCAAAGTAAGTGCGTTTTCATAGTTTTTATTTTGGCGCGCTGATTGTGCCTTAATCCTGTGTAGGTGCAAGTCGTTTACGGCGCGAGAGTCTGCTTGACGCGTGCACCGTCTGGGGCGCTCCCGAGAGTCTATCTGATGCACACGCCAAGGTGTGCAGGTGTGATACTCTTACACGAAATTAGTACAAAATTAATGTAGATATAAATATCTTATGCCAAATTATTATGGCATGTTACCAAAAAAATAAAGAAAAAATCCAAGTCCTCGTCTCCATTTTCCGAGTCCTAATGCAGTTAATGCACAAGTCCAAGTCCGAGTCATCAGTGTTCAAGTCCAAGTCAAGTTATGAGTCCTTAAAATTAGGGCACGAGCCAGACTCGAGTCCAAGTCCTGGACTCGAGTACTACAAGCCTGATTCTAAGCAGAAATGATTTTGTCGGACCTTTTGTATAAAGTTTTTATTTTTCACATTTGCAAAAAATAAAAATGCTCTGTTTCTCAAAATCCAGTGAATGTGGATAGAATAAAACAGTTATTCCACTCAATCTCAACATATATGGCTTATAGCCAACTCGGCGCTACACGCCTCGTAGCCTATCAGCTCATGTACGACTCGATTTCATGGAATAACTGTTAATTATGTCCAGAACCACTCAACTAAGTAAAGAGAAACAGCATCAATCATTACTTTAAACCATGAAGTGTCTTTTAATTAATAAAAATAAAGAAAAAAAAACATTGAATTAGAAGGTGTGCCCAAACTTTTGGCTGTTACTGTACATTACAGATCAGGCAAAAGTGAACTGGGAGCATATAAAAAGGGTTGAACACAGAAAAAGTAATCTTAGTGCCGTCCTCTTTTCTACTAAGAGAAGCATTAATTATAGAGGTTTTAACTATCCTTTGTGCTTGTGGAGGTTGGCAATTTCGCGCATGAACTACTAAGAGCCTGCATACAAATGAACACCAGCACACCTTACCTTATTAACATTTGGCTGATGAAATAGTATCCCCTGTTTGCACCTATCTTTCTGTCAGCAGATGGGCAAACATACATGCTTGTAATACGCAAAGTGCTCGAAACACTTTGTTCTTGGACATGTTCTTTTTGTTGCCATTGACGTTTTAGCTTTCTTCATCATGCTTCATAGCAGCAGCTTTTCCTGGATGTCAAATAGCACATGCAGTCACAAAATTTTGTGAGAAGAAACCTTTCCTAAATGCATATGCAGTAAAGCAAATGTGTAAAACAACTATGCAAGTAGGCGTATCAGACGCTCGCTAGCCGTGCTGTGAAAATCGTTCATGCAGACACTCATCTAAGCTTCCAAATCTGTCATTGCTTAACTCGTGAATATTTTCTGTCGTGAATACTATCATTAAAAAGTTTATCATTTTTTGCTTTCTGAAGAAATGTATCTCCTTACGATCTGTTCAGTACTTTGGGAGTAATGGCAGGTTGAAGTTGGTACAACAGAATTCACTCTGTTCGCGTGACGTCTGGAAACTGCCAGTGATTTTTGAGTAACGGGAAAGCGGTCAGGCTCTCTCTCTCTTCTGATCAGATTCTGACTGGATTACTCAGGAATATTAGTCAGATAACTTTTATAGGAATGTTCTCTAGCTCTCACTGTTTCTGATGCAGTATTCAGCAAAATTTTCTGTCTGCTAGTTTTGACATTATGATTCATGGGAGACGTTGAGGTGAGTTTTCATAGCTTTACCTACTTATTTTTTCAAATCAAACTGCTTCATGTAAATAAATAACTATTTTAGAATATAACTGTAGTTATTTTGATGAAAAATATTGAGCGCTTAGTGGTCGAAATGATATTTTTAAAAACCAGAAGTCAGAAACACGAGCGTCAATTTCAATTCAATTAATTGGAATTGTTTATTGGATGTGGAACACACAGTTTCTTTGAGGCTCGCCTTGAAAGCTGTGAATATTAATCAAAATAATATTTATATTCTTTAATATAAAAAAAACACTAGTGGGCCCTACTTTTGAGAAATACAAAGGCCTACAGAGCACAAAGAGGGTATTAGAAATAATATTTTATTACTTTTTATGGAGCGTACCAATTTAACGTTTTTACCTAATTAGTGTCATTAATACTAATCACATACTCATTTGTTTTTACGAATTTTTTTCAAATTTTGTATTCAGTGTACAACCATCTGTGTGCCTGCCAATTTCCATGTAAATATCTTGAAAAATAATAGTTATTAAGAAAAAACTCTTGATCTCATTCATTAATGAGGCCCATTTTGGACCATGTAATCCTGTTACATAATATTATGGCAGCTTTCTAAAACTTGAGCTGTTTTTTCAATCTTTGATTTGTAATATCTCAAGAACAGATAAACGGTTTAATTCTGTAAAAAGTATATTGTTCTGTATTCAACTCTGAATTCAGTGAGAGCAGTTTCAAGCAATTTTGATTGAATCTGAATTTTCACCTGATATGCCTAATGCAAGACCCTTGAGTAAATCAAGGCAGCTGGTTTTTCAGCACCAAAAATTGGTGATAATACAAAATGATGGTAGATATCATAATCCATAATGTATAACTTAATTTTTACAGTTTTCCCCCATTTTGTCCCATTTGGTCACTTACCAGATTTCCCTTATCACTCGACAGCTACCAGCTGGAGAGGCTGAAGTCTAGCACATGCTTCCTCTGAAACACATGAAGTCAGACACAGCATTTTTTTTTGTAATTCCTGCTCATGCGATATCAAAAGGCAACTGAAAACTCGAAGGAAAGTGCCAACTGCATCCTTCTGCATACTTGAACTCACAGATACGTTACCTACCCCCGAGCAGTTAGGGGTTAGGTGCCTTGCTCAAGGGCACTTCAGCCATTCCTGCTGGTCCACGGAATCGAACCATCAACCTTTTGGTCCCAAAGCTGCTTCTTTAACCCATGATCGGTTAGTGTTGCTTTCATTGATAGGAGAGAGAGTAATGCCATCCCTCTTACCCAAAGAGCATGGCTAGTTATGATCTATTAGGACTCCTGGCTATGGATGGCTGTGGAATGTTTTTGGCTGCCACATGTTGGTGACTAGGCGGCACGGTGGTGTAGTGGTTAGCAGTGTCGCCTCACAGCAAGAAGGTTCTGGGTTCGAGCCCAGTGGCCAACGGGGGCCTTTCCGTGTGGAGTTTGCATGTTCTCCCCGTGTCCGCGTGGGTTTCCTCCGGGTGCTCCGGTTTCCCCCACAGTCCAAAGACATGCAGGTTAGGCTAATTGGTGGCTCTAAATTGACCATAAGTGTGAATGTGAGTGTGAATGGTTGTTTGTCTCTTTGTGTTAGCCCTGCAATGACCTGCCGACTTGTCTAAGGTGTACCCCGCCTCTTGCCCATAGTCAACTGGGATAGGCTCCAGCTTGCCCGCAACCCTGAACAGGATAAGCGGCTACAGATAATGGATGAATGTTGATGACATGCAGGTCCCCAGATTATGTCAGCTTGAAGAGTGGCTAGAATCTCAGAAGAGGACCGAGAGAAGGTTTGTTGAACAGACCCAAGGTCAAACGTTAGCTTGTACAAAGGGAACGGCATCGATTGTGTGACGCTCAGGATAACCTCACTGACCTGCTAGCTCATTTGACTGGAATGATCCTGGGTACTGTTTGGTGCTCATTACCTATCAGAGCCAGAGCTAAATGGACAATCACTCCCTAACTGTCAACCACCAAGATGTTGAGTAGCAACTTGTGAATCGATCAGTGTATATACTCAATGAATAATCCTCATCTCAATCTCCAGAGCATGCACCAAGTCAAGTTGATGACATTGGTGTTCTGTGTCAACATGAAAACCAAGCAGGAAATATGGTGCTTTTTTTTTTGATAATGTTAGATGGAAGATTTCCTTGGGCTGTGTTCCATTCTGAATCTTGGCCCCTTAAAAAGGTCAAACCAACCTGGAGCATAGCTGAGCTGACGTTTGGGAACGGGTGGCTGGCAAGAGTGTTGTTAAAGTGATTGCTGCTTTGATTGCTACAAGCAGCCAGCATGTCCCCTTTAGCACTTTTCCTTCTCTGTAACTCTTTACCTTCCCTGGGATTGGGCTTACGGTAGTGATTTTGGCATACATCCCCCTCCTGGCAGATAAAAGAAGATAGAAGATCTGTCTGAAAAACTATAATGAGATTGAGGTAGGTAGGGAATTGCATGGACGTGACCGTGAATGCCGGAGTCTCTAAAGTCTGCACTGCCAGAATAATAAAGGGCTGGAAAGATCTCCTGTAGTAGATCTCCTGGAGTGCAACTGCGCAGATGATGCGGGCTTTTTGGGCTGGATTTTCCAGTTAATGCTGTGTCTTTTGCATAAACGTCCTGCAAATGAAAGCACTAGGGCATTTAATAGAGAAAAGGTGCAAAGGGGATGGGAGGGAGGCAAGACAACAATCCTTTTTGTAATTGTTTTATGTTAGGTAATCATATGAAGGCTCTGGAATGACAAGCAGAGTAAAGAGAACCAATTCAGCATCACACAAAAGTGTGTCGACTGTGGAAATCGGGTGAAATTGAATGACTGCAGCGTGAAAAGGCGGCTTGAGAGCTGCAGCACTCACACACTCCACTAGACTGGATAAGAACCTCTAGTGTGACAGTTCTGTCCTACTTGAGCAGGATGAGAATGTCAGTGGTTGGTTGTGTTGGTGGAAAATGTCCATGCAGGTGTCTCGAACGCTTCCAATCTTGCCTCGACATGCACGTGTGTTTTCTTTGCTAACCCCTTCTATCCAGATGTGAACTCTGGATAGAAGTCATTAAGATAACCGTCACGGCACATGCATGATCAGTGAACCTGTATTTAAAGCACAATAAGATGCAGATAATAATCGACAATTATCTCAGATGCACGTGAGCGGCAATCAGTGTCGTTTGGAGAATTACCAAGACAAGTAGACAAAAGACTCTTTAGCTGGTTCTATATTCAGCAAAGTGTAATTGTGACAGAGACTGTCAAGCATAACAGGAGCACAGAGGTATCTGGTGTTCGTCTGTATATCCTTGATGAAACGGAGAGCAGAACAAGGCATTGTTTGGTTGATAGTTTTCCGAGATGTAGGGTCATCTTTTGCCGCAAGTGCCGTAAGGAAAGAGAAAAGAAAAAAAATCATCAAAGTTAGGATGCTTTCTGTCAGCGTACTGTAGTTATTGTTAGATGCAGGAACAAGATGCATTTCAATGAAACTGCTGTTTATTTGCAAGCAGCTAAAGACGTTCTGTGCCCCCCCACCACCACCACAAATTCAGTGTATATAGAGATGGCACTTATTTAGAAAAAAAGACTGATTTCCCAAGGCGTACATAAAAAACCCAAGTCTGTGGTTTTGTAGTTTTGTCTGTGGAGAACAAGCAATGCTTTGATATCCAAAGGCATAATTCACAAAGGGATGATGAGGAGACGTGATGATGAAATTCATACACTTGTTTGTGTAAGTTACCCATTGGGATAAACGGCTCTCTCAGGCCCTCTTATGAATATTTGAAGAGTCTCTAAATGTATTCTACAAGCAAGCAGTACACTAATCTGATTTGTTTGTAAATGCTATAGAGTGGCAAAATGAATGAATTTCCTCCCTGAGGTTGTGTTGTTTAATTAAAATGTAAGGTACCTAACTTTCTCTTTCTCTCTGTTGTTTTCTTTTCTAGTCTGCTCGCAGTACTCGAGGGGCGTATTTGCCATTTTTGGCCTGTACGACAAGCGCTCCGTACACACACTGACGTCTTTCTGCGGAGCGCTGCACATCTCTCTCATCACGCCCAGTTTCCCCATTGAGGGCGAGAGTCAGTTTGTGCTACAGTTGAGGCCGTCCATACGAGGAGCTCTGCTTAGCATCCTTGACCACTACGACTGGAACCGCTTCGTCTTCCTGTATGACACCGATCGAGGTGAGGCTTGAGCACAAGGACACACACATGCACAAGCACACGCACACACACAACATTTTTGAGTTCCAAACGTTCGTTTTCCAGCACAAAATTAAATGTTACAGAAAAAAAAAAACTTTGTATCTGAGCAGCATATTCCATAAGAGGCCACTTTTCAGATTAAAAAAGAAAACATAATGAAGGCTGCTGGGTTTTGGGGCAAAATTAAGAAGCGAGTGTGACAGTCAAAGTGTCCAGAAGAACTGTGGCTGGTTCTGTAAGATGCTCAGTAAAACCTACAGCTCATTTCCTTATAAAACTGCACTCAGTGTACCTGAGACGACTATTTTTTTTTTTAAAGCAAAGGTCGTCTCACACCAAATATTGACTTTATTTCATTTATTATGACTTACTGCTTATAGTATTTTTTAATGTTGAAACATTTCGCTTCATTATTATTTTTTTTTAATATTTTTTGGGGGCTTTTTCACCTTTATTGGATAGGACAGTGTAGAGACAGGAAATGAGCAGGAGAGAGAGACGGGGAGGAATCGGGAAATGACCTCGGGTTGGAATCGAACCCGGGTCCCCGGATTTATGGTATGGCGCCTTATCCACCTGAGCCACGACACCCCCCAATGCTTCATTATTTTTAAGCCATTTTTGCTCTACAGCATTTCTTTACATGTATCTAAGACTAATACTAATATATAGATATTATTCTATCCACATTCACTGGATATGAGCAATTGCATGCTCTGATTGGCTACTCAAGGCTATCAGCTCATATACCGTGAGTAGAGAAAAACAAAATGGCGGAGCGTGTTACTGAACCAACTGAGGACGAAATAAAAACTCTCCTCAAAAACAACCCCCCAAAAAAATACAAAAAAGCAACAAAATAAGGAATAAAAGTATTTGATGATAAGAACTTTTTTTTTTCCAAGAGTTATCACATTTTTCACAAATTGCTCCTGTCATTTCGCCGGTTTGTTTGCATTCTCAGCGGAAATGATTTTGTCGTATGTTTTGTACAAAGTTTTTATTTGTCGAATTTGCAAAAAATAAAAATGCTCTATTTCTCAAAAGCCAGTGAATGTAGATAAGACAAAACAGTTATCAGAAGCATGTACAACTCGATTTTGTGGAATAACTGTTTATATATATATATAAAAAACAGATCAACTGTAGGCTCGTAGCATTAGTCGTCATGATCAGATGCAGTATACAGACAGCATACGTTTAAAATCAAAGAAGGAGGTTCAGAGCTGAATGGTATTTAATAGCGTTGTAGTTTTCAGTCGGGGCTGCCTGAAGTGATGGATTCCTCTGTTTGGAAAGGGTCCCCCCCCCATCCTGCTAGTGTTTTCCTCAAAGAAATTGCTACTGTGGTTTTGTTTCTTCTGGAACATACACCAGATCCTGAGCTCCCAGATCCCACTGAACACTTCCGCAGCGAAGAATCAGAGCCTTGTCTTTCCCCCTCCCATGTCTTTTCTCTTTCCTCTCCATCAATGTCTTTTCTTCTCTCTTCCTCTTCCCCCAGTGTGCTAGGCTGCTACAGTGGCAGGAGTCCCGGAGGAGAGCTGTGGCTTCTGCTCTGACATGTTTCTAAAAGCGCACTCTCTTCCTGTGAGAGCCTGGCAGATGAGCTACTGATACATCTGACTTTATCCTCATCTGTCATCACAGAATGTGTGTTTTGAATAGGCCTACACTGGATAAACAACTCAGTTACCCACAGGATCAAATCCAGAAAAAAAAGGGGGGGACAGCGCCAAGTAACATGAAGTGCTTACGAGTGCATCTGACAGTCTGTTAATTGTATTTAGCATATATATATATATATATATATATATATATATATATATATATATATATGAAAATATATATACATACATACATACATATTTAGCATATATATATATACATATATATGAAAATAATCAGCGACACTGTGGTTGAATGTAGCCCAACATGAAGCAGGGTTCCTCTTACCACTACAGTGTTGGGTATTAGCTCATCTGGCCAATGGGCGATGAGCTTATGCCATCGTGTGTTGCCCATCGTCTGTCCGGCATTGTCCACATTTCATGAAAATGGCTTCTTCTCTCTCAATTCTTCATTGATTTTTATTCTTTTTAGCAGGAAGGTAGGTCTGCCTGGGGTGCATACTGCTGGGTTTCAGTCACATGACTTTTCTTAGCGGTTTTACCGGAAGTGAAATAGCTGGTGATCTAAACGGCTGCCGTACTGCAAACAACTAGCGATAACTTATCAGAGTACGCTCGTAATCTAGAAGACACTGCTTGCTTTAGATATTGATTGATTGGTTGCTTTATTCCAAACAGTAAAGAAGATATAAAATACAAACAAAATAAAAATAAAAAATGCAATCATCAAAACATCATCATAAACAAACAGAATAGCATAGCCACAAGGCAGTAACATAATGTTTGGAAAGGATTAGGAAGAAGTAAATAACTTATCAAATCCTAACCCTCTATACCACCGCTAATCAAACGTCACTTTCCACCATAATAAACTATAGATACAAAAGAAAACTAAATCGGTGGCACGGTGGTGTAGTGGTTAGCGCTGTCGCCTCACAGCAAGAAGGTCCGGGTTCGAGCCCCGTGGCCGGCGAGGGCCTTTCTGTGTGGAGTTTGCATGTTCTCCCCGTGTCCGCGTGGGTTTCCGCCGGGTGCTCCGGTTTCCCCCACAGTCCAAAGACATGCAGGTTAGGTTAACTGGTGACTCTAAATTGACCGTAGGTGTGAATGTGAGTGTGAATGGTTGTCTGTGTCTATGTGTCAGCCCTGTGATGACCTGGCGACTTGTCCAGGGTGTACCCCGCCTTTCGCCCGTAGTCAGGTGGGATAGGCTGCAGCTTGCCTGGGACCCTGTAGAACAGGATAAAGCGGCTAGAGATAATGAGATGAGATGAGAAATATCTTTGATACATTGCACATATCATTTATATAAAGAATAAACAGTTTAGGACCCAATACTGACCCCTATATATTCAGAAGATTGCTACTGTATGTGCAATGGAATCGACCCCTACAGTCTAGGAAAGAAGGATTGGTCATACAGTCTCGAAAACTACCCTTCAGTCGAGTTTCCTGACATCTCGAACTATCTGGTGTTGCAGACATCCTTCTACACCGCAAAACAGATGAAAGCGTGGAAGAGTATGAAGGCTTACAACTTTTTTGTACAGTCGTGCTTGAAAGTTTGTGAACCTTTAGAATGTTCTATATTTCTGCATAAATATGACCTAAAACATCATCAGATTTTCACACAAGTCCTAACAGTAGATAAAAGAGAACCCAATTAAACAAATGAGACAAAAATATTATACTTGGTCATTTATTTATTGAGGGAAATGATCCAATATTACATATCTGTGAGTGGCAAAAGTATGTGAACCTCTAGGATTAGCAGTTAATTTGAAGGTGAAATTAGAGTCAGGTGTTTTCAATCAATGAGCTTGGACTCCACCAATCCACAGTCAGACAGATTGTGTACAAATGGAGGAAATTCAAGACCATTGTTACCCTCCCCAGGAGTGGTCGACCAACAAAGATCACTCCAAGAGCAAGGCGTGTAATAGTCGGTGAGGTCACAAAGGACCCCAGGGTAACTTCTAAGCAACTGAAGGCCTCTCTCACATTGGCTAACATTAATGTTCATGAGTCCACCATCAGGAGAACAATGAACAACAATGGTGTGCATGGCAGGGTTGCAAGGAGAAACCCACTGCTCTCCAAAAAGAACACTGCTGCTTGTCTGCAGTTTGCTGAAGATCACGTGGACAAGCCAGAAGGCTATTGGAAAAATGTTTTGTGGATGGATGAGAACAAAATAGAACTTTTTGGTTTAAATAAGAAGCGTTATGTTTGGAGAAAGGAAAACACTGCATTCCAGCATAAGAACCTTATCCCATCTGTGAAACATGATGGTGGTAGTATCATGGTTTGGGCCTGTTTTGCTGGATCTGGGCCAGGACGGTTTGCCATCATTAATGGAGCAATGAATTCTGAATTATACCAGCGAATTCTAAAGGAAACTGTCAGGACATCTGTCCATGAACTGAATCTTAAGAGAAGGTGGGTCAGGCAGCAAGACAACAACCCTAAGTACACAAGTCGTTCTACCAAAGAATGGTTAAAGAAGAATAAAGTTAATGTTTTGGAATGGCCAAGTCAAAGTCCTGACCTCAATCCAATCAAAATGTTGTGGAAGGACCTGAAGCGAGCAGTTCATGTGAGGAAACCCACCAACATCCCAAAGTTGAAGCTGTTCTGTACGGAGGAATGGGCTGAAATTCCTCCAAGCCGGTGTGCAGGACTGATCAACAGTTACCGGAAACATTTAGTTGCAGTTATTGCTGCACAAGGGGGTCACACCAGATACTGAAAGCAAAGGTTCACATACTTTTGCCACTCACAGATATGTAATATTGGATCATTTTCCTCAATAAATAAATGACCAAGTATAATATTTTTTGTCTCATTTATTTAACTGGGTTCTCTTTATCTACTTTTACAACTTGTGTGAAAATCTGATGTTTTAGGTCATATTTATGCAAAAATGTCGAAAATTCTAAAGGGTTCACAAACTTTCAAGCACCACTGTATGCGGCTGGGTAAAGGAGCTCGATATCAAGTTGCTGCCGAATGAATCCTGTATTGTTTTTGCCCATGTAAGTATTTTTTTTAAGCTTTTCGTTCGCGTCTTTACAACTAAGCACTCCAAGTTGAAGTGTACACAAACAGTTCGCTTGATTCTCACTTGTGTTGGCTCTTATCTCTCAGGTAAATCATTCACAAAGATCATCAGAAACCCCTTTAAAGACCTGGATCTTAGTTAAACAAGACGGAGAAGTGATCATGGCGCATTGTAACTATACGGCTGGGTAAGAATTTTGTCACGACCTTCATGCATATGAACTTTGTGAGGAGTAAACAAAGAAACAGCTGGGGACTTTAGCGCTTCGTGACTAAAAAAAGTAACGTAAAATAACGACACAACAAGAAAAGTACTTGGAAAACACTAAGGACATCGCTGAGAGGGATATACAAACCTTTCACGAAGTGATCACTGCAAACTCGAGCATGCTTCGACTTGGCTCCCTTCGATTTCAGTGAGAGGTTCACAAGCCACCTTTCTTGATGTCTTTTTGTGAAATCCTGTGTTCGTTCACCCTTTTTTATTAGTTCACAGGGAACCCTGAAGAAACTTTTATCAGTTTCACAGTTTGATTGATTCGAACAACCTAAAACAATGCAAGCGTAAAGCATTTTTCATGCGAGCAATGCACCTTCCTCGTACAAATGGGGTTGTGTTTATCATGTTCACAAAAAGAGTCCATATGAATGCTCCCTCTTTTTTTTGGCATACTTTTATGAGACCCCAAGGGAAAATTAGAATTATCTTTATTTAACCCATCTGGAGCACTGAGCACACACATACCCAGAGCAGTGGGCTGCTGTGCTACAGCACCCACGGAGCAGCTGGGGGTTATGTGCCTTGCTTAAAGGTACTTCAGCCATGGATGCAGAGGGAAGGGAAAGTGCTGTTCATTCACTCCTCCTACCCAAACATTTCCAGGAAATGAAACCAGTGACCTTTTGGTACCAAAGCTGCTTCTCTAACCAATGGCTGCCCGTTCAGTGCCCCTCTTGTGGTATTCGTGACTTCTGAAGTGGAAATTTTCTGAAAGCTCTGAGTTCACAAATTTTGACGGGTTTGCTGACATTTTCAGACATAGCAGAGGCCATGGGAGTACATTTTTCAGTCGATGGTAAGTTAATATATTGTCATTTTAATCGTATCATGTTTTCTTGGTAATCTTATGAAAATCTTGATCTTCCCAACAGCCTCATCTTTTCATGATGCATTGAAGTTCCTACCTTACGTTACCTTGCTCATTAACGTTAGCCCTTGTTCTTACAATGAATTACCCCTTGAATGCCACACATTTCGTGTATACGACTTCACATGTCATAATCACAAGCTCATGAGTTTCATTTGAAGGCAGCAGCGCACATCTTGTTAACTTGCAGATATACACTGCAAAAAATGATATCTTAGCAAGTGAAAATATCTTGAAAATAGTTGAAACAATCTAGTATTTCTTATTAGAAGAAAACAAGACACCGATTTTGAGATTATTAAACCTAGTTCTAGATTGCAACCAACTTATTCTAAGATGTCTTACCAAGTGTAATTATCTTACTGCACTGGCAGATTATTTCACTTGATTATAATCGAAATGTTCTCAAATTTATTATGTTTTTCCTTATATTAGGATGGCTAATTTTTGCAGTGTATTGATCTATTGATTATATTTTAATATAAATAGAGATAATACATTAGTTATTTTTTGGGATGTTCTCTGATATCATCACTGTTCCCACTTTAATCATTCAGCGGCCTAAAAATGGCAAGTGCAAAAGCAGCCTAATGATAAATGTGTATTAGGATTAGGGGCATGCAAAGGATATGCAGGGGGTAGCATCTAATTATTTGACATGCTTTGAATATATAATATATCAACTGCAGAAAAAAATAGACAAATAAATAAAAGCTTCACACGGTTGCTTGGCCCTGCTGGGCTGGCTGGCAGGCAAACACACACACACACAGCCTCAGGCTACAGATTTATTTATCAGATATTAATCAGTGCTCTGTTCTGTGTTGGTTATTTGAAATAAAGGCTGTGGCTGCAAATTGAAAGTGAATGCGTTTCTATCGGTGCAGAAAGCCACAGCAATGCTGGAGTTCTGCTGGTGTGATGATGGAACAGATTTCAGAGAAGACTGATAAATAACCAATGCTGATCCTCAGTCCTCGATGGGAAACCATTGAACATATATATACATACATACATACATACATACATACATACATACATATATTTGTGGTCAGAAGTTTACATACAGTGACATGAATGTCATCTTGGATATGATTGTCATGGCAAAATTTGGGCTTTCAGTAATTTCTCTGAACTGTTCTTTTTCTGTGGCAGAATGATTGTACAGCATACATCTTTTTAAAAAAGACAACTAGAATTCGGTGCACAATTTTCTTAGGGTTTTCTGAAATCAACACAGGGTCAAAATTATACATATAGGGTCAAAAGTATACTAATATTTGGGTAAAATGTCTCTTCGCAAGATTCACCTTGACCAAACATTTTTGTTTAACATTAACAAACTTCTGACAGAATTCTGGTTGGATATTTCACAACTCTTCATGGTAGAATTGATAGAGTTCAAGTAAATTTTTTTTTTTCTTGGCATGGACTCGACTTATAAGCACGGTCCATATATTTTCAAAAAGGTTGAAGTCAGGACTTGTTTTAAGCTTAATGTTAGCCTGCTTTATCCTCCACAAACAGCTCTGATGTGTGTTTGGGTTCATTGTCCTGTTGTGACTCCCAATCATGTTCAAGTTTCCAATGGTTTGAGGTTATGCTGAAGAATTCTGAGGTAGTCCTCCTCCTTCGTTATTCAATCCACTTTGTGCAATGAACCAGTTCCACTGGCGACAAAACAACCCCAGAGCATGATGATCCTACCACCACCACCAGCAGCTGGTTCAGTGTCCCTCTGTACATGGTGGTCATTGTGGACAAACAACTCAATCTTTATCTCATCTGACCATACAGCTTTCCTCCAGAAGGCTTTTTCTTTATCCATAAGGTCAGTTGCAAACTTTAGTTAAGCTTGAAGGTGTCAATTTTGGAGCAGGGGGTTATTTCTTGGATAGCAGCCTCTTAGTCCATGGTGATCTGAACTGTAGACAGTGATCGATCAGCTTCCAGTTCATGGCAGGGCTGTGCCATGATTTTTCCCAGGTTGTTCCTGACCATCCAAACCAATTTCCTTTCATCTGAGGGCGACAGCTTGGGTTTTCTTGAAGCAAAGTGGCTTGGCAAAGTGACTACACCTCACAATAACTTGGATACAATTGTTTGAACTGATCTTGGAATTTGCAGTTGTTTAGAAATGGCTCTAAGAGACATTCCTGAGTTGTGTACATCTGCGATTCTCTTTCTCAGATCTGCACTGAGCTCCTTGAACTTTCCCATTTTACTGTGTGTTGGTCAATCCAATGAGTGCTGTGAACAAACCCTTTTTATGAAGGCACAGAGAAGCTACCAGTTGTAGTCAATCATGATCACTAACAGGAAGTTAAGAGACCTCGGCCTTGGCAAGATAAGATAAGAGACATTTTGGAAGTTTCCGCACCTCTGAATTAATATTCTAAGTGAGTGTATGCAAATTTTTGACCCTGTATGTATACTTTTGACCTTGTGTTGATTGTAGAAAACCCAAAGAAAATTGTGCACTGAATTCTAATTTTTTAAAGCTGTATGCTGTACAATCATTCGTTCTACCACAGAAAAAGAACAGTTCAGAGAAATTACTGAAAGCCCAAATATTGCCATGACATTCATATCCAAGATGACATTCATGTCACTGTATGTAAACTTCTGACCACAAACTCTGTGTGTGTGTGTATATATATATACACACACACACACAGTGTAATATATATATATATATATATATATATATATATATATATATATATATATATATATATATATAAATTTTTTTTAGGGCTGTCAAACGATTAAAAACATTAATCGCGATTAATCTCAGAATTTCATATAGTTAATCGCGATTAATCGCATTTTTTTAAATCTATGTAAATGAATAAGGCTTTTAAAGTGAAATGTTACAATTAAAATGGTGTACATTTTATGCTAAAAGTACTTGTTAAAAACTGCTGGGACAAGAGAAAATGGTAAGGGAGTTTATTCACTCACATACTAGGCAATACTGAACATACAAAACACAAAATTGGATTTTGTGATGGATTAGGGAGCTGTAGTCTCAAATATAAACCATGTAGTCACATACTACTGTGTCTCAGTTCAGACATGTGTGACAAAAGAAAATAAAAATGAAATAAAACTTCAATTGTGCTGGAGTTGTATTCAGTCACAGCCTATAGGACTTCACAGTACTGTGCAAACAAAAATAAATTTCAGTTGGACTTCAATAAAGACATTTAATGTCATATCACAGTGCTACAGCATACTGAAATCTCACTTTGCAAAAGTATAAGCGCATACCAAAACCAACTCAATCACCATAGACATATTATAAACATAGACGCCGCATTGAGCTGGTGGCCCGTTGCTGGGATACGCCAGAGTGTCCGCCATATTGGATGTGGCAAATCTTCCCCGTAAACCAATGCAAGTAAATGGACAGAACTTCATAAAACCCCTTTCTACAATAATATTTAACTCGATGCCTTTTATTCACCCATTAACACACACACACATATATATTTGGGAAACAAACAGGCATCAAAACAACACATAACTTTTAACATACATATCAACCTTTGGTCAATCAAACCTGTATAACCAACCTCCAAAATCTGTATTTCCCTTATAAAATCCGTATAAGATGCAAATTAAAATAATTTACCTAAAATTTGAATGATAATTAACAATGATGTATCCCAGTTACTTTTTATTCAATATTAATAACAATAAACCTTCAGAATGAATACAAAGCTCCAATGTTTTACAAAAACACAAAGTGTTATCAGCGTAGTTACGAAGGAAATACTTTGTTGTTTGGAGACAGGTTTCACCGAGCGGCTATTATGCGCGAGACTTCATATTAGCCACAAAGTCAGAAAAATCTGTTCGTAAAATTACGTTATAATGACCAAATACAATGAAAAATATTTTTCCAGTCTCACCTGTGAAAGGTAATCCCATGTGATCTCGTTTGGACGGTAAACCTGTTGGTACAGTTAAACGCAGCACATGAATGAGGCATCTTTATTCTCAGCTACTGTCTAGACGCTATACCAGAGACGGTTGAAGAATCTCCACTTTGCCACATCCAATATGGCAGCAAGGATGACGTATGATTCTACGCAGAAGGCAGCGTCTATGTTTATATGTCTATGCTCAATCACACTCTACTTTTGAAATGAACCTTCCCGTTTAACAGACCTTTCTCCATCACTCACACTTACTCTTATTGAAGCAGCGCGTGACAAGCCTCAACAGGAACTATGGGTGACTCGCAGGGCCAAATTAGAATTTGCGTTAACGGCACTTTTTTTTAATCGCAGTAAATTGAGATTGCGTTAACGCGTTATCGCGTTAACTTCGACAGCCCTAATATATTTATATATACACAGTACTGTGCAAATAGTCTTAGGCATCCTATTTTTTCATACAAACTTTGTTATAGATTTTTATTTTATGACTTCTACATTATCAAGTCAGTACAAAAATATTTTTGAGTTCCAAACATTCGTTTTCCAGCACAGAATTAAATGTTACAGAAAAAAAAATGTTTGTATCTGAGCAGCATATTACATAAGAGACCACTTTTCAGATTAAAAAAGAAAACATAATGAAGGCTACTGGGTTTTGGTGCAAAATTAAGATGCAAATGTGACAGTCAAAGTGTCCAGAAGAACTGTGGCTGGTTCTGTAAGACGCTCAGTAAAACCTACAGCTCATTTCCTTATAAAACTGCACTCATTGTATCTCAGACTACAACCCCGATTCCAAAAAAGTTGGGACAAAGTACAAATTGTAAATAAAAATGGAATGCAATGATATGGAAGTTTCAAAATTCCATATTTTATTCAGAATAGAACATAGATGACATATCAAATGTTTAAACTGAGAAAATGTATCATTTAAAGAGAAAAATTAGGTGATTTTAAATTTCATGACAACAACACGTCTCAAAAAAGTTGGGACAAGGCCATGTTTACCACTGTGAGACATCCCCTTTTCTCTTTACAACAGTCTGTAAACGTCTGGGGACTGAGGAGACAAGTTGCTCAAGTTTAGGGATAGGAATGTTAACCCATTCTTGTCTAATGTAGGATTCTAGTTGCTTAACTGTCTTAGGTCTTTTTTGTCGTATCTTCCGTTTTATGATGCACCAAATGTTTTCTATGGGTGAAAGATCTGGACTGCAGGCTGGCCAGTTCAGTACCCGGACCCTTCTTCTATGCAGCCATGATGCTGTAATTGATGCAGTATGTGGTTTGGCATTGTCATGTTGGAAAATGCAAGGTCTTCCCTGAAAGAGACGTCGTCTGGATGGGAGCATATGTTGCTCTAGAACCTGGATATACCTTTCAGCATTGATGGTGTCTTTCCAGATGTGTAAGCTGCCCATGCCACACGCACTAATGCAACCCCATACCATCAGAGATGCAGGCTTCTGAACTGAGCGCTGATAACAACTTGGGTCGTCCTTCTCCTCTTTAGTCCGAATGACACGGCGTCCCTGATTTCCATAAAGAACTTCAAATTTTGATTCGTCTGACCACAGAACAGTTTTCCACTTTGCCACAGTCCATTTTAAATGAGCCTTGGCCCAGAGAAGACGTCTGCACTTCTGGATCACATTTAGATACGGCTTCTTCTTTGAACTATAGAGTTTTAGCTGGCAACGGCGGATGGCATGGTGAATTGTGTTCACAGATAATGTTCTCTGGAAATATTCCTGAGCCCATTTTGTGATTTCCAATACAGAAGCATGCCTGTATGTGATGCAGTGCCGTCTAAGGGCCCGAAGATCATGGGCACCCAGTATGGTTTTCTGGCCTTGACCCTTATGCACAGAGATTCTTCCAGATTCTCTGAATCTTTTGATGATATTATGCACTGTAGATGATGATATGTTCAAACTCCTTGCAATTTTACACTGTTGAACTCCTTTCTGATATTGCTCCACTATTTGTCGGCGCAGAATTAGGGGGATTGGTGATCCTCTTCCCATCTTTACTTCTGAGAGCCGCTGCCACTCCAAGATGCTCTTTTTATACCCAGTCATGTTAATGACCTATTGCCAGTTGACCTAATGAGTTGCAATTTGGTCCTCCAGCTGTTCCTTTTTTGTACCTTTAACTTTTCCAGCCTCTTATGCCGCTTTTCCACTACAAACGCGGCTGAGCCGTGCCGTGCCGAGTCGAGCTGAGTCGGGCTGAGCGGGGCTATTGAAGTTGCATTTCGACTACAACCGCGCTGAACCGTGCTGGCTGGAAGTGGGTGGACACATTGGGTGGAGTTAGCGAAAGTGGGTGGACGTCACGTGATGTCGTTAAGCAGCGCAAACAGTGACATCAGTGACAGTGGCGGAACAAGTCAGAGCCGGGCCGGGGGCGGGGCAAATGACCGGGCATTTTATTAAAGCTTATCATAACATCATTTTAGGCTACAAAATGTTCGCAACTGCGGTGTTTACCAATTTCAACACTACCGGGTGCAACAATTTAGTACATCAAGTCCTTCAAACGAACATGTAACTCAGAAACAAAAAACATTAGGATACTGTACATGGCTCATAATAAAACATCAATAGCCTATACTGCGCACATTATTTGAAGGGCATACGAATGAGCGCTCAGAGTGGTGACAGGAAGAGTCAGAAATAAAAGGAGGGCGGTGCAAACCTCACTGAATGCACTGTGTTTACCAATTTCAACACTACGGGGTGCAACTATGTTATTTTCTACATTAAGTCCTTCAAACGAACATGTAACTCAAACAAAAAAACATTCGGCGACATACTGTACATGGCTCATAATAAAACATCAATAGCCTACTGCGCGCATTATTTGAAGGGTATACGACGAGCCTTGCGCTCCGCGAACTCGTCCACGATGCTCTGTATGTCACTGATTCAGTGAGCTTTTAAGCGGTAGTCTCACGACCCGAATAGTAAACAATAAACATGGAGGACATGGAGTCGTTAGTATTGCTGGTCTTGGTGCTGTGGCTTGTTGTCACCTACAACACCAACAGATACTGGCAAGAGCGTATAGATGAGGCGAGGCGCATAAGGCTTCAGAAATTCTCGTAATTAGGGCCCGAGCCCTATGGGCGAAGGCCCTATTGTTCTTGTAAGAGTTCACTATTATTAGGGCCCGAGCCCTATGGGCGAAGGCCCTATTGTTCTTGTAAGAGTTCACTATTATTATTCTTCCGTCTTCTTCTTTATTTTTCTCCGCTGTTGGGCCATTTTCGGGGCGCTTGCCACGGGCGAAAACGCACGAAATTTGGCACCAGTTCCGAGAATTGCCACCGCTACTGAGAACCAGAAGCCCAAACTTGGCCGGGGCTCAGGGCCTCCATAGCGCCCCCTAAGTCGTTGTGATTTTGGCCTCCCGCATTAAGGTGCCTGGTTGCCATATAGTTTGTAGTGGTGGCATGCAATTTGGTACGCATATGTATCTCACTAAGCTGGACAAAAATGTAATGCCAATGCATTAGCCACGCCCAACAGGAAGTGAGGTAATTTCACTTTTGTGCGAAATGCATGGCCACGAAGACGGCGCAACTCCTCCTAGACCGTTCATAGGAATGTCACCAAAATTGATACACATCATCTACAGACATGGCTGACAAAAGTTACTAAATACGTTTCACGTAGGATTAACCGTTCAGAAGTTATACGTCAATCAATTTTCGATGCAAAATTTTACATGCTTAAAAATTCATAACAAATCTTCTGATTGCTCACCAGTGCTCATACTTCACACGCAAATCACGCATTGGGCTTCTGACATGTTACCCAATTTCTGTGATATTTCGCCACTGGGGGCGCTATTGTTGGGCAAAAATTCCAATCTTTCGTCAATATTGGTCAAACTTCACGGCCACCCTCTTACTACCCCCCATATCATGTATACCACGTTTTGGAAATTTTCGTCCATGGGGGGCGCTGTTTTTGGCCGACGCAATTGCTCCAAAACAGGTTTTTGGTAAATAATTCCATAATGCTTTTCCTTCACACCACTTCCTTGTGATAGTACGTTGCTGTTGTAGACACTTATTCTTCCAACTCATAATCGCTCATGTACAGCATAGCGCCACCTACTGACATGGGAAAAACCAAAAAATTTATTCTTCAAAAATCTATATCTCATCTTCTCTTTACTCAATTGTCATCAAACTTCATACGCAAACTCTTCATAGCTCACCTGACGTCTACGCCAAATTTTGTGCACTTTCGCCCCTGGGGGTGCTGGTTATGGCAAAAATGATATTGCAGCTTCTGATTTGTCAAACTTGCCAAGCAAACTCTTTACAAGACCCTTATTGGGGCGCTTGCCATGGTCGACAACGCACGAAATTTGGCTCCTTTTTCTTAGACTGCCACCGCTACTGAGAACCAGAAGCCCAGATCCAGGCGGGCCTCAGGGCCTCTATAGCGCCCGCTAACTCGTTGTGATTTTGGCCTCCCGCTTTAAGGTGCCTGGTTGCCATGTAGTTTGTAGGAGTGGCATGCCATTTGGTACGCAAATGTATCTCCCTAAGCCAGACAAAAATGTAATGCCAATGCATTAGCCACGCCCAACAGGAAGTGAGGTAATTTCACTTTTGTGCGAAATGCATGGCCACGAAGACGGCGCAACTCCTCCTAGACCCTTCATAGGAATGTCACCAAAATTGATACACATCATCTACAGACATGGCTGACAAAAGTTACTAAATAGGTTTCACGTAGCATAAACCATTCAGAAGTTATACGTCAATCAATTTTCAATGCAACATTTTACATGCTTAAAAATTCATAACAAATCTTCTAATTGCTCAAAACTGCTCATACTTCACATGCAGATCACTCATTGGGCTTCTGACATGTTACCCACTTTCTGTGATATTTCGCCACTGGGGGCGCTATTTTTGGACAAAAATTCCAGTCTTTCCTCAAATTTGGTCAAACTTCACGGCCACCCTCTTCCTACCTCCCATGTCATGTATACCACATTTTGGGAATTTTCGTCCATGGGGGGCGCTGTTTTTGGCCGACGCAATTGCTCCAAAACGGGTTTTTGGTAAATAATTCCATAATGCTTTTCCTTCACACCACTACCTTCTAATAGTGCGTTGCTGTTGTAGACACTTATTTTTCCAACTCATAATCGCTCATGTACAGCATAGCGCCACCTACTGACATGGGAAAAACCAAAAATATTATTCTTCAAAAATCTATATCTCATCTTCTATTTACTCAATTGTCATCAAACTTCATACGCAAACTCTTCATAGCTCACCTGACATGTACGCCTAATTTTGTGCACTTTCGCCCCTGGGGGTGCTGGTTATGGCAAAAATGATATTGCAGCTTCTGATTTGTCAAACTTGGCAAGCAAACTCTTTACAAGACCCTTATTAGTGCGCTATTATTATTAGGGCCCGAGCACCGTACAGTGCGAGACCCTATCGTTGCCATGTGTCCAATTCTGTTCTTTGTCGCCATTGCGGGAGTAATGTCTCTTGCCGAAGAAGCTGTGGAAGGTATTTCGCGGGGACGCATGCCCCCGCCCCCCTTGGCCGCTGGCGCGAGGGCCCGTCGAGGCCGCTTGCGGCTTTAATTATTCTTCTTCCGTCTTCTTCTTCTTCTTCTTCTTCCGTCTTCTTCTTCTTCTTTATTTTTCTCCGCTGTTGGGCCATTTTCGGGGCGCTTGCCATGGGCGAAAACGCACGAAATTTGGCACCAGTTCCGAGAATTGCCACCGCTACTCAGAACCAGAAGCCCAAACTTGGCCGGGGCTCCGGGCCTCTATAGCGCCCCCTAAGTCGTTGTGATTTTGGCCTCCCGCATTAAGGTGCCTGGGTGCCATGTAGTTTGTAGTAGTGGCATGCCATTTGGTACGCATATGTATCTCACTAAGCCGGTCAAAAATGTAATGCCAATGCATTAGCCACGCCCAACAGGAAGTGAGGTAATTTCACTTTTGTGAGAAATGCATGGCCGCGTAGACGGCGCAACTCCTCCTCGACCGTTCATAGGAATGTCACCAAAATTGATACACATCATCTACAGACATGGCTGACAAAAGTTACTAAATACGTTTCATGTAGGATAAACCGTTCAGAAGTTATACGTCAATCAATTTTCGATGCAAAATTTTACATGCTTAAAAATTCATAACAAATCTTCTGATTGCTCAAAACTGCTCATACTTCACACGCAAATCACTCATTGGGCTTCTGACATGTTACCCAATTTCTGTGATATTTCGCCACTGGGGGCGCTATTTTTGGGCAAAAATTCCAATCTTTCCTCAAATTTGGTCAAACTTCACGGCCACCCTCTTACTACCTCCCATGTCATGTATACCACATTTTGGAAATTTTCGTCCATGGGGGGCGCTGTTTTTGGCCGACGCAATTGCTCCAAAACGTGTTTTTGGTAAATAATTCCATAATGCTTTTCCTTCACACCACTACCTTGTGATAGTACGTTGCTGTTGTAGACACTTATTTTTCCAACTCATAATCGCTCATGTACAGCATAGCGCCACCTACTGACATGGGAAAAACCAAAAAATTTATTCTTCAAAAATCTATATCTCATCTTCTATTTACTCAATTGTCATCAAACTTCATAGGCAAACTCTGCATGGCTCACCTGACATCTACACCAAATTTTGTGCACTTTCGCCCCTGGGGGTGCTGGTTATGGCAAAAATGATATTGCAGCTTCTGATCTGTCAAACTTGCCAAGCAAACTCTTTACAAGACCCTTATTGGGGCGCTTGCCATGGTCGACAACGCACGAAATTTGGCTCCTTTTTCTTAGACTGCCACCGCTACTGAGAACCAGAAGCCCAGATCCAGGCGGGCCTCAGGGCCTCTATAGCGCCCCCTAACTCGTTGTGATTTTGGCCTCCCGCATTAGGGTGCCTGGTTGCCATGTAGTTTGTTGTAGTGGCATGCCATTTGGTACGCATATGTATCTCACTAAGCCGGACAAAAATGTTATGCCAATGCGTTAGCCACGCCCAACAGGAAGTGAGGTAATTTCACTTTTGTGCGAAATGCATGGCCACGAACATGGCGCAACTCCTCCTAGACCGTTCATAGGAATGTCACCAAAATTGATACACATGATCTACAGACATGGCTGACGAAAGTTTCTAAATACGTTTCACGTAGCATAAACCGTTCAGAAGTTATACGTCAATCAATTTTCACTGCAAAATTTTACATGCTTAAAAATTCATAACAAATCTTCGAATTGCTCAAAACTGCTCATACTTCACACGCAAATCACTCATTGGGCTTCTGACATGTTACCCAATTTCTGTGATATTTCGCCACTGGGGGCGCTATTTTTGGGCAAAAATTCCAATCTTTCCTCAAATTTGGTCAAACTTCACGGCCACCCTCTTACTACCTCCCATGTCATGTATACCACATTTTGGGAATTTTCGTCCATGGGGGGCGCTGTTTTTGGCCGACGCAATTGCTCCAAAACGTGTTTTTGGTAAATAATTCCATAATGCTTTTCCTTCACACCACTACCTTGTGATAGTACGTTGCTGTTGTAGACACTTATTTTTCCAACTCATAATCGCTCATGTACAGCATAGCGCCACCTACTGACATGGGAAAAACCAAAAAATTTATTCTTCAAAAATCTATATCTCATCTTCTATTTACTCAATTGTCATCAAACTTCATAGGCAAACTCTGCATGGCTCACCTGACATCTACACCAAATTTTGTGCACTTTCGCCCCTGGGGGTGCTGGTTATGGCAAAAATGATATTGCAGCTTCTGATCTGTCAAACTTGCCAAGCAAACTCTTTACAAGACCCTTATTGGGGCGCTTGCCATGGTCGACAACGCACGAAATTTGGCTCCTTTTTCTTAGACTGCCACCGCTACTGAGAACCAGAAGCCCAGATCCAGGCGGGCCTCAGGGCCTCTATAGCGCCCCCTAACTCGTTGTGATTTTGGCCTCCCGCATTAGGGTGCCTGGTTGCCATGTAGTTTGTTGTAGTGGCATGCCATTTGGTACGCATATGTATCTCACTAAGCCGGACAAAAATGTTATGCCAATGCGTTAGCCACGCCCAACAGGAAGTGAGGTAATTTCACTTTTGTGCGAAATGCATGGCCACGAACATGGCGCAACTCCTCCTAGACCGTTCATAGGAATGTCACCAAAATTGATACACATGATCTACAGACATGGCTGACGAAAGTTTCTAAATACGTTTCACGTAGCATAAACCGTTCAGAAGTTATACGTCAATCAATTTTCACTGCAAAATTTTACATGCTTAAAAATTCATAACAAATCTTCGAATTGCTCAAAACTGCTCATACTTCACACGCAAATCACTCATTGGGCTTCTGACATGTTACCCAATTTCTGTGATATTTCGCCACTGGGGGCGCTATTTTTGGGCAAAAAATCCAATCTTTCCTCAAATTTGGTCAAACTTCACGGCCACCCTCTTACTACCTCCCATGTCATGTATACCACATTTTGGGAATTTTCGTCCATGGGGGGCGCTGTTTTTGGCCGACGCAATTGCTCCAAAACGTGTTTTTGGTAAGCCTCAGGGCCTATATAGCGCCCCCCGAGCACCGAACAGTGCGAGACCCTATTGTTGCCATGTGTCCAATTCTGTGCTTTGTCGCCATTGTGGGAGTAATGTCTCTTGCCGAAGAAGCTGTGGAAGGTATTTCGCGGGGACGCATGCCCCCGCCTCCCTTGGCCGCAGGCGCGAGGGCCCGTCGAGGCCGCTTGCGGCTTTAATTCATAATTCTTCTTCTTCCGGGTTTGCGGTGTTTACAGATTCCAGCGCGCTCGCGGGGCGTGTGTGGGCATGTGAGGACACTCCTCCTCACCAATCAGTGCACAGGGGAGTGTCTGCTCACGCCCCCAGCCTCAGTCGGCTCGCTTTGGCTCGCTTCAGCCCCACTCCAAAACGGTGCGAGTTTTAGGGGCTAAGCAGGGCTGAAACGAGCTGAGTCGTGCTGGTTTTTGGTAGTCGAAACGCGAGCCGTGTCGGGCTGAAGTGAGCTGAAGCGAGCTGAAGTGAGCTGAAAAAGGGTAGTGGAAAAGGGCCATTATTGCCCCTGTCCCAACTTTTTTGAGATGTGTTGCTGTCATGAAATTTCAAATGAACCAATATTTGGCATGAAATTTCAAAATGTCTCACTTTCGACATTTGATATGTTGTCTATCTTCTACAGTTTTTGAGATTTGTAAATTATTGCATTCCGTTTTTATTTACAATTTGTACTTTGTCCCACCTTTTTTGGAATCGGGGTTGTAATTACAGGAAATTTGTTATTATTCAAAATTACTTCTTGTACTTTTCATTTAAAACACAAACTTTTGACTCTAACATTTTCCATTTAGAAACGTTAAGGGCTTATTACAACACTCAAAGATTTTGAGATTTTTATTTTTTATTTTTTTGCCAACATGCCAGTCCAATTAATTACATTTTAACTTTTTTTAATTTTATTTTATTTAACTAACATTCAGGCAAATCTGCACCAATTTGTATTGATACCACAAGACCAGTAAACTTTCTATCCAAGGGCTACTGAATCCTTATATGTTAAAGGTAGTTTAAAAAAAAAAAGAAAACAGAACCTAATCTCATGGAAAAGTGTTGCTGAAACTTGTCCAATGTCATTGCCAACATCTATAGTTTAACTGTAGCATTAATGATTTGTGACCCCCTGCTGTACCTATATGGGAACGTTCAGATCAAACATGAATAAATTTCACCTTACAGAAAAGTAAATTCACTGAAGGCTAAAGGACACAAAACATGAATGAAACATTTTCCTTTGCTTTACATTAACTTTATCTTGGTGAACTTTGACCTCTGAATTCACAACCCTCGGGCTTATGAGCTAATAGAAACCAAGTGAACAGGTGTATGACCTCTTTGCTTGATAAAAGAAATGGAGGTGCTGCATGTTGTTAAGTAGCAGCTATATTGGACTTTTGCTTCATTATTTTCTTAGTATTGCTTCATGCACAAAGATACATGAGGGGTTTTGGTATAAAATTTAGATTTCTCTTTTTTTTCTGCTGGTTAACAATGTTTGCACCTCTGGAACCTTGCTCTTAACTTCAAACTTAACATTAAACTCTTTAAAAGACGTGAACAAATTTGCATATGTGAGCTCACTTAGGAGGGTGGCACGGTGATGTAGTGGTTAGCACTGTCACCTCATAGCAAGAAGGTTCTGGGTTCGAGCCCAGTGGCTGACAGGGGGCCTTTCTGTGTGGAGTTTGCATGTTTTCCCTGTGCCCCCATGGGTTTACTCCGGGTGCTCTGGTTTCCCCCACAGTCCAAAGACACACAAGTTAGGCTAATTGGTGGCTCTAAATTGACTGTGGGTGTGACTGGTTGTTTGTCTCTATTAAGTGTCAGCCCTGCGATGATCTGGCAGCTTGTCCAGGGTGTACCATAGTGAACCTGCGCAGGATACGTGGTTACAGGTGATGGATGGAAAGTCAGGTCAAAGTCCCTCTCATGCCAGAATCTGGTTTTCCCAGGCAGTCTCCTGTCCCAGTACTAACCAACTCTTTAAGGCATATATGGGTGCAGCGCCAATCTCTGTTTCGATAGCCCTTGGCCTCTTGCCTATACAGCTAGGGTTACAGTGGGGGGCCAGTCCTCTGGTAACCACGAGAGTTTGACTTCCCCACTCGCATCTGTATTGCAGTGTGCCTTGCCAGATGGTAGTAAGTACCATTTTTATGATGGTCTTTGGTATGACCCAACCCAACCATGAGTAGAACTTACAATCTCCCGGTCGAGAGGTGAACACGCTAACCACTATGCCAACTCATGGTCCATTTCGGGAAAATAAATCTTAATATTTTACTTTTTTCTTTTTTTTTTCAATTCAGTATGATTCAGTTTTATTTGAATCGCACTTTCAACGATGGACATTGTCATAAATTAGCTTTACAGGAAAAAAAAAATCAGGATATACTATAAATTTTACATATCTGAATTTTTTTATTAATCCGTAATGAGCAATGGCCACCATATTGATTTATAATCACTCTGAATAGAATGATCTACGATTCCAACCAACAACAACGACAACAATAACAACAACAAAAACATGAACCAAGGCAATTGGACAATGACCCACCACACTGCAAAAAAAAAAGATATTTTAGCAAGTGAAAATATCTTGAAAATAGTTGAAACGATCTAGCATTTCCTATCAGAAGAATACAAGACACCAATTCTGAGATTATTAAACCTAGTTCTAGATTGCAACCAACTTATTCCAAGATGTCTTATCAAGTAAAAATATCTGTCCATCCAGCAAGATAACTTAACGAGTATTAAGTAATTTTCAACTCAAATTCAGTTTTAATTTTTTTGTAGTGCGGTCTGCTTGTTGGTTGAAAAAAAAAATTACTGATTGCCAATGTTGGCTCCAGTGCTTCACCATGTGGAAATTTAGGCTACGGATCGTAGAACATGCTAGCAGTAGGCTAGCAATCATGAACAGACATTATTCCCAAATGGTGAACTACAGGCTTGCCAGATTAGGCATAGGTTAATCCATTAATTACTGAAGTGAAAGGGAGGTGGTGCCAGTTTCTGATTGTGACCATAAGGGTCCGTTTTACATGGACATCTGCTCATCCTGGAGTCAAGTGGCCCTAGGAGGCTGCGGGTGTCTCTCTCCAGCAGCCACATTAACATATCTAACACACAGCAACGTGGCAGGCTGAAATTAAAACTCGACTCATCAGTGCTTTGAGAACCTTAACAACATCTCAAAGCTGGGAGAAGATTTGTGACTTAATGAACTCGCAGTATCACAGTTTTGTGTTATTTCAGGAGCCTGAGACAGCCAGGCAAGCACTGATCTGTTTTTTGGAGTTGAGAAGAAGTTACTATGAAAAGAGAATATTCACACTGCTATTCAGATATCACATGCTAGGGGGCTGTTTTGATGACTCATACCCTAAAATGGCTATAAAATAACACATTTGGGTGGTTTGGCACCCTGGAAACGCATCCTGATTTTGACAAGTAACATGCATCTCTGCATCAGTGTGGATGGAGCTTAAGTTAAATCTGATTAGCCAAATTAAAACTTAATAGTTACATAATATAAGATTTAGACTAATATATGCTAATTTGCTAATGGGCCTGACTCATGAGTTTAAGTACACAATAAATTAAAAAAATATATATTTGCGCTGCCTCAGAATAGTGAACTTGACTAACTATGGTGCATCATGTAACTAATGCAGGAGGAGTAATGTTAGTTGACATAAACTAAGCTGAACTGGTAGCTGGCACATCTTCATTAAATAAAATTTACTGAGACAGTTAGCATGCTAATTTAGCAGGTACACTATCTTTCGAGGGTGGCACGGTGGTGTAGTGGTTAGCACTGTCCCCTCACAGCAAGAAGGTTCTGGGTTTGAGCCCAGTGGCCAATGAGGGCCTTTCTGTGTGGAGTTTGCATGTTCTCCTCATGTCTGCGTGGGTTTCCTCCGGGTGCTCCGGTTTTCCCCACAGTCCAAAGACATGCAGGTTAGGTTAATTGATGGCTCTAAATTGACCATAGGCGTGAATGTGAGTGTGAATGGTTGTTTGTCTCTGTGTCAGTCCTGCAATAATCTGGCGACTTGTCCAGGGTGTACCCCGCCTCTTGCTCATGGTCAGCTGGGATAGGATCCAGCTTGCCTGCGACCCTGTAGAGCAGGATAAGCAGCTACAGATAATGGATGGATGGATGGATGGATGGAGACAGTTACCATGCTAATTTAGCAAGCACACTATCTTTCAAGGGTGGCACGGTGGTGTAGTGGTTAGCACTGTCGCCTCACAACAAGAAGGTTCTGGGTTTGAGCCCAGTGGCCGATGAGGGCCTTTCTGTGTGGAGTTTGCATGTTCTCCCCGTGTCTGCCTGAGTTTCCCCTACAGTCCAAAGACATGCAGGTTAGGATAATTGGTGGCTCTAAATTGATCGTAGGTGTGAATGTGAGTGTGAATGGTTGTGTGTGTCAGTCCTGCGATGACCTAGCGACTTGTCCAGGGTGTACCCTGCCTCTTGCCCATAGTCAGCTGGGATAGGCTCCAGCTTGCCTGTGACCCTGTACAGAATAAGTGGCTACAGATAATAGATGGATGGATGGAGCACTTACATTCACTGATGCTCAGTGGAAAAGTTTTTTAGGAATAATTTGGTCGAGCTTTTTATCTCGAAAGTTACGACTGTTGTCGAGCCGCTCAGCACATTGCATCATTAAAACTAGAAGGTCACTCAGTAGAGTGCATACCTCCTCCAAGTAAGTAAATAAATATTAGAAATATCCAGATGCTTACTAGGTTTACATACATATCTAGATTTGCATCAAAATCTAATCAATTGTTCCTTGGTCCATGGCCCAACTTTCCTCAAAATTTCATCAAAATCCATTCGCTAGTTTTTGAGTTACATTGGAAACAGTCAAATAAACGGAGGCGAAACCATAACCTCCTTCAACAAAGTTGGCGGAGGTAATAAAACCACAATCCTCTCTGATTTATGATGACGGCCTCCTCTTCTCTTTGACAGGATACTCTATCCTGCAGGCCATCATGGAGAAAGCAGGTCAGAATGGTTGGCAGGTCAGTGCAATCTGTGTGGAGAACTTCAATGACGCAAACTACCGTCAGCTCCTGGAAGACCTGGACCGCAGGCAGGAGAAAACGTTCGTCATAGACCTGGAGCCAGAGCGACTCACCAACATGCTGGAGCAGGTACAACTCAGACGGCAGCACAAAAAGCAAATGAGGAATACATGACCCTATGTACATCTCTTCATTTTGCATGGATGTGAATGTACCCAAGACACCTTTATAACTGATCTAAGCCTGATGGCACAAGTCACATCACAGGGTCAGAGATGAGTCATAAATAAATTTCTCTGACAAAGTCACTTTAATAGTATATTACAATTTAATGTGAACTTATATATGAGAGAGAGAGGGTATTACACGGTTGTGCGGAGATATGAACTTTATCTTCGAGTGGTGAATATATTCACAAGTCAGCGAAGTGAATGAGTGAAATATTTTTCAACACATGAAGATAAACTTCATATCTTCATGCCACTATATAATGTTCTTTATTGGCTCAGCCTTTGGCTGAAGCCTATAGAGGCATCTGACTATATGTGTCTTTTAACCAAGTTCAAGCATGTTTAAGAATGTAATTGGCGTCCCAGCCTCAGGTAGTGATTCCACAGTCGCGGTGTGGCACCACTGTGTACTGACTATGTACCGTAAGTGTCATGTGACATAACCTCAGTTCATGATGTAATCCTCTGTGGCCAAGTGGTCCAGAGCACTGTCCAGGAAAGGAACAGGTTTTGCACTGTCGGTTCGAATCTTGGCATCGCCATAAAAGTCTGAGCTCAGACCTGCACAGGTCTCTAGTATTATATGGACACATCCACAAAAAAATATGCAAGTTAATCAAAGTATTTTGGGCAGCACGGTGGTGTAGTGGTTAGCGCTGTCGCCTCACAGCAAGAAGGTCTGGGTTCGAGCCCCGTGGCCGGCGAGGGCCTTTCTGTGCGGAGTTTGCATGTTCTCCCCGTGTCCGCGTGGGTTTCCTCCGGGTGCTCCGGTTTCCCCCACAGTCCAAAGACATGCAGGTTAGGTTAACTGGTGACTCTAAATTGACCGTAGGTGTGAATGTGAGTGTGAATGGTTGTCTGTGTCTATGTATCAGCCCTGTGATGACCTGGTGACTTGTCCAGGGTGTACCCCGCCTTTCGCCCGTAGTCAGCTGGGATAGGCTCCAGCTCGCCTGCAACCCTGTAGAACAGGATAAAGCGGCTACAGATAATGAGATGAGATGATATCAAAGTATTTTGATTCGGTTTGCCATTTTGATAGCACACATCAAGTCAGCAGGAAAACACTGGGTGTGATGTCACTGGAGTGAAATATCGGAAATTATTATACATACAGGACACTTTTTCAATGGAATAAAAACATATATTCTATTCCCTTCTAGCGGGTTTAATTCATTTGGTTTGATAGCATCCCATATTGTTAGCATATCGCTTATCCTGTGTGTATTACGTCACTCTACCCAATGGAGAATGAGCGTTGAATATGGTTTACAATGTTGCACATTGTCAAGACAACATGACGTCACACGTCAGAGCTGATGCAAATATATAACGAGAAACTTTTCTGCTGCGCATGCGCAGAACCATTTCGTTGTTCACTGGGAAAGAGAAAGACGAGGCTAATCCAGTGCTAGGATTAGCTATGCTATAATTAAGCACAAGATAAATAAACTGAAACTAAAGACACGTTGAACGCCTGAAAGGCTACCAAAACCTTCATTAGATATTCTTCATGCATATTTACAAACAGTGGCGAACCGTTACTATTAGAGCTCAGCCAAAACTTAGCTAGACACCAAAAAAGCAACAGGGCAAAGGATTTTGCAAGGGATTAGCAGCAGGGTGCCAGGTCGCTCCGTTGTGTGTAGTTGTCGATGTTGATTTTAAAAGTAACTAAGTAAATTACACAGGGAAATGAATACTTAAGTGTGAGTGAAAAATACTGTGGTAAGCATGCGTGGAAAAAGAGTCTGGAGACAGAAATCTTAGTTTCGTAGTTGTTAGCCTGTGCTACTTGCTCTCGATAGCACTGGCTTGACTGCTTTATTAGCATTCGCTAACAGTACTGATGAACACTACACCGGCTAGAAGGTGACTTCACTGCAGCGCTGACGGCGCTGACTCGTGGTTAAGCTCGCGTTGGCCTTCTAGAAGGCAGAGGGTGATACATTTTTGGTCCCTCCCACTATAAATCAAAATCTGATTGGTTAATTCATCTGTCACTTCCTACATAAACATACACTGCCATGGCCTTCTGTCCCAGCAACGAAGTCCTAACCAATGAGTGAGCAGCTCTAAACTCTTCTCTGCCTAGAGACAACAAACAAACAAACAAACAAACAAAAAAAAAAAAACCTTTGGATAACTCTATTTTAATGTTTTCAGGACAGTAACCCTTTCATTTCTGAAGCAAATTTGATAGAAAACGAGGCTGAATTAGAAGAGAATAATTATAATGAAAGTATGAAAGAAATTAAAGAATGAAGGAAATGAAATATAACATTTGAAATGCTGATATCTTTAGGCCTTCTCTGAAAGCCTAGAAGGCCCTGACGCTTCCCCTCTATTTACAAGAGAAAAACATACCAACAGACATTGAAAAACTGGAAGAGAGTGTGTGCATGTATATAATAATAATATTCCATTCAACTAGCATGATATTGAACTGGTCTTCGACTCGTTCAGTATCATGCTAGCTGAATGGAATATATCTGATAGACCATTCAACGCCAGCCAATATTATTTAAATATGTCACTCAGATCCGTGATGTATTTGGTATGAAAAATAGGAGTTTTTCAACATGAGAAGATAAACTTCATATCTTCAAGCCAACGTGTGATTTTTGTCTATATAATAAAAAGGAAATCACAAATAAAAATGACACAACTTAATCAAAACAATTAATCAATATCCTCATGAGTGAAGATATTGGAAAATATGTTACTCAGTGTCCCAGATGTAGTTTGTATGAAAACTATGAGTGGCATATTTCCCAGTAAAACACGTGTGTATGTGTGTGTGTATATATATATATATATATATATATATATATATATATATATATATATATATATATATATATATATATATAAACCCTTAAGTAGCTTAACAAAACTAAGAACAAACCAAAGCTGAGGCATTCTGTGTTTGGAGCGTGTATAGAGAATTAAAGGCAGAAACACCTAAAGACTGTGAGGTTCCCTACTGATGATGTGTTCTAGAAGGTATTTCAGTGGGACTGCAGTATCCACAGGGGATATATTCCAAGCTCTAATGCCAATAGCCGAAATAGGATAGTGGCGAACCGTATATAAAACCTCTCTCTCTTTCTCTCTTTCTCTCTCAATCTCAAATGATCAGGATTCTAATGTTTCTGTTTAACATTTTCAGTCTGGGTTACACCATGGATAACTGAAACCATGGTTTCTGAGTCCGCAGATATAGTAGTGCTATTGTACAGTGGTGCTTGAAAGTTTGTGAACCCTTTAGAATTTTCTATATTTCTGCATAAATATGACCGAAAACATCAGATTTTCACGCAAGTCCTAAAAGTAGATAAAGAGAACCCAGTTAAACAAATGAGACAAAAATATTATACTTGGTAATTTATTTATTGAGGAAAATGATCCAATATTACATATCTGTGTGTGGCAAAAGTATGTGAACCTTTGCTTTCAGTATCTGGTTTGACCCCCTTGTGCAGCAATAACTGCAGCTAAACATTTCCCGTAACTGTTTATCAGTCCTGCACACCGACTTGGAGGAATTTTAGCCCATTCCTCCGTACAGAACAGCTTCAACTCTGGGGTGTTGGTGGGTTTCCTCACATGAACTGCTCGCTTCAGGTCCTTCCACAACATTTCGATTGGATTAAGGTCAGGACTTTGAAATGGCCATTCCAAAACATTAACTTTATTCTTCTTTAATCATTCTTTGGTAGAACGACTTGTGTGCTGAGGGTCGTTGTCTTGCTGCATGACCCACCTTCTCTTGAGATTCAGTTCATGGACAGATGTCCTGACATTTTCCTTTAGAATTTGCTGGTATAATTCAGAATTCATTGTTCCATCAATGATGGGAAGCCGTCCTGGCCCAGATGCAGCAAAACAGGCCCAAACCATGATACTACCACCACCATGTTTCACAGATGGGATAAGGTTCTTATGCTGGAATGCAGTGTTTTCCTTTCCCCAAACATAACGTTTCTCATTTAAACCAAAAAGTTCTATTTTGGTCTCATCCATCCACAAAACATTTTTCCAATAGCCTTCTGGCTTGTCCACATGAGCTTTAGCAAACTGCAGACAAGCAGCAATGTTCTTTTTGGAGAGCAGTGACTTTCTCCTTGCAACCCTGCCATGCACACTATTGTTGTTCAGTGTTCTCCTGATGGGAGACTCATGAACATTAACATTAGCCAATGTGAGAAAGGCCTTCAGTTGCTTAGAAGTTACCTTGGGGTCCTTTGTGACCTCGCCGACTATTACACGCCTTGCTCTTGGAGTGATCTTTGTTGGTTGATCACTCCTGGGGAGGGTAACAATGGTCTTGAATTTCCTCCATTTGTACACAATCTGTGACTGTGGATTGGTGGAGTCCAAACTCTTTATAGATGGTTTTGTAACCTTTTCCAGCCAGATGAGCATCAACAACGCTTTTTCTGAGGTCCTCAGAAATCTCCTTTGTTTGTGCCATGATACACTTCCACAAACATGTGTTGTGAAGATCAGACTTTGATAGATCCCTGTTCTTTAAATAAAACAGGGTGCCCACTCACACCTGATTGTCATCCCATCGATTGAAAACACCTGACTCTAATTTCACCTTCAAATTAACTGCTAATCCTAGAGGTTCACATACTTTTGCCACTCACAGATATGTAATATTGGATCATTTTCCTCAATAAATAAATGACCAAGTATAATATTTTTGTCTCGTTTGTTTAACTGGGTTCTCTTTATCTACTTTTAGGACTTGTGTGAAAATCTGATGATGTTTTAGGTCATATTTATGCAGAAATATAGAAAATTCTAAAGGATTCACAAACTTTCAAGCACCACTGTAATTCTAAAATGACTGACTGTTTTACATGAATAACAACCATGAAATTATCTATAAAGTATTTGCAGACAAATAGACTATGTAACAAAAATACCAAAAAAAAAGGAAAACTGCTGGGCACTAGATGTTTTCTGTACCATTCTGTGTAAACTGCATAGGCTGTTGTTATGAAAATCCCAGGAGAACAGTAGTATTTCTAAAATACTCAAGCCAGCCTGTCTGGCACTGACACAGTTAACATCAATGAGATCAATTTTTTTTACTGCGTTCTGATGTTTCAAGTGCACATTACCTGAAGCGCTTGACCTGGATCTGCATGCTTATATACATTGCGTTGTTGCCACATGATTGGCTGATTAGATAAGTGCATGAATAGGCAGATATGTCTGTGAAGGTTCTCAGTCATCCAGGTCTTTGTAAACCGTAGGTGCTAAAGAAGGCGACTGGACTTGATAGAAATTCTTGAAGACGCTTCACTTCTCCTCCAAAAGGCTTCTTCAGTTCTGTCTGACTAGTGGGGAGTTCCAGGTATTTATTCTCTAGTGGACCAAAAGCAACCCTAAGGAGAGTCATTGAGGTCACATGGGTCGTTGACACTCTCAGGCTACATCCACACGACAACGGCAACGAGATTTTTTTTTTTTTAAATATCGCGTCCACATGGGCAACGGATCAGTAAAATATCAGGTACATATGGCAACGCAACGCTTGCTGAAAACGATGCAATACACATGCCACACCTCTACGTGCGCTGTAAGACGGTCCCATCGGAGACACCAGAACAATAGAAGAAGTAGACGCATGCGCATAAACCCCTTCTTCTGTAGCATCAGCCACATAAAGTTTTGATTATTAATCAGTAGCGTAAAACGAAAGACGTGGAAAGAGGAATGAATGGGGGTAGATGGAAGCCGGTAAGCCAACATTCTGATATCCTCCAGAATTCTTTAATGGTCCGGAATAAATTGAATACTACACGTTGATGGATTACTTTGTTCTTCTACGCCCTTTTTGAGGAATGTATTGTCGGACTTAAACCAACATCTGAAGAGGTGAGATCGCTCCTTTTTTTTTTCCTATTTTTGCTGGCGGGATTGTTTTTGTTTTTGGAAAGCGCACGGGCGGTGCGCGGTTTGGTACTGCTTCCGCAGTGTTTGGATTAAAGACTCTGTCCTAAGGGCTATTCTCTCTCTCTCTCTCTCTGTCTCTCTCTCTCTCTCTCTCACTTTGCACCATTACACAATAAATATTCACAGTGAAAATATTTTGTCAGCGCGTTTCATGAACCAAGTTATAGGATTTGTTGACAACTCGCATCGAGTTCGTTACACTTCTACCCGGCGTGAAGCACTGACAGTCATGTGGTTGTGACGTCATTGTAAACAAATCCATTCTACTCATCCAGACGACTTCACAATGGCGCCGTTGCCAGATTTTTCCACTCTGGAACCCGTTCTCAAAAGATTTTGTTTTGGGGCACCCAAAACGCCGGTGCCATGTGGACGCCAGGCCGAAATGATAAACAATTTTATCAGATTCACCTGAATCCGTTGCCATGTGGACAGGGCCTCAGTCATCCTGTAGGTGTTAGGGTCACTGGAGGCTGGGTGTGAACGGTGTTAGCAGCCTAGAAGGTTGTTAGGGTGATCTGTGGGTCGTTGGCTCTCTCTGTCATTGTGTGAGTTATTGAAGTCAGCTGAGGACAGCTGACTTCAAAGACAACAGGACAATGTAGTGTATGTAAATCAATGCAGTGAGGAATGCACAGACCTGTACATTGGGGAATGAATTTTATCAGATTCACCTGAATCCGTTGCCATGTGGACAGGGCCTCAGTCATCCTGTAGGTGTTAGGGTCACTGGAGGCTGGGTGTGAACGGTGTTAGCAGCCTAGAGGGTTGTTAGGGTGATCTGTGGGTCGTTGGCTCTCTCTATCATTGTGTGAGTTATTGAAGTCAGCTGAGGACAGCTGACTTCAAAGACAACAGGACAATGTAGTGTATGTAAATCAATGCAGTGAGGAATGCACAGACCTGTACATTGGGGAAATGAAACAACCGCTTCACAAGCGCATGGCTCAACACAGGAGAGCCAGTTCCTCAGGCCAGGATTCTGCAGTCTGTCTTCATCTCAATAACAAAGGACACTCGTTTTAGGACTGCAATGTACGCATTTTAGCCAGAGAATTCCGGTGGTTTGAAAGAGGAGTAAAAGAAGCCATCTTCATCAACCTGAAACAACCATCACTGAACAGAGGAGGTGGGCTGAGACACCACTTATCAGCCACCTACAATGCAGTCCTTGGCACACTTCCCAGAAAACTGAATACACATCCACACCAAGACTCAGCTGACTTCAATGACTCACACGATGGCAGAGACAGCCAACAACCCACAGATCACTCTAACGACCCTCTAGGTTGCTAAGACCATTCACACCCAGCTTCCAGTGACCCTAACAGCCTACAGGATGACTGAGAGGGGCAACGACCCATGTGACCTCAACGTCTCTCCTTAGGTTTGCCTTTGGTCCACTAGAGGATAAATACCTGGAACTCCCCACTAGCCAGACAGAACTGAAGAAGCCTTTTGGATGAGAGGTAAAACGTCTTCAAGAATTTCAAGCAAGTCCAGTTGCCTTCTTTAGCACCTACTGTTCATGAATAGGCAGGTTTTCCTAATAAATATATAAGTGAATACATACAGACTATATAGCCAATGGTTTGTGGACACCTGACCAGCACACCCATATGTTCTTTTTGAACATCCCATTCTAGATTTAGTCCCTCTTTGCTGTTATAATAACCTTCACACATCTAGGGCAGCTTTAGACTAGATTTTAGAGGGTAGCCATAGGGATTTGCCCATTCAGTCACAAGAACATTAGTGAGGTCAGGGTGAGGAGGCCTGGGGTGCAATCTGCATTTCACTTCATCCCAAAAGTGTTCAGTGAGGTTGAGGTCAGGGCTCAGTGGAGGACACTCGAGTTCTTCCATTCCAACATTGGTAAACCATGTGTTCATGGACCTCACGTTGTGCACAGAGGTATCGTCATGCTGGAACAGGTTTGGGCCCTTTAGTTCCACTGAAGAGAAATTGTAATACAACAGCATATGAAGATATTCTGTACATTCGTGCGCTTCCAACTTTATGGAAATATGAATATGGTTTGGGGAAGAACCACACAAGGGTGTCATGGTCAGGGGTCCAAATACTTTTGATCAGGTAGTGGCCCGTCTTTGGAGGGTAGGATTTACACAATTATTCTATACTTGTACTTTTTGAGTTCCAGCTCAGACCCTTCTGAGCAGGGGATGCAAACAGAATAAAGACACAAAGAAGCAAATGCGTGTTCAGAAAATGAAAGTGCAACACAAAAAACCAATTTGTATTCCACAGCATTTTCTACAATGATCAGCACTGTATTAAAGGAGAAGTTTGTTTTTAGAGCCTGGTGTCTTCAGGGTTTGCTATTGCAATTGCAGTGAAATATTAACAAGCCATCCCCTCCTGCCAACTGACACCACCTGTCCGTTTAACTATGCATATTTTTTTTCTAGCCCAGAAAAATTAATAAAGTATGTATCGAGATCTGATGGATGTTTCATATGATTATCATTGGTCTAGAAGTACTGTTCAAAATGATGGACCAAAGCTTCTAAATATCCACCTTCTGAAATGGAAAAAGCATTGTACTCACTCTGAGGTCATAGGAATTAAAAAACGGCATTCAAATTCTCCATTTGTGACATGGCAACCATGGGTTTTTTTGAAGAACATCTGAAAATAAGGTCACAAATATGGTGATCTAGAATTAAAAGCCATTTTCATATTACATGCATAGAGAAATAAGACTTTGCTCCCTCTAAATGGAGTCTGCAAGCATTTAGCTACAGATGAGTGCATGTGTTATAAAATCCTACAACCCAGATACAAGATCTGTAAACAACCCGGTGTAAACTGAGCCTATAGTTAAAAAAAACAAAACCTAACCAGTGTTATAGTCGAGTCACTAAACCTCGAGTCCCAGTCCAGTCTTGAGTCCCCAGTGTTCAAGTCCAAGTCATTAAAGAAAATATCGAGTCGAGTCTGAGTCGAGTCCACTCTTGATCCGAGTTGAGTCAGAGAACAAAACTCCAACCGCACCATTTGATGGTGGCTGTTGCTGCCTTTATGTGAAAGCGTCTCTGCTACTGTGTTGGACTAACATTACTGTTTGACTGGCCCATTTTAGTTAACAGGCTACAGATAAAAAGCTTGTTCATTGCTCAGCAAGCCCCGCCCACTATCAACAGGGCAAATAACATGAGAGAGGATTAACACTAGCTAGTTCATCGCCCAGCAAGCAAGCCCTGCTATCAACAGGGCAATGAACATAGCGTGTCCTTACTTCTCTGGGTGGAGTCTTGCCAAATGACGATTGAAGTTCAAGGTTGTCCCCGTCGTCTCCTCAATAGTTCTTCTATAGAGGGATCCCGCATGACGTCACCGCGCCGCGAGATTTCGGTAGTCGCCATATTGGAAGACCAAGTACACATCTATGCAAGTATATACATACATAAAACAAACTACACCTGAAATGTAGCCAGGGCCGGTTCTGCCCTAATCTGGACCCGGGTGCAACATCGCGCAACCCCCCCCCCAAAAAAAAAACACACCAGTCTAAATCAGGACAACCAGTGTTCGAACTACGGGGGTACTCGGGGGATCCGAGATCCCCTGAAACAGACATGAGATCCCTTGAAAACATGATTTGGGAAATGTTGGGGGGTCTCTAAAATATTGGCAAAATGATGTTTATTGACATAGCAATCGTGTGTAACGGGAAGCATTTGCATATCCGAAGTGATGTGTTTACATCAAAGATAAAATAAACCGATATGACAACGACTGCTGCTGCCAGGTTGGTTGTTGAGTAGCCTGACTGTTTTTTTTCTTGCGTGTGGTATCATTGTTGACGCGAGGTTGTTTTTTGAACATGCCAATGCGGACACGATTTCCCCTGATGAGTTATGACTTCAGATGCGATGCGTGTGTGGAGGTGTGGAGTCCGCGTGATATGTGCGTAAGATAGGCTTCTCATGTGTTTGGAGATCCGCGCTCTGAGACAAGCGCAAGCACCCCCCAGGGAAAAAAAGGGACCCTCCGAAAATATCGGCATAGTTCGAACACTGAGGACAACCATCACATAACTATAACTATAAACATTTTAGATCAACTATTTTAACTAAATGGGCTATAATAAATAAGCCTGCAGGCAGCCACGGCGGGCTGCCTCAGAAAAGTAACCATTCAATGACACAACTGAAAGCCTGCAGCCACGGCGGGCTGCCTCAGAAAAGTAACCATTTGTCCTACCTTAAAACTCGTTTTGCATTTTCTGCCTCCTTTTTTGTATTTTCGACCCTGCGTTTATTTTCTTTCCTTTTCTGAAAACCCGATTTGTGTCCAGACATTTTGTTCTGCTACCAACGAACTAACTCGTCAGGTCTCGTCTCTCGAGTCCGCGATGAAGGGCAACAATTGATACATTTTTACAAACAGCCAATAAACAGCCAATAGGGAGGTTGCAACGTTCAGGCTCTCCTTTGCTCACAGACACTCAGTAATGCACTTATTCTCTGTCTCCTGGCAGAAAGCTCCTTAGTTTGCTCCCCTTGTGTCTCAATCACAGCTGGTATTCTGTAGAAAGACTTCTTTTCACCTTTCCCATCAGCTTTGTTGGAACACCCTAACACAGCACAAAAGTTTACCATTGTAGGTTTATGATGAATCAAGTGCCTCATGGGTTTAAATTCCGCGCGCTGCCGTTATTTCCCCCTAATCACGAGTTTGTTGGTCTTCCAATATGGCGCAGGGTCTGTTTACTTCCGGTTTCCGGTGACGTCAGTGGGAAGGGTCTATGGAACACATACAGTAGCAGTGCGTTTTTTCCCACTGTACAAGAAGTCTGTATAAGCAAAGCGGCCAATCCTAGGGGCTTCTCTCCAGGCATTTTAGCACCATTAACATTAGTTTGTTCCTGAACATGACGTATGAACAGGTGAATGTGCATTCTCTTGCACAAAGTTAATATAAAATTAATGTAGATATAAATATCTTATGCCAATTATTATTATTATTATTATGGCATTTTACAAAAAATAAAGAAAAAATCTGAGTTCTCGTCTCCAGTTTACAAGTCCGAATGCGGTTAGTGCACGAGTCCAAGTCCGAGTCATCAGTGCTCAAGTCCAAGTCAAGTAACGAGTCCTTAAAATTAGGGTACGAGTCGGACTCGAGTACTACAAGCCTGCTTCTAACTGAACAAACAAGTAGTTTAAAACTATATCCAGTGATTTAGTGTGCAAGAGCTTTTTCTACATCCTATGACAGATTTTCACTTGATTGCCTTTCAAAATAATTTCCCTCGCTGTCACAGGTCTTTGAGATATGAGGGGATGTATTTACTTAATATCTCGGCAATGACAGAACATTATAAGCTGAGGCAGTCTCTATTTTTACTGTTAATTAAAAACAGCAGAAGTTTGATTTCCCCCTCGGCTGGTGTCACAGGCACTTCATTCAGGTGTCGAGTGAACGGTAACGACCGTGTGTGTTGTGTTTGCAGATTGTGAGCGTCGGCAAGCATGTCAAAGGCTACCATTACATCATGGCAAATTTGGTGAGTGAAATTGTTTCTCCTCTTTTCTTCCTCCTTCTTCTTCCTCAACTCACATCCTCCTACTTTTCCTTCCTCCCTCTGCGGCTTTCTTAATCTTTGTCCTTTTCAAGATGTCGAGGCTAATTCATATTCCAGGCTGCAGCGCCGGTGACAAAACAGAACAGGCTTGGGATTGGCTCACGAGGGCAAGCAGGGAGACGAGTGTTTACAGAATCAGTCTTATCACAAGCCAGCTTGAATATTTCTCTTCCTCTCTTCCTCGCTCTTTTGTCCACTGCAACAGGGTTTTAAGGACATCAATCTGGAGCGTTTCATGCATGGTGGGGCAAACGTGACAGGCTTTCAGCTGGTGGACTTCAGCAATCCCATGGTGATTAAACTCCTGCAGCGCTGGAACAAGCTGGACCAGAGAGAGTACCCCGGCTCAGACGTCCCTCCCAAGGTAAACTCACTCAAACCATTATTCAAACGTACTAATTCCTGTCAACCAGAATGGACATTTCTTGCTGCAATAAAATGATTAACTTTGAAAAGTTCACAGTTCTTTGAGTGATTGAGATGCAGATTTGTCCTGACAAACTGGAATGATCTGTCATGGATTCCATTGTCGCCTAGTGGTTCCCATGGCGATAAGGATCATGTGATTTACATTTTGGATATACACTGGACTCTGCCCCTGGCCGTTTTTTTTTTTTTTGTCCAAGCCATGTTATCTGAATCTGAGAGTTTACTAGTTCTGCGTTTCCATATTTTTGACCCCAGTTCCTGTCCCTCATTTCTGCTGTGGCTTGCCATAGCAACAGCACTGTGGTATAAATATATTAAGCACTTTATTTTTTTCCATGGAATATTTTAATTGTTTAAAATTCTGTCACCATTCTCATAGATGTAGGTCAGCAATCCAGGAAGCCATTCTGCAAAGTTCTCAACTATCCATCCACCCATCCATTATCCGTAACCGCTTATCCTGTGCAGGGTCGTGGGCAAGCTGGAGCCGATCCCAGCTGACTACGGGCGAGAGGCGGGGTACACCCTGGACAAGTCGTCAGGTCATTGCAGGGCTGACACATAAAGACAAACAACCATTCATACTCACATTCACACCTACGGTCAATTTAGAGCCACCAATTAGCCTAACCTGCATGTCTTTGGACTGTAGGGGAAACCGGAGCACCCAGAGGAAACCCACACAGACACGGGGAGAACATGCAAACTCCACACAGAAAGACCCCTGTCAGCCACTGGGCTCAAACCCAGAACCTTCTTGCTGTGAGGTGACAATGCTAACCATTCTACCAGGGTCAAAACTATTGAAACACAGAACTAGAAAACTCTCAGATTCAGACAACATGGCTTGGACCCCCCAAAAAAAGATATTATCGATAAGACTGCAACAAACAATGCCACACAGATGATACAGTATTAGAAAAAAAAAAAAAAGCCAGGGCAGGGTCAAAGTCCAGTCTATATCCAAAATGTAATCAAATGATCCTTACTTTAATTCAGGACTGAAAAGTGAAATAATTTCTCATCAGGATTTGAACAGCACCAAACTCACTAATAATAACAAACTAAGCAGAGTACATACTTGGTTCGCTAGTGTTCTGTACTATGACACTCAAAACACCCAAAGCCCCATATGCACTGTATTATTCTGTGTATTACAGCCACACTGTATATGCAGTGATTAATCGTCTTTTAGCATCAGCAGTTTCCCATTAGCCATCCTGTGTGTACCATTGCCAGAGCTGCTCAAGCCACTGCTGCATTTCAGTCCTTTGGCATTCACCATGATTGCACATCCCCACGGAAGCTGATGAGGATGACAGTGTGTAGAGAATGCCATGAGATTAACGTCCTGAAGGAAATCCTCTTGCCGCGGCCTTAAGGGATGCTGCATTAGGACAGCTTTTCCAAAGCACACACTGCTGGCGAGGGCTGGGACCTCTGTCCTCAAGAGGTTACAGACCTTAAAGGAGAACTGAAGGCAAATTTTTTTATGATCAAAATTCTATTTCTCATTTTATTAAATATAGGAGTGGATTTTTGATTGCTATTTTGTCACTGCTATAGCAAGTTATGAGTGTTTGAAATATGCTCTGTAATATATCAGTCCATATGTCAAAGCAATGGCCGTAAACGAGATTCGTTGAGACCTGTGTGAGACATCGTAGTACGGAAGTAAAACATACAGCGGAAATCAAAGTGACCAACATCTGCTAACGTTGTCAAAAGACGCGCGTGCCCTCTTTCGAATGCTGATGTAATCGAGCCGGAAGTTTTGTTTGTTTTGATAGCAATCAGGAAAGTTTGAAAAAAGTAGGCAGTAATTGTCATTTAAAGGTCCCCTTGCATCGTTTTTTCATTAATTGTGCGGTGGTCTCTAGTATGAATGAATGCCCTGTGAGCCGGTTTTGGTGAAAAAAATGCTGTGGTTCTCCTGTTTCAGACTGTTCTAGTTTGGTGGAGGAGTGGGTGGGGAGAGAACGACAGGATTTCAGTTCTTGCTCATTAATATGCATGGCATGTAAACGTGTTACCTCTGATTGGCTAACAGCAATCAGTAAATGTGTTACCTCTGATTGGCTAACAGCACTGTGACGCTACCTCCAGTGGGTCAGGACAAGCGGATCTGGGTGTCTTTGTAAAAACTGTTTCGATTGGCTATTATGGTCTCGACATCGATGTTTTGACCAATAACAATGTAGATGTGGCAGCAGGGGCGTGGCCGAGCATCGGTCTGTGAATGGAGGGCTTAGTCAGGGAAGGTAAGTGGCAGAATCACTGCACCTGACGGGAATTAACGTGTGTTTGTGTCTTCCCCAGTGACTGCGCCCTATAAGAGGAGAGGGAGAGCAGAGGAAGGGAGCTCTCTCCCCAACCAGAACGCTTGTGTGTGTGACTGGGAGGAAGTTATTCATTTATTCGTTCATTCATTCATTCATTTATTTATTTAATTGAATACTCCCTGCGGCAGCGGCTCTCATCAAGGCACGAGGCATGAAGCGGAGCTCGCCTCCGGGGGTGTGGAGAGAATAACGTCCCCTGGCTGGGAGCTGATGGGCCCTGGCAGCGCTGGTTCGTTCGGGAGAGGGCAGGGGTCGCTGGCTGCCAAGTCTGGGGAGGCTGGGACCTAGGGTTAGGGTTAGGTGAATTACGTCCCGAGGCGCGGAGCTAGCCTGCCCAGGGAGCACTCTTTCGTTTGGGAGAGGGCAGAGGCCGCTGGCTGCCAAGTCTGGGGAGGCTGGGACCTCCCCTGCCCGAGTTACGAGCATGCAAAGTCAGGCTGGAGACGGCGTTGAAACGAAACTGATGCGGAGCACCGCGCCGCGGGGCGAATTATGTCCCGTGGCACGGAGCTAGCCCGCCCTGGGAGCAGTCTTTCATTCAGGAGAGGGCAGAGGCCGCTGGCTGCCAAGTCTGGGGAGGCTGGGACCTCCCCTGCCCGAGTTACGAGCGTGCAAAGTTGGGCTGGAGCCACCGTTAGAAACGAAACTGATGCGGAGCGCCGTGCCTCGGGGCGAATAATGTCTCTCTCCTCGCACTTTCTTCCCATGGGCGGTTGCAAGCCAAGGTGGGCGAGGCCATGAATACTAATTTTCGAAGTGACGTAACTTCGTATGGCTTTTCCTGATCCGCTCATTTTTCCGACTATTTTCTTTCATAAGCTAATACAGGGAATGGGAGTAGAATTACATTTTCACATGCAGCATGCATATGCAACTCGGAGTGAACTATGGTATTTCAAAAAGAGCCAGTATTAAACGTTTTTGGTGGAAGGTCACCTTTAAACTTGTTTTTGTGCAATATTTCGTTTGGAAAACAGTTTTCAAAATGGCGGCACTGACACCTGGCTGACACTTCACGTTTTGAAGTCTCGCACAAGTCTCATGAAGATCGCGCGGATAAGCGACGCCTTCCGTGGACCAAGCGAACTAAATTCAACATGGCTAAAAACCGAATAGGCCGATAAGTATAATATTTAATTGCGATTAGTTGCCAATACGAGTCACAGTATAAGGTTACTAAAACCGAAAACGTAATTGAATAACATGTTAATTAAGAAATAAAGCAAGTTTAAAAATGACTTCAGTTCCCCTTTAATGGCTCACAGAAGGACACTTGGCCAGCAGTGTTTTGTGTGTGTGTGTGTGTGTGTGTGTGTGTGTGTGTGTGTGTGTATGTTTAGCCACATATGGACATAGAAATCTGTGATTCATTCACATTGTAACTGACTGCAGGTCTAACAGCATGGATCTGGCATTGCCTCCTCTAACTCTCTGTCTCTGTGTGTTTGTTCAAAGTCGTGTTATTTGCATAGCCGAACCCACACTCAGTGCTCGCCTAGCACTTAATTGAAGCGCTTTTGGTGCTGTGGCTATTCTCAGAGTCCCTAAAGTCTGCGCTATCCTCTTCATCATTTGAATCCTCAGCAGCTGCACCCGGCTCAGTCCTCCTGTTTAAGGGCTTAGACAAATTTGCACCTTGCTCTGAACTGCAGAGATCCAAATGAAACAGAGGCCATTACTGCAGAATGAATGGGACTGAACACGTTCTCTTTAACCCCCCACCCTGGTGCTAACGGCAGGCTGCTTTTCTCCTCGGCATCACCCCAAAACCTCTCCAGTGCCTCGAAGGGAATGATGTAACATCCGCCTCCTGGCCTTGAGGACATAATGAACTCCCGTCATCTTTGATAATTAATACATGACTGCAGCACTGTGCTAGTGCCTCTCTGCATCTTCTGCTCTCTTCATCCCCACCTTTTTCCTGTCTTGCATGCCTGGCTTCTGTCTATCTGTCTCCCTCACCTCCTTTGATGATCTGTTTTTCGCCTTGAGCTCTCTGTATGGGTATAGTGTTTTTGTTTGTAAAGGACAAAAATGTATATATCTGTGCCAGCAATCCTTCACCTCTTACACTTTTCCCAAAGCTTTGAACTGCCTTCAAACAGATAAGAGCAGCTGAACAGTGAGGCATGGAAAAGGAGGGGCAGAAAGAAAAGGCGGAAATGTTATTCACTCAAGAAGAGCAGATTCAAGCCGAGTTTAGTAGCCATAGCCAGAGTAGCCTGTTCACGGAGTAGACATGCACACTGAAAGCAAGTTTGTTTGTTCTCCAAAGTGCTTTCATTTTCAGCAGGGAATTATGATAATACATTGATTTTCCTAATTTCAACCTGATACAAAAGCCTAGTCTTAGCGCTTAACTCTTAAGAATCAGCACTCAATGGGAAAGTTACAGTTCTCTGGGGTTGGTGTTAACAGTTTCACCCAATTACAACAGTTCTTGGGTTCCCTGTACTGTAATGACTCCAAATTGCATGATTATAACAATAAATATAGTTATAAGCAGTGCTTTAAGTGGGCCGGTACGCAGTACCGCCACTTCTAGATTTTAACCCCTGGCGTACCGGGACTTTTTACAAGCTCACAGTACCCATTCCTGTCCTGTCCATATCAGAGCGTGTCTTGGCGATTCATTACGACATTTAAACTACATTACCCAGGGTGCACTACGCGACACTCGCAGGACTACGTGACACTCACTCGCTTGTTCGCAGAGAAGTCGGAAACAACAAATGGGAAAAACAAAGAAACAAAAACAGGACAGTAATGTTGGCATGGCTACAAAAGGGCTCAAAGAGAATGAGTCGAAACAGTCAGATAATGACACAGCTCTTCGACAGTCAAGAGACAGCAACATGTCTTTTCCGATTGAAGTAGTTTGTTTAATACATTAATTCTGGGAAAATCGCCATTGTCTTTCTATCTTTTATTTACTGTAGAAATTCAGAATGTATTATTTGATGATCGGCTGATACCGACCGCCTGACTCATACAGTGGGGCAAAAAAGTATTTAGTCAGTCACCAATTGTGCAAGTTCTCCCACTTAAAAAGATGAGAGAGGCCTGTAATTTTCATCATAGGTACACTTCAACTATGAGAGACAAAATGAGAAAAAAAAATCCAGAAAATAATATTGTCTGATTTTTAAAGAATTTATTTGCAAATTATGGTGGAAAATAAGTATTTGGTCAATAACAAAAGTTCATCTCAATACTTTGTTATATACCCTTTGTTGGCAATGACAGAGGTCAAACGATTTCTGTAAGTCTTCACAAGGTTTTCACACACTGTTGCTGGTATTTTGGCCCATTCCTCCATGCAGATCTCCTCTAGAGCAGTGATGTTTTGGGGCTGTTGCTGGGCAACACGGACTTTCAACTCCCTCCAAAGATTTTCTATGGGGTTGAGATCTGGAGACTGGCTAGGCCACTCCAGGACCTTGAAATGCTTCTTACGAAGCCACTCCTTCGTTGCCTGGGCGGTGTGTTTGGGATCATTGTCATGCTGAAAGACCCAGCCACGTTTCATCTTCAATGCCCTTGCTGATGGAAGGAGGTTTTCACTCAAAATCTCATGATACATGGCCCCATTCATTCTTTCCTTTACACGGATCAGTCGTCCTGGTCCCTTTGCAGAAAAACAGCCCCAAAGCATGATGTTTCCACCCCCATGCTTCACAGTAGGTATGGTGTTCTTTGGATGCAACTCAGCATTCTTTCTCCTCCAAACACGACAAGTTGAGTTTTTACCAAAAAGTTCTATTTTGGTTTCATCTGACAATATGACATTCTCCCAATCCTCTTCTGGATCATCCAAATGCTCTCTAGCAAACTTCAGACAGGCCTGGACATGTACTGGCTTAAGCAGGGGGACACATCTGGCACTGCAGGATTTGAGTCCCTGGCGGCGTAGTGTGTTACTGATGGTAGCCTTTGTTACTTTGGTCCCAGCTCTCTGCAGGTCATTCACTAGGCCCCCCCGTGTGGTTCTGGGATTTTTGCTCACTGTTCTTGTGATCGTTTTGACCCCACGGGGTGAGATCTTGCGTGGAGCCCCAGATCGAGGGAGATTATCAGTGGTCTTGTATGTCTTCCATTTTCTAATAATTGCTCCCACAGTTGATTTCTTCACATCAAGCTGCTTACCTATTGCAGATTCAGTCTTCCCAGCCTGGTGCAGGTCTACAATTTTGTTTCTGGTGTCCTTTGACAGCTCTTTGGTCTTGGCCATAGTGGAGTTTGGAGTGTGACTGTTTGAGGTTGTGGACAGGTGTCTTTTATACTGATAACGAGTTCAAACAGGTGCCATTAATACAGGTAATGAGTGGAGGACAGAGGAGCCTCTTAAAGAAGTTGTTACAGGTCTGTGAGAGCCAGAAATCTTGCTTGTTTGTAGGTGACCAAATACTTATTTTACCGAGGAATTTACCAATTAATTCATTAAAAATCCTACAATGTGATTTCCTGGATTCTTTCCCCCCATTCTGTCTCTCATAGTTGAAGTGTACCTATGATGAAAATTACAGGCCTCTCTCATCTTTTTAAGTGGGAGAACTTGCACAATTGGTGGCTGACTAAATACTTTTTTGCCCCACTGTATGCCAACAGGTGAATATGGGGAGTACTGGCACTTATTTTTTTCCACTTAAAGCACCGGTTATCAGTAGCAATCTGGGGGGTCCAAGCACCCTTTGCATATAACGCCCACACTGGCCAATTTTTTGCCAAGTTGCATAGAACACTAAAAAGACTATAGCAGCCTTGTCAGTAATTTTTGGAGGAGGGGGCATTTGGAAAAGAGTAGCAGGCAGACTCAATGCATAAGCAACACCGCCACCGTGATATGAAAAAAAGCAGGGGGTCCGGGATACGCCCCTTGAAACTGAAAATAAAGATGTACAATAGTGCATTCTGAGTGATCCAGAATACCATATTTTGCATCTCAGAGTAAATAAAAAGTTCTTGATCTCATGATTTTGGTGGGTATCCATCCATCCATCCATCCATCCATCCATCCATCCGCTATCTGTAGTCGCTTACCCTGTGCAGGGTCACGGGCAAGCTGGAGCCTATCCCAGCTGACTATGGGCAAAAGGCGGGGTACACCCTGGACAAGTCACCAGGTCATCACAGGGCTGACACATAGACACAGACAACCATTCACACTCACATTCACACCTACGGTCAATTTAGAGTCACCAGTTAACCTAACCTGCATGTCTTTGGGCTGTGGGGGAAACCGGAGCACCCGGAGGAAACCCGCACAGACATGGGGAGAACATGCAAACTCCACACAGAAAGGCCCCTGTTGGCCACTGGGCTCGAACCCAGAACCTTCTTGCTGTGAGGTGACAATGCAAACCACTGCACCATATTAGTGGGTAATATGTGAAAAATAAAAAATTAATGACAATGAAAGTAAAGCCTGTCTAATGATTTCATGCCAGTTTGATCTGTTTTTAAGTTTTATAGGTCAATCATGGCTCAACTAATAAAATATGTAGAAAATTCTTGAATATTCACGGTGGTGTAGTGGTTAGTGCTGTCGCCTCACAGCAAGAAGGTTCTGGGTTCGAACCCAGTAGCCGGCGAGGGCCTTTCTGTGTGGAGTTTGCATGTCCTCCCCGTGTCTGTGTGGGTTTCCTCCGGGTGCTCCGGTTTCCCCCACAGTCCAAAGACATGCAGTTAGGTTGCCGTGGGGCGGCCTTGGGCTGAAGTGCCCTTGAGCGAGGTACTGAACCCCTGACTGCTCCCTGGGCGCTCTGGTGTGGCTGCCCACTGCTCTGGGTGTGCGTGTGTTCACTGCTTCAGATGGGTTAAATGCAGAGGATGAATTTCACTGTGCTTGAAGTGTGCATGTGACGAATAAAGGTTTAAAAAAAAAAGAATATTCATTTGTTATTGTGAAGGTCGAGACTATCTTCAAAATTCTGCAGGAAGCCGAGGCTTCAAAAGGAAAATGGGAACCCGAAGAAGAGCTGCTTCAAGATTCAAAGAACAACAAATAAAATAAAGCGATCTTGTGAACCTGAAATATTTAGCTAACTTCAACTATCAGAACTAAAGAGACAAAATGTTTTAAATGAGAAACTAGAGTTCGAACTTGAGTCAATGCAAATTATTCTTAACAATTTAATGATTTAATACATTTATGTATTTATGCTACTATTAAACACTTGATGCAAAAATGTTCCTGAAGCTTGTATTCAATTGTAATTCTATTAATCTAAACAAACGCGAACACAAATTGCACTTTTTACTTGTCTATTAAATTTGTACTTCATTAAATGACAGGGGCAGCACGGTTGTATAGTGGTTAGCACTGTCACCTTGCAGCAAGAAAGTTCTGGGTTCGAGCCCAGCGGCTGATGGAGGCCTTTCTGTGTGGGGTTTGCATGTTCTCCCCGTGTCTGTGTGGGTTTTCTCTGGGTGCTCCGATTTCCCCCGCAGTCCAAAGACATGCAGGTTAGGCTAACATGGGTCAGCCTTGGGCCGAAATGCCCTTGAGCAAGGCACCGAACCCCCAGCTGCTCCATGGGTGCTGTAGCGTAGCTGCCCACTGCTCTGGGTATGTGTGTGTGCTCATTGCTCACTTTGTGTGTGTATGTTCACTGCTTCAGATGGGTTAAATGCAGAGGACAAATTTTACTGTGCTTGAGTGTTCATGTGACAAATAAAGGCTTCGTCTTCTTCTAATGACAACAAAAATCTCAATCAATTAAACCATGTGATTTTTACTGGCAACAAAATCCACGAATCAACAGACTTCACTTTTATGACGTATAAATCTAAGTCAGCTAGATAAAGCATACGCAGTACTGACACAGTTACTAATAAACAATGATCGTTGTCATAGCAACGCGATTCTTGTCATCTAAAAAGCTTGCTTTTCTCAGTGAATGAAAACAAATAAAGCATGTCACATAAAAATGCAAGGAAAATTCCAATTATTTGAAAAAAAAAAAACACTGCAAGTAGCTGGCAATGGAGCGTTTAGGCAACAAAATCGCCGGCAGTTATTGACAAGATTGCTATAGTGACGTGGCAGTAGCTCAGTGCTAACTCTGTGAAATGCCTGCGGAAAACTGACTGGCTGATGCAAGCCATATTTTCAGTAATCCTGTAATTATTAGATATCTATTTTCAGATGAATAAATGCAATACACCAAATTTCAGCTCGATTGGGTTCATGTTTTTCTGAGAAACAGGTATTTGAACTTAATTCCACCCCATGAATGACCATGAACCGACCTTTGCACACATGCTTGAACATGCTATTAAAGTTTCCAAACTGTGTTAATATTAAAAAAAAGTAAAATGACAAAAAAAGTCACCTAATAGAATAACAGAAGGTCATTGACCATCATTCAAAGCAAGTTCCTTAAATTTGTTGTTTAGTGTAATTTAATTTTTATTTCATTACCTCCGCCAACTTTGTTGGAGGAGGTTGTGTTTTCGACTCTTGTTTGCTTGCTTGCTTGTTTGTTTGTTTCCCTATTCCCAATGTAACTCAAAAAGTAGTGAACAGATTTTGATGACATTTTGACAAAAGGTGAGCCATGGGCAGTGTTGTTTTTGGCAGCCATTTTTGATTTAGGTTTAGTCTTAGTCTTTTGGACGAAATGCTTATTAGTTTTAGTCACATTTTAGTTAATTCCATCCTTGATAGTTTTGGTCTAGTTTTAGTCGACGAAAACTAAAAGGGTTTTAGTCCAGTTTTAGTCATTCATTTTAGTTGAAAAAATAATTACTTTAAAACATTAAATTAGGCCAATACAGAGATAGGAAATTGTAATCAAGGTTGACAGGTTGTGCATAACATACTCTCTACATAAACGCTGTCTAGTGTGCATACTCTCTATATAAACGCTGTCTAGTGTGCATGCTCTCTATATAAACGCTGTCTAGTGTGCATACTCTCTATATAAACGCTGTCTAGTGTGCATGCTCTCTACATAAACGGTGTCTAGTGTGCATACTCTCTATATAAACGCTGTCTAGTGTGCATGCTCTCTACATAAACGGTGTCTAGTGTGCATACACTCTCCATAAATGCTGTGTAGTGTGCATGCTCTCTACAGAAATGGTGTCTAGTGTGCATACACTCTCCATAAATGCTGTGTAGTGTGCATGCTCTCTACATAAACGGTGTCTAGTGTGCATACACTCTCCATAAATGCTGTGTAGTGTGCATGCTCTCTACATAAATGGTGTCTAGTGTGCATACACTCTCCATAAATGCTGTGTAGTGTGCATGCTCTCTACATAAACGCTGTCTAGTGTGTATGCTCTCTACATAAACGCTGTCTAGTGTGCATGCTCTCTACATAAACGCTGTCTAGTGTGCATACACTCTCCATAAATGCTGTGTAGTGTGCATGCTCTCTACATAAACGCTGTCTAGTGTGCATACTCTCTACATAAACGCTGTCTAGTGTGCATACTCTCTACATAAACGCTGTCTAGTGTGTATGCTCTCTACATAAACGCTGTCTAGTGTGCATACACTCTCCATAAATGCTGTCTAGTGTGCATGCTCTCTACATAAACGCTGTCTAGTGTGTATGCTCTCTACATAAACGCTGTCTAGTGTGCATACACTCTCCATAAATGCTGTGTAGTGTGCATCCTCTCTACATAAACGCTGTCTAGTGTGCATGCTCTCTACATAAACGCTGTCTAGTGTGCATGCTCTCTACATAAACGCTGTCTAGTGTGTATGCTCTCTACATAAACGCTGTCTAGTGTGCATGCTCTCTACATAAACGCTGTCTAGTGTGCATGCTCTCTACATAAACGCTGTCTAGTGTGCATGCTCTCTACATAAACGCTGTCTAGTGTGCATGCTCTCTACATAAACGCTGTCTAGTGTGCATGCTCTCTACATAAACGCTGTCTAGTGTGCATGCTGTCTACATAAACGCTGTCTAGTGTGTATGCTCTCTACATAAACGCTGTCTAGTGTGCATACTCTCTACATAAACGCTGTCTAGTGTGTATACTCTCTACATAAACGCTGTCTAGTGTGCATACTCTCTACATAAACGCTGTCTACTGTGCATCCTCTCTACACAAACGCTGTCTAGTGTGTATACTCTCGACATAAACGCTGTCTAGTGTGCATCCTCTCTACATAAACGCTGTCTAGTGTGTATACTCTCTACATAAACGCTGTCTAGTGTGCATGCTCTCTACATAAACGCTGTCTAGTGTGCATACTCTCTACATAAACGCTGTCTAGTGTGCATGCTCTCTACATAAACGCTGTCTAGTGTGTATGCTCTCTACATAAACGCTGTCTAGTGTGTATGCTCTCTACATAAACGCTGTCTAGTGTGCATGCTCTCTCCATAAACGCTGTCTAGTGTGCATCCTCTCTACATAAACGCTGTCTAGTGTGTATGCTCTCTACATAAACGCTGTCTAGTGTGTATACTCTCGACATAAACGCTGTCTAGTGTGCATCCTCTCTACATAAACGCTGTCTAGTGTGTATGCTCTCTACATAAATGCTGTCTAGTGTGTATACTCTCGACATAAACGCTGTCTAGTGTGCATCCTCTCTACATAAACGCTGTCTAGTGTGTATGCTCTCTACATAAACGCTGTCTAGTGTGTATACTCTCTACATAAACGCTGTCTAGTGTGCATGCTCTCTACATAAACGCTGTCTAGTGTGTATGCTCTCTACATAAACGCTGTCTAGTGTGTATACTCTCTACATAAACGCTGTCTAGTGTGCATGCTCTCTACATAAACGCTGTCTAGTGTGCATGCTCTCTACATAAACGCTGTCTAGTGTGCATGCTCTCTACATAAACGCTGTCTAGTGTGCATACTCTCTACATAAACGCTGCCTACTGTGCATCCTCTCTACACAAACGCTGTCTAGTGTGTATACTCTCGACATAAACGCTGTCTAGTGTGCATCCTCTCTACATAAACGCTGTCTAGTGTGCATGCTCTCTACATAAACGCTGTCTAGTGTGCATGCTCTCTACATAAACGCTGTCTAGTGTGCATGCTCTCTACACAAACGCTGTCTAGTGTGTATACTCTCGACATAAACGCTGTCTAGTGTGCATCCTCTCTACATAAACGCTGTCTAGTGTGCATGCTCTCTACATAAACGCTGTCTAGTGTGCATACTCTCTACATAAACGCTGTCTAGTGTGTATGCTCTCTACATAAACGCTGTCTAGTGTGCATGCTCTCTCCATAAACGCTGTGTAGTGTGCATGCTCTCTACACAAACGCTGTCTAGTGTGTATACTCTCGACATAAACGCTGTCTAGTGTGCATGCTCTCTACATAAACCCTGTCTAGTGTGCATACTCTCTACATAAACGCTGTCTAGTGTGCATACTCTCTACATAAACGCTGTCTAGTGTGTATGCTCTCTACATAAACGCTGTCTAGTGTGCATACACTCTCCATAAATGCTGTCTAGTGTGCATGCTCTCTACATAAACGCTGTCTAGTGTGTATGCTCTCTACATAAACGCTGTCTAGTGTGCATACACTCTCCATAAATGCTGTGTAGTGTGCATCCTCTCTACATAAACGCTGTCTAGTGTGCATGCTCTCTACATAAACGCTGTCTAGTGTGCATGCTCTCTACATAAACGCTGTCTAGTGTGTATGCTCTCTACATAAACGCTGTCTAGTGTGTATGCTCTCTACATAAACGCTGTCTAGTGTGTATGCTCTCTACATAAACGCTGTCTAGTGTGTATGCTCTCTACATAAACGCTGTCTAGTGTGCATGCTCTCTACATAAACGCTGTCTAGTGTGCATGTTCTCTACATAAATGTTGTCTAGTGTGTATGCTCTCTACATAAATGCTGTCTAGTGTGCATGCTCTCTACATAAACGCTGTCTAGTGTGTATGCTCTCTACATAAACGTTGTCTAGTGTGTATGCTCTCTACATAAATGCTGTCTAGTGTGCATGCTCTCTACATAAACGCTGTCTAGTGTGCATGCTCTCTACATAAACGCTGTCTAGTGTGCATGCTCTCTACATAAACGCTGTCTAGTGTGTATGCTCTCTACATAAACGTTGTCTAGTGTGTATGCTCTCTACATAAATGCTGTCTAGTGTGCATGCTCTCTACATAAATGCTGTCTAGTGTGCATGCTCTCTACATAAACGCTGTCTAGTGTGCATGCTCTCTACATAAACGCTGTCTAGTGTGCATGCTCTCTACATAAACGCTGTCTAGTGTGCATGCTGTCTACATAAACGCTGTCTAGTGTGTATACTCTCTACATAAACGCTGTCTAGTGTGCATGCTCTCTACATAAACGCTGTCTAGTGTGCATGCTGTCTACATAAACGCTGTCTAGTGTGCATCCTCTCTACACAAACGCTGTCTAGTGTGTATACTCTCGACATAAACGCTGTCTAGTGTGTATACTCTCTACATAAACGCTGTCTAGTGTGCATGCTCTCTACATAAACGCTGTCTAGTGTGCATGTTCTCTACACAAACGCTGTCTAGTGTGCATCCTCTCTACATAAACGCTGTCTAGTGTGTATACTCTCTACATAAACGCTGTCTAGTGTGCATACTCTCTACATAAACGCTGTCTAGTGTGTATGCTCTCTACATAAACGCTGTCTAGTGTGTATGCTCTCTACATAAACGCTGTCTAGTGTGCATGCTCTCTCCATAAACGCTGTGTAGTGTGCATGCTCTCTACACAAACGCTGTCTAGTGTGTATACTCTCGACATAAACGCTGTCTAGTGTGTATACTCTCTACATAAACGCTGTCTAGTGTGTATACTCTCTACATAAACGCTGTCTAGTGTGTATACTCTTGACATAAACGCTGTCTAGTGTGTATACTCTCTACATAAACGCTGTCTAGTGTGCATACTCTCTACATAAACGCTGTCTAGTGTGTATGCTCTCTACATAAACGCTGTCTAGTGTGTATGCTCTCTACATAAACGCTGTCTAGTGTGCATGCTCTCTCCATAAACGCTGTGTAGTGTGCATGCTCTCTACACAAACGCTGTCTAGTGTGTATACTCTCGACATAAACGCTGTCTAGTGTGCATGCTCTCTACATAAACGCTGTCTAGTGTGCATACTCTCTACATAAACGCTGTCTAGTGTGCATACTCTCTACATAAACGCTGTCTAGTGTGTATGCTCTCTACATAAACGCTGTCTAGTGTGCATACACTCTCCATAAATGCTGTCTAGTGTGCATGCTCTCTACATAAACGCTGTCTAGTGTGTATGCTCTCTACATAAACGCTGTCTAGTGTGCATACACTCTCCATAAATGCTGTGTAGTGTGCATCCTCTCTACATAAACGCTGTCTAGTGTGCATGCTCTCTACATAAACGCTGTCTAGTGTGCATGCTCTCTACATAAACGCTGTCTAGTGTGTATGCTCTCTACATAAACGCTGTCTAGTGTGTATGCTCTCTACATAAACGCTGTCTAGTGTGTATGCTCTCTACATAAACGCTGTCTAGTGTGTATGCTCTCTACATAAACGCTGTCTAGTGTGCATGCTCTCTACATAAACGCTGTCTAGTGTGCATGTTCTCTACATAAATGTTGTCTAGTGTGTATGCTCTCTACATAAATGCTGTCTAGTGTGCATGCTCTCTACATAAACGCTGTCTAGTGTGTATGCTCTCTACATAAACGTTGTCTAGTGTGTATGCTCTCTACATAAATGCTGTCTAGTGTGCATGCTCTCTACATAAACGCTGTCTAGTGTGCATGCTCTCTACATAAACGCTGTCTAGTGTGCATGCTCTCTACATAAACGCTGTCTAGTGTGTATGCTCTCTACATAAACGTTGTCTAGTGTGTATGCTCTCTACATAAATGCTGTCTAGTGTGCATGCTCTCTACATAAATGCTGTCTAGTGTGCATGCTCTCTACATAAACGCTGTCTAGTGTGCATGCTCTCTACATAAACGCTGTCTAGTGTGCATGCTCTCTACATAAACGCTGTCTAGTGTGCATGCTGTCTACATAAACGCTGTCTAGTGTGTATACTCTACATAAACGCTGTCTAGTGTGCATGCTCTCTACATAAACGCTGTCTAGTGTGCATGCTGTCTACATAAACGCTGTCTAGTGTGCATCCTCTCTACACAAACGCTGTCTAGTGTGTATACTCTCGACATAAACGCTGTCTAGTGTGTATACTCTCTACATAAACGCTGTCTAGTGTGCATGCTCTCTACATAAACGCTGTCTAGTGTGCATGTTCTCTACACAAACGCTGTCTAGTGTGCATCCTCTCTACATAAACGCTGTCTAGTGTGTATACTCTCTACATAAACGCTGTCTAGTGTGCATACTCTCTACATAAACGCTGTCTAGTGTGTATGCTCTCTACATAAACGCTGTCTAGTGTGTATGCTCTCTACATAAACGCTGTCTAGTGTGCATGCTCTCTCCATAAACGCTGTGTAGTGTGCATGCTCTCTACACAAACGCTGTCTAGTGTGTATACTCTCGACATAAACGCTGTCTAGTGTGTATACTCTCTACATAAACGCTGTCTAGTGTGCATGCTCTCTACATAAACGCTGTCTAGTGTGCATGCTGTCTACATAAACGCTGTCTAGTGTGTATACAGTACTCTCTACATAAACGCTGTCTAGTGCAGACATCCCAAGTCTCCCAGAAGTTCCGGGAGTCTCCCGCATATTGATAGTGGCTCCCTGATGCCCGCAAATTGGATAATATCTCCCGGAATCTAGAGCAAGCGAGCAAGATCGTGCACGCGAAACATTAATGTCTGCATCGCGCATATGACAAGAGAGACTGCGTGTGTGCCTGTTCATGTAGTGCATGCTAAACAAAGAGCATCCTGATTGGTTTACAGACATCCAAACTCATTTCAGGGAGGTGTCGTGACACCCCCATCGCTGATGGGGAAAAAAGTCATGCGTCACGATACCTCCCTGAAATGAGTTTCTGCAGGTTGGGATGTCTGCTAGCGTGTATACTCCATTGTTCACAGACTCGTGTTTCTGCCTCCGTTTAACATGTCGCAATGCGCTGATCAAGCACAAATATGTCTTGATGAACACACAACTAGAAGATGACAATGCTGTCCGTTAATGTAAATATGATGGCTAAACATGCTGCTAACGTTAGAGTAGCCAGGTGTGCTGCTGCTCATTTAGACATATTAAGGCACAGCAACAGGTCTGAAAAGCTACAGTTTCCCCCATATGTTTCACAGTAACTCAAATATGGGTCAATATATGACAAAGCATTCAGTTGCTGTCCCACCAATAATCCCTGCAGGACAAGTTTTACTCATGACATGTTAATTGAATTTAAGTTAGCTTAACCAAGCCAACTTTAGCATGAAGCTAGCGGTCCCATTCATTTTCGCTAGGTCACGGTGTTTTGGAAAACTTCATAGGAAATTCATCACAGCCCGATTGTTGAATGACATTAACCAAAGCTAGCAAACGTATGCATGATCTGTTAAGGACTTCTTGTAACATTAACTTACCGTCGCAGAAATAGCAGCATGGTGAGCCTTTAGATGCCTCTTGAGGTCGGTCGTATTCTTGCCACGTAGTTTATAGCCACAGCGTGTACCTCTGTCTCCCACTACAAGGCATTCTGTTTTATTTTCTGCTGGATTATGTGTAAAGTATGCCCATAAATCATCGCGTCTTTTCCGCCCACCAAGCCCTTGTGCTGGCGTTGCCGATGGTCCATGCACTGTGTGGCTGCCCCAGTGTGCACTGTGCCCGGACATGCTTGGTGGTGGGCGTGACCAAACAAGGACAGGATGCAGGTGCATTGCTGATATTTTCAGCATTTGGCAGACAGGTTGCACGCGCCATTGGAGGAAACGCCATGCATTTTGATAGTCCTATAGCCAACCCACTAACATTTTCGTCTCATCTCGTCAACGAAAACAACAGATATGTCTCGTCATATTTCTGTGATCAAAGAGTTATGTTTAGCTCGTCACTGTCTCGTTTTAGTCATGAAAAAAAGGTGCATTAACAAAATCATTTCGTCATCATTAACGAAAACAGCACTGGCCATGGGCCCAGGACCAGTTGATTAGGTTTTGATGCAAATCCAGATATATATGTGGATCCAGGATTTTTTTGTCTCTTCCCATCATCATCATTATCATCATCATTGAACACTGCCTCTGCCTGCAGCAGATTACGCACTAATATGAGAAATTACCTTCCAAAGTTTCCTGTTATGTGTAGCTTTATTAAGGTCGTTGATATTGAGAGGTCAGGCATGGTTTTTGATTGGTGCCTGCTAATGGTAACATGTAACCCAGTACGACCTGCCGCATGGATGGGCGGTCGGCATCTAAACCAGCTCCCCCACCAGTACTCATTGGTGAGGAGGGTGGCATGTCACCCTGCAGGACTAAAAACAGGACCTGACAAAGGGCGTTGCAAGCCAACCGCCATCATGCTACCTGCGGTTTTGGCAGTCAACTTGGCACCATCTCTGGAACATGCAACGAGTCTGCTCCTGCGACCATCTTAGCCTTGCTGGGTTGTTGAGTAACGGGACCTTCTCGCCAAGGGACACTGCATTGCACCGTGCAGTGTCGACTTCGTAGGTGCAGCCCCACAGTTTTAGCTCTTTTCTATGAGGGAGGAACTTGCATGCCGCATCCAAGCAGCATCATGTGCATTTGGTTGTTTGCGTAAAAGCGTCTTTGGCTCTCGCGACTTAACGACCATGACCAAAGTAGCTGTGTTCAACCAATGCTTAGTGCCACTTTTATTGTATGGTAGCAAAACATGGACACTCCATCAATATGAGATCAAGCAACTCTGCACAATTCAACAGTGCTATCTCCGTCTCATTTTAAACGTGAAAACTTTGTCAGCAACAAAGAGGTCCTAAAGCATGCGAGAGCTGAGGACATCGAAACCATTCTAGTCCGCAGTCGCCTACGCTGGTTTGGCCATATCTGTCAGATGGACAATAACAGGCCTCAAAAACAGCTCTTTTTTGGTGAACTTGTTCATGGCTCACGTCTGGTCGGTCGTCCGCTGCTTAGGTACAGGGACACATGTAAATTGGCATTTGAAATGTGGGGGTGTCCTCAGCAACTGGCAGGCCTGCGTCAGCAACAGGACAAAGTGACGGAAACTAACTACAACAGTGTGCGAAAGTTTACACAGAAAGAGGACAGCCGAATATGAGAGGAGGAGGTCGATTAGAAGGAAGAGAAGAGATCTGTGACTTTACCCATCTGCAGGTTTCTGAGAGGCAGCATATGATATTGAGACTGGACAATTGGTATATATTGTCTCGCCAACGCTTTCTTGATCTTCCTCTGTTCCATTTGCCTTCCATCATACCTTCAGCACAGATCTTAGCAAGTCCTCTTTCTGCCTGTTTTACATGACCAAAGAGTTTGAGGGTTTTACTCTTGATTACATTCATTATGGGACTCATTTTAGTAGCTTCAAGAAGATCCTCAATTTTGATGTGGTCTGTTAACCTGTAGTTTGTCATGAACCTCAAAATATGGTTTTGAAAGGTCTCTATTTTTCTGCATAGGTTTGATGTCCAGTTTACACATTCGAGTCCATAAAGGACGACTGGTAAAACGTATGTGTTGTAGATTTTGCTTTTGATATGAAGAGGAATCCTTTGAGAAATTAAGAGATCTTTGTTTTCATTAAAGGCAGCCCAGCCTAAACCTCTTCTGTGGTTAACAACAGTAGAACCAGCATTAGTGCATGATAACATATGGCCAAGGTAGACAAACTCGGCGACTTGTTCTATAGCTTTGCCATAAATTGTGAGGTGAAGAGGCTGATTGTTTTTTGCTGTTGACATGCATTTCGTTTTGGAGACGTTTACATATAGCCCGGCTTCGGCAGTGTGGGCAGCTAGTGAATCAATGTACTTTTGTAAATTTTTGTTGGAGCCATTTACAGCAGCAATGTCACGGCATAGCTAAGATTTGAAATTATTTGAGTTACGTTCAGCTTCAGTTTTTATCCCCCGCTGGCCAAAAGGCCCGAAGGGGGATTATGTCGTGGCGATTTCCGTCTGTCCGTCTGTCCTGGGAAGGGTGCTCACCTTTTGAAATCAACTCCTCTCACAATTTTTGGAGGAATTTCACAAAACTTGGCAGGATTCTTTGTTATATGTTGGTAATACGCATATTGTAATTTCGTTAAATTCGGTCACATTTTACCGGAGTTATAGCCCTTGATTAATACAATTATAATTTGACAATTTCATGAGAGTGTGTTTTCCTTCTGAAATCAACTCCTCTCACAATTTTTGGAGGAATTTCACCAAACTTGGCAGAAGGCATTGTTATATGTCAGTAACATATTGTTATTTTCTTCAATTCGGTCACATTTTACCAGAGTTACAGCCCTTGATTAACAACCTTCTACTGTCACAATTTCATGAAGGTGTGCTTGCCTTCTGACATCAGCTCCTCTCACAGTTTTTGAACGACTTTCTCGAAGCTTGCTTTATGACGGTAATACGCATATTTCAATTTAATTTCGTTTGTGAACATTTTAACAGAGTTTTGACCCTTGATTAAATAACTTGTACTTTGACAATTTCATGAGGGTGTACGTTCTTTTGAAATCAACTCCTCTCACAATTTGTGGAGGAATTTCACCAAACTTGGCAAAAGACTTTGTTATATGACAGTTATACGCATGTTGAAATTTTGTTTAATTTGGGCAAAATTTTACCAGAGTTATGCCCTTGATTATTAACAAACTTGTAGAAAACGAAGAGAGTGACCAACAAGCATATAGTGTTGGACTCAGGATACCTCCAGATAAGACAAAAATAATGAATGTGAAGAACAGGACCACAACAAAGACAAATGTACATAGAAAAGAACTAGAGGAGGTACAGGATTTCAGATATCTTGGCAGCTACAGCTTGGCTGACAGCAACATTGAAAAGGAAATTTCTACCAGAATTGGCCTGGCAGCACAAGCCTTCAACAAATGACAAAACATCTGGAAATCATCATTCCTGCAGTTAAAGACCAAGCTGAGGATATATAACTCAAATGTTCGCTCGGTCCTCCTGTATGCTGCTGAAACATGGAGAACAAACAAAAAGCTTGAGAGTCGCCTCAGGGGCTTCGAAGGCAGACGTCTTTGGCGAATCCTTGGAATTCACTGGGAACAGCGAATTACTAACGAAGAAGTGAGCAGACGTATGGGAATTACAAACATAGTAGAGGAGGTGAAACACCTATGCTGGAAATGGCTAGGTCACGTCCTACGCATGAACAACAGCAGACACCCACATACTGCCATTAGATGGGCATCAGTAGGGAAACGCAAATGAGGCAGGCCACTGGGGACTTGGAGAAGGACCATCAAGGGGGAAATGAAGGCAGCAGGAAAGTCATGGAATGAAATCAGCTGCCTGGCCCAGGATCAAGATGGCTAGAGGAAATTCGCCGGCACCTTATGCTTCAGCCGGAGCAAAGAGGACTAAGTAAGTAAGTAAGTGTACTCTGGCAATTTCATCAAAGTGTGCTTGCTTTCTGAAATCAACTTCCCTCACAATTTTTATTATCCCCCGCTTGCCGAAAGGCCCGAAGGGGGATTATGTCGTGATGATGTCCGTCTGTCTGTCCGTCCCAGGAAGGGTGCTCGCCTTCTGAAATCAACTCCTCTCACAATTTTTGGAGGAATTTCACGAACTTGGCAGGATTCTTTGTTATATGTCGGTAATACACATATTGCAATTTTGTTCAATTCAGTTGTATTTTACCAGAGTTATGGCATAGTTACCAGCGGGGGATATTGTGCTCTCAGAGCACTCTTGTTAAGATTATATTCCACCCCTGCCCCCCCTTCTGTTCCCAATGTAACTCAAAAAGTTGTGAACAAATTTGGATGAAATTTGGTGTACAGCTTGAGAATTATCCTTGGTTCTAGCAATTTGATTTTGATGTACGTGATAATATGTGGCTTCGTAGTGGTACCGAATGCCCTACTAGTTTTTAATTCATTCATCTTTAGTAACTCCTTTATCCTGGTCAGGATTGCACTAGGTCCAGAGCCTATCCCAAGAACACTGGGTGTGAGGTGAGAATACTTCTGGATGGAAAGGGGGAACAATGCTCTCACACATCCACACCTCGGGGTAGTTGAATTTTTTTTCTTAATGCTGAATAAACCCCAATATAGACCCCTTCGCAGTAAACGTCATTCATACGTAAGAGGAAATTGCGCGCGCAGCCTGGACTCAAAAAAGACTCAGAAATGCCTAGTTGTTGTGTTGTCGGGTGTCAGAATCGTAGCAGTGATGGGGTTAAAATGTACAGAATTCCAGCAGGATCTCACCCATTCCAAAAAAATCACCGACGTCTATGACTACAAGCCATCAAACGTGTAGACTGGGATGAAAGCACTATCAAAAATGCGCAGGTTTGCAGCGCCCACTTCATCACAGGTAAGATCAGGCTATTTATTAAATCTTTCTTTTTTATTCTTTCTAGTCTTCGTTTATTGATGTAGCAAAATACTTTGGTAACGTTTGTCTGATTAGCTGGGTCATAGTTACACAATGTAATGAATATTGTTAGCATGTTAACTTAGCTTTGCATGCAATTTTGTTTGTAGGAGAGGTCTCGCTTAACTCGAGCAGTCCAGATTTTGTGCCATCATTATTTGTGTATGCCGAAAATCACAATTTTAAAGCAAGGATGGAAAGGTAAAATTGTGTGCCCTCACTCTAAATGCCAAATTACGTTGACTGCTCTAACCTAGCTCCCGCCCCGTTCAGTTTCATTTCTGCTCTCTGCCTCTCGCTTTTTACGCAGCTCTGATTTCTCTTAGCTGCACTCTTTACACCATCATTCCTTTCATGCCATTACCTCCTGCAAATTGCTGTTTAGTGTTGGTATTTGCTGTTGTAGCTAAAGCCACATTGCCACACTGGCATAATTTCATTAAAACAAAATGAATATGAATGTCCCACTGTTAATCAAGTTGTACATGCCCGCACATTACATAATCATATGCGTCTAAAGACTTGTAGGCACGAAGTTTTTCGTGGGTGTACACTGAAGTCTGGTCAATAAGGTACGAGTATATATCTGGCCATTGTATACCAGGGAACTTACTAACATCGTCCGTCCACTCTTTAATTAAATACAGATCCGGTAGGCGATGTCCACTTGTTAGAGTTAACTTATTTATGTAGCATTCTCGATCTTGTAACGACAATTGTTTTGCATAATCTGACAGCTCATAATGCCGGTCTATGGGCAGCGCCATTGTTTCTGAGTCCAGGCTGCACGCGCATCCTGGCAACGGTCGGTTTGTTTACAAACATGCGAAGGGGTCTATAACGTAGATTATTATTATGTGTGACCTGTTTTGACTGCTTTTGTATTTGGTAAGTCACTTCTGCAAATCTGGCATTTAAAAGGCTTAAACATGTTTAACTTGCAGACAGCCTGTAATAAAAGGCATATTTCTTTCAATCCAGATTTAAAGACCAACAGGTTCATTTGCATACCTCATTATTAACATCCACACCCTACGAGCTGGGGGCAGAGATAAATTATTGGCACCTCATGCAGCGCCCATGTAGCTTTACAGATGAGATGAGATAGGAGAAAGAGAGAGAAAGAGAGCAAGCAAAAGAAAAACATAGGTGAGGTTATATCACACGTCTCAGGTTATACACACACCCATTTCAGATATCAATGTCCTTCTCTCCCCAAGCCCCTCCCCCTGATACTGAGCATGCATGCACCAAAAAATATCCAACAACGAGCTCTTATGAGTGTAACTTGGTGTGCAACTGCTCTCTTCTCCCCCTTTATTCCTCATTTACTTGTTTTCTCTTGTTCATGCTGACACACTCGCTGAACCCCTTTTTTTTGTGCTAAAGAAGTATGACGCTATTTCTGTAATGCAGCTGTTCTTTATCTGCACCAGCAAATGCAGTGAATTGTCCTGCTTAGTACTTTGTATTTTAAAGTATTTTGAGCAAGTACATTTCACTCATTTGTCTCCTTATCGAAGATGTCTTGCTGTAGTTCGGCACTGTGTCAATTCCTGAGCATTTGCTACAGGGTTTATGTTATTTAAAACGCTTTATACTGTATATCTGATCACTGTTGCTACAATAATGCAGGTTTCCCTTTAGCCAGTGCATGTTCTGTGGAGTAGCACATCTACCATAAAAACACTAACAACTGAGCAACATTTGTCCAAAAAACAAACAAATAATAATATGTACAAAGGCATATCAGACGCTTGCTAGCCGTGCTGTGAAAATTGTTCATGCAGACGCTTATTTAAGTTTCCAAATCTGTCATTCCTTAACTCTTGAATATTTTCTATCGTGAACACTATCATTAAAAAGCTTATAATTTCTGCTTTCCTAAGAAATGTATCTCGTTAAGATCTGTTTAGTACTTTGGGAGTAACGGCAGGTTGAAGTTGGTACAACAGAGTTCACTCTCTGCTCGCGTGACGTCGGGAAACTGCCTGTGCTTTTTGAGTCACGGGAAAGTGGTCAGGCTCTCTCTCTCTCCTGATCGGTTTCCGACTGGATTACTCATGAATGTCAATCAGATGACTTTTATAGGGATGTTCTCCAGCTCTCACTGTTTCTGCTGCAGTATTCAGCAAAATTTTCTGTCTGCTAGTTTTGACGTTATGATTTACGGGAGACTTCGAGTTGAGTTTTCGTAGCTTTACCTACTTTTTTTTTTCAAATCAAACTGATTCATGTAAATAAATATTTTAGAATATAACTGTAGTTGTTTTGATGAAAAATATTGAGATTTTAGTGGTCGCAATGATATTTAAAAAAAACAGAAGTCAGAAATGCAAGTGTCAATTTCAATTCAGTTAATTGGAATTGTTTATTGGATGTGGAACACACAGCTTTTTCAAGGTTCGCCTTGAAAGCTGTAAATATTAATCGAAATAATAATTTACATCCTTTCATATAAACACTAGTAGGCCCTACGTAGAAATACAAAGGCCTACAGAGCGCAAAGAGGGTATTAGAAATAATCTTTTATGACTATTTTATTTTGATCGAGAATGGTAGATGTGATTGACATTCAGTGCTTATTTATGCATATTTTATAATGAACATTAATTTCTCCTTTTTTGTGATGTATAAATGAGAGTTAAGATCAGCTTTATATTGCACAAATAAAGCCATTTGGTGAAACTTTGATGAAGAGCGTGTACTGATTTAACATCTAACCCAATTAGCAAAATTAATACTAATTAAATGCTAATTTGCATAATTGGTTTTGGCTAATTTTTCAAACTTTTATATTCAGTATACAATCATCTATGTGCCTGCCAATTTCCATGTAAATATCTTGAAAAATGAAAAAAGTTATTAAGAAAAAACATTTGATCTCATTCATTAATTAGGCCCATTTTGGACCATGTGATCCTGTTACATAATCTTACATCAGCTTTCTAAAAATTAAGCCGTTTCTTCAATCTTTGATTTGTAATATCTCATACATGTCAACCTATACGGAATGTCCGTATTTTATACTGATTTGATTCAATAAACGTAGTATACGGGCGTATAAATAAAGTTATACGGATTCTTTAAAAAAACTTCAATATTTATTTAGAGCTATAATCAATTCCCACGATGATAAAAGAGCGCATAACATTTACAAACGTACTGTACACCACAGGCAGCCAGTAAAGAGTCTTATGAAATCGCGCGTTATCTTGTGGTAGCGAGACTTCGTTCCACTTTTGATCATGCGCACACCGCATTGCGAGAATCCCGCCAACCGGGAAGTCATAGACATATAAACATAGACGCCGCCTTCTGCATAGAATCATACGTCATCCTTGACGCCATATTGGATGTGGCAAAGTGGAGATTCTTCAACCGTCTCTGGTATAGCGTCTAGACAGTAGCCGAGAATAAAGATGCCTCATTCATGTGCTGCGTTTAACTGTACCAACAGGTTTACCGTCCAAACGAGATCACATGGGATTACCTTTCACAGGTGAGACTGGAAAAATACTTTTCATTGTATTTGGTCATTATAACGTAATTTTACGAACAGATTTTCCTGACTTTGTGGCTAATATGAAGTCTCGCGCATAATAGCTGCTCGGTGAAACCTGTCTCCAAACAACGAAGTATTTCCTTCGTAACTATGCTGATAACACTTTGTGTTTTTGTCAAACATTGGAGCTTTGTATTCATTCTGAAGGTTTATTGTTATTAATATTGAATAAAAAGTAACTGGGATATATCATTGTTAATTATCATTCAAATTTTAGGTAAATTATTTTAATTTGCATCTTATACGGATTTTATAAGGGAAATACGGATTTTGGAGGTTGGTTATACAGGTTTGATTGACCAAAGGTTGACATGTATGATATCTCAAGAATGGATAAACATTTTAATTCTGTAAAAAAAAAAAAAGTATGTTGTTTAGCATTCAATTCTGAATTCAGTGAGAGCAGTTTCAAGTAACTTGGACTGAATTTGAATTTTCACCTGATATACCTAATGTACAATGTTTCTGGATAACCAGAGCCGGGCTAAGGTTACAGTCTCATGAGCTGTTCACAAACCTGAGAATATGACACCACTATTCTTCTTTTCACTTTTTCACTCAGTGTAGTACTTAGCACATCAATCTGGTTTTAATTACACTATATAGTTGCTCAGTGACATCAGGTAAACTATCCATGTACTAAAACACAACACAACACAGCTAGTTAGTGGTAACTATCTGACACGAAGAAGCTAGCAAAGTTTGAAAAATATTTTCGGTAAACTATAATACTGTATTGTGTAGTTACCGTAGATGCAGTAGATGAATTTAATAGTAATCCTATTAATGTTAATAACACCCTTGCTGAATTATGGATTCGTGAACTTCTCACAAATCAGGACAAAGCAAAAATATCATGTCCTATAGCCTGTACAATACAGTAAACAAGAACGGATTGTGTTGATTCATATATTTACTAATACAGTGTTTGTGCATGTTTTTCTTTTCTATACCTCTGTCAGAATGATCCTATCAAAGATCAGAGCACAAAGCCCAGAGGTGGAGGTGGTATGCATTTGAACGAGGACTGTACAGGATGCTTGGTATTTAGATGACCTTTACCTGACCTTCTCTCTATGCAGTACACCTCCGCTCTGACATACGATGGAGTGATGGTGATGGCAGAAGCCTTCAGGAAGCTGCGCAGGCAGAAAGTGGACATCTCGCGCAGGGGCAATGCCGGAGACTGCCTGGCAAACCCGGCAGCTCCCTGGAACCAAGGCATCGACATGGAGCGTACACTAAAACAGGTATGCAGAGCCAGAACATGGAAGGAATCGGAAAGAACAGATTACTAAGCATACGCAGTGCAAGTGGGATTAAAATACCCTGCTTTTACCCATCATACATAATTTTGTATATCAGTTTGTATTTGCCTTCATCCTCCTAAACTGGTAGGTGTTATACAGTAATGGAAAATCAGCTAGGTACAACATTGTGTAACTAAATTGCGAGAAAACTGGGTCAAAATTAAAAACTAAAAAAGTAAAAAAGAATAAGTGAGCTGAGTTTGTCCATGTAGTATATTGTTTCGCATGACTAACCAGAAAACTAGGGGCGGCACGGTGGTGTAGTGGTTAGTGCTGTCACCTCACAGCAAGAAGGTCTGGGTTTGAGCCCCGCGGCCAACGAGGGCCTTTCTGTGTGGAGTTTGCATGTTCTCCCCGTGTCCGCGTGGGTTTCCTCCGGGTGCTCCGGTTTCCCCCACAGTCCAAAGACATGCAGGTTAGGTTAACTGGTGACTCTAAATTGACCGTAGGTGTGAATGTGAGTGTGAATGGTTGTCTGTGTCTATGTGTCAGCCCTGTGATGACCTGGCGACTTGTCCAGGGTGTACCCCGCCTTTCGCCCGTAGTCAGCTGGGATAGGCTCCAGCTTGCCCGCGACCCTGTAGAAGGATAAAGCAGCTAGAGATAATGAGATGAAATGAGAGCCAGAAAACTAGTTAACTAAGTTGACAACCGATAATTTGAGGAATTCCTAGTTGGCTTGCTAATGTAACTAGCCAAACTAGCTAGCTATGTTAAATGGAAAAATCGCACGGGGGATGTAGACTCCAGTTCAAATAAATAGGGATGCCCATCAAATTCAAATGCCTCATTCATACTGTCACAGTGTTGGAGGCGAGTCACTAAACCTTGGGTCCAAGTCCAGTCTCGAGTCCCCAGTGTTCAAGTCCAAGTCATTAAAGAAAATTTTGAGTCAAGTCCACTCTTGATCCGAGTCGAGTCCGAGAGCAAGACTCCAACCGCACCATTTGATGGCTGTTCCTGCCTTTATGTGAAAGCGTCTCTGCTACTGTGTTGGACTAACGTTACTGCTTGACTGCCCCATTTTAGTTAACAGGCTACAGATAAAAAAGCTTGTTCATCGCTCAGCAAGCCCCGCCCACTATCAACAGGGCAAATAACATGAGAGAGGGTTAACACTAGCTAGTTCATCAGTCAGCAAGCAAGCCCCGCTATCAACAGAGCAATGAACATAGCGTGTCACTTCCTTCTCTGGGTGGAATCTTGCCAAATGACGACTGAAGTTTGAGGTTGTCCCCGTCGTCTCCTCAATAGTTCTTCTACATATGGAACACATACAGTAGCGGTGCATTTTTTCTCACTGCACGAGAAGTCTGTATAAGCAAAGTGGCCAATCTTAGGGGCTTCTCTCCAGGCATTTTAGTGCCATTAACGTTGGTTTGTTTTTGAACATGACGTATGAACAGGTGAATGTGCATTCTCTTTGTCAGCGAGTGCGAAGTATTCTGTCAGAGATGGTTGGAAGATGGATGTAAGTGCAGAAGGTGTGCTTATTAATACAAGTGAAGACAGGTAAACAATCACGAATGGCAGGCAAAATCATAAAATGGTGAAACAGGTAATAGGTCGAGCACAATAGGCACAAACAGACTATCGTAGACTTGGCAGAATCAAAAACAAGAAACAGGAAAACAAACAAGGAAATAAGGCTCGGTAATGTCTCAGCAACGCAACTCAATACTTCGCAAAGTAAGTGTGCTTTCACAGTCTTCATATAGGTGCGCTGATTACGCCTTAATCCTGTACAGGTGCGTGTCGTTTATGGCGCACGTGCACACCCGAGAGTCTATCTGATGCGTGCGTCAAGGCGCACAGGTGTGATGCTCTTGCACAAAAATCAATGTAGATATAAATATTTTATGCCAAATTATTATTGCATGTTACAAAAAATAAAGAAAAAATCCCAGTCCTCATTTCCAATTTACGAGTCCGAATGCAGTTAATGTACGAGTCTGAGTCATCAGTGCTCATGTCCAAGTCGAGTCACGAGTCCTTAATAAAATTAGGGCACAAGTTGGACTCGAGTACTACAAGCCTGTATTGTCATAATCAGCAAAATATTCAGGTATTACTTTGGAAATGGACTTCTTCACAAATTCTGCGTGACTTCTCCTTTTGTAAACATCAGAAAACAGCCCCTGTGTGATATTCAACTTCAGGCACTGAATGGGTTGCTGCGTCAGAGACTGGGAGAAGAGAAAGGTAAAATGATGACTGTAGAAACAGTTTCTTTACAGTTATTGAGGTAAACAGACACAGGTGTATCTGAGCAGATTCATTGCACCTTGTCTACAAGTCTCTGGAACTATACTGGAGGGATGGACACTATTCGTCTAACAGCTGTTCCCTCAGTTGGTGTTTTGTCAATAGTGAAGTACAGCTGTCGAACACATCACGACAAAATCTCCCAAAGGTGTTCAGTTGGGTTCAGGTCTGGTGAGTGTGGAGACCATAGAAGAAGAAGAAGAAGAAGAAACCTTTATTTGTCACATGCACACTTCAAGCACAGTGAAACTCATCATCTGCATTTAGCCCATCTGAAGCAGTGAACACACACACAGAGCAGTGGGCAGCCACACTAGAGCGCCCGGGGAGCAGTCAGGGGCTAGGCACCTTGCTCAGGGGCACTTCAGCCCAAGGCCGCTCCACGTTAACCTAACTGCATGTCTTTGGACTGTGGGGGAAAACAGAGTACCCGGAGGAAACCCACGCAGACACAAGGAGAAATGCAAACTCCACACAGAAAGGCCCTCGCCGGCCACTGGGCTCAAACCCAGAACCTTCTTGCTGTGAGTCGACAGTGCTAATAGCTTATGATTGACTTCAATGCCGTCCCATTCAGTGAGCCCTCGTGTTCTGTGGACGGAGGTGGAAGAGAACACAAGGTGTTCAGTTAGAAGAACTTTGTATCGAATTGCAGGGAGCCTTCTCTCTGAGGGGGAAATTAGGCATGGAGCATGAGCATAGCATACCGACAAAAATAATCCCCCCCCGACATAACTCAGCCTGTTGTTGTTGTTGTTGTTTTATTTCATTTGTCACCCTTGACAGATCTATGTAGTCTGTACATGGGGGATGCATCGGGGAGCATGTACACTGGGATATCTTGAGTACTAATATGAATATTTAACAGTTATTCCATGAAATCAAATCGTACATGAGCTGATAGCCAACAAGGTGCGTAGCACTGAGTAGGCTATAAGCCATGTACGAAGAGATTGAGTGGAATAATTGTTTTATTCTGTCCACATTCACTGTTTCTCAAAATCCAGAGTATTTTTATTTTTTATTTTATAAAATATTTAATATTTTTTGCAAATTTGATAAATAAAAATGTCCGACAAAATCATTTCCGCTTAAAATGTAAACAAACAGGCAAAATGACAGTAGCAATTTGTGAACAATGCTATAATAATAATTGTTGAAAAATAAAAAAAGATACAGTCTTACCATCAAATACTTTCATTCCATATTTTGTTGCTTTTATTTTTGTATGTTTTGGGGTTTTGTTTTCAAGTACAGTTTTTATTTCGTACTTGGTTGGTTCAGCAACACGCTCCGCCATTTTCTTCTTCTTCTTCTTTTGGGTTTTTTGGCAGTTGGCAAACCAACTTAAAGGTGCATTACTGCCACCGACTGGGCTGGAGTATAGAACAGGAGATATGGGGGGGGGAACTATATTCTTTTAGCTATTTCTGTTTCTTTTAAATACTTAATAACAAAGTGATATATCTGACTTAATGCGCTCCACCATTTTGTTTTTCTCTACTCACAGTATATGAGCTGATAGCCTAGTAGTAGAGTAGCCAAACAGAGCGCACAACTGCTCATATCCAGTGAATGTGAATAAAATATGCATGGTTTCACCCCACTGGAACTGATGTGAGCTCTAGAAAGGCTGTATATTTAAGGGGAAAAAAGAGAGACAGGCACCTAACCCAGTCTATAAAGGTGAAAATAGAAGGTGATGAGTAAAGAGAAGTTGTGTTAGCTAAACAGTTGAGATGAGAGTGCTTGTGAGAGTGCAATGCGAAGCGTTAAGCTTAGAAAGGAGAATAATTGAAGAGCAAGCAGAAGCAGCAGAGTGATGGGAGTGTGAGAGGCAGCAGCTGGATAAGCAGTAATTACATTGTTTATCGCCACAATCCAGGTCCGGCTCCAAGGATTAACAGGAAATGTCCAATTTGACCACTATGGGCGCCGAGTCAACTACACTATGGATGTGTTCGAGTTGAAAAGCAACGGCCCCAGAAGAGTAAGATCTACAGCATGTCTCTGTGCCATCTGTACCATCACAGATTAGTCTCTCCATTTCCATTTTTAATGTATAACTCTTCACAGATATAGAAAGATTTATTTACTTTACCACATTCAAGTAAATTACACTATACTATATAAAAATGTATCTATACATCTGGTGTGTTTACAGTTTGTCTTTGATTGTAAGAAAGTGTTGTCATGATTTGTCTTTTCGTCTGTCTACTTACATCTGTTCAGTATTCTTCCAGTCTTACTATTATAAATTGGCATGACTTGTTTGATGCAATTGTTTTAGCAAGAACATTACGAATTATTCATTTTCATGCAGATTGTCCCTTTTGTATGTCTCCGGCACTGCTTCAGGGTTTCCCAGCATACTTGAAGATATGGATCTCTTTACACAGCAAAGCATTTTATAGTCACATTAGCATTTAAGTGACTCATTATAATGCTTTAAATAATGTAACATACAATTTATATCAATGAAATACTTAACTTTCTAGTTTAAATGGTGTGTGCTGCCCTCAATAAATCTGTCTTTGTGGAAAGCCAAGGCTGTAGAAGAATAAATTGTAATAATTTGTAACCGCCTCAAGGATTACAAATTTACAGCTGCAGTCTGCTATTATCATATTCATTTGGAGGATATTTTGTTTGAGTTAAGACATTTAAAATCTCTAAAGCTGAATTATTATGCCGTTTCAAAGCAGGCCTCAGTAGGTACTGTTTCTGTCATCGCAGACATCATTTCCAATCCAATCCCCATTTATACCAATACCAGACTTATCCCATTCCCTATGTGCTTCAAACCCTTTTCCATCACATCTGCATGACTTAATGCCATCTTCACCCCAAACTCATGTAATCCAACGCAATCCTCACCCCATTCCCCATGTACCTCATATCCTTCCCCATCCCCCCTGTATGTGATCTGACACCATCCCACCTCATCCTCATGTGCATCAAAACCACCAATCCTGTGACCATGTGCTCCAGCTTTGTGACCACCCCATTCCCATATACCCCAACACATCACCACCCCATTCCCATATACCCCAACACATCACCACCCCATTCCCATATACCCCAACACATCACCACCCCATTCCCATATACCCCAATACATGACCACTTCATTCTCATATACCCCAACACATCACCACCCCATTATCATATACCCCAACACATCACCACCCCATTCTCATATACCCCAACACATCACCACCCCATTCTCATATACCCCAACACATAACCACCTCATTCCCATATACCCCAACACATGACCACTTCATTCCTATATACCCCAACACTTGAGCACCTCATTCCCATGTACCCCAACACATGACCACCTTATTCCCATGTACCCCAACACATGACCACCTCATTTCCATGTACCCCAACACATGACCACCTCATTCCCATGTACCCCAACACATGACCACCTTATTCCCATGTACCCCAACACATCACCACCTCATTTCCATGTACCCCAACACATCACCACCTCATTCCCATATACCCCAACACATCACTACTCTATTCCCATATACCCCAACACATGACCACCCCATTGCCATATACTCCAACACTATCCCCACCCCATTCCCATGTGCCACAGCTACATCCCTCCCCATTCCTATGTTTTAGTGGCATTATCTACTGTACATACTTTGGTTCTTTGACAACTTTCTATTCGGTCAAATTTAGGCCTTAAAACCACATAATGGGAGTCAATGATGCCATGATTTCCACCATATATTCAGCCATATATTCAGCCATTGGTCCCAACCTCAAGCCACCATATCCCCATGTGCCCTAACAACATCCCCTCCCCATTCCCAATGTAGCTAAATTATTATATTAGGTATTATTAAATGGACTGGCACTTTTGTTTGATCAGACCAAAATTGTTTTGTTCTGCACTGATTTCTTATCCTATTTATTCACATTTTTAATTTTCAGTTAAGCCATCAGTCAGACTATTAGCAGATTTTTTTTCGGCTGCATATAAATGTAGCTACTTTCTCTTTTCCCTAATAAATCAGTTTATACGTTCCCATATGTTTAAAGCAATTTGCTTCATAACTCACATCGTGTACTATTGTAAGTTATGACAAGCATGACAGCTGATTTGCTCACCTTTACTTTACTGTTTATGCACATTTTATTACCACTTCTGCCTCTGGAAACACCATAGCACCTTTCCTCATACCGATGAACCATGACCAATGGAAATATTTTTAATCCTGCCCCCATCCCAGCAGATAACCGTGGAACACTGCAGTATTCCAGCAGACCCCATTTCCATGCAGCTCTTTAGTAGGAACTATAAAGCTTCCTGTCACACACCTGTTCTGTGTCCTGTGGAGCCTCAGTGTTTGCACCATGTTTTATGGTGTGTGGTGGCTCCTGGCTGCACCGTGCCTGAGGAAGAGTGATGGAGCGTGATAGAGGGAGGCAGGGCCAGGACGGGGAGCGTGCATCGAGAGCATTTCAGGAGCATCAATCAGCCAGATGAGAGGATGCTTCAGGCTTCTTTCACTTCTCTGGCTCCTGTGTGGACATGGCAGGCACAGCGCTTAAGCCTGTCCCCACCCCCCATTCATCCATCATCACTCTGCAAGGCGACATCTTTTCCAAGTTCACCCAGACCAGCCCCCTCTGTAGGATGCTTTGGAGTGGGATCTTGTTTAGCATGCTTCATTGTAGTTGTAATAACATCATAATAATAATAAATCTACACCGAGGAGCTGTGTTCAGATGCAGGGTGATGTTGTTCAGTACCTTACAAGAACAAACCCATGCACAAATTAGGTGCACATGCATTAGGCGTTAGAATTATGGTCATTTCATGTTTCCATAATTATTCATAATTATTGGTTGAAAATTCAGTTAATTATCACTTAGAAAAATTTCTGACAGTTTCTGACGTCATATGATAAATAAGCAGAAACTAAAATAGCAGCGGCTTTGAGTTTAAAATATTTGGGAGTGTATTTTCAGGATTCAACTCTAGTACATATCCGTACAGCATCCAGCTTTTAGGTTTCAGCTTAAAGCATAGCAGTGGAAGCTATTAAAGACAACCAGTAATCAAAACTGACATTTCCACATGCCTCCACGATTGATTCATCAGCATCAGTCACTCAAATGATATTTTTTTGACTGATAATACTCAAATTTTGGATTAAACCAGAATCTAGTCATACAGTATATTATTTCCTGGTTAACTATCTCATTTCAGTCAGCAGTGCATGAGCTTAACAGACAAAAACACATGATTTCCATTTCATGGTTTCACTAAATGGTTATCTCTGGTTTCTGATAACTGTTAGCTATTATAGAGGTTTGTGTATTTATTTTGCCATCTTGTACTTTGCCATAGAAACAGTCGATTTCCAAATCCATGGTGAACAACATCTCTGAACAGTCAACTCAAAAAATGACCATAATACCCACATGAGGTAAACACACTATAACACAGATGTCCCTTCTGATCGCATGTGTGTCCCGTCCTCAGATTGGCTACTGGAATGACGCTGATAAGTTGGTCCTGATCCAGGACCAAGCCTTGCTTCCGAACGAAACGTCCGGAATGGAGAACAGGACTGTGATCGTGACGACTATTATGGTGAGTACCGTAACTGTTTTCTTATGTTTCTAGACGAATGATATTCACACACAGGAACAGTTGTCAGCCTCGGAAAGACTGTTTGTCTGTCATCCAAATGCTTCCACTTGATAAGGTGTCCTGCTTGTGTAAATGAGCTTTCAGAGGCCACAATAAGTCGCTTCTTGCATTTATGTACAGTGGGGCAAAAAAGTATTTAGTCAGCCACCAATTGTGCAAGTTCTCCCACTTAAAAAGATGAGAGAGGCCTGTAATTTTCATCATAGGTACACTTCAACTATGAGAGACAGAATGGGGGGAAAGAATCCAGGAAATCACATTGTAGGATTTTTAATTAATTAATTGGTAAATTCCTCGGTAAAATAAGTATTTGGTCACCTACAAACAAGCAAGATTTCTGGCTCTCACAGTCCTGTAACAACTTCTTTAAGAGGCTCCTCTGTCCTCCACTCATTACCTGTATTAATGGCACCTGTTTGAACTTGTTATCAGTATAAAAGACACCTGTCCTCAACCTCAAACAGTCACACTCCAAACTCCACTATGGCCAAGACCAAAGAGCTGTCAAAGGACACCAGAAACAAAATTGTAGACCTGCACCAGGCTGGGAAGACTGAATCTGCAATAGGTAAGCAGCTTGGTGTGAAGAAATCAACTGTGGGAGCAATTATTAGAAAATGGAAGCCATACAAAACCACTGATAATCTCCCTCGATCTGGGGCTCCACGAAAGATCTCACCCCGTGGGGTCAAAATGATCACAAGAACGGTGAGCAAAAATCCCAGAACCACACGGGGGGACCTAGTGAATGACCTGCAGAGAGCTGGGACCAAAGTAACAAAGGCTACCATCAGTAACACACTACACCGCCAGGGACTCAAATCCTGCAGTGCCAGACGTGTCCCCCTGCTTAAGCCAGTACATGTCCAGGCCCGTCTGAAGTTTGCTAGAGAGCATTTGGATGATCCAGAAGAGGATTGGGAGAATGTCATATGGTCAGATGAAACCAAAATAGAACTTTTTGGTAAAAACTCAACTTGTCATGTTAGGAGGAGAAAGAATGCTGAGTTGCATCCAAAGAACACCATACCTACTGTGAAGCATGGAGGTGGAAGCATCATGCTTTGGGGCTGTTTTTCTGCAAAGGGACCAGGACGACTGATCCGTGTAAAGGAAAGAATGAATGGGGCCATGTATCATGAGATTTTGAGTGAAAACCTCCTTCCATCAGCAAGGGCATTGAAGATGAAACGTGGCTGGGTCTTTCAGCATGACAATGATCCCAAACACACCACCCGGGCAACGAAGGAGTGGCTTTGTAAGAAGCATTTCAAGGTCCGGGAGTGGCCTAGCCAGTCTCCAGATCTCAACCCCATAGAAAATCTTTGGAGGGAGTCGAAAGTCCGTGTTGCCCAGCGACAGCCCCAAACATCACTGCTCTAGAGGAGATCTGCATGGAGGAATGGGCCAAAATACCAGCAACAGTGTGTGAAAACCTTGTGAAGACTTACAGAAAACGTTTGACCTCTGTCATTGCCAACAAAGGGTATATAACAAAGTATTGAGATGAACTTTTGTTATTGACCAAATACTTATTTTCCACCATAATTTGCAAATAAATTCTTTAAAAATCAGACAGACAATGTGATTTTCTGAATTTTTTTTCTCATTTTGTCTCTCATAGTTGAAGTGTATCTATGATGAAAATTACAGGCCCCTCTCATCTTTTTAAGTGGGAGAACTTGCACAATTGGTGACTGACTAAATACTTTTTTGCCCCACTGTACATGCACTTGCCTTTTGATAAATAATGTGTGCCAGATTAACAATAATGTGTGTGTGTGTGTGTGTGTGTGTGTGTGTGTGTGTGAGTGACTTGTCAGTCATATCACTGTCTTGAGAGATTACTAAGCCATCTTAATCCAGTCCTGGTGTGCCTTGATCTGGCGTTCAAATATACATCATTTTTGATCCATACATTTGCTGAATAACATTTTTCCAACAGTGCAGGAATGTGTGTGTCATCTGCCTCTGTCATGTGTCAGAAGGTGTCATGGCTGCCCTACATGGTGCCCAGGATATGCTGTTGTGGTTTTGTTGCTGTTTTGTTTTGTTGGTTTTTTTTTTTTGGGAAATTGTTCATTTTATGGAGATAGCAGAAAGAAACCTGCATGAAGTGGATCTCTTTCCACACCAATATGTTGTGGCACTGCATTGCGCTTTTATTTTGTAACTATTGTGTATAATGTGTAGATTGTATAGTGTATAGTGTGTATGCACACACTGAGCGAATGACAGTATGTAAACTAAAAGGTATGGATTTTGATACAGCAAGCAATGGGAGATTCACACCTGAAGCAAATGCTCCTCTTTTCAGCCCGTGTTGAAGAATCCTTATTTAAGAAACTGAGCAGAAAGAAGAAAGGACACTGCCGAGCCGAAAACCGAGCCCCCTCCCTATATTAAGGCATGGACAGACACAGACAGATCTGAAGTGAAAAAAAGCAATAATGCTGAACCATGGACAGGCACTTCCCCAGCTGAAATGAGCTCCACGATGAGAAACTGAGCCATGGACAAACACAGGCAAAGACAAAGCCCAGCCTTCATTAAGCAACCGAAGGATGGATGTACTCTGCAGGAACAGTAATAACCCATGCATTAGGAAACCGTGTGTGGGATGAATTGGCAGTAGTTTTCATTTAGGGATTTAATGTAGATGTATTATAAATGTACGTAGCATACATGATGTGAGCCTTTGGCTGTTCAATGAAACACTGAGCACTTATCATTCATTCAAAGGCATTTATTCGGAGAGTTTTCACTACAATCAGTCAGTGTTTTTAGTATTTAGCATTTATTAGGAATATACTAGCTATTTTGACATACATACATCCCATTTTGAATAAACTATTTTGCAGAATAGTAGGGCTCATCCACATATTTGTGACATATGCATCATTATCCATGTTCATCTAATGTGGCTAACACATAATGGACATATAAGTGAAGTATTTTCCACAACCTCAATTCCAAAAAAGCTGGGACACTGTGTAAACTGTAAATAAAAACATAATGCGATAATTTACAAATCATGGAAACCCTATATTTCATTGAAAATAGTACAAAGACAACATATCAAATGTTGAAACTGAGAAATTTTATTGTTTTTGGTTTTTTTTTGAAAAATATGTGCTTATTTTGAATTTGATGTCAGCAACACGTTTTAAAAAAATTGGGACAGGGGCATGTTTACCACTGTGTTGCATCACCTCTATTTTTAACAACACATTGTAAACATTTGGGAACTGAGTAGACCAACTGTTCTAGTTTTGAAAGAGAAATGTTGTCCCATGCTTACCTGCTATACAATTTCAGTTGCTCAACAGTTCAGGGTCTCCTTTGTCATATTTTGCGCTTCATAATGCACCAAATGTTTTAAATGGGAGCTAGGTCTTGACTGCAGGCAGGCCAGTTTAGCACCCGAACTCTTTTACTACAAAGCCATGCAGTTTTAATATGTGCAGAAAGCGGTTTGGCATTGTCTTGCTGAAAGAAGGAAGGCCTTCCCTGAAAAAGATTTTGTCTGGATGGCAGCATATTGCGCTGAAACATGTATATATCATTCAGCATTAATGATGCCTTCCCAGATGTACAAGCTACCCATGTCATGTGCACTAATGCACCCTCATACCATCACAGATGCTGGCTTTTGAACTGTGCACTGATAACAAGCCGGATGATCCCTCTCCTCTTTAGCCAGGAGGACGTGGTGTCCATGATTTCTAAAAAGAATTTCTACTGTTGATTCATCAGACCTCAGGATAATTTTCCACTTCGACTCAGTCCATTGTAAAAGAACTCGGGCCCAGAGAAGGTGGCGGTGTTTCTGGATATTGTATATATATGGTTTTAACTTACATTTGTGGATGCAGTGATGAACTGTTTTCACAGATGATGGTTTTCTGAAGTGTTCCTGAGCCCATACAGTGATTTCCACTACAGACACGTGTCTGCTTTTAATGCAGTGTCGCCTGAGGGCCTGAAGATCACAGGCATCTAATGTCAGTTTTCAGCCTTTTCTCTTGCATACAGAGATTTCTCCAGATTCTCTGAATCTTTTAATGATATTATGTAGCAAAGATGATGTGATCCCCAAATTCTTTGCAATTTTACATTGAAGAACGTTATTTTTAAATTGTTGCACTGTTTGCCCATGCAGTCTTTCACAGAGCGGTGAACCCTTCCCCATCTTTACTTCTGAGAAACTCCGCCTCTCTGGGATGCTCTTTTTATACCCAGTCATGGTACTGACCTGTTGCCAATTAAAATTAGTTTTATTTTTAGCATTGCACAACTTTTTCAGTCTTTTGTTGCCCCTGTCCCAACTTTTCTGAAACGTGTTTCTGACATCAAATTTAAAATGAGCATATATTTTTCATAAAACAATATAATTTCTCAGTTTCAACATTTGATATGTTGTCTTTGTGCTATTTTCAATGAAATATATGGTTTTCGGGCGGCACAGTGGTGTAGTGGTTAGCACTGTCGACTCACAGCAAGAAGGTCCTGGGTTCAAGCCCAGCGGCTGGCGAGGACCTTTCTGTGTGGGGTTTGCATGTTCTCCCCGTGTCTGCGTGGGTTTCCTCTGGGTGCTCCGGTTTCCCCCACAGTCCAAAGACATGCAGGTTAGGTTAACTGGTGACTCTAAATTGACCGTGAGTGTGAATGGTTGTTTGTCTCTATGTCAGTCCTGTGATGACCTGGTGACTTGTCCACCTCTCGCCCATAGTCAGCTGGGCTAGGCTCCAGCTTGCCTGCGATCTTATAGAACAGGATAAGCGGCTACAGATAATGGATGGATATATGATTTCCATGATTTGCAAATCTTCACATTCTGTTTTTATTTGTGTTTTACAGTGTCCCAACTTTTTTTGCAATTGGGGTTGTATAAATACTTCCCAAATCTTTATATACATGCTTCAAATGCCATTGTTAGCCTCTTAAACTACCAGGATTCATCAGTGGGTTGAGATTTGCATTCTTTATTCAGTAATACATACTCTTCCTATTACACTGGATTTTAAGGGGTTAACATACAGTACATCATTGTTCAATCATTTTTCAATAAGTCGCTTTGTAAAAGAGCTAGGATCATCTACATAAATTCCACTTGTCACTGAAGTGAGGCCCTCAAGGGCATGTTTTTAATGATCAGTATCATTGCAGACTCACCAGACCAAAAATTTGTTTCTGCAGTAAAATGCACTATAATGGACATAATATAGTTACAGAGTACCATTGTAAACTGACATTTATACTTCTGAACATTCCCTGCAATTTTACAAATTTTTTTTTTTTTAAAGAGTTTGCATAAGCAAATACATTTTGAAGCAACTTTTTTTTTCATAACCATAAGGTAAGCACTTGCATTTATGCTGGGTTGTAATTCTACATGACTGACTATTCTGCAGTAAAACATGCCTTGGTGCTGCTGATAGCCTGCACTTGTGGCACTATGCATCACTGATAATAAACTGTCTACCCTTTTATTGTATCTGCCCCAGTGAACACCAACTGACTGGGGATGTCCATTACTGGGCCAACCTGGTCTGACTTTATTTAGTCTAAGAAGACATTATTATGGGACGGCATGATGGTGTAGTGGTTAGCACTGTTGCCTCAGCAAGAAGGTCCTGGGTTTGAGCCCAGCGGCCAATGGGGGCCTTTCCGTGTGGAGTTTGCATGTTCTCCCTGTGTCTGCGTGGGTTTCCTCCAGATGCTCTGGTTTCCCGACATGCAGGTTAGGTTAATTGGTGGCTCTAAATTGACTGTAGGTGTGAATGTGAGTGTGAATGGTTGGTTGTCTCTCTGTGTCAGCTCTGCGATGACCTGGCGACTTGTCCAGGGTGTACCCCGCCTCTCGCCCATAGTCAGCTGGGATAGGCTCCAGCTTGCCCACGACCCTGCACAGGATAAGTGGTTATGGATAATGGATGGATGGACATTGTTATGGATTCACATTAAATCAGTCTTGAGCATGATCTGGCCTCTAAATATGTACAGTAAGTATTTTGTCCATGTTGAGTTTGATATATTACAACAACAACAACAGTTCAAAAACTGTACTGAAATTATCAGTTTCCTATGAACATCTAAAATTCCCCAAAGTTGGCTTTGCACTCACTGGGATACATAAAAGTCGTTCAAAAATAATATTAAAGATGGAGAAACTACTAATAAAAAAAGTGTAAATATGTACCATATGCTGCTTCCTCACACATAAAAAAAAATCCAAGATGAAATGAATCATCAGTCTGAATTTAATGAAGTGCTCTCTGTTTGCTGGGGGGCAAGTTCTCGATTTGTCCTGATGGGCTTTATGCTTTGCATGGTTGTGGGCCAGCCATATGGCTTCGAAAACATCTCTGAGAAGAGAGGCAGGTTTTTCAGAGTGTTTATGGAAATGTCTCACTTAGCAAGATATGAGTTTCATGACTTTTGATCAACTTGGTAATTTGTTATATTCAAATTATAATAAAGCATAAAAAAGTGTTTTTTTTTTTCATTGTTAAGCTTTTCTCTAGTCTCTTGAAAATGTATTTTTGTCTTATTTGTAATTTCTAGGTATTAAGCAGCGACAAATGTACCAAAATTTTTGTGTTATGATCATGTAAGCAGTTTTGGCTTGTGTAACGTAACCTAGTGTGGTGCTGCATATGAAGCTTAAAATTAGATAGATAGATAGATAGATAGATAGATAGATAGATAGATAGATAGATAGATAGATAGATAGATAGATAGTTTTGCTTCATCGGGATTAGTTTTGAACAGTGTTTAAAGTTTTATGTTCTGCTTTGTAAGTTGTTGTGAGTTGAAGATTTATAGCTATCGACAGCTTGTTCTGTTACTGTGCCTTGTTATATAGTTAATAATGTTAATGATGGCACTGACTCTCTGATCTGGTACAATATTTATCCCTAGTCATGACTTTCTTTATTGATAACCTCTATTCATTGATTATGCTATGACCTCCATAATGTGTTGCATCAAAGCTGTTTTATTATGTAATGATTTTTATTATGTAGTGATGTGATTCTAAATGTACTGGATGTTCTACAGTAGAATTATATGAATATCAGAAACTGAATTCTGTTGTGCGATGTTGCAAATGTATTTCCTTTGCTGAATGTTTTATTTTACTGTTCTGGCAAGCGTGATGTGAAGATATGTATTAAATGAGTATTCTTCTTTACATGCACAGTGGGTTTTTTTATGTTTTTTTGAGGACTAATCAGTGACAAATGTACCAAAATCCACAAATTGGACGCTTGCTTGGGTTGGCTGGAGTTCTTGACTGGTTGCCAGTTTGAACCTCTTATGTTGGTTTGCTCCTTCCAGGAAGGCCCATATGTGATGCTGAAGAAAAACTGGGAGATGTACGAGGGTAATGACAGGTATGAGGGATACTGTGTGGATCTGGCGTCTGAGATCGCCAAGCACATTGGCATCAAATACAAGATCTCTATCGTGCCGGATGGGAAGTATGGAGCTCGGGACCCAGACACGAAGATCTGGAATGGCATGGTTGGGGAGCTGGTGTACGGGGTAAGACATTCATCTGCAAACTTTTCTTCAAATGGAGTTTGAAGCTAGAAATAGAAATAGTCACTGGGGTGAGACCATTCCTTTAAAAGTTGCAGTCGAGTTCATCATTTTGAAGGTTGCATAATGGAATGATGTCAAATATTAATCAAATTAAATGCCCTTTAATATATGCTCTTACATAATTACTTTTAAGACACATACTTTCAACATTTAGTTAGAAAATACAATAGGAAATCAAACACTTCTGTTACCACCTTGAGCGTGATTATTTGTCCTATAACAGCACAAAGTGTTTTATTCCTCTTATACCACAGCAATTTTCCAACGATTAAAGATGTTTCTTATTAAATAATGATGTCACACTGTTAATCCCTTTCTAGTTACATTTAATGTTGTGGAATGTCCACAAAACAAGTTAGTTCCTGTCATAACTTACGTTATCAACTGTTGTCCTCTCATGTTCTATTGAAAAACTACAAAACACAAAGGCCTGAAGACTTTCACACAGCAGAACTCTTACAGAAAGTTACAGCTTGACATCCAGAACTGACAGTAGAGACTCCTTCCATCAGTGTTAAATAAATGTCTTGTCCTTACAGGAAACATCACCAAATCAATGACACATTTTTCTTTGTTAAATGTTTAATCTGTTCTTTATGAGACTTAAATTGTATGGAGTTTAATGGAAGCTACAGGTCTGGGGAAGAAACTGTTCCTCAATCTATTTTGTGCATGTTCTGATGGTCCTGTATCTTTTGTCTGATGGGATGAGGACAAACAGTTTATGACCTGGGTGTGTATAGTGTTTGATAATGTTTATACATAAACTTTGTCCAGATTTGAATTAGCATTTAATGTAGAATCAATAACTGATTAGAGCAAGCATGGTATCCTCTTGGCATCCGTCAGTCTCGAGAGACTATGGAGTCGCACTTTGGGTGGATTGTTTGGAGCAGCTTCGAGTGTGACTGGACAGGCCGATCCTAGAATGACAGTCTCTTCCACACTGCAGGCAGATGTAGTCAGTGGCTGGTCGATCACTCTGATATCGGGCCTTCCGTCTAAGTCTCTTCGCCTCTGTGTGCTGGGTTGATGTCTCCTCAAACTTTGAAAGGCCTTGTTGTACTGCTTGCCGCCAAATGGAGCGCACAGATGCTAAGGCTTCCCAGTTTTGAAGGTTGAATCTCAGGGTTATCATGTCCCTCTTACAGACGTCTTTGAAACGTAGTTGAGGTCTTCCAATTGGACGCTTCCCATCCAGCAGCTCTCCATAAAGTAGAGCTTTGGGAATACGGCCATCTTCCATCCTCACAACATGACCGAGCCAACGCAGGCGTCTCTGCTTTAACAGCGCGTACATGCTGGGGACCGCGGCTTGCTTCAGAATTGTGGTATTGGGGAGTTTGTCTTTCCAGGTGACGTTGAGAATGCGTCGGAGACAGCGCATATGGAAGACATTTAGCTTTCTTTCCTGAGGGGCACGGAGAGTCCAGGATTCACTACCGTACAGAAGAATACTCAGCACACAAGCTCGGTAAACTTGAATCTTTGTGTGCTCTGTCAGTTTTTTGTTAGTCCACACTCTCTTCCCCAGTCTGGATGTAGTAGTGGATGCTTTGCCGATGCGTTTGTTAAGCTCGGAGTCCAGAGAGAGCATGTCGGAGATAGTAGAACCAAGGTAAACAAAATCATGGACAACTTCCAGTTCATGATTGGAGATGGTAATCCTGTGAGTTGAGTCAGCGCCCTGACCCATGACTTGCGTTTTCTTAAGGCTGATAGTGAGCCCACAATCCTGACAGGCACTACTAAAACGATTGATAAGAGTTTGTAGGTCTTCGCTGGAATGGGTGGTGATTGCTGCATCATCGGCAAACAGGAAATCACGCAGCCCCATCAGCTGGACTTTTGACTTCGCCTTCAACCTTGAGAGGTTGAAGAGTTTTCCATCTGACCTACTCCGGATATATATGCCTTCAGTTGCAGCCCCGAATGCATACTTTATCAAAACAGCAAAGAAAATGCCAAACAAGGTTGGCGCAAGCACGCAGCCCTGCTTCACACCACTTCGGATTTCAAATGGGTCTGAAGGATAATATCAAGTAATATAAAATTTTTTGAAACACCCGTGGGGCAAAAAAGTATTTAGTCAGTCACCAATTGTGCAAGTTCTCCCACTTAAAAAGATGAGAGAGGCCTGTAATTTTCATCATAGGTACACTTCAACTATGAGAGACAGAATGGGGGGAAAGAATCCAGGAAACCACATTGTAGGATTTTTAATGAATTAATTGGTAAATTCCTCGGTAAAATAAGTATTTGGTCACCTACAAACAAGCAAGATTTCTGGCTCTCACAGACCTGTAACAACTTCTTTAAGAGGCTCCTCTGTCCTCCACTCGTTACCTGTATTAATGGCACCTGTTTGAACTCGTTATCAGTATAAAAGACACCTGTCCACAACCTCAAACAGACACACTCCAAACTCCACTATGGCCAAGACCAAAGAGGTGTCAAAGGACACCAGAAACAAAATTGTAGACCTGCACCAGGCTGGGAAGACTGAATCTGCAATAGGTAAGCAGCTTGATGTGAAGAAATCAACTGTGGGAGCAATTATTAGAAAATGGAAGACATACAAGACCACTGATAATCTCCCTCGATCTGGGGCTCCACGCAAGATCTCACCCTGTGGGGTCAAAATGATCATAAGAACGGTGAGCAAAAATCACAGAACCACACGGGGGGACCTAGTGAATGACCTGCAGAGAGCTGGGACCAAAGTAACAGAGGCTACCATCAGTAACACACTACGCCGCCAGGGACTCAAATCCTGCAGTGCCAGACGTGTCCCCCTGCTTAAGCCAGTACATGTCCAGGTCCATCTGAAGTTTGCTAGAGAGCATTTGGATTATCCAGAAGAGGATTGGGAGAATGTCATATGGTCAGATGAAACCAAAATAGAACTTTTTGGTAAAAACTTAACTTGTCGTGTTTGGAGGAGAAAGAATGCTGAGTTGCATCCAAAGAACACCATACCTACTGTGAAGCATGGAGGTGGAAACATCATGCTTTGGGGCTGTTTTTCTGCAAAGGGACCAGGACGACTGATCCGTGTAAAGGAAAGAATGAATGGGGCCATGTATCGTGAGATTTTGAGTGAAAACCTCCTTCCATCAGCAAGGGCATTGAAGATGAAACGTGGCTGGGTCTTTCAGCATGACAATGATCCCAAACACACCGCCCGGGTAACGAAGGAGTGGCTTCGTAAGAAGCATTTCAAGATCCTGGAGTGGCCTAGCCAGTCTCCAGATCTCAACCCCATAGAAAATCTTTGGAGGGAGTCGAAAGTCCGTGTTGCCCAGCGACAGCCCCAAAACATCACTGCTCTAGAGGATATCTGCATGGAGGAATGGGCCAAAATACCAGCAACAGTTTGTGAAAACCTTGTGAAGACTTACAGAAAACGTTTGACCTCTGTCATTGCCAACAAAGGGTACTGTATATAACAAAGTATTGAGATGAACTTTTGTTATTGACCAAATACTTATTTTCCACCATAATTTGCAAATAAATTCTTTAAAAATCAGACAATGTGATTTTCTGGATTTTTTTTTCTCATTTTGTCTCTCATAGTTGAAGTGTACCTATGATGAAAATTACAGGCCTCTCTCATCTTTTTAAGTGGGAGAACTTGCACAATTGGTGACTGACTAAATACTTTTTTGCCCCACTGTATATATTTTTTATAGGGTGTTTCAAAAAATTTGATATTATTTGAGATGTAAATGTCCCAGAAACTGCATAGTCTAGGCAAATGAAACTGAACAGGCTTAATGTTGAGCAATATAAGATTTATTCCTCAAAATTTGAATGAGAAATTCAAAGGTATGTGGATTCCATGAACAATTTCACAAATTTTCAATCTTCGCGAACCCGCTCGACCGTCTCTTCCAATGCTGGTGGTCATCCAGATCCTTTTGCCCTGCACAGACAGTCTTCCTCTTTGAACTCTTTGTGCCATGTCCAAATCTGCATTGCAGTTGGTGCATTTTTAGAGAATTCTCTCATAAATGCACGCTGCACAGTCTTGTTCGACTGTGTTCGAGCGTACTCTAACCTAAAAAGATGAAAACAAAAACCATTAAACATAAAATTTTGACCTGTTTCCACACATGCTGTTAAAATTTGAGGTCAATCAAATGAGAATTGGCAAAGTTATTAGATTGTGAAATTATGTCAAATTTTTTGAAACACCCTGTGTATATATATACACACACAGTGGGGCAAAAAAGTATTTAGTCAGCCACCAATTGTGCAAGTTCTCCCACTTAAAAAGATGAGAGAGGCCTGTAATTTTCATCACGGGTACACTTCAACTATGAGAGACAGAATGGGGGGAAAGAATCCAGGAAATCACATTGTAGGATTTTTAATGAATTAATTGGTAAATTCCTCGGTAAAATAAGTATTTGGTCACCTACAAACAAGCAAGATTTCTGACTCTCACGGACCGTATATGGAGCATACCGTATATGGAATTATGTGTTAAACAAGAAAGTGTTTAAAAAACAAAATACGTTTCATCTTTTAGATTCTTCAAAGTAGCCACTGTTTACCTTGATGACGCTTTACACACTATTATTATCTTAACCAGCTTCATGAAGTAGTCACCTGGAATGCATGGAAGCAATTAACGGGTGTGTCTCATCAAAAGTTAATTAGTGCAATTTCTTGCCGCCTTAATGCATTTGAAATCAAACAGTAAACAAATAATAAAAATACAGTAAATAGCCCTATTCCACAACTGTAGTAATCCATATTATGTCAAGAACCACTCAGTTAAGTAAAGGGAAACGACATCCATCTTTAAGTTAAGACATGAAGTGACAATTAATAAAAATAAAGAAAAACCATTTAATTAGAAGGTGTGTCCAAACTTTTGACTGAGAGAGAGATTTTGACAGCCCTGGTTTATGTTCCTGTATGTTTTTTGTTTTTTTTTTCCTAACAGTGTGTCCTGAAAAATGCTGCAGTAGACAGCTAAAGGTTAACTGAGATTAAGAGGAACTCTCTCTCCACCAATGAAGGCCATAAACATACATTGTTTTAAAAAAAACTTGTTGCTAACATATGGAGTTATGTTAGATTTCCTCTTTTATATCAGCTATTTACATTTAATGAGATTCATGATGTGCTGAATGAAATGCTTAAGGCTCTGAGTGGGATCCAAGGGGAGTTCAGGAGGTTTAGGTCTGCTTCCATATGCTGCAAAAACTGCAAGTTTGTACTTTGGGCTAAAATAGTAAGTTCAAGGGCAGTCAATGTCCATGCAATTTGCTGTAAAATGCCCCAGTCTGTTCAGTAACATTCTTCTTATAAAGAATAATATGCTTACTTTATCTACAGAGGCTTTGGCAGAGACATGGTGCGGATTTGAGGCAGGAAGTGTCAGCACTTTTCTTCTTAAACCTTAAGTTGTGGCCAAGCTCACAGTGCAAGTGCGTGACAATCCTTCCACCTCTGAAAGCAACCTTTAGCAAGCTGATGTATATTAACGCTGTGCTATGGCAAGTCTTGTCATCAGGTTGATTTTTGTTGAGCATATCCAGCATATCCCTTCAAAGGGTTTCTTTTTCATTTTGAGGAAATGGGTGTTAGCCAATAAAGATAAGCATTAATTGCTTTTTTGGATTAGTTTTGAGCTGTGCAAGGCTGAGGGTGTTGCTAAGTCATAGTCATTAATCAGGTTTGTGGATTCCCAGGAAGGCCTGCTTTGCTCCCAGATCATGGTTCCAACCATTTTTCCTTTTTTTTTTTTTTTTTGTTGCTGTAAGCATATTTCACTGAATTGATTGGGTCATCTTGCCCGCTCACATTTAAACCTCTCTGCTTAGTACTGTAGTATTTCCCCCATTAACTTGCAAAGCCTTGTCCAATTAGAGAAACTGAAAAATGAGTTGAAAAAAGGAGCAGTTATTCTCCAGCATACAGTGTCTTGCAAAAGTATTCATCCCTGTTGGTGTTTGTCCTGTTTTGTCGCATTAAAAGATGGAATTAAAATGGATTTTTGGAGGGTTAGCACCATTTGATTTACACAACACGTCTACAGCTTTAACGGTGAAAATTATTGTTTTATTGTGACACAAACAATAATTAAGATGAAAAAACAGAAATCTGGAGTGTGCATAGGTATTCACCCCCTTTCATATGAAACCCCTCAGTCCAACCAATTCACTTCATAAGTCACATAATTAGTTGATTAAGATCCACCTGTGTGCAATCAAAGTGTCACATGATCTGTCACATGATGTCTGTATAAATTAACCTGTTCTGGAAGGACCCTGACTCTGCAACACTACTAAGCAAGCAACATGAGAACCAAGGAGCACTCCAAACAGGTCAGAGACAAAGTTGTGAAAAAGTATAGATCAGGGTTGAGTTATAAAAACATCCCAAATTTTGAATATTCCAGGAAGCACCATTAAATCCATTATAGCAAAATGGAAAGAATATGTCACCACTACAAACCTGACAAGAGAAGGCCGCCCACCAAAACTCACAGACCGGGCAAGAAGGGCATTAATCAGAGATGCAACAAAGACACCAAAGATAACACTGAAGGAGCTGCAAAGATCCACAGCGGAGATGGGAGTATCTGTTCATAGGACCACTTTAAGCCATACATTCCACAGAGTGGGGCTTTATGGAAGAGTGGCCAGAAAAAAAATAATTGCTTAAGAAAACACGTTTGCAGTTTGCCCAACAGCATGTGGCAGACTCCCCAAACACATGGAAGAAGATTCTCTGGTCAAATGAGACTAAAATTTATATTTTTGGCCATCATGGGAAATGCCATGTGTGGCGCAAACCCAACACCCTGAGAACACCATTCCTACAGTGAAGCATGGTGGCGGCAGCATCATGCTGTGGGGATATTTTTCATCTGCAGGGACAGAAAAGTTGGTCAGGACTGAAGGAAAGATGGATGGCACTAAATACAGGGCAATTCTGGAGGAAAACCTGTTTGAGTCAGCTGGAGGTTTGAGACTGGGATGAAGGTTCACATTCCAGCAGGACAAAGACCCTAAACATACTGCTAAAGCTACACTGGAGTGGTTTACAGGGAAACATTTAAATGTCTTGGAATGGCCTAATCAAAGGTCAGACCACAATCCAATTGAGAATCTGTGGCATAACTTGAAGATTGCTGTACACCAATGCAACCCATCTAACTTGAAGGAGTTAGAGCAGTTTTGCTTTGAGGAATGGGCAAAAATCCCAGTGGCTGGATGTGCTAAGCTAATAGAGACACACCCCAAGAGACTTCCAGCTGTAATTTGCAGCAAAAGGTGACTCTACAAAGTATTGACTTGTTTTTTTTTTTTTTTTTTGGGGGGGGGGTGAATACCTATGCACACTCCAGATTTCTGTATCTTCATCTTAATTTTGTTTGTGTCACAATAAAACAACAATTTTCACCTTTAAAGTAGTAGGCATGTCATGTAAATCAAATGGTGCTAACCCTCCAACAATCCATTTTAATTCCAGCTTGTAATACAACAAAACAGGACAAACACCAACGGGGATGAATACTTTTGCAAGACACTGAATATTAGTCTTACAGGTTGAAACTGTTCCAGCTGAAAGGCAAATCACAGTTTTATATTAATGCACTCGTTCATTCAATATCTTATTATTTTTTGGAGTAACAACTTGTACAGAGACTTGTATGGCAAATGCTCCACATAACCTAAGACTAACAGTAAACTGAGTGAAAAGTGTGCTTATTTAACCATATAATCATTGATTTTGTAAGGCTTTTTGTAAGAAGTTGTTTGTTTAACATTTATGGGAAGAGTCTGCACGTTGTCAGATGTGATGCAGTCTTTACAACAGAACACTGCACTTTTTGGTTTCCCAGATGTAAATCAAGAATGTAAGGAAGAAACAGGAGCTAACTTGTTTTGTGGACATTTCATATCAACATTAAATCAACTGTTCAGAGACGTGAAGAGTCATTCTGTAATTATTTTTTTAACTGTAATCATTAGCCCCGCCAACTTTGTTGGAGAAGGTTATGTTTTCGCTTACATTGTTTTTGTTTGTTTGTTTGCCTGTTCCCAACGTAACTCAAAAAATAGCAAAAGGATTTTGATGAAAATTTGAGGAAAATTGAGCCATAGGCCAAGGAACAATTGATTTGATTTTTGATGCAGATATGTGGTTATGCAGATATGTGGTTTGGCGGAGGTATGCACTCTACCAAGTGCCCTTCTAGTTAGCAAATTGCTGTTATATAAGAGCAATAAAACAATATACAACTGGAAGGGCACTCGGTAGAGTGCATACCTCCGCCAAACCACATATTCAGATTTGCATTAAAATTTAATCAAATGTTCGTTGGGTCATGGTCTGTGTTTCCTTAAAATTTCATCAAAATCCATCCACCACTTTTTGTGGCTACTGCCTCATAGAGGCAAAGCAGTAGTCACTATGTCATTGTGTTGTAAGAATGTAAGAATGAATGTAACAATAGCGCACTGCGCTTACGCATAAGCATTACAGTCACCAGAACGGCGAATTGTGATTTCGCGATACAAAAAGTTGATCTCGCATTATCAAAGGTACACAAGAACGAGTGGCGAAGCCACTATGTCATCATAATGTAAGAATGAGTGTAACAATAGTGAAACTTCATAACCAATCAGCACTTATCCTGATCAAGTTCAGTTGCTCATTTTAATTCTTGATAAACTTTGGAACCAATCAGAACCAGAAACGAAATAAGAGAAACCTCATGCGCCATTTTCTTTCTCTTTCCCCAAAGGAGTGAGTCATGTTAGCCCTTTACAGCACGTTTGTAGAGATTATAAACAAAAGTATACTGGTGTGGACTTTCTTTCTAATGTAATATGTAAGTGTAAATGTTAGGTTAATATAAATATATAAATAAACTTATGCTTGTCATTCAGTAGTGCTGAGTGTACACCTAAACCAAATGTGGACTGCCTCAAGTGTATTATTTATTTCCAAAAAAAAAAAGATTTTTTTTCATAACCCTCTTGATATCCAGTCCTGGTCTGAATGACTTCAGCAAGATTTAATGACAGATATTATAACTAAGGGGATTCAAAAGCTTTTTGGAGGCAGTTACAGACAAAGCATGGTCATGCAAATGATCCGAGAATCATCTTCTTCTTTTGGCTGCTCACGATTAGGGGTCGCCACAGCGGATCTTTCGTCTCCATTGCTCCCTGTCTTCCGCATCCTTCTCTACCACACCTGCCACTTTCATGTCCTCTCTCACCACATCCATGCATCTCTTCTTTGGCCTTCCTCATTTTCGTTTGCCTGGCAGCTCCATCCTCAACATTCTCCTTCCAACATGCTCTGCATCTCTTCTCAGGATGTGCCCATACCATCTCAGTCTCATCTCTCTTAGCTTAATTCCCAAGCTCTCGTCCCTCTGATGTGCTCGTTCCTTATCCTGTCCAACCTTGTCACTCCCATCGCAAACCTTAACACCCTCAACTCCGCCACCTCCAACTTTGCCTCCTGTCTCTTCGTTAAGGGTACGGTCTCCAATCCATACATCACAGCTGGTCTCACTACTGTCTTATACATATTACCTTTCACTTTTGCTGGGACTTTCCGATCACAAATGACTCCCAAAATCCTTCTCCAACTGCTCCACCCTGCCTGCACTCTCTTTCTCACCTCACTATCGCAGCCCCCATTTTCCTGCACAGTTGACCCCAGGTACTTGAATTCACCAACTTTCTTTATGTCTGCTCCTTGCATCTTCACTACACTCTCATCCCCATTCTCATTGATGCACATGTATTCTGTTTTGCTACTGCTCACCTTCATTCCTCTTCATTCCAATGCATACCTCCATCTCTCCAAACCCAACTCAACCTCCTTTCTACTTTCACCACATATCACAATATCATCCGCAAACATCATGTTCCATGGTGACTCTTGCCTCACTTCGTCCGTCAAGCTATCCATCACTATGGCAAACAATAAAGGACTCAAAGCAGATCCTTGATGGAGTCCCACCTTCACCTTGAACCATTCAGTTGTTCCAACTGCACACCTCACTACTGTTTCACTGTTCTCATACATGTCTTGCACCACTCTAATATACTTCTCATTCACGCCACTCTTTCTCATACAATACCATAACTCATCTCTCGGCACTCTATTGTATGCCTTCTCCAGGTCTACAAACACACAGTGTCGCTTTCTCTGGCCTTCCCTGTACTTCTCCATTAACATTCTTAAAGCAAAAATTGCATCCGACGTGCTCTACCTTGGCATAAACCCATACTGCTGTTCACACATTGCTACCTCTCTTCTCAATCTTGCCTCCAATACCCCTTCCCATAACTTCATGGTGTGGCTCATCAATTTTATCCCTCTGTAATTACTGCAGCTCTGTACATCTCCCTTATTCTTGTATATTGGGACTAGCACACTCTCCACTCATTTGGCATTTCCTCATTCTCTAGGATCTTATTAAACAATCTCGTTAGGAACTCCACAGCCGTCTCACCAAACATCTCCAAGCCTCAATCGGGATACCATCTGGTCTGACTGCTTTCCCAGTCTTCATTCTTTTCATGGCTGCCCTCACCTCATCCTTACTAACCAACTCTGCTTCCTGATTTGCTGTCTCCAATGAAGCTGACCTTTTCTCTCTTGGATTCTCCTCATTTAATAAATCCTCAAAGTACTCTTTCCACCTTCTTAATACACTCTCTTTGTTTGTCAGCTCATTTCCATTTACATCTTTCATCACTCTTACCTGCTGTACATCCCTCGCTTCCCTGTTTCTCTGCCTAGCTAGTCTGTACAGGTCTTTCTCTCCTTCTTTGGTCTCCAGTCTTTCGTACAACTCCTGGTATACATCTGCTTTCGCCTTCGCTACCACTCTTTTTGCCTTCTGTCTCGTCTCTCTGCATAACCGCCTGCTTTCCTCGTCTCTCTGCTCGTCCCAATTCTTCTTTGCTAGCCTCTTCTCTTTTATAATTTCCTGCACTTCTTTGTTCCACCACCATGTCTCCTTGTCTTCCTTCCTCCTTCCCGATGACCACCCTAGCACCTTCCTTGCTACCTCTCTTACTAGTACAGCAGTAGTATTCCAATCTTCTGGCAGACTTCCATGACCACTCAATGCTCGTCTCATTTCTTCCCTAAACTCCTTCTGAAGTTCAACCTCTTTTAGTTTCCACCACTTAATCTTCAGCTCCACTATTTCACGCTTCCTCTTTTTCACTTTTCAAGCTTATCCTGCACACGACCACTTGATGTTGTCTAACTACCCTCTCCCCTGCCATCACTTTACAGTCTCCAATCTCCTTCAGGTTACCCCTTCTGCAGAGTATGTAGTCCACCTGTGTAGATCTTCCTCCACTCTAAACGTCACCCTGTGCTGCTCTTTCTTCTCAAAGTATGTATTGACTATTGCCAAATTCACCCTCTTTGAAAAATCAACCACCCTTTGCCCTTCCACATTTCTCTCTCTTACACCATATCTGCCCATCACGTCCTCATCTCCTCTGTTTCCCTCGCCAACATGTCCGTTGAAATCTGCTCCTATCAGCACGCGCTCCTCCCTTGGTATACTTTCTACCACTTCATCCATCTTTTCCCAGAAAGACTCTTTCTCTTCATTCTCACATCCAACCTGTGGGGCGTACACACACACAACATTGATTACCACTCCTTGAATCTCCAACTTCATGCCTATCACTCTATCTGACACCCTCTTCACATCAATCACACTGTTGACCAACTCTCCCCTCAAAACAATACCAACACCATTTCTCTTTCCATCCACTCCATAATAAAACAACTTGCATCCATCTCCAATGTTCTTGGCCTTGCTTCCTTTCCACCTCGTCTCCTGCACACACAAAATGTCCAACTTCTTTCTTTCCATCATAACTGCTAACTCTCTTGCTCTGCCAGTCAGTGTTCCCACATTCAGTGTTCCTACCCTCAATTCTAAGCTCCTTCCCTTCCATCTTTCATGCTCTCTCCTAACACGCCTCCCCCCTCTCTTTCTCCTTCTCCGTTTTGGCGCAACAGTAGCATACTTTCCACCGGCACCCTGTTGACCAACAGTACCGGAGGCAGTCGTTGTTAACCCGGGTCCCGACCGATCCGGTATGGTATTTCTCTTTTCATTCCGCATGTTAGATTTGGCACAGTTTTACGCCGGATGCCCTTCCTGACGCAACCCTCTCCAATTTATCCGGGCTTGGGACCGGCACCAAGAGTACGCTTATGCACCCCCAGTGGCTGGATTCAAAAGTTTGATCCGAGAATAGGAATATAATATTCAGAGAAGGGGTCGCAAACTTTTGAACTGCCATCATGTTGTTCTGTCACCATTAAAATTTTATTATTGCACCATTTCACTATTTTGTTACTTATTGCTGTTTATGTTAATCAGCGAAATTCTTTATCTTCTCTGTTTTCCCTCAGAGGCTGTGCAAACTTTTGCATCAAAACATTTATTTTGCTAGAATTGATCAATTGATCAACTGTCGCTAAGAACACGTACATCTTGAACTCGGTTAGCAATAATAATTAAATTTCTACAGTGATTTTAAATACTGCCATTGTATTTCTTTTTGGTTATTTTACTGTGCTAAAGAAAGAAAACAAGGAGAAGATTTTTACAAAATAGTCACATGACTCTAAACCGCTGTCTTTCTCTTTTAAGATTAAGCTCTTCTACTCATAAATGGATTTAGATGTTCTTCCCCTTGAGAAGCTTGCACTGTCCATTTATATTTTGAAGAAAACACAGTAAACAAAATTGGTAACCAAAATACTACAAGCCCTGATGCTGCTCACAGCTTGGTGATGTTTGCAAGAGATGAGGCTAGTATCATTGATAACATGTATATATGCTGTATTTCCTGTATGGACATGGGATTAGAAAACAATTTTATTTATAAGCAGTAGCCACATGGACCCATAGGGTACCTATTTTTGAGTTATGTTGGGAACAGGCAAAAAAAGTCCTGGAGCCACATACATATCTGGATTTGCATCAAAATCTAATCAACTGTTCCTTGGCCCGTGGCTCGCTTTTTCTCAAAATTTCATCAAAATCCGTTCAGTACTTGTTGAGTTACATTGAGAACAGGCAAACAAACAAACAGCGGAGGCGAAAACATACTGTAGCCTCCTCCAATAAAATTGGTGGAAGTAAATATAATTGACTTCAGGGTGGTACCAGTAACACCACTCTGCATTGGGCCACATCATAGCACCCTATCATTGATTATTTTTCTATAACAGCACATTCGCCAGTGTTTGATTCCTTAGACATTCAGTGTGATAAAAGTAGTGTGTAAATGACCAACAAAGTGCTTTAAAATACATTTTGCTGCAAAATATTAAGAACATACTGTACAGCAGGGTTTTCCCCAAAGTGCGGATATGTGGCGCTCTGCTGCGCTGTGCGACGTCAGCGCTGTGCTGTCACTTGCACACCAAAAAAAAAGAACAATGCAGAGTACTTTCTGCACCTAAATATCTACTATTCCCTTCTGAAAATGAGTACTAACTAGAGAAATAGGAAGATATTGTAATATATAGGTCTAGACTATCCTGGTACTCAACCCAGAAGTGAAAATAAAGGGTTTTGCTGTGTGCACTGACTGTCATTCACAACCAGACATAAAACCACATTCTAGGCGCTGGTCGCTAGATGGCGCTGTTGCGTGAGTTGGCCTCAATTCTGTTCCTGGCATCCTGAAATTGGAAAATGAAGAAGCTTGCTACAAAGTGTTTTCATTTCAAATCGAATTTTGCCCTTTAAATTTTGTCCTTGCATATTTGACAAGATAAAAAACAGCAAATTTAATAATGTTGAATTGTGCCTAAATTAACTCTAGATGCCGCCAGAATGCACAATTTGAAGTTTCTAATTTCAAAATTTTCCAGGGGAGAATGCCCCCGGACCCCTCTAGCAGCCTCTGGGGCCCTCCAGGCAGGGCTGCATCAGTAGCACCACTCTGATATTTTTTTCTGGGGAAAGCCCTGTAGACAATGAAACCATTATAATGATTGATTTCAAACATGTACTAAAACACTTTGTGAAAGGTCATATCAGTATCATTTACATGAAGCATTGTCGTGTACAAGTTGCCCAATTTGCAAATAAGCAACTAAATGTAAACCAAATAATCTTTGTAAAGCAACCTACAACCATTGCCGTAATTGGATGGTATATTTAGTCCTGTTACTGGCTGATAGACCATGTAGTGGATGGTCAGTTGCCTGATTGGCTACTATTAAAGTGTAGAAAAGTGGCTGTGAACGGTCATTCAGCATTTGTTGTAATGTAGTGAACATTAAAGATGTTGTCTAGAAGTGGCTTGGGATAGTTCAGCTTCTGCAGTTTAAAGCATGTTGATATCTCAAACCGGTAAAAATCAAGGCCAAATACAGACATGAATGAACCACAGGCTGCCAAGTAAGATGTCTTGTATTTACCTCTCCATCTAAGAGTTTCCTAATGAATATACCTGCATGTTTCAGAAAGCGGAAATCGCTGTGGCCCCATTGACTATTACCTTGGTCCGGGAGGAGGTCATTGACTTCTCTAAGCCCTTCATGAGCCTGGGCATCTCCATCATGATCAAAAAGCCCCAGAAGTCCAAGCCAGGTGTATTCTCCTTCCTGGACCCATTGGCCTACGAGATCTGGATGTGCATCGTGTTCGCCTACATTGGTGTGAGCGTGGTGCTCTTCCTGGTCAGCCGCTTCAGCCCGTATGAGTGGCATACCGAGGAGCCCGAGGAGGGCACCGACGGTCTGCCCAGTGACCAGCCCCCCAACGAGTTCGGCATATTCAACAGTCTCTGGTTCTCCCTGGGAGCTTTCATGCAACAAGGCTGTGACATCTCACCCAGGTAAGCGCTTAACTCTCTCACCTCTGTGCTTAATTGCCCCAGGGCTGGCTTCTTTAAAGGAATACTGATTGGAGAAAGAAGTGGAATTAGTCTCTTAACCTCGAGTTAGCTCATGAAAAGGTCTCATTGAGCATTGATATGGTAATACAAGGCACCTGAAATAGCCATGCAGCTGTGTTGTTACCATGGCAATGTACCAAAGGGTGTCCGAACTTGCCTGAAAAGTGCATGTAAATTGCAAAGAGTAGAACCAGAGCTGAGAGGCTCATAATCATTATTCAGTCAAGGACTGGTCTTAATGCAAATGGATTTACGACGGTGTCTGCATGGAGAGAGGAGCTACTGTCATTCTGCACAGGATGCGTCTCATCATTGTGATATAACCAGCTCGAACACCAATGACCCCACAGCCATCCAAGGCCGGGGAGTTTTCCCTATTGATCGGATTGACGCAAGCCAATCCCAGACGTCTGTTAGCGCATGTATGCATAATAAAGCAGTTAGCTCTGTTCAGACATGTTCAGATGCCCTGTGATGTTTTGAAAAGTTGCACTGGCTGGCTTTACATGTTTTAATGGTTTTACATGTCCATTTGTAACCCTGCATTCACACCAGCAGCAGTGTCACAAAATGGTGATATATATACTGTACACTCACCGGCCACTTTATCAGGAACACCCACACACCTGCTGTTTTATGCCATTATCTAATCAGCCAATCCCTTGACAGCAGTGCAATGCATAAAATCATGTAGAGACAAATCAAGAGCTTCAGTTAATGTTCACAATGTTCAAACATCAGAATGGGAAAAACTGTGATCTCAGAGTGTGACTTTCACTGTGGCATGGGTGTTGGTGCCAGACGGACTGGTTTGAGTATTTCAGAAACTGCTGATCTCCTGGGGTTTTCACACCCAACAGTCTCTAGGTTTACACAGAATGGTGCGAAAAACAAAAAACATTGAGTGAGTGGGCAACAGTTCCGTGGGTGGAAGTGTCTTGTTAATAAGAGACTTACTTAGACTTAGGGGCTCCTGTGTCTTAAGATTCATGAAGCAGCCAAGGTTGTCCAGCTGTTTCTGTCTGCGGCTAGCTGCAATGCATCTCTCCATCCCTTGCCAACTGACCAGAGGTCCCTCTCAACCATCTGATGCCAGTTCATCTTTGGGCGTCCCCTCCGCCGCTGCCCATGGGGGTTCCATTGGAGAACTTGGCTGGCAAGTCTTTCTGGCAGAAGTCTGATGACATGTCCCAGCCAGCTTGGCTGACGTTTGCATATGATTGTTGACACTGGCTGTTGACTCATTCGGGATCTTACTTCCTCGTTTGAGATAAAGTCACTCCATCTAATACCCAGGATTTTTCGGATGCATTTGGTGTCGAAAGCATCAGGTTTCCTTTCTTAGTTGGTCTTCAAGTGCCAGGTCTCGCAGCCGTACAAGAGGGTGGACACCACATTGCTGTTGAAGAATCACATCTTTGTTTTCATTGAGAGCTTCTTACTTTGCCAGATTTTTCCCAGTTGGTAAAATGCAGCTGAGGCTTCAGTCTAGTTCTTTGGCCATGTCCCCGTTGCTGTTTATGGAGCTTCCAAGGTAAGTGAAATTGTCCACCACTTCCACCTCGTTCTGGTCAATGTACACACTCGTTGGTGTTGGGTGTGTTCCAGTCAGCATGTTCTTGTTTTTTTTTTTTTTTTTGCACTGATCTTAAGGCCAGTGCTAGCTGCTGATGTACCAGTCTTATCCACAAGGGTCTGTAATAATAAGATCAGAAATCAGAGGAAAATGGCCAGATTGGTTCGAGCTGCCAGGAAGGATATAGCAACTCATATAATCACTCTTTACAACCATGGTGAGCAGAAAAGCATCTCAGCATGCAACAGCAGAAGACCACATTGGGTTCCACATCTGCAGACAAGAACAGGAATCTTAGACTCAAGAACAAGTTCCTATTAAAGTGGCCGGTGAATGTAATTTCATGTCAATGAGTGCTGGAAGAAGGGGTTGAGTCCTCATTAGCAACACGAAGTGGGCAAGCAAATTGAAACTTTTACATTGTGTTTAACTTTATGCAAATTAGAAGTGTGGTTAAATTAGAAATGTGGGGTTGATGGATGGTGGTGTGCTCACTCTACCAGTGACACCAGCTGTAAACTAAAGAGAGGACATGCTCACTATCAACTACTGATCATCATAAAGCAATTTAAGCAATGCAAGGTAAAAAAATAAATAAATAAATAAATAAATAAAAATACTGCTGGTGTGATGTAGCATTTGCTCCCTCCCAGATCTTTACTATCATGCAGGACTCAGGTAGTGCTCAGGAATTGGCTGCAATTAAATTTTGGTCAAATTACATAGACATATCCTTTGCTGTGCAGCTGTGTCAGCCCGTGTATGTTTTTGTGCACATACCAAGTACATTGTCCGTGTCTCAGTCAGACACTGTCTCACGTGTGCTGTGTTCCTGTCAAAATTGGCCGTGTTTTACAGATCTCTTGGAATTTTAGCAATGACGGATCATGCGGGTCATCGGCTATTGTTGTGTAACTCACTGTCCTCACATGCTCATTTGTCCTGTGGAAAAAGCCTTTAGTTTACATGCTACACATATTCATTATTGTGCTGTTGTGGGCAGTCGGCTGTTTTGCGTTATTTGTTTGTGTATAATTTGTCCACCTGCTGAGATGACCTCAGGCTTTTTGTGGCTATCTCTGATGCCAGCTCTCTCTCTCTCTCTCTCTCTCTCTCTCTCTCTCTCTCTCTCTCGTTCAGTCTCTCTGCATTGACCATTTATAGAGCGTTTTAAGACCTGTTTGTCAATTAAGGTCAGAAAAAAAATAGATTTTATTTTTCAGTCCCCCCTCACCAGATAAGAATTGACTCACATATCAGGACCAGGAGAACAAAGGAGCAATAAAAAGAGCAACACGTGGTGGAAAACAGCAGGTACTTAGAACAGCATCAGAACCATAGAGCCCAAACACTCAACACTATAACCTGCTGTAAGCAGTGCTATAGAGGACTTATGGTTTTGATCTATCTTTGATAAGAAGATTCATTTAGGATTTCATTCAGGTCTATAAGACTCATCATTACAGTGTCGACATAATAAAGTTGCATGAAATGTAAATAGATAAAAGCTACATTTAGTGATGAACCAGACTGGGAAAATGAGCTTAAATAAGTTTTCATCTGTAATCTCCTAAGTGTTTATGTATGTTCTGTGATTTTTGTGAAGTTGATGCAATAACACTGCAAGAGATCGCAGGGCATTGTGTTGCACTCCTATTTCTTCCACATCACCTAGTCGCACATAGAGAACTCAAAAAGCGTGTGTTAAATGTGCAGAAAGAATTCATAATGCTAGAGATTTGTGAGTCTGGGTGAATCTGAATTATTAATCATCATTTGGCAGAGAACACCAAATTGAATTATAGGATTTAGTTCTTATTGCATTTCCTGCACTTTAGCCCTTAACCATTTTAAGCATTTTATATTCATAAGTTTTTATGTGTCCTGGTCTTTCAACTTTGCAGATTTGCAAAAAAGGCAACAATTGAACAAAACTGGTAAATCATTGGAAGATATGAAGGATGTGGTATGAAAATGTACAGAGGACATTTTATAATGGGGTTGGGCAGGATCATAATTGTCTGCTTTTGGCTGTAAGTCAAGAAAGTTAAGGATAGATATTGTCTTGACGTGCACAAAAATGACCAAAATCTGAAATCAAGGAAATTGAGGACACACTGGCCGAGAAAGAAAAAAAAAAAAATATATATATATATATATATGAGTGATTCCACGCTTATGGGTACTGAAATGGGGACATGAACTTATTTTTAAAAATTCACCTAAAACCATTTCTTTTTTTACCATCAGGTCACAAAACATGTAATCTTTAATGAATGATATGTTAAAAGATAACTTTAATTTTCTGAGATGTAATAAAAACATATTTATATGCCAAAGTCAGAACGTAACAGAAGTGTTGTGGACATATATATTCTCAATTTTAACAATGTAGAATTACTTTTTGAAACATAGGAAGGTGATGTTTTAGCAAATATAATTAATAAACATGTGTAGTAGAATAAACATACACATTCTTTCAATAAGATTAACATGGTATATAGCTAGATTGTAATTAATTTGTAACAGACGCGAGATGGACAATCGTAACAGAAGTAATGTAACAGACATCATTTTGGAACTCATAGGCTTGACTTTGGCATATAAATATGTTTTTATTACATCTCAGAAAATTAAAGTTATCTTTTAACATATCATTCATTAAAGATTACATGTTTTGTGACCTGATGGTAAAAAAAGAAATGGTTTTAGGTGAATTTTTAAAAATAAGTTCATGTCCCCATTTCAGTACCCATAAGCGTGGAATCACTCATATATATAAAATTATTTTTTTAAATCTATGCTTTTAAATGTAAACTGATTAAAACTCTGATTTAAAGCTAGACGGCCTTTTGATTTCATAAAATCTGTGAAATTTAGTTCCCTCTGAAATTTGGTCATTGTGATATATGTTTATTTCTGTAATATCTAAAAAAAATCAGGCCATTCTGTGGCTGGGAAGTTATTTAATTTGAGGGGATTCCTGAGCAAATAATGTGCATGAAATCGTTTGCTTTGCGCAGACAGAGGAAGTCTGTTGTGCGCATGCTCAGGTTTACCTCTTCTTCTCCTTCTTTCTTCTTCTTTTGGGTTTTACATCAGTTGGCATCCACAGTGTTGCATTACTGCCATCTACAGGTTTACCTTTAACCGTGCACTGACAGTTACATTATTCTGTTGCTAAACGAACAACTGATCACACCGAGGTGCTCGTTGACCGCCGATATTTATTAATTTGGTCCTGCATTTCCTTTCCTTCGCAACATAACGTCTTTTCTTCTCGCTTTCCGTTACTGCAGTCTGTCTTTCACGTTTCATTCGCACGCTCACGTCCTCCATTTTTCTCTCCTGTTTCAAATTTATATCCCACAATGCCTTGTGTGAACAGGGAAAGCCCACCATGTGATGTATGACATAGTATTTTGAATTGGGTCATGGTGAAGCAGGAAAAAATAGCAGAGAATTTAGAGCCACGTGGCCCTAAATTCATCAATTGTTCTATTTTAAAAAAACTAATAAAATTGGAAGTCTGTGATTCGAATTCAGTAGCTTTCAGTCAACTAAACAAAAATAATTGGGTGTCAGGGAAAATTCTTTTTATGACCTAAACTTGAAAAATCTGAAAGGCAGTCTAGCTTTAATGAAAAATCCATCACTGATATATAGAATAATTATGAGAGCATATATTGCAAATTTAAATCAAGCAAGAGACACATCTGAAGAAAGACATTTGGTTGGCAGCCATGCATTAAAATGCTTAATGTCTGCATGGTATAGAGCAGTGAGTCTCAACTAGTGGGTCTCAACCTAAATATGTGTCATGAGCCCTTTAAGATTGGGTCACAGACTGCTGGGAAGATAAAGAAAATGTTGCTAAATGCAAATGATAAAACATAACAAAACAGAAGACTGTGGAAAAATATCTCATCTCATTATCTCTAGCCGCTTTATCCTGTTCTACAGGGTCGCAGGCAAGCTGGAGCCTATCCCAGATGACTACGGGCGAAAGGCGGGGTACACCCTGGACAAGTTGCCAGGTCATCACAGGGCTGACACATAGACACAGACAACCATTCACACTCACATTCACACCTATGGTCAATTTAGAGTCGCCAGTTAACCTAACCTGCATGTCTTTGGACTGTGGGGGAAACCGGAGCACCCGGAGGAAACCCACGCGGACACGGGGAGAACATGCAAACTCCGCACAGAAAGGCCCTTGCCGGCCACGGGGCTCGAACCCGGACCTTCTTGCTGTGAGGCGACAGCGCTAACCGCTACACCACCATACCGCCCCGTGGAAAAATATGACAAAGCAAATTGTTGTTACAAGAAAGTAATAATAATAATAAAGAACCACTGGGATAGAGCCCTGAGGGAGATGCGTCACTCTGATATCAGCTACGCCTCCTGGTTGCATGCTATGCTGTGTCAGAATCAGAAAAATGCTCAATTTTTACCACGTCCTATCAAATCAGACTCCTTTCCAGAAGACACCTGTGTTTTACAGGTAGTTAGGAGGAATAATTGGTCATAGATCCCCAGCAGATCTCAGCAGTCGCTACAGTGCCTTGAAAAAGTATTCATACCCCTTGAACTTTTTCACATTTTTCCACCTTACAACCACGAACTTAAGTTTTTTATTGAGATTTTATGTGATAGACCAACACAGAGTAGCACATAATTGTGAAGTGAAATAAAAATGATAAATGGTCTTCAAAATTTTAAACAAATAAAAATCTGAAAAATGTGGTGTGCATTAGTATTCAGCCCCCTGTACTCTGATACCTCTAAATACAATCCAGTGCAATCAATTGCCTTCAGAAGTCATCTAATTAGTTAACAGAGTCCTACTGTGTGTAATTTACTCTCAGCATAAATACACTTGTTCTGTGAAGGCCTCAGTGGTTTGTTAGAGAACACTGAAGAACAAACAGCATCATGAAGACCAAAGAACTCACCAGACAGGTCAGGGATAAAGTTCTGGAGAAGTTTAAAGCAGGGTTAGGTTATAAAAAAATATCCCAAGCTCTGAACATCTCAAGAAGCACTGTTCAATCCATCATTCAAAAATGGAAAAAGTATGGCACAACTGCAAACCTACCAAGACATGGCTGTCCACCTAAACTGACAGAGCGAGCAAGGAGAGCACTGGTCAGAGAAGCAGCCAAGAGGCCCATGATCACTCTGGAGGAGCTCCAGAAATCCACAGCTCAGGTGGGAGAATCTGTGCACAGGACAACTATAAGTCGTACACTCCACAAATCTGGCCTTTTTGGAAGAGTGGCAAGAAGAAAGCCATTGTTGAAAGACAGGCATAAGAAGTCCCGTTTGCAGTTTGCCAGAAGCCATGTAGGGGACACCGCAAACATGTGGAAGAAGGTGCTTTGGTCAGATGAGACCAAAGTTGAACTTTTTGGCCTAAATGCAAAGCGCTATGTGTAGCGGAAAACTAACACTGCTCATCACCCTGCACACACCATCCCCACTGTGAAACATGGTGGTGGCAGCATCATGCTATGGGGCTGCTTTTCTTCAGCAGGGACAGGGAAGCTGGTCAGAGTTGATGGGAAGATGGATGGAGCTAAATACAGGGCAATCCTGGAAGAAAACCTGTTGGAGGCTGCAAAAGACTTGAGACTGGGAAGGAGATTCACCTTCCAGCAAGACAATGACCCTAAACATACAGCCAGAGCTACAATGGAATGGTTTAGATCAAAGAATATTCATGTGGTAGAATGGCCCAGTCAAAGTCCAGACCTAAATCCCATTGAGCATCTGTGGCAAGACTTGAAAATTGCTGTTCACAGACGCTCTCCATCCAGTCTGGCTGAGCTTGAGCTATTTTGCAAAGAAGAATGGGCAAAAATTTCAGTGTCTAGATGTGCAAAGCTGGTAGAGACATACCACAAAAGACTTGCAGCTGTAATTGCAGCAAAAGGTGGCTCTACAAAGTATTGACACAGGGGGGCTGAATACTAATGCACATCACATTTTTCAGATTTTTATTTGTTTAAAATTTTGAAGACCATTTATCATTTTCGTTTCACTTCACAATTATGTGCTACTCTGTGTTGGTCTATCACATAAAATCTCAATAAAAAACTTTTAAGTTCGTGGTTGTAAGGTGGAAAAATGTGAAAAAGTTCAAGGGGTATGAATACTTTTTCAAGGCACTGTAACTATATTAGTGAACTAACTAATATAACTTGCTAGTTAGCTAACACACCTAATTTCTATTGCTTTTACAAAGCTTCATAGCTTGACTAAAATCTGCATCAAGAAACTGCATCAAATGCTTGTTCGCGAGATCACATTACTGAGGAGTTGCTAATAATGGACATCTTTAGCTGGCTAACTTTGTTCAACTTTGTTTACAGTGTTCTAAGCATAAAATATTATATCTTGAACAAAGTTGTAAGCATAAAGAGACTTGTATGCCTTCAATTTGGGTATTGGGTAGGAGTCACAGATCAGGTAATGACAGGAGTCACAGATCAGATCAGCCACACAGGAGTCACAGATCAGATAATAACACAGCAGCCACTGATCGGGTAATAAAACAGGAGCCACAGAGTGGGTAATGACACAGGAGTCACAGATCAGGTAATAATACAGGAATCATAGTTCTGGTAATGGCCCAGGAGTCACAGTTCTGGTAATGACACAGAAGTCACAGATCAGGTAATACCAAAGGAATCATAGTTCTGGTAATGACACAAAGGCACAGGTTGGGTAATGAAATCGGGGTCAGATTGGGTAATGACAGGAGTCACAGATCAGGTAATGACACAGAAGTGTTAGGGTTTTGCTGGGATTCGAACCTGGTCCGTTGGTGTGATAATCCAGCAACCCCCCACTAGGCCACCAGGGGGATGACTCAAATGCAGAGGCGTGAGGCGGAAGTAGAAAAAGAATCAAAAGGTTTATTTAAACTATATACACTATATACAGGGCAAAACAAAAGACAAAAAAAAACCAAAGAGTATAATCCAAAAGAAAAGCAAAGTGCAAAAATACAAAAGCTAAGAAGATCAAAAAACACAGTACAAAGGAAACTGGAGATAAACATAACAGCACAAAGACTCCGTGACAAGAGGACTGAACTCAGGGGTATAAATAGACAAACTAATTAAGGACACAGGTGAAGATAATTAGGCAATTAACACAAACACAAAACACAGGAACAGTGGCGGCCTCTAGAGGCCAAAATAAACACGACATGAAAAGGAAATAACAGCGGCCTCTAGAGGCCAAAACAGTCCTAGTCCTAACAGGACCCCCCCCTCTAGGAGCGTCTCCTGACGTTCCCAGGGCGATCCGGATGGGCCGAATGGAAGTCCCGACATAGTTCTTTATCAAGGACATCCCGAGCAGGAACCCAGCAGCGCTCCTCAGGACCATAGCCCTCCCAGTCCACCAGATATTGCAACCCGCCGCGGACCCGGCGGGAGTCAAGCAGGCGATTCACAGTGAACACAGTCTGCCCCTGGAAGATGCGGGGGGGTGGGGGGTTCCTAGGGGCAGGGGCATACGTAGATGTCAGTACGGGCCGTAACAGGGAAACATGGAAAGTGGGGTTGATCCTCAGAGTCCGGGGCAACTGGAGCCGGTAGGAGACAGGGTTCACCCTGCGCACCACCTTGAAGGGGCCAATGTAGCGAGGAGCAAGCTTGCGGTTCTCCACCCGCAGTGGAAGGTCCTTAGTGGACAGCCAAACACGCTGCCCAGGGCGGAAAGCGTGTGCAGGTCTTCTATGGCGGTTGGCCTGAGTCTGGTTGGTTCTGGAGGTCTGTATGAGGGTCTTCCTGACCTTGCTCCAGGTCTTGCGACACCGTCTCACATATTGGTTGACCGAGGGCACCCCCGCGTCCTCCTCCTGGTCCGGGAACAGAGGTGGCTGGAACCCGAATTGGCACTGGAATGGCGACAGCTTGGTGGCCGATGACTGCAGGGTGTTGTGGGCGTACTCCGCCCATGGCAGCCAGGTGCTCCACGATGTCGGGTTATCCATAGCCAGGCCTCGCAGGGTGGTTTCCAGGTCCTGGTTGAGCCTCTCCGTCTGACCATTGGACTGTGGGTGAAACCCAGAGGAGAGGCTGGCAGTGGCTCCGATGACCTTGCAGAACCCGTGCCACACTCGGGAGGAGAACTGGGGCCCTCGGTCTGAGACGATGTCCTGTGGAAGACCAAAGACTCGGAAGACATGATTAAACAAAAGTTTCGCAGTTTCAAGAGCAGAGGGGAGTTTGCACAGTGGTATGAAGCGGCAGGCCTTGGAGAATCTGTCAACTAAGACCAAAATGACCGTGTTACCTTGTGACTCAGGGAGACCCGTGATAAAGTCGACTGCCACGTGGGACCAGGGACGCCGGGGAATGGTCAGAGGATGCAGGAGACCCTGGGGACGCTGTCGTGGGTTCTTGGTTCTGGTGCAAACCTCACAGGACAGGACAAATGACCTTACTTCCTGCTCCATGTTAGGCCACCAGAAGCGTCTTTTCAGGAAGTCCAGGGTCCTCCGAGCTCCCGGGTGGGCGGTGAGAGGGGAAGAGTGACCCCACTGGAGAACCTTGGCCCGGGCTTGATGTGGGACGTACAAGAGGCCTGGTGGCCCCGTCCCAGGACCGGGGTCCTGGCGTTGGGCTCGTCGGACAGCCTCCTCAATACCCCAGCGGACAGGGGCCACAATCCGGGACACAGGGATAATAGGCCCGACTTCATTCTCCCTGTTAGTGGCAGAGAACAGTCTGGACAGTGCGTCAGGTTTGGTGTTCTTGGAGCCGGGGCGGTATGAGAGGGTGAAGTCAAACCGACTGAAAAACAGGGCCCACCTAGCCTGTCGAGGGTTCAGTCTCTTGGCTTGCTGGAGGTACTCCAGGTTCTTGTGGTCAGTCCAAACCAGGAATGGATGTTGTGCTCCCTCCAGCCAGTGCCTCCACTCCTCAAGGGCCAGTTTGACCGCTAGCAGTTCTCGATCCCCCACATCGTACCGGGACTCAGCAGGACTCAGGCGGTGGGAGAAGTAAGCGCAGGGGTGCAGCTTTCCTTCCGAACGTTGAGAGAGCACTGCGCCGACACCACTGTCCGAGGCGTCCACCTCCACGATGAATGGTTGGGAGGTGTCCGGGAGAACCAGAATGGGTGCCGTGCAGAAGCGGTCCTTGAGGTCTTTGAACGCCTTTTCTGCCTGAGGAGACCAGCCATAAGATCCACCTGTCCCTTTGGTGAGGTCAGACATGGGTGCTGCCACAGAACTGAAGTTCCTGATGAACTTGCGGTAGAAGTTAGCGAATCCTAAGAACCGCTGAACCTCCTTAACGGACTTGGGAGTAGGCCAATCCCGGACGGCCAGGGTCTTGGCAGGGTCCATTTGGAGTTGGCCTGTCCGTACAATAAATCCCAGAAAGGAGACCTCGGGAACATGAAATTCGCATTTCTGGGCCTTGGCGAACAGATTGTTCTGTAGCAGCCTCTGGAGAACCTGGCGGACATGGTGGCGGTGCTCCTGCACGGTCTTGGAAAAGATAAGGATGTGGTCGAGGTAGACAAAAACGTATAGGTTAATCATGTCCCTTAAGACGTCGTTGATTAGGGCCTGAAAAACAGCTGGTGCGTTGGTGAGTCCGAAGGGCATCACCTGGTATTCGTAGTGCCCAGACGGGGTGTTAAAGGCAGTCTTCCACTCGTCTCCCTGTTGGATACGGATGAGGTGGTATGCGTTCCGTAGGTCCAACTTGGTGAAGACGGTGGCGCCTTGGAGCAGGTCGAAAGCTGTGGACATCAGCGGAAGGGGATATCGGTTGCGCACAGTGATCTTATTCAGGCCCCTGTAATCAATACATGGTCGGAGCCCCCCATCCTTCTTGCCGACAAAGAAGAAGCCGGCTCCAGCAGGTGAAGTGGAGGGTCGAATAAACCCAGAGACCAGGGCATCTTTGAGGTATTCCTCCATGGCCTTGCGTTCTGGCTGAGAGAGTGAAAACAGTCTGCCACGAGGAGGGGTAGTCCCAGGGAGCAAGTCGATGGCACAGTCGTAGGCCCGGTGCGGAGGAAGAACGGCGGCCCTGCTCTTGCTGAATACCTCCTTGAGATCCCAGTACTCTGTGGGAACTTGAGATAACTCGGTGAGATCAGGGGGCTCGGCAGGAGACACAGGAGAGCTAGAGAGCAGACAAGAGGCATGGCATGCAGGGCCCCATTCCACAACCTGGCTTGTTACCCAGTCTATGCGAGGGTTGTGGCGAGTAAGCCAAGGAAGGCCTAGAATAACTGGGAACTCAGGTGAAGGAATCAGGTGCAGGGATATTTCTTCCTTGTGACCTTGAGACTGGAGGAAAACAGGAGAAGTAACTTGGGTGACTCTTCCATCACCTAACGCTTGGCCATCGAGGGCAGACACAGACAGAGGGACTTCAAGAGGTGCAGTCGGAATATTGATGCTTTGGGCGAAGTGAATATCCATAAAGTTCCCAGCCGCCCCTGAGTCTATCAAAGCTTGACAAGAGTGGACAGACTCACCCCAGGAGATGGAGACCGGGATGTAGATTCCTTGGCCAGGGAGTCCGGGAGAGAGGGTAGGCCCCGTCACAACCCTCCCTCGGCTGGACGGGGCGATCCTTTTCCCAAGAGTTCGGGACATGATGCTCGGAAGTGACCAGGCTTGCCACAGTAGATGCAGCACTTGTCCCTCCTTCTGCGCTCCCTCTCAGATGCGGAGAGGCGAGTACGACCCACTTGCATGGGTTCTGGACAGTCACTGAAGGAGGTAGACGGTCTCCAGGTAGAGGTAGGGAGGCTGGGGGGGCTCAAGGCTTGGTGGCGTTCTCTCATCCTGTTGTCCAGACGAATAGCATGTGAGATGAGGGTTTCGAGGTCACTTGGGCATCCAATAGAGGCCAGACCGTCCTTGATGGGGTCAGACAGACCATGGTGGAAGGCTGACACCAGGGCAGTCTCGTTCCATCCACTTACTGCTGCGAGTGTTCGGAACGAGATGGCGTAATCTGCGACGCTTCCTCCTTGCCGGATGGACATGAGCTTTCGGGCTGCGTCGGTACTGATGTCTGCCTGATCGAAGACCCGAAGCATCTCTTCAGAAAACAGCTGGAAATCAAAGCACTCAGGTCCCTGTCTTTGCCAGATAGCAGTAGCCCAGGCTCGCGCCTTACCAGCTAATAAGGTGATCACAAAGGCAATCTTGCGGCGATCCGTAGTGTAGGTGGTAGGCTGAAGCTCAAAGGTGAGTTGACACTGGGTAAGGAACTCTCGGCACTCACTGTGCTTGCCGTCATACCTCTGTGGTGCAGGAAGGCTGGGTTCGCGAGGTGAAGAAGGCAGCATTGCAGGAGGCACTGGAGCAGGAGTGGGAGCTGGATCAGGAGCAGGAACTGGATCAGGAGCAGGAGATGCAGGCAGAGATGTCAGCTGTGCCAGGGTTTTCCCAATTTGCTGAAGCAGTTCCTCGTGGCGAGCGAGGGCCTCACGTTGGCTGGTGAGCGTACGTCCATGAGCGTCCATGGTCGCTCCGAAGCGTGTCAAAGCTGCCATAATTCCCTGAAGGTTGGCCGGGTAGACAGTTGAAGCAGCCTCTGCTGAGTCGGTCATGACGGAGTCTTTCTGTTAGGGTTTTGCTGGGATTCGAACCTGGTCCGTTGGTGTGATAATCCAGCAAACCCCCACTAGGCCACCAGGGGGATGACTCAAATGCAGAGGCGTGAGGCGGAAGTAGAAAAAGAATCAAAAGGTTTATTTAAACTATATACACTATATACAGGGCAAAACAAAAGACAAAAAAAAACCAAAGAGTATAATCCAAAAGAAAAGCAAAGTGCAAAAATACAAAAGCTAAGAAGATCAAAAAACACAGTACAAAGGAAACTGGAGATAAACATAACAGCACAAAGACTCCGTGACAAGAGGACTGAACTCAGGGGTATAAATAGACAAACTAATTAAGGACACAGGTGAAGATAATTAGGCAATTAACACAAACACAAAACACAGGAACAGTGGCGGCCTCTAGAGGCCAAAATAAACACGACATGAAAAGGAAATAACAGCGGCCTCTAGAGGCCAAAACAGTCCTAGTCCTAACAAGAAGCCACAGATCAGATAATAACACAGGAGCCACTGATCAGGTAATAAAACAGGAGCCACTGATCAGGTAATAAAACAGGAGCTACATATTGGGTAATGACACAGAAGTCACAGATCAGGTAATAACACAAGAGTCACAGATTGGGCAATGACACAGAAGTCACAGATCAGTTAATAACACATGAGCACTGATCAGGTAATAAAACAGAAGTCACAGATTGGGTAATGACAGGAGTCACAGATTAGATAATAACACAGGAGCCACTGATCAGGTAATAAAACAGGAGCCACAGACTGGGTAATGACACAGAAGTCACAGATCAACGTAATAACACAGGAGCCACTGATCAGGTAATAAAGCAGGAGTCACAGATTGGGTAATGACACAGGAGTCACAGATCAGGTAATCACACAGGAGCCACAAATTGGGTAAAGACAGGAGTCACAGATGGGGTAACGATGCAGGAGTCACAGATGGGGTAACGATGCAGGAGTCGCAGATGGATAACCATACAGGAGTCACAGATCAGGTAATAACCCAGGAGTCACAGTTCAGGTAATAACACAGGAATCACAGATTGGGTAATGACAGGGGTCACAGATCAGGTAATGACACAGGAGTCACAGATTGGGTAATGACAGGGGTCACAGATCAGGTAATGACACAGGAGTCACAGATTGGGTAATGACAGGGGTCACAGATCAGGTAATGATACAGGAGTCACAGATTGGGCAATGACAGGACTCACAGATTGGATAACAACACAAGAGTCACACTGAGTACTTACACGGGGTGCACATTAATAACAGAGGAGTTGCAGATTGGGTAACAAAACAGGGGTGCAGATTAATGACATGGGATACCAACAAAGGGGTTGCAGATCAGGAGACAGTACAGGGTGCATAGATTGAGCGCCAACCCAGGAGTTACAGATTGAGTAACAACACAGAAGTCACAGGTTTGGTAGTGACATAGGGGATACAGATTGGTTAGCAGCATAGAAGTCACAGATTGCGTATGACATAGGGGACGCAGACTGGGTAATGACACAGGGGATGTAGATTGGCTAACAACACAGGAGTCACAGATTGGGTATGACATAGGGGGTTAGAGTGGGTAATGACACAGGTTGTGTAGATTGGGTAATGACACAGGGAGTGTAACTTGGGTAACAAGACAGGAATCACAAGTTCAGTAATGACCTAGCCTGGCTGACATGACTTCAAAGCTCTACGAGCTGTTGGTCTGGCCAAGATATTAAGCCCAACCGTTTCCCAGAGCCCGTGGTTGACCCGCCTCCCTGAAATGCCTCAGTTTGCTACTGGTCGAAGCCAGAAAAGGCTGTGGCAAAGCTTAAACCAATCACATCACTCTTTCCTCTGACGTATGTGACGCGACAATAGGATTCTCGCTGAGCCCCATTGATTTGGCTACCAGCGGGGCTAACTGGTAGATTAAACTCTTACCGAAGCCGGTCGGGAGCAAGGCGAAAGCGTCCTTCCTTTCAATAAATACCTCCAGGGCTGCTCTTTGCTCCGTTTTCAGTGAGAACTTCCCGTTGAATGCTTTCAATACAGCATCTACCGCTGTGTTAAAGGCTTGCCGCTGCTCCATGTTCGTGATGTGAATGAAGCACTTCTGGCATAGATTCTGTAAACAATCTATGGCTTCCGGTCGCAGTTCTACTACGTCACTGCCTTGAACACGCCTCTACCCAGGGCCGTTGGAGATGCTCAAAGTTGATTGGTTCCCGATTTTTTGGGAGCTTGGAAGAGCTCACTGTAAAAAATGATTTGTTGTTTTAACTTAAAAAAGTTAGTGCAAGGGTTGCCTTAAGGGCTGCCTTAAAATTTTGAGTTCACTGAAATTAATATAGTAAGTTCACAACAATTTAACTTACTATGTGAATTCCAGTGAACTCAAAATTTTAAGGCAGCCCTTGCACTAACTTTTTTAAGTTAAAACAACAAATATTTTTTTTACAGTGCTGTAGATAGCTTGCCTGGCCAGACTAAGCTCGCAACAGGCCCTCATGTTGCGTCACGCTTAGGATGGGCGGGCCCAGGCTAGTAATGACCCATAATGACCTATAGCCTGTCTGCAAACACAAGATTATCTCATTAACTCACTACTGCGTGCTTAATACAAAACTCTTTAACTGTGTTCAGTGAACTTTTTTGAGTCCAGTGGTCCAGGGTGGCAGATCACATGACATCATAGGGGTGCATACTGTATAATGACATGGGAATTGCAAATATGATATGTGCAAATTGGGTAACAACATGGGGGATGCAGACTGAGTAACAATGCAGATGCGAGAAGCAACACAGAACACAAAGCAAGTAACATCGTGACACACAGATCAATTAAAGACAAGGGTGGCAGATCGGATACCAACATGACGTGTGTGTATGTAGGGACTTGGCTGATGCAGCTTGGGTAACACCACAGAGATTCCAGATCAAGTAACAACATGGGGATTGCAGTTCGAGTAACAACACAAGGAGTTCCCAGATTGGATAATGACAGAGAATACAGATTGTAGAATGCAGCTTGGGTAATGGCACAGTACATGTGATGACTCTTGGTCCTCTGAACAGCAGAATGACTTGGCTCCTATTTGTCATGGTAATGGAAGAGGTCAGTGGTTATTGGACAGGTTACTTCGGAATCCATCGCTGGATTGATAAAACATATATTATTCTGTGGAGCAAGTCTAAAATTGCAGCAGAAGATGTCAAACTGAGTTATGCTGATGCTGCTACTCAGATTGGTATGCTTTGCATTTCATTGTTGCATCTCTCCTCTATGGATAAGCTATTTCTGCCATGCAGGGAAATTTCCCTCTTTCTATACATACTTTATGCTTCATTGCTTTGAGTTTTTACTTACTTCCGGCATGTGTGTGTAGCAGATAGAGCCGGTGTAGGGGAATAGTGTGTACTGTACATGTGGATAAGGTCGCGGATGTATTTGGTAGCTGTGATGGTGAGAAAAATTTCAGTCCTTCCTCTTGCTCCTATGTATTTCTGGATTTCTCCATCCCACCTAGAACTCTCCTTTTCTTTTTCTCCCTCCACTTTTAGCATTTGAGTGTCGATCATGTAATTGTAGTAAATTATTGCCCCATTCAATAGCGTCTTTTATTCCGGAAATTGCTGAGAAATGATTGCAGGACTAAGGGGAGAGAAAGATCAGGAGGAAGCCTGTGATTCTTGTGAGAGGATATGATTCACTCATCAGGCCAGCGTTAAGAGTGAGAGGAGGGAGGAGAGTGTAGATCACACTACAGATGAGGACATTTGGCTCTCGCTATGCCAGACTATGACTATACAGCACGATTTTAGAAAGTCAAGTCATTTGGGTGTGAGGAGATCTTGCAACTCTTGAAACTGTTATTTTATTTCCTACCTTATAATGCTGTGAATGAGTGATATGGTGGTGTCTAATTTAGTTTGGCACTAGAGCTACACTCAAAAAAACCAGCATGGGTGTTTGTTACATGAACCTAAGTCTAACATGTCACGGTTGACATTTAGGTCACTCAACAAAATTGTTTCTGGCTAAGTTAACGCATTTTACTTGGGTGGAAATACTTTCCATAATTTTATTATGTTCACTGAGCAAGTTATTTGCAAGTTATTTTTTTGAGTGTATGAGGTTAATCCGATTTATCCTGGTCAGAGTTGCAGTGGATCTGGTGACCCTAACAGTGACTCTAACCCAATGACCCTAACAACTTACAGGATGACTGAGAGGGTCAATGACCCATGTGACCTCAACGACTCTCCTTAGGGTTGCTTTTGGTCCACTAGAGGATAAATACCTGGAACTCCCCACTAGTCAGACAGAACTGAAGAAGCCTTTTGGATGAGAGGTAAAACGTCTTCAAGGGTTTCAAGCAAGTCCAGTTGCCTTCTTTAGCACCTATGGTTTACGATCACCTGGATGACTGAGAACTTTCACAGGCACAGTGGATCTGGATATTGGAAATACTGAATGTAAGGCAGGAATACACACTGAAAGAGCATTTAATAAAATACTTACTTGTGATCTAAAAAAAAAAAAAGAAAGAAATCCATTATGCAGGAGATTAATCTGGGCTCTCGACAAATAGTTTGGATAGTATGTAGATCAGTGGTTTTCAGTAGCATATAGACTACCAACATTAAACACAAGCACTTGCCTTTAAATCTTCAAGTCTTTAAGTTCTTCACTGTCAAATGTAATACAGTATAAACTAAAAGCAAGGGAAAATTATACATGTAAAATGAAAAAAAAAAAAAAACAGACATTAAGATACTGTAAAAACTATATCACCAAAACTTTATGGACACTTGGCCATCACTCCCTAAGGGGCCAAAACATGTTCCAGCATGCTGATGCCACTTGGCACAAAGTAACGTCCATGAAGACACAGTGTTCAAAGGTTACAGTGGAAGAACTCTCGTGACCTCCACAGAGCCCTGTCCTCAACTCCACTGAAGACCTTTGGGATGAACTGTAATGCCAACTGCATCCCAGACCCCCTCGCCCAGCATCAGTGCCTGACCTCACTAATACTCTTGTAGCCGAATGAGCAAATTCTCACAGACATGCGCTGCAATCTAGAGGAAAGCCTTCCCAGGATTGAGGAGGTTATTATAACAGCAAAGGACTAAATCCTGAAAGGGATGTTCAAAAAGCACATATGGGTGTGGTGTTCATGTGTCCATAAACCTTTGGCCATATAGTGTACAGTGTCTTGCAAAAGTATTCATCTGTCTTGGTGTTTGTCTTGTTTTGTTGCATTACAAGATGGAATTAAAATGGATTTTTGGAGGGTTAGCACCATTTGATTTATACAGGATGCCTACCACTTTAAAGATGAAAATAGTTGTTTTGTTGTGATACAAACAATAATTAAGATGAAAAAAAACAGAAATCTGGAGTGTGCATAGGTATTCACCCCCCAAAGTCAATACTTTGTAGAGACACCTTTTGCTGCAATTACAGCTGCAAGTCTCTTGGGGTACGTCTCTATTAGCTTAGCACATCTAGCCACTGGAATTTTTGTCCATTCCTTAAGGCAAAACTGCTCCAACTGCTTCAAGTTAGATGGGTTGTGTTGGTGTGCAGCGATCTTCAAGTTATGCCACAGATTCTCAATTGGATTGAGGTCTGGGCTTTGATTAGGCCATTCCAAGACATTTAAATGTTTCCCTTTAAACTACTCCAGTGTAGCTTTAACAGTACGTTTCAGGTCATTGTCCTGCTGGAACGTGAACCTTCATCCCAGTCTCAAACCTCTGGCCGACTCAAACAGGTTTTCGTCCAGAATTGCCCTGTATTTAGTGCCATCCATCTTTCCTTCAGTCCTGACCAGCTTTCCTGTCCCTGCAGATGAAAAATATCCGTACAGCATGATGTTGCCACCACCATGCTTCACTGTAGGAATGGTGTTCTCAGGGTGTTGGGTTTGTGCCGCACATGGCATTTCCCATGATGGCCAAAAAAAATACATTTTAGTCTCATTTGACCAGAGAATCTTCTTCCATGTGTTTGGGGAGTCCGCCACATGCTGTTGGGCAAACTCCAAACGTGTTTTCTTAAGCAATGACTTTTTTTCTGGCCGCTCTTCCATAAAGCCCCACTCTGTGGAGTGTTCAGCTTAAAGTGGTCCTATGAACAGATATTCCCATCTCCGCTGTGGATCTTTGCAGCTCCTTCAGTATTATCTTTGGTGTCTTTGTTTCATCTCTGATTAATGCCCTCCTTGCCCGGTCTGAGAGTTTTGGTGGGCAGCCTTCTCTTGTCAGGTTTGTAGTGGTGCCATACTTTCCATTTTGCTGTAATGGATTTAATGATGCTCCCTGGGATATTCAAAGTTTGGGATATATATTTTTTATAACCCAACCCTGATCTATACTTCTTCACAACTTTGCCTCTGACCTGTTTGGAGGCTCCTTGGTTCTCATGTTGCTTGCTTAGTAGTGTTGCAGAGTCAGGGTCCTTCCAGAACAGGTTGATTTATACAGACATCATGTGACAGATCATGTGACACTTTGATTGCACACATCAACTAATTATGTGACTTATGAAGTGAATTGGTTGGACCAGCTCTCATTTAGGGGTTTCATATGAAAGGGGGTGAATACCTGTACACATTCCAGATTTCTGTTTTTTCTTCTTAATAATTGCTTGTGTCACAATAAAAACAATTTGCCCCTTTAAAGTGGTAGGCATTTTGTGTAAATCAAATGGGTGCTACCCCTCCAAAAATCCATTTTAATTCCCGTTTGTAATGCGACAAAACAGGACAAACACCAAGGGGGATGAATACTTTTGCAAGACACTGTATGAATGAGAAGCTGGCAAGCAGTGAAATAAGCATCCAATAGGAATCTAATATATTGCCTCTAAATTGCTGCATAAATATTCCTGTCACATTAATTACTGAAAACTTGCTTTAATTTAACAAGATACTGTAGCTGTTCCTCATTTGAAATCATATCTCACAAAAAAGCTGATAAGACACAAGAAGAATGCCCTTAAGTTTAAGGTCAGAATTTTTAATGCCAATAATATTAAATCTTGGTATTAAATTGGTATTTAACATTTTGCTAGTGGGAACTGAACTCTGAATATCACCCATGCTTCTTTGGTGTCATGACACACAAGTTTTGGACTCAGGTAAAGTTACAGTAGGTGGGAGGTAATAATGATTTTCCCATGCTTACAATTTTTAAAAATGAACAATGATTTAATCATGTGATAGCCTAAACTTTTTTCGGATTAATTAGAGTAGGCAAGAGCGTAATCATATTATTAGCTATGTAGTCCGGGACGCTTTACCAGCAGCTGCAATCAAGACAACTCATGTGGTGGATTATTAAGTGATTCTCCAGTAAACAGGAAAAAACAACAACAATATAACAGCACATTTACACTATTTATTGCTTTTACAGATCGGTTGTCTAATGTCCACATGACCGTGTCCACATCTGGTGCTGATTGGAGATGTGAGAAACGGTCAGTTAATACCAGGGAGTTCAGATCATTCCAGATTAAAATGTCGATTGGCTTATCTGCCATTTTTATTGGGGAAAGTTGACTGCTCTTTTGCCTAATTTTTAGTGATAGCTCCTACTACTGTACTCCAGTGTTAAACTGTGGATTATGTAAAATGCATTCATATGACCAGGTCTGGTGATACAGTGTAATCATACCATGGCAGTGTAATGTCATGTAGGGATGATAAAATCATTATATTACATAGACACAACTGTTTTACTGGAAAATACACCACTCGTATTTTTCATACGATCTACATCCGGGACATGGAGAACCAAACCCGTGACATAAATCTCTGTATGTCACTCGTGAGGAAATCGATGAATTGTTTTGATAAATTTGGGGACTTTTTGTATGTGAATGTGTCGATATAATAAAAAGAAAATCACACATTGGCTTGAAGATATGAAGTTTATCTTCTCGTGTTGAAAAACTCGCATTTTTTCATATGAAATACATCGCGGATCTGAACGACATATTTAAATAATATTGGCTGGCATCGAGTGGTCTATCGGATATATTCCATTCAGCTAGGATGATATTGAACGAGTCAGAGACGAGTAGCTGAATGGGATATATCTGATAGACCACTCAACGCCAGCCAATATTTATTATTATTATACGTACATTCCTTTCAGGTGTTCAACACATCTTTCTGTTTCAAAATAATCTCAAAACCTTCCGTATTTAACGAAGCAAACCTGGCGGCCATGTTGGCTTACAAGTTGTCACAGTCGATTGCTAGTGCGGAAGTTTTACGTGTAATACGTATCTTAAGGCATTTTCAATTCACTGAGACAGTTTACTGCAGGCACCACTGGCAAACAAAGAAATGCTTCTGTTCGTAAAAATTTCTCATTGAATATTCACATCAACTCTGACGTGTGACATCATGTTGTCTTGACAACCATCCAATATCATAAACCATATTCAATACTCATTCTCCATTGGGTAGAGTGACAATACATGTAGGATAAGCGATATGCTAACAATATTGCATGCTATCGAACCAAATGAATGAAACCCGCTTGAAGGGAATAGAGTATGTTTTTATTCCATCGAAAAAGTTTCCTGTATTTATAATATTTGCCTCTGATTAGACTCACGTTGTCAAAATGGTGAATCAGTTGAAAATTAAAATTAATTTGATTAACTTGTGTGTGTGTGGTTTTTTTTTTATATGTCTGTATAATATAAAGAGCATTACACGGTGGCACAAAGATATGGAGTTTATTTTCTCGTGTTGAAAAATATTTCACTCATTCGCTTTGCTTACTCGTGATACATACATTCATCACTCGAAAATGAAATTCATATCTTTACGCCACCGTGTAATATCCTCTATATATCGTACAAGCCTAGGAGCTCTGGCCTAAGGTTTGGGCTAGATTGTCTTTTATAATATACAGTTGAAAAGTGTATGATGATTTAGATTTCTATTTTGCACAGTGGTTACTTGACATTGTTATCTTTCTTTATCTACACTCACTATGCACTTTATTAAGAACACTTGTATACGTGTTCATTCATGCACTGATCCAATCAGCCAATCATGTGGCAGTAATACAATGCATAAAATCATGCACATATAGGTCAAGAGCTTTGGTTAAAATTCACAATAAACATCAGGATGGAGGAAAAGTGTGATCTCAGTGAATTTGATTGTACAAATATTTGTTAATCCCAGGCTGGCTGGTTTGAGGGTTGTTTTTTTTTTGGAAACCGCTGATCTTCTAGGATTTTCAAACACAACAGTCTTTACAGTTTACCCAGAATGGAGCGACAGCTCTGCGGGCAGAAAAGCTTTGTTGATTAGAGATGTCAAGGGAGCATGGCAAGACTGGTTCGAGCTGACAGGAAGGCTATGGTAACTCAAATAATCTCTCTTTACAACCGTGGTGAGGAGAAAAACATCTCACAATGCACAACACATCAAACCTTGAGGCAGATGGGCTACTAGAGCAGAACAGCACATGAGGTTCTGCTCCTGGTAGCCAAGAACAGTGCTCTGAGGATACAGTGGACACAACTAGAGAGTTGAAAATTGAAAAACTGTCCTCTTGTCATTCCCCCCCCCCCCCAGTCTTTTCACGTCAAGCACATCTTTGGTTGATTTGGTACTTTTTCAATAAGGGGAACATTGTGTGAAATTAATTTTTGTCTGGATTGATGGTTAAATCCTGATATTTGGAGAAATGATTGTGTGCTCTTAATGGGAGTGCTTGCTGTTATTCCTCCCAGCAAAATTTGAATTAAAAGTCGGTAATGTGGAGAGCCATGGTGCCTGGCTTCGGTCTCATGCGTGGAGAAACTGATTTGCAGGTATTAAATCTTAATCAGGCCAGCAGAGAGCAAGTCATGAATAAATAAAGCACTGTAGGCTTACCGGGGCTACAGGCACTGACCTTTCATTTATCTACAGTGTTTCAAGGTCCCCACCCCCTTCACTTCACCCGCAGTCCCTCCCTATTCTCTCTTCTGTTCCCTCTACGCTTATTCATAATTTTAATCACAGTTTGTCAGATACAGATTAGAGCTAGCTCTTGGCTGAGAAACCATTCATGGTGAAAAGCCTCTACTGGCCTTGTGCTTTTAAGATGGCTTTACACTGTATGATTTCTGGCCCGGTTTTGTGTCTCGGGCAAAAAGTGGTCTTGGAACGCATAATGTGACGTGCTCACTGGTGGCCAATTTAGTGCCATTGTAAACAAAGATAACTGGCAGCAAAGTTCTGGCAGTGTCTGAAATTTTAGATTAAATCTCAGAGCTGCTATGATGCTTATGCAAAAGCCACCAATACGAAGATGATGTATTATGAAGGTGAATTGAAACGACTGTTTGAATAAATGATCGTTTAAAATACTAACGGCTATTGAGTATAAGTGAGGTCATTGAATATACGTAACAAAGACCTAAACATCGTCTTTATTGGTCAAGATAGAGTCAATCGAGACAAGGTATGGGAGGCTCTTGAAATGTATGGGGTCAGAGGCCAACTGCTCAACAACATCAGAACACTGTACGCCAACAGCAAGAGCACGGTGAGGACTCCTAGTGGACTAACAGAATGGTTCAACGTAACATCTGGGGTGAGACAAGGATGTGTTTTGTCTCCACCGCACCTCATACAGTAGTCTACATGGACATCATTACACTGTAAAACTCGATAAGGTCACTGAGCTCAAAAATTTTATTGAAACCGATTAAGTAAAAATTTTTGAGGTAAGTAACTTAAATTTTTTAAGGTAAGATTTCTTAAAAATTACACTATAATTACACTTAATTGTAATTTTTAAGAAATCTTACCTTAAAAAATTTAAGTTACTTACCTCAAAAATTTTTACTTAATCGGTTTCAATAAAATTTTTGAGCTCAGTGACCTTATCGGGTTTTACAGTGTAGCAGACAAGCCAATCCCAACTTGGATGACCTGAACGAGCTAAAGGCTCGGTCCCACTGGCCGATGGACACAAAACGTATGCAAAAAGGACACAGCGGACGAGCAAAATTTCGGGGGTGGCTCTATCCGTTTTCATCCGCTCCAGAAATGGACAAAAATGGCGAAAATTTGCGAAAACAGAACGGAAAAGAATGGACGTGGGTAGTATATAGCGGGGATGTTAAACGCATGTTCATAGGAAGCCTAGCGGATGAAAGCGGATGGAAGTGGATGACAGCTCCGAAGGGGTTACCGGTGATAACTGAGAAGCGGACGCATAGCAGAAAGAGCGGATGCATAGCGGATGAAGAGGATGCATCACGTACGCCTAACGGAAACAAAGGGGATGTTGCGCGGATGTATATCGGATGCAGACCGTTCACTGCGCATGCGGGGGGTATGAATTGCATCTGCTTTGCGGATATAAAGGGATGCAGCACGCACGCCGTCAGCATAAAGCGGAAAGACGTGCTGGCGGCTACATCGATACACCTCTACTGCATCTTGTATCAACACCATGGTGCGTCAGTCAGGCAAGAAAAGGAAGTCCGTGCCTACTCGTTCAAGCCCTGGCAAGGTGAAGAAGGTCAGAACCAGCACCCCACCCCCTGACACTGACTGTGATGATGAGACTGCTGCTGCTGTGGTGGACCAGCCCCAAGGCCCTCAAGCCTCTCAAAGCCCTGCTGCTGAAGGCCCTGATGTTCAAGCCCCTGAAGGCCCTGATGCTCAAGCCCATGAAGGCCCTGATGCTCAAGCCCATGAAGGCCTTGCTGAAGCCCCTGAAGGCCCTGAACAAGCTCCAGCCAGAGGGGGGAAGAGGCAAGGGAAGAAGAAGGGAGAAAGGAAACAGTACACCATTTTCGAGGAGCATGAGGACGATGTGCTGGAATGGCTGAGGGAGAATGAGTACCTCTGGAGAAAGGGCCACAGACTGTACCGGGACACCAAGAAGAAGCAGGCAGTTTGGAGAGGCAAGGCAGAGAGCCTGGGGTACACTGCAGAAGTACTCCTTGGATGGTGGAGGCACATGCACTCCTGGTATGGGAAGCTACACCTCAAGAAATCCGGGCAGGCGGCCGTCAAGCTCACTGACCGGGAGAAGTACATCATGGCCAAGTGCAGTTTCCTGGATGGTGAGATCCGCCACCGAGGAGCAGCCCCGCTGAGACCCCTCTCCCTCAGCCAGTCCACAGACAGCCAGGCATCTTCAAGCCAGGAGCCACCTACCCTGTTCAGACAGGTGTCTTCAGAGAGTCCCACAGCAGAGACCCCCTCGACAGCTGCACTCCCCATGGTGCCGAACTTGGAAGATCCCATGGAGGATGAAGCCCTGCTCTCACAAATGGAGGAACAAGCGGCAGCCACCAGAGGCCAACCCACCCCCACCTCCACCACCAGCTCCAGAGGACGCCGGCAGAGAGGCAGACTGGATGGCCAGGACGACAGTGTGCTGTTGGAGATCAGGGACACAATGAAGGCCAGCACAAAACTTCTCTCTCAGCTGGTCGACTTGGACAGGGCATCCTCGGCCCGGAAGCCCTTCATCACTTACGTGAGCCAGACCCTGAGGGACCTGCCCGAGGCCGAGTACCAGGTGATGAAGCAGAAGATCACAGCACTTCTCCACAAACCTCAAGCCCCAGCTGAAGCTCGTCCTACCCAGTCCAGGTCTGCTCCTCCACCCCAGACGACATCTCAACCCTTCCACGGCTTTCAACAGCCCCTCACCTACCAAGGCTACGACTACCAGGACTTCCCACAGCAGAAGCAGAACTTCCCAGTCCAGGCCCAGGTTCATCGGACGCCACAGATGCCACTCCTCATCCAGCTGCAGACCAGACAGCCCCAGCACACTCATCCCAACCCTTCCTCCACCCCAGAGCCAAGGCCGTCAACGGACAATCTCTCAGCAGTATTGGGCCTGACATCTCAAGTCCTTGATGAAGGGTTTCTCAACCTCACGGGACTGAGTCAGCTCTCGGAGACCAACCTTGGCGTCCTGACCACACCACCACCTGCTGTACCCTCGAGGCTATGCACCCCAATGTCACGTCAGACCAGCACTCCAGCCACAGCCACAGCCCAAGATGACACAGCTCCATAAGTGGTCGCTGCCTTTTACGCCTCACAGCTGAGACCATGCATATGACTCAGAGTGGCACTTCAACAAACTGAGTGGTGAACACTTACAGAGACTGATGTAGGGTTGTCATTGTGAATAGTTTGAGAGATTGAGTTGTGATTGTGAACACTTGTGAGCTTGATGCTAGCTCTAATATTTTGCATTAATTGTAGCTGTTTATTAATTATAAATGTATTAATGTATTCTCTGGTAGGGAATACAATGGTTAGGGCATAATAAACAGCATTGTTTACTTATAAAATTGTTTTGTTACAGTTATGTAGCCAAAGATTGTAATGGCTTTTTTGTTACCTTATTTATTAAAATAATTGAGTATTGCACTATCTGTGAATAACTGAGCACAGGGAGTTGTGACTAACAGTGCAACCATAACAGCATGCTATGGTCCACCAACGTAGTCTGGTCTGGGATCAGTTGGCCACAGTTGGTCTTTATTTTTTACTGATGGGCAAAAAAGGCCATTTACACAAGGGATGTTATACTTTATTATTATCTGGGGAAAAGAACTTTTAGACTTGGGGAAATTTGTGAGATAGGGAAACCTCCGGACATACGCTTGCAGTGCAACCATACTGGGACTGTATGGTCCACCATCCCAGCTGCCACACATATGAATCTTTATTATCAATAACAATTTATTCAGTAATCAACACATTTTAAATGAAACAAAGCTGTTTATTAATGCCCTATCCATTGTAGGACCCCATAACATAATTTAATAACAATAAACAGCTACAAATACACAATAACATAGTAATGCAGTGTTCTTATAGCACAATCTCATCAGTTTTATGCAACAGTCTCAAATAAGCATCCATTCTAATCATCCATCTTCCTGTCTTGCCACTCAACTGATCCAGCTGGGGAGTTGCACCAGTGTCTCAGGAGGTTGCGCTGCTTCTTCCCTTCACATGAACCTCTGTTGGGGCCTTGTACACCCACAGTGTCCATCAGGTTAGGTCCTTGCCTCCATTCACCAGGCTTCATTTCCTCATTCCCTTGTTGACGGTCGACAAGTCTGTTCTGCAACACTGGGTAGCGGGTGCGCATGAGATTGTGCAGGATGCAGCAAGCTTCCACGATGCTCCTCACAGTCTCTGGGTCATGCTGCATGGTGGTGAGAAGTATCTGAAACCTGTTGGCCAGGATGCCGAAGGCGTTCTCCACCACCCGTCTTGCCCTGGACAGCCTGTAGTTGAAGATCCTCTCTTCACGGGTGAGGTATCTTGAACTGTACGGTTTCATGAGGTAGGTTCTGAGGGAGAACGCATCATCACCAATGATGAAGTAGGGCACATCTTGTGTGTCATTGGGAAGGGGTCTGGACCTGGAAAACCCATGATGAGGTTGCGTTCCAGCCCATCCTTGAGGTCACTTGCATTGTATATCTGGGCATCTGAAGCTGACCCGTTGCCTGAAGTATCGATGTAGATGAACTTGTAGTCAGCATCAACCATGGCAAAGAGGATGATACTGAAAAAGCCCTTGTAGTTGTAATAAGTGGACCCTGAGTTGGCTGGAGCTTTGCAGGCCACGTGCTTCCCATCTATGGCTCCAACGATGTGGGGAAAGTTCCACCTCTGATACCAATCCTCTGCAAGTTGTCTCCAGCCTTGTTCAGTGGTGGGGCACCTGAGGAGTTCGTCCACGTATTCTTCAACGATGGCCTGTACCACTTCTCTGACGACTTTGCTGATGCTGTTGTGTGGCACCCTCCATGCATACTGCATGTTTCTATATGTGGTTCCAGAGGCCAGGTGCCGCAGAGTCAGTGCCACCTCCAGTCCAGGGTCCAGGTTGGGACGGAAGTTGGTGCTAGCCTTGGTCAACCTGGGTCTCAGACGCTCTACAAGTTCATCAAACATGGCTGGTGGCATCCTCATGAAGTGATGGAATGCACGAGGGTCTTCATTCCTCAGCTCCACCATCAACTGGTCATACAGTCCAAACTCCATTCTTCTCACGATCCATCCTCGGACCCACACAGCTCTTGGACATCTCCTTCTTCTCCTTCTGTCTAAAACTTGATACAGTCTGAACAGGTTGTGGTTCTGCTGTTGAATGAGTGCAGCTAACATATGGACTCTTTGATCATCCTTGGTGGAGAACAACTGATGATGTTGAAGACCAAGACCAAGGGTGATGAGATCTGTACACCATGGCTGTTCGACTCATACTGAGATCCAGATGATTTTCTCCCCCTTTTTATACAAAATATCGATTGTCCGCTAGGTGTCCTTCTACATACTCTAGACATACTCCAGACATCCTAAATATACGAGATACATCCCAGATATAAACGCTTTGTCCGTTTTGAATACTTTATATACGAGATGCATACGCTTACATCCTTTCTATTTCCGTGCTACTAACGATGAATAGACGTTTCATGTACCTTATCTTTCCTCCCTCTTTCCGTTTTCAGCTGCAGCGGATGTGAGTTGCGAGGATGCCCAGAGGATGCAGAGAGGATACAGCAGACGTTTAACGGATGATAACGGACATAGAACGTTTGTTGCTCGTATATGTCACGGATTTACATCGTACACGGCGGAAAGTTCATCCGTTCTAAAAGTTTTGTGCAGCTCAAAACTTTTTGCGCGGATGAAATCACAGTGGACGGATGCTCGATGGATAGAGCGTATGAAGCACATATGCAATGAGTACACAACGGATGCATAGCGTTTTCCAACGGATGGCAAAGATTTTTTTACGTTTTACATCCTCTTTGCATCCGTAAGTGCAGTGGGACCGGGCCTTAATCTTTGCTGATGATCAGGGTTTGTTGAACGAGTGCCAACAAGAACTCCAGACGCATACAATGAGCTTAAACGCTATGTGCAAGGATCACGATATGAAAACCAACAAGTCAGAAGTCTTGTCAGTAAGTAGATCGCCATCACATCTTCTAATCACCATCAGTGACATGACTCAAACAAGTCCAAGAATTGAAATATCTGGGCACTATCTTTATGGAAAATGGGAAACTGGACATGGAGATAGAAATACAAACACAAAAAGCAAACAAAGTTAGTTACCAGCTGGCTCCATGAACATCAAGGCACAACTCATAACATAAATACCATCTTTCTACCAACTCTGGCAGACTAAGCTTAAACATGGACACTGATGAAAGCATTAGAGAGAAAAAAAAAACAACTTGTGAAATGGGATGTCTCTGAAAAGCAGCAAATAAGACCAGGCAAGACAGAATAAGGAACGAAGAGATAAGGAAAATGGTGGGCACAACACCAGTCCTCACATCCAGCGACAAAGAATCAAGTGATTTGGTCATCTCAACAGATTGTCGCTCCACCATCCAGCATTCAGAGCCTATAATTTGAGAAGCTCAGAGACCTGAGCCTGAGGATGCCCTAGTAAATGCTGGATTGATGGTGTGAGAGAGACCCTCAGTATCCATCACCTGTCTACTGCCAAAGCCACACACCAAGCCCTTGACCAGTGTCTCCATCTCCTTGTGACACCACCGAGTACAAGCAGAAGATAAAGTGAGTAAGTTAAAATACTGAAATGCTCACGATAATTATTACAACATTACCAGCAGTGTTGTAGTCGAGTCACTAAACCTTGAGTCCGAGTCCAGTCTCGAGTCCCCAGTATTCAAGTCCAAGTCATTAAAGAAAATATCGAGACGAGTCCGAGTCGAGTCCACTATTGATCTGAATTGAGTCTGAGAACAAGACTCCAACCGCACCAATTGACGGTGTCTGTTGCTGCCTTTATGTGAAAGCGTCTTTGCTACTGTGTTGGACTAACGTTACTGCTTGACTGCCCCATTTTAGTTAATAGGCTACAGATAAAAAGCTTGTTCATTGCTCAGCAAGCCCCGCCCACTATCAACAGGGCAAATAACATGAGAGAGGGTTAACACTAGCTAGTTCATCAGTCAGCAAGCAAGCCCCGCTATCAACAGGGCAATGAACATAGCGTGTCACTTAAGCCAGTATCTCACTGGGCTGCGACAGCTTGTGACAAATTGCGAACGTTATTCGCGAGAGAGTTTCAAAAGTGTCTTGAAACATTCGCAGGGCTTCTCAATTTCCTCGCATGAGTCACAAAGTGTCGCTCCATCGTCGCTGAAATTTTGAACATGTTCAAAAAATTTGTGCGACAAAATTTCTCTCAAAATAGCCGCAAAAGCGTCGCTGGTGTCGCAAACCCGTCACGAACCCTTCTCAAGTCAGTTTCCGTGAGACAGGAAGTGCGAGTGTCTCTCACTGGGCTGCGACAGCCTGCGACTAGTTGGAGACACAACAATTGCGATAAAATATGCAAATATCAATTCAGTGTGATTCCAAGTGAAAATTGTCGCTAATTCGCATATTTTATCGCAATTGTTGTGTCTCCAACTAGTCACAGGCTGTCGCAGCCCAGTGAGATACTACCCTTACTTCTCTGGGTGGAGTCTTGCCAAATGACGATTGAAGTTCGAGGTTGTCCCCGTCGTCTCCTCGATAGTTCTTCTACATATGGAACACATAGCAGTGCATTTTTTCCCACTGCACGAGAAATCTGTATAAGCAAAGCGGACAATCCTAGGGGTGTTTTCTCCAGGCGTTTTAGCGCCATTAACGTTAGTTTGTTCCTGAACATGATGTATGAACAGGTGAATGTGCATTCTCTTGCACGAAATCAGTGTAAAATTAATGTAGATATAATGCCAAATTATTATGACACGTTAGAAAAAATAAAGAAAAAAATCAGAGTCCTTGTCTCCGATTTACGAGTCCGAATGCAGTTAATGCACGAGTCTGAGTCATCTCATTGGTGCTCAAGTCCAAGTCAGGTCACGAGTCCTTAAAATTAGGCCACGAGTCCTGGACTTGAGTACTACAAGCCTGGTTACAACCCTACACGCCTGGCCCCTTGTACAGTGTGTTGCAAAGCTACTATATTGCCTCAAGTTCGCTTTAAAGAATAGCCATTCCATGTTGTACTCCTTAAACCCAAAAACGAACAGCTCCAACCTCCTCTTTGTTGCCTTTTAAAACTTCTTTTCTCTCTGCATAACGTTGCTCCTATTATTATGAAGACTTCTTTTTTCTGTTTATGTGCACTCGCTTTCTGCAGATTGTGCTGATTAATGATGATGATGATGTCATTTTCTTTAATCGCAAGTCTGTCTTTAGAGGATCTTCAGTGAATGATGGCATGACATGGTGAACACGCTATCAAACAGTCTTTTATCGAATTCGGCCATTATTTTTTGGGATCATCAATCATACAGTGTGATAAGTAATAATTTAAAAAAGACTGCTGAAATTAAAATTGCATAGTCTAAAACCTGACTCTCTCAGTTTCATGCAGGCATTCTGGCACTCTTTAACATATGCAGTGTTTATTCCATTGGAATGGAACAAGCGTGTGATTGTTCCACCTCGGTGCTGTTCTTTAGGCAGGTGAAAACACAGCAATCAGACTCGGGTGTACACAAAAACAACCTGTACAAGAGTTTCATGTTTCTGTCCAGGTCCAAGTGAACTCTGTTACCAGCTGCAATAAGAGGAAGTCAAACAGACGTGTTTTGGTTGCAGTATTTTTTATAGACGAGAGCTGCTATACGACGTCACGAGGGCCCGAGGACAGCGCTGTAGTGATGCCATGTGTTCTGGACATTTGGACTGAAGAAAGAGAATATAATCACAGGGTGCAATGCAACACACAAAACATTGTAAACTAGTTATCTGAATAATTACGTGATTGTTTCTTTGACTCGGACTCTGCTTTCTGTGTGCTTGGGTGATGTTACACCTCTCTCTCTCTCTCTCGCTCTCTCTCTCTCCTGCACTGGACTCATATGCAACATTGCACACAGCGCATATATGTATATATTCTCGATATTTTGTCCTTTTTATCCCCCCGGCATATAATGCAGGGGATATAGCTATCGCTCTGTCCGTCTGTCTATCGGTCTGTAAACGTTTTAGTTTCCGGAGCATAACTCAAAAACTATTGCGCATTTTTTTTTTTTCACAAAACCTGACAATTATGTTAAGTGCCTAGAGGAGTTGTGCCTTTTGACATTTTGGGATTTCTGTGATTATTTTTTTTTTAATTATTATTTTTTTACATATTTCCATGGCAACCAATTCAACTTAAGAAAATTTGGAGCGGGGTTTCATGTGGGGGCTAGGGGGATATGTCATCTCCTGATGACTCTTGTTCTCTATCGCCATAGCACTATTTCCCCCTCCCCCCTCTTATCTGGACTATTATCATGTACCATATCACATGTTGCACTATTATTATTACAGTTGCACCATATCTACGGCTACATCATTTCACTGTGTCACTTTATATTCTCTATACCACTAGTTTATGCACACCACTAGTAGATGTACCGTAGTGCCACTACCAATTCTTGTTGTTTGTTGCTGTCTTTTGTGAGCAATTGTCCTTATTTAGCTCTGTCTTTATTCTATTATATTTCATTCTATTCTATATTCTATTCTGTTATTAAATAATATTGGCTGGCGTTGAGTGGTATATCAAATATATTCCCTTCAGCTAGCATGATATTGAATGAGTCGAAGACGAGTAGCTGAATGGAATATATCTGATGTACTGTGAAAAAAACCCCAGCCAATATTATTATTATTATTATTATACATACACACTCCTTTCAGGTGTTCAACACATCTTTCTCTTTCAAAAGTCTCTCAAAATTTTCCGTGTTTAACGAAGCAAACCTGGCGGCCATGTTTATTTACAAATTGTCACATCGCACACTAGTGCGGAAGTTTTACGTGTAATACGTATCTTATGGCATTTTCAATTCACTGTGACAGTTTACTGCGGACGCTACTGGCTAACAAAGTAATGCTTCTGCGCATGTGCAGTAGAAAACGTTTTCATTGAATATTCGCATCAGCTCTGACGCGTTCATGTGTTCGGTCATGTCCTCTTGACAACCATGCAATAACGTAAGCCATATTCAACGCTCATTCTCCATTGGATAGAGTGACATAATATACGTAGGATAAGCGATAAGCTAACAATATTGCATGCTATCGAATCAAATGAATGAAACCCGCTAGAAGAGAATAGAGTACATGTTTTTATTCTATCGAAAAAGTGTCCTGTATGTATAATAATTTATTATATCTGTCTTTATTCTATTATATTTTATTCTATTCATTTTTTTTAACTTGGTCTACATAAGCTATATTTTACTCTGTACCTGAGCTGCTGCAATACCTGAATTCCCCCTCATGGGAATCAGTAAAGGAATATCTCATCTCATCTCAGCTCATCTTATCTTATCTAAATTCTGACCAATGAATAACAGGGTATTATTGGTATGTTTTCAGTCCTACATTGCCCTTCAACCCTCAACCAATTTTTTTTCCGTTCTTTTAATTATGTGCGCTATTTAACTCAACCAAATTAAATAGCAAGCCAATCAACCAACCAAAAATATACAGTTTGCTATGATATAGACTGAGTATCCTGAGTTTCATCACCTGAAAACTGACTGATGTGTCCTTTCAATATCTAATAACTCCAAACATTGCACCAGCAAGGACATAAAGTACTGAGTGCACTTACGAAGCCAGAAGTATTCAATAGCAATATCATGCTTATCACACTCTGCTAATGACTCTCTGCTTCCTGACCTGCCATGGTGATAGGTGTGTATGTGTGCGTACTACACTGACAGCCACGCTTTGATCAGAGAGACTGCATTATACACAGTGACATCAGAGGCATGTTGGAGAACGTGTGTTTGTCCCTGGATTATATGTCCTTATGAATGATCCTGTATGCCAGGCGATGGAGCAGTGGAGCAGCGCACAGCTCAAGTCACTAGTGTCGTGTCCGCTCAATTGAGGCTTTTATTAAATCGACTTTGTCTCACAGGGTCAGATCGATTAGTCATGCTTACTGCGATCCCAGACGAGTCTGTCCCTCAGACGTCACCGTGACGGACTGTGTGTCTGCATGTGGGAATGTGCTTAACAGAAGACCACGCATTTAATATGGGATTTGCAAAGACTGGAAGATGAAGATCAGGCTGGAGATATAAATGTCAAAAATAATTGTACCAGGATGCAACAATGAAAATAATTTTATAAATCATGAATCCATAGTCAGTTTTATAAATGTATCGCTTATAATACGTAATAAATATTTCAAATATTGTACAACCCCAGTTCCAAAAAAGTTGAGACACTGTGTAAAACATAAATAAAAACAGAATGTGAAGATTTGCAAGCCATGGAAACCCTACATTTCACTGAAAATACTACAAAGACAACATATCAAATGTTGAAACTGAGAAATTTTATTGTTTTTTTGAAAAATACAGTATATGCTCATTTTTGGGCAGCACGGTGGTGTAGTGGTTAGCGCTGTCGCCTCACAGGAAGAAGGTCCGGGTTCGAGCCCCGTGGCCGGCAAGGGCCTTTCTGTGCGGAGTTTGCATGTTCTCCCCGTGTCCGCGTGGGTTTCCTCCGGGTGCTCCGGTTTCCCCCACAGTCCAAAGACATGCAGGTTAGGTTAACTGGTGACTCTAAATTGACCGTAGGTGTGAACGTGAGTGTGAATGGTTGTCTGTGTCTATGTGTCAGCCCTGTGATGACCTGGAGACTTGTCCAGGGTGTACCCCGCCTTTCGCCCGTAGTCAGCTGGGATAGGCTCCAGCTTGCCTGCGACCCTGTAGAACAGCACAAAGCGGCTAGAGATAATGAGGTGAATGAGAGATGCTCATTTTGAATTTGATGTCAGCAACACGTTTCAAAAACGTTGGGACAGGGGCATGTTTACCACTGTGTTGCATCACCTCTACTTTTAACGACACACTATAAACGTTTGAGAACTGAGGAGACCAATTGCTGTAGTTTTGAAAGAGAAATATTGTCCCATTCTTGCCTGATATACAATTTCAGTTGCTCAACAGTTTGGGGTCTCCTTTGCCATATTTTGTGCTTCAAAATGTGCCAAATGTTTTAAATGGGAGACAGGTCTGGACTGCAGGCAGGCCAGTTTAGCACCCGGACTCTTTTACTACACAGCTGTGCGGTTTTAATATGTGCAGAAAGCGGTTTGGCATTGTCTTGCTGAAAGAAGGAAGGCCTTCCCTAAAAAAGAGTTTGTCTGGACGGCAGCATATTGCTCTGAAACATGTACAGTATACATCATTCAGAATTAATGATGCCTTCCCAGATGCTACCTATGTCATGTGCACTAATGCACCCTCATACCATCACAGATGCTGGCTTTTGAACTGTGCACTGATAACAAGCCGGATGGTCCCTCTCCTCTTTAGCCAGGAGGACGTGGTGTCCATGATTTCTAAAAAGAATTTCCACTTTTGATTCGTCAGACCTCAGGGCAATTTTCCACTTCGCCTCAGTCCATCGTAAAAGAGCTGGGGCCCAGAGAAGGTGGCGGTGTTTCTGGATATTGTTTATATCTGGTTTTAACTTGCATTTGTGGATGCAATAATGAACTGTTTTCATAGACAATGGTTTTCTGAAGTGTTCCTGAACCCATACAGTGATTTCCCCTCCAGACACATGTCTGCTTTTAATGCATTGTTGCCTGAGGGCCTGAAGATCACAGGCATCCAATGTCAGTTTTCAGCCTTGTCTCTTGCATACAGAGATTTCTCCAGATTCTCTGAATCTTTTAATGATATTATGTACCAAAGATGATGTGATCCCCAAATTCTTTGCAATTTTACATTGAGGAACGTTAATTCTGAAATTGTTGCACTGTTTGCCCACACAGTCTTTCATAGAGCGGTGAACCCCTCCCCACCTTTACTTCTGAAAGACACCACCACTCTGGGATGCTTTTTTTATACCCAGTCATGTTACTGACCTGTTGCCAATGAACCAATTAGTTTTCTTTTAGCATTACACAATTTTTTCGGTGTTTTGTTGGCCCTGTCCCAACTTTTCTGAAACGTGTTGCTGACATCAAATTCAAAATGAGCATATATTTAAAAAAAAAAAACAATAACATTTCTCAGTTTCAACATGTGATATGTTGTCTTTGTATTATTTTCAGTGAAATATAGGGTTTCTATGATTTGCAAATCTTCACATTCTGTTTTTATTTGTTTTACACAGTGTCCCAACTTTTTGGAATTGGGGTTATATGTGTATATTCCTGACTTACAAATTATATTCCCACATTTATACTCATGTTATAGCTTTACTGAGTATTTTACATGGTTTGAAGTTTTCAGGACTTTTACTTAATGTTTAAGCCCCGGCCCTTCAGCTTCCTGCAGCTATTCATTGGTCTTCACCCCTCAGCTTCCTGTAAGCATTTTTCAGCAATTCTTGATGTACACGTTTCTACATATTTCACAAAAACTATGTCTAGAAATCAAATATTCATCATTTTGAATCCTAATTTTTTTTTTTTAATTGCCCACTGTAGTTCATTTCGGCATGAACAAGGTCAAGCTGAAAGAACAACTGAGCTGTTCTACAGGCAATTCTCTGGTTATAACGTGTACTCTGGAAGCTTATTCTGTTTTCAAAAAAAAGAGAGAGAAAGATGATATATTTCATAAAAATGGAATCCACATATGCAGAAATAGATTTGGAGTCATTAAAATAGCCTTAAACTTCAGCACTTGGAAAATCCTGCTGATATTTCAGCCACCATATCTTCATCCTTTACCATCATCCTTTTCTAAACAGCATGGAGTGATTTATATTAGCAGGATGTCTTGCACTAACCGCAATCTTTAATCTATCCTTCTTGCTATTACCCAGTAATTGCTGATACACATCCAGGTCATTCAAGATCGTTCATTAAGTTTAGCCCCAAAACAAGAAAAAAAAGCAAAGGGAGCTTTTAATATTTAGGGGAAATTTATTTCATATATTTTTATTTCATTTCCTTTCATTTACAGCACAACATGAAAAGACCGCTTGCAAATCGGATTATGGACTTATGATTCAGGAAATGACTATTTTAATGTTTTATCTCCATCATTACCATTTGGATTGAATAAATTCCTGAATGAAAAAAGTAATAAATCAATTCACAGCATCCCTTTTGATTTTGCATAATCAACACAAGGTGTAAATGTAAGCAGTGCTAGTTTTTGCTGTGCCGCCTCCGTGGAAATGCTTGTCGGTGACGTTCCCTCCTGCCCACCACAAATGCCGATCTGTCACCATGGCATCCCATCATCGTGTCCTTTTCACAAGAGAAGACCTTAAACCAGCTTGTATCACAGGCTATCACCAAGGACCCCAGGCAAGGTTCTAAATATGAGCAGGGTTTGTGATCCCTGACTATCTGATACACATTCATCTAATGTTTGTGAGTTGTTTCTGTGAGGTGCAACATGGCTTAAGCTCAGGGAAATCGGTTGCTTGTCAGTATTCTAGGCATGTTTCTCTCTCAGCACTGCACCACTCTGGTGGTCCATTGCATGTTTCATTTTCAGTTCCATGCCGAAGGGATAAGCCGTGGCCTCATCGTGCTTGGTTATAGATTTCCTAATCTCTGCTTGGTGCACTCTGCTAACTGATCTTTCTCCTCTTTCTCTTTTCCTCTGCTGTCCTCTCTCTCTCCATATTACCTGTACTCCTTTTGTCCTCTTCTTCCCTCGTTTCCTCTCCCACGGTGCAGGTCTCTGTCTGGTCGTATTGTGGGAGGTGTCTGGTGGTTCTTCACCTTAATCATCATCTCCTCCTACACGGCTAACTTGGCCGCTTTCCTCACCGTCGAGAGAATGGTGTCGCCCATTGAGAGTGCTGAAGACCTGGCCAAGCAAACAGACATAGCATACGGCACGCTAGACTCAGGCTCCACCAAGGAGTTTTTCAGGGTGAGTTTAGTGTGTTGAAAAAAACTAATCAAGCTGTCATTTTTTGGTTCTCAATTTATTTTATGAGGGAATGAAAATTATTGATTAATTACATTGATTTAAAGGAAATTTTAAGACATTAATGCTCATGCAGAACTGTTGAAGAACATGTTTGGAGAATAACGCATGAGTATATGAGCCGAGCATGTAAGTATTCTCAAGATGACATGAAATAGTTTGTAAACTGGGTTAGTATTGATGTTCATAACACAATCATAAGCATTGCCTGAGTTTTAATAAACAGTCAGTATTATAATATACAGAAGTTTACATACAGTGATATGAATGTCATCTTTGATATGAATGTCATGTCAATATTTGGGCTTTCAGTAATTTCTTTGAACTGTTGTCTTTCTGTGGCAGAATGATTGTACAGCATACAGCTTTAATAAAAAAAAAAAAAAAAACTAGAATTTGGTGCACAAGTTTTTAATTAGGGCCCGAGCACCGTTCGGTGTGAAGACTCTATTGTTTTTCGAAGGATTATTATTATTATTATTATTATTATTATTATTATGCCGTGTTTGGCCTTATTTGAGGCATTTCCCATGCACGAAAACTCATGAAATTTGATAAACACATCAGTCATTGTCCTCGCTACTCAGCCACAGACTTTTCGCCCCAGGCATGGCCCAGGGACTTCATAGCGCCCTTTTTTCCAATTCCCATTGAAATGAATGGGTAGAACTTTGGAATGATGATGTCATAAGGCCATTTGGAGTGAAATTACACATGGTCATTTTTAACGTACTCCTCCTAGATGGTTCATCAAATTCATGTCAAACTTGGCAAACATGATGCCAAGATATTGCTGAAGTTGAATTGCTAAGGGATTTTTGATATGTTGTAATATGTTGAAATAATATAACATATAATATGCCAAGATATTGCTGAATGTTGAACTTGATATCTTGTAATATGATTCTGATTCTGATGCACTGGTTCGTTTGCATGTGTGAACACGCAGTCTGTATGCTACAATGTAACAATTTTACTGCCTGGTGCAGACCAAATAATCGAACAGACACACGCACACACACACACACACACACACACACACACACACACACACACACACACACTAATAGTGACCTTCTATCATTATGCATTTTGTTGCAGACAAAATGCACAATGATTTTTGATATATTGTAATATGTTGAAATATTATAACATATAATATGCCAAGATATTACTGAATGTTGAATTTGATATCTGTAGGATATTGCTGAATGTTGAACTCGATATCTTGCAGTATGACTCTGATTCTGATTCTCTTTAGCCGTTATGAGCCTGTCTAACGAACATTTGATGAATATATGACATGTGACTGTTTTGTTGGGTGGCGGGATGTCCTGGGTTGCAGAACCACACGTGCGAGGGCCTGTTAAGGCCGCCAGCGGCTTTCATTTTCTTTGGGTTTTCTGAAATCAACACAGGGTCAAAATTATGCATACAGGGTCAAAAAATTTACATACGCTCACAGATTATTAATTCAGAGGTGCTGAAACTTCCAAAATGTCTCTTATCTTGCCAAGGCTGAGGTCTCTTAACTTCCTGTTAGTGATCATGATTGACTACAGCTGGTAGCTTCTCTGTGCCTTCATAAAAAGGGTTTGTTCACAGCACTCATTGGATTGACCAACACACAGTTAAATAGGAAAGTCCAAAGAGCTCAGTGCAGATCTGAGAAAGAGGATGGCAGATATACACAACTCCAGAATGTCTCTTGGAGCCATTTCTAAACAACTGCAAATTCCAAGATCAGTTCAAACAATTGTATCCAAGTTATTGTGAGGTGTAGTCACTTTGCCAAGCCACTTTGCTTCAAGAAAACCCAAACTGTCACCCTCAGCTGAAAGGAAATTGGTTTGGATGGTCAGGAACAACCTGGGAACCACCATGGCACAGCCCTGCCATGAACTGGAAGCTGATGGATCACTGTCTACAGTTCAGATCACCATGGACTAAGAGGCTGCTATCCAAGAAATAACCCCCTGCTCCAAAATTGACACCTTCAAGCTTAACTAAAGTTTTAAGCTGACCACATGGACAAAGAAAAAGCCTTCTGGAGGATAGCTGTATGGTCAGATGAGACAAAGATTGAGTTGCTTGGCCACGATGACCACCATGTACAGAGGGACACTGTACCAGCTGGTGGTGATAGGATCATCATGCTCTGGGGCTGTTTTGCTGCCAGTGGAACTGGTTCATTGCACAAAGTGAATGGAATAATGAAGGAGGACTGCCTCAGAATTCTTCAGCATAAACCATTGGAAACTTGAACACGACTTGGGAGTTACAACAGGACAATAAATCCAAACACGCATCAGAGCTGGTTGTGGAAGATAAAGCAGGCTAACATTCAGCTTAAAACAAGTCCTGACTTCAACCCTATTGAAAATATATGGACCGTGTTTATAAGTCGAGTCCATGCCAAGAAAACAAAATAATAATTGAATTTTACCAATTCTACCATGAAGAGTTGTGAAATATCCAACCAGAATTCTGCCAGAAGCTTGTTCATGGTAAACAAAAACGTTTGGTCAAGGTGAATCTTGCGGAGAGACATTTTATCCAAATATTAGGTGTGCTGTATGTATAATTTTGACCCTGTGTTGATTTCAGAAAACCCAAAGAAAATTAAAACTTGTGCACCAAATTCTAGTATTTTTTTTTAATTAAAGCTGTATGCTGTACAATCACTCTGCCACAGAAAGAGAACAGTTCAAAGAAATCACTCAAAGCCCAAATATTGCCATGACATTCATATCCAAGATGACATTCATGTCACTGTATGTAAACGTCTGACCACAACTGTACTGTATATTTAGGCAGTGCCTAAAAGCAGAGCTCCCAATGAGTGTAAAATTTGTTAATAAATAATCCCACGTTATTTTTTAAAAAAGCAAATTAAAAATTATCAATGGATAAAAACCCATCTATTTTCCAGAAATAAAGATACACATTTCATTGTCCAGTGGTCATCTTTATGAGATGTTGCCTTTCACTTACGATCGGGTTTCCTGTGGTGGTACACGTACATCGTTCTTACAGATGTCATACGGTCGCAAAAGCCGTCAAAAATCAGGTCGATACATTGTCATATTCTCTTAAGTATGGAGCTCCGCTAATATGTAAGTCAGTAAGCAAGTAAGTAAATGGTAAATAAATGAATTAAGTACTGTAAATGGTCTATAAATGGCACTTTTCTGTGTTTCCTATATAAATTACATTGTTTCAGAAGGTGTATATATAACACACAATTAGTCTGTCCACATTCACTGGATATGAGCAGTCATGCACTCTGATTGGCTACTCTACTACAAGGCTATCAGCTCATATACCTTGAGTAGAGAAAAACAAAATGGCAAAAAAAAAAACCCACAAAAAAAGCAGCAAAATATGGAATAAAAGTATTTGATGGTAAGAACATATCTTTTTTAACATTTTTCAGGAATTATTATTATAGCATTTTTCACAAATTGCTCCTGTCATTTTGCCGGTTTGTTTACATTCTAAGCGGAAATTATTTTGTCGGATGTTTCGTATAAAGTTTTTCTTTATCGAATTTGCAAGAAATAAAAATGCTCTGTTTCTCCAAATCCAGTGAATGTGGATAGAATAAAAGTTATTCCACTCAATCTCGTCATGCTATCAGCTCATGTACGACTCGATTTCGTGGAATAACTGTTAAATATATGAAGACACTAAATCCATATTTATAAGGGCTTTATTTGTTTCATGGAAATATCCTCAGTGCAGAGCTGTTGGTTCATCTATAGAATTTGATTTACTGAAATCATTTACTCCATTTATAAGACTAGCTGTGAGCTATAGCTAGTCTTATAAACATAGCTATAGCTACTAGCTATGTGTCCCCTAAAATTACAATTAAAATGAGAATAAATGACTGAATAAAATAAACATTAAACACAATAATTAAAATTTTTCCACTCCAGCAATAGGAGAGACTGCTTATCCATCCATTATCTATACCACTTATCTGTCAGCATTACAGGGAAGCTGGAGCCAATCCCAGGTGACTCCAGATGAGAGGCAGGTATCCAATCTACCACAGGGCTAACACAGAGACAGACAACTATTCACACTCACATTCACACCTAGGGACAATTTTTGACTTAATCCGCATGTCTTTGGACTGTGGGAAGAAAATGGAGCAGGCATGAGGAGAGCATGCAAACTCCACACAGAAAGGCCTCAGTCAGTTACTAGGTTCGAACCCAGAACCTTCATGCTGTGCACTGTGAACTGCAAACAAGTAGTCAGTCTCAGTCCCCAGGAATTCTGCTGTTTCCTTTAACCAAAAGGTATAAATATGGTGTTACACCCATGTGAAATCATTTTGACATCCATAGGAAAAAAACAAAAAGCAAAAGAGACAGATGGCTATTGACCTTCACAATAAATTTAAAAATATCACTAAATAGAAATTAGGGCTATAAGATACACATGTCTGAAACAGTTGGAAATTTGTCAGGAATTGGACCCATGAGTCCATGTTCCCCACACACAGTGAGGAATATGATGAAGGAAGAAAAAAAGCACTCAAACATTTCTGTTTTAGCATTGTGCGGTTTAGATTCTTGTGCTTATCAACCGTTAAATGTCACTTTCACAATAGCAAGCCATTTTAAAGCATTGCAAACGTATTGCTGAATTGAAGAGGGAAGTCCACATGCACAAACCTAATACAAAGAAGCTTAAAATGTTCTGCATGGTGGAGTGGAACAAGATCCTTTACATGTGGTTCCAACTTTGTTAGACATTTCAGCAAGAGACTCAGGGCTGTTATTCTCTCCAGGGCAGACGGCAAATTAAAGTTGTAATTTTAAAAGTGACAGAAATTTTGGAATCAATGTCTAGTAGTTGGGGGGGGGGGGGGGGGGGGTTAATTTTCATGAAGGGTGCCAATAATTATGGATGGCACTGTTTTTCAGAACCATGTGTCTTTCTATGAATGTTTTATATTCCATCAGATGCAGGCTTATTAATCAGATCTTTCATGTCCTCCTTTAATGAACATCATTTATAGCTTATGCGTGTAAGTCATTATGATCGCCTTCAAATAAAGGACTGTGATTAAGTATGTCAGGTGAAAATTTATATTCAATCCAAATTGCTTGAAACTGCTCTCACTGAATTCAGAATTGAATGCTGAACAACATACTTTTTACAGAATTAAATCATGTTTATTCGTTCTTGAGATATTACAAATCAAAGATTGAAAAAATGGCTTAATTTTTAGAAAGCTGTCGTAATATTCTGTAACAGGATCACATGGTCCAAAATGGGCCTCATTAACGAATGAGATCAATTTTTTTTTCTTCATAACTTTTCTATTTTTCAAGATATTTACATGGAAATTGTCAGGCACATAGATAGTTGTATACTGAATACAACGTTTGAAAACAATAAAAACCAATTATGCAAATCAGTATTTAATTAGCATTAATTATGCTAATTAGAAAACCCCGTTAAATTGATACACTCAATAAAAAAGGTAATAAAAGATTTCTAATACTCTGTTTGTGCTCTGTAGGCCTTTGTATTTCTCAAAAGTAGGGCCTACTAGTGTTTACATGAAATAATATAAATTATTCTTATTTCAATTAATATTCACACCTTTCAAGGCGAACCTTGAAAAAGCTGTGTTCTACATCCAGTAAACAATTCCAATTAATTGAATTGAAATTGACACTCGTGTTTCTGACTTCCAGTTTTTTTAAATATCATTCCGTCCACTAAGCTCTCAATATTTTTCATCAAAACAACTACAGTTATATTCTAAAATAGTTATTTATTTACATGAATCGGTTTGATTTGAAAAAATAAGTAGGTAAAGCTATGAAAACTCACCTCAAAGTCTCCCGTGAATCAAAACGTCAAAACTAGCAGATGGAAAATTTTGCTGAATACTGCATCAGAAACAGTGAGAGCTGGAGAACATTTCTATAAAAGTTATCTGATTGATATTCATGAATAATCCAGTCGGAAACTGATCAGAAGAGAGAGAGAACCTGAATGCTTTCCCGTTACTCAAAAAGCACCGGCAGTTTCCTGATGTCACGCGAGCAGAGAGTGAACTGTGTTGTATCAACTTCAACCTGCCATTACTCCCAAAGTACTGAACAGATCTTAAAGGAGAACTGAATGCAAATTTTTTTTATGATCAAAATTCTATTTATCTCATTTTATTAAATATAGGAATGCATTTTTGATTGCTATTTTGTCACTGCTATAGCAAGTTATGAGTGTTTGAAATATGCTATGTAATATATCAGTCCACATGTCAAAGCAATGGCTGTAAACGAGATTCGTTGAGACCTGTGTGAGACATCGTAGTACAGAAGTAAAACATACAGCGGAAATCAAAGTGACCAACGTCTGCCAACGTTGTCAAAAGATGTGTGCGCTCTCTTTCGAATGCTGATGTAATCAAGCCGGAAGTTTTGTTTGTTTTGATAGCAATCAGGAAAGTTTGAAAAAAGTAGGCAGTAATCGTCATTTAAAGCCTAGGTCACAACCGGACGTATGATTTTTTGGCCGTGCGATTTTTGGCGTTTCCCAAATCGCTGCGGTTTTTTTTGTTCGTGGAGAAAGACGCACGTTGGCCGGAAGTTTGTCTTGCAACCTGAAAAAAACGTAAGCGCCCGTAGAGTTTGTTTGACATGACAAAGAACCTCTGCGGCCAGTCTACAGCTCGAAAATCAGCGCATCACACGCACGCCCTCCATGCGTTTCTTGCGTTTTTTGCACGTAGACCGGACGTAGGAGCACGTACGGCCGGTTGTGACCGAGGCTTATACTCGTTTTTGTGCAACATTTCGTTTGGAAAACAGTTTTCAAAATGGCGGCACTGACACCTGGCTGACACTTCACGTTTCGAAGTCTCACACAATTCTTGTGAAGATCGCGCAGATAAGCAACGCCTGCCGTGGACCAAATGAACTAAATTCAACATGGCTAAAAACCGAATAGGCCGATAAGTATAATATTTAATTGCAATTAGTTGCCAATACGAGTCACGATTTAAGGTTACTAGAACCGAAAACATAATTGAATAACATGTTAATTAAGAAATAAAGCAAGTATAAAAATGACTTCAGTTCTCCTTTAACGAGATAAATTTCTTAGGAAGGCAAAAATTATAAGCTTTTTAATGATAGTATTTACGATAGAAAATATTCAAGAGTTAACCAGTGACAGATTTGCAAACTTAGATGAGCGTTTGCATGCACAATTTTCACAGCACAGCTAGCGAGCGTCTGATATGCCTACTATGATTATTCCTCATTATGTATGACGTTTACAGAATTTTAGAACTTGTCTCATCCACAACTGTCCATGATCTTTGACTTTTGACCCCTACATTTACATACCACTGTCTGCCATCTCGTAGAGGTCAAAGATCGCTGTATATGAGAAAATGTGGAGCTACATGAAGTCAGCTGAGCCCACGGTGTTCACCAAGACTACAGCGGAGGGTGTAGCTCGGGTGAGGAAATCCAAGGGGAAGTACGCCTTCCTGCTGGAATCCACCATGAATGAGTACACGGAGCAGCGCAAGCCCTGCGACACCATGAAGGTCGGAGGCAACCTGGACTCCAAAGGCTACGGAGTGGCTACGCCCAAGGGCTCACAGTTAAGGTGGGTGGAGTAGTATAACAATATGTCACGTGTTGTTATGGTATTCCACCTTCCCTGGCGTGCCTACCTCTACTTGATTTTTGTTTTGTTTTGTTTTACTTTTATTGCATTCTTAAGCCTTTTAGTGTGGAGTTACTGCTTGTTTTGTTTTATAGCATATGATTTATGAGAAGCTTCATCCAGGTAATTGAGTTGCATGCAGATGTGGTTTATATGTAATTGACATTGCTGGAAATGTTATGTTGATGGCAATATGGATTTTACGACTGAGACAAGAGCCCAGTGAACACCCAGCCTGGTCTGACACTGTCTCATTCACACTAATGATAGAATTTACCATCCATGGCCAGGGGCTAAGAGATAAGAGATCGTAATTGGCTTGCTGTCTGGGTAGGAAGAACGGTGTGGTGGTCGCCTCGTGAGCTGTTCCACCCCGACGTAATAGATACTGTTCAATAATGATACCGTATATGCTATCATTGACTAAACTCACCCAATCTTATTAAGCTTTATAAGAGAAGATTTAATCCTGGCATGTTGGCAAGGGGAGGTTTTTCACAGTACCCGATGTAAGGCTGCCGATATTTGTGACACATATTTTTGATGAGGTTTTTTTTTTCTTCCCTTGATTAAATTTACTTCAATTAAAGGTTAGACATCTCACATACTTTGCAGTGTGAGATTAGTCTAATTAAACAGCAAGACAATTGTCACAGCATTTTTATAATCCCCTTTATTCTATCCACATTCACTGGATATGAGCAATCATGCATTCTGATTGGCTACTCTACTATGAGGCTATCAGCTCATATACCGTGAGTACAGAAAAACAAAATGGCAGCGCGTGTTGCCTGAACCAACCGAGGACGAAATAAAAACTCGATTCGAAAACAAAACCCACAAAAAATACAGAATAAAAATATTTGATGGTCAGAACATCTCATCATCTCTAGCCACTTTATCCTGTTCTACAGGGTCGCAGGCAAGCTGGAGCCTATCCCAGCTGACTACGGGCGAAAGGCGGGGTACACCCTGGACAAGTCGCCAGGTCATCACAGGGCTGACACATAAACACAGACGACCATTCACACTCACGGTCAATTTAGAGTCACCAGTTAACCTAACCTGCATGTCTTTGGACTGTGGGGGAAACCGGAGCACCCAGAGGAAACCCACACGGACAACATGCAAACTCCGCACAGAAAGGCCCTCACCGGCCACAGGGCTCAAACCCAGACCTTCTTGCTGTGAGGCGACAGCGCTAACCACTACACCACCATGCTGCCTGGTCAGAACATATCTTTTTTATTTTTCAAGAATGATTTTTACAGCATTTTTCACAAATTGCCGCTGTCATTTCACCGCTTTGTTTACATTATAAGCGGAAATGATTTTGTCTGACATTTTGCATAAAGTTTTTATTTATCAAATTTGCAAAAAAATAAATGCTCTGTTCCTCAAAATCCAGTGAATGTGGATAGAATAAAACAGTTATTCCACTCAATCTCGTCATACATGGCTTATTGCCAACTTGGTGCTACGCGCTTCATCAGCTATCAGCTCATGTACGACTCGATTTCATGGAATAACTGGTAATTATTTACCAAGTCATTCTGAAGCTTATTGTACCAAGTGGCATTAAACATACAAAAGTGCTTGTGCATATTACCCACACCCAAGGATTTATCACTGGAGTAAATAAACCAAAATAGCTAGCTAGACTTAAGTTACCAACTGTTATTTTGTAATATCAATTATTAAACATCTAAAGAATAAAACACTTTGGTGTTTTAGGAAAATAATCAACAACAGGGTGGTGTGATGCACCACCTGGAACACCATGTCCTGAAGTGTTTTTTTTTTTAGGAATTGTAAGCCTTTGTTCATACATGTACATTAAGATAAGATAAGATAAACTTTATTCATCCCTCGATGGGGAAATTTACATTTTAGCAGCTCACAGATAGAAAGAGTCAGGAATAGACAGTAACCAAAAAATAGAGTACATTAAAAGTATAAAATAATAATTATAAATAAAGTAAAAAGTAAAAACATGGGTCATGTATGTAATGTACACAACAAAATAAGAATGGAACTTAAGTAAGAGTAGTACTTCACTAATAAAATACTGGCAACTGAAACAGAATTATTATTAGAGCACAGTGAAATTCTTTCTCTGTATTTAACCCATCTGGGGATGTGAACACCCCCCCAGAGCAGAGAGCACCTGTGCTACAGTGCCCAGGGAGCAGTTGGGCATCAAGGGCACTTCTGGATGAAAGTGCAGTTCATTTAGGTTTAGGAGCCTGAATCAAATCAGCAACCTTTTGGTCCCAAAGCTGCTTCTCTAAACTTCAGGCCATGGCTTCCCCTAAAGCAAATATCCTATTGGTCATAGTCTAAGACATACTCAAACCACTCCACTCTGCTCTGCTCCATGCCAAAACACAGGATTGAACCAGGGACCTTTAGATCTTCAGTCTAAACACTCTCTCTACTGAGCTATTTCAGGAAAGGATGGTCTCTGAGCTCATGTCGAAGTTAGTAAGACAAATAAATCCGGTTTTTTTTTTCTTTGTTTGTTCATTTTGTTTTTACTAAGAAGAAAGCTCAACATCATTCATCCTAAAGGCAAAAAACTGATAATGAAGACTTTTTCCCAAAAAATGTTAAAGGTCCCATGGCATGAAATTTTCACTTTCTGAGGTTTTTTAACGTTAAAATGAGTTCCTCTGACCTTCTTAAGTCACCCCAGTGGCTAGAAATTTCATAATGTGTAAACCAAACTATGCCCAACATTTGAGAATGGCGCGTCAAAACGGCGCGTTGATAAACTCTTCCCTTGCCTACGTCAGCAAGGGAGATGATCCCCACGCCCCCCCTCTGGATTCCCACCCACTGTATGGATTGCCCGCCCAGCTCAAAAGTTGCCACCAAACATGGAAGTTGCGCTGTACATGGATGTGATAACACAGAAAGGAGTCTGTTTTTACTGCCGACGGGAGAGCCCCTGAAGACGCAGTGGCTTAATTTTATTTACTCCAATAATACGCCGTCGAGTCTACCTAAGACGGTGTATGTTTGTCGGAAGCATTTTCCTGAGGAATGTTTCCACAACTTGGGACAGTACAGGGCAGGTTTTGCACATCAACTGTCACTGAAGCCTGGGTCTGTACCAAGCATCCCTGCCACATCAGCCACAAACACCGAACAAGTAAGTGTATAACTGTTAAGTCGTTTTGCCGTGTTTTAAAATCGGTGCCACGTTAGCCTTGCAATGGCTACATTAGCTGTGCAGCTAACCGCTTCCTGCAGTTAGCCAGGTACTCTGCGCTATAAAACCAAAAAGCATGCAGCATGCTCTGTTATAATAGCCAATCAAAACAGTTTTTACAAAGACACCCACATTCTTTTTTTTAAGTCACTCGTTCATTTTATTTGTTTGTTTGTTCAGTAAAAACCCAAAGATTTGTTGAATTTATTTTATTTCCTCGCGTCGCACCTTAATGACGTCAGCGCGCGGTATTTTTCCCTTCACGGTTTGTTCCTTCTCTCTCGCCATAGTAAGACACCCACATCTGCTTGTTCTGACCCACTGGAGGTAGTGTCACAGTGCTGTTAGCCAATCAGAGGTAACACGTTTACATGTCATGAATATTAATGATAAGACCCGCCCCCACCCTCTACCCTTCCCCGCCTCCTGCTTCTCATTAGCAAAACGACGCACTGGGAAAAGCGCTGAAATGGGGCTTTCTCCCAAGAGGCTATATCTACGTGCCGAGGGTTCATTTCGAGAAAGCCTGCGGATATAACATCCGGAAACCTCCACGAGCCCGTTTAA